>NW_027142355.1:30883752-31588167 GCF_026170545.1 Melanerpes formicivorus
AGGTTGGAAGAGACCTCGAGGATCATCGAGTCCAACCTGTCACCACAGACCTCATGACTAGACCATGGCACCAAGTGCCATGTCCAGTCGCCTCTTGAATTAACCAAACTTGGTTCCTGCAATGAACAAGGCTGTCACTGACCTCTGTGACAATTACTGTGAAAGGATTCGGGCCATATATTTTTATATGTATATTAGATTAGTATAATTCAGGCAGGTGTCAATGTAAGGCAGTGCATGACAGTTTGCAACATACAGAATTGAGATCTTTAGAAGCCAGTGTTTCTCCGAGAGTTCATGCAATTTTGCATTGATCTGTTGTCATTAGATTATTAAATCATGTATCTGCATCACAGAACTGCCAGTGTTGTATACTGATAACTCTGGATATTATATATTTATAATCTACACACATTTTCATTAGTGAGAAAAGCAAATGGCCTGACTGTATATATTCATGTTAATAGGTCAAAGTAAATGTACATTAAATGTGATATCAGCATTATTTGCAGAACAAATATATGCTCTGTCTTTTTGGTCAGTTATATTCTTCTATACAGGACCTTTGTTTTCAGTACTTATTCATATACCACATATATTTTTATTATTTTTTTCTTAATGTGCATGTTTGCTGCCAATAGTTAGTAGTCTGTTAGTAGTCTGTCAATCTGTTAGTAGTCAGATATTTGTATATATTTAAAACGTAGTTTTTAATGTCACCATACACGTTGCATCCATTTCTTCATTGGAAAATTGTCTGAGTATTAAACACGAATTTCCACATAATGAAAGCCACTGTCTTTTTTTTATTCTTTTCTTCCCAGTGTGATCATCACTACAGTCTTGTATCTTTCGGATGCCCTTCGTAAAAACTTCTTAAATGAAAACTTTGATTACAAGGTAGAGTAAGTGTGTCGAACATGAAACAGATGCAATTGCTGCTACATCATTGTGTGGCTTGGTTTTTTGTAATTAACCTTAGCTCCAACATCTAAACAGCTAGAACTTAAGCTAAATCAGCAGTTGCAAATGCTCAGAGATTAAGTGTTTTCCTACATACTGATCTGTCTTAACAATCAGGAATGCTGTTGTTTAATTTCATATTTTTCAATTGGTTATTTCAGCTTCCTTGTTAGGTCGCTTATTGGGGATTTTTGCATGGCTTTCTTTTTATTAGAGAAAGTAACTTCAAGCTTTGTCTGTTGTTTTTGAGTTATCACAGAAAAGAATTATTCGATGTTTGAATCGTTGCAAGTTTATAAAAAATACAGTTTTGCAGTTCTGTGATTTTTCTTGAGCCATTAATATCAGAATATCATTAAAATCAGAAAATTCTGACACTGCGTGGCAAATGTAGTTAAAGATGTCACTACCTCATTTAGTGAGATGTGGCACCTATGATAAACTATAAATTACAGAATGGTGCTTTTAGGATTCAGATAAGAAGACTTAGGAATGTGTCTGAAAAGACCCACTCCCATGGACACCTGAATGAATATTCTGTCTAATCAAAAGGCATTAGTCCAATTGCTTCATCATAAAGCGTGCAGAATTTGCTTCCTGAGGAACACAATGAGCTCATGTATATTGACTTTCAGCAGAGTTGTGGATGCTTCTCTGATGATCCAGACTCCTGTTGGAAAGATAGGTGGGAATGCCGGTTTATCCACTTGACATAACTGGACATGAAGAAGCCTATCCTTTATGAAATTCCACCATCTCAGAGGCTAGAACTGATGAAAGAACTGCCTGTAGACAAGGCATCTATATTCCTTAAACTCATTCAGCAGTGTTAATACTATCCTGCCAAATGACAGTGTCTGGCATAGGGCTCCCCATACGCTTTTTCCTTCAACCTGCCATGAAGCATCTACAATTGAATTATAATAATTAATATTTGAATGTATCTTAGGTTTACCTTTACATTTATTTTTAAACCTTTTAAGTAGAAGATTCAATATCAGATTTATAAAGTACCTGCATAAAACCTCAGTATATTTGCAAACAAAACCTGGCTTCGGTTTTGTCCAGTGATGCTTGAAGCAAGTGAGATTTGCAAATGACTAGACTAGAGAATGAGAGTTTTGTTATGTGATAACTTTTGATGTGTCAGAAATTTTGGGGTTTGGGCTTAAAGACAGAACTTGTAGTCTTGTTTTTAAAGACACTGAAAAAATGCTGCCAAATTTAGGAGGTAAGGTTTCCAGACTTGGAGAGATGATAAAAAAATTATCTCCCCCTCTGAAACCTTAAGAGATGTTGAATATGTAAAATGGATGTATTCTTGCAGAACATTTTGGGGTTGGTGAAAAGTACACTTGGATGCAAAGACATTTAGTCAAAACCAGTTTGAGTAATTTATTAATTGAGACTTAAGTGGTATGATTTGAAAATTTGCATCTTGAGCATTCATAAAATGGTGGTACTGAGAACATGAAATAACCAAATGCTGTATGTTTATTATAGATCTGGGATTCGTACTTTTTTCTTGCTGTCATTTTTATAAACCAGTTATGTCTGCAGCTGGAGATGTTCACACCATCCAAGAAGAAAAAGGTTTTAGAGAAGTAAGTACTGCTGTCAACTTCTAGAAAACTGTGAGAGATCAAACACTTAGAACATAGATCAAAACTCAAACCATGGGAGATTGCAAAAGGCCTACCAAGAAGATAATGGTTAACAGCATTTCCACTGACTGCAATGAGAGTTTGTTCTACCTCTTTATATTCAGGGCTGATAGCAGCCTTCATTGAAGTGCCTAAATTGGTTCAGACATTGGGAGCAAAACAGGCATGTTGTAGGAGTGCCAACACTAATTTCTAGTTTGTGTGTAAGTTGATTCGCACTGGTTCAGGCATTTCTGTCAGGCACTGCACTGTTCTCTATGAATTAATCTTGCTTCTTCAAGCTAGAGCAAAATTATTTGCTCTCGGAGAGGGAACTACAGAATATTGCTGGGACAAAAAATACCTTTTGCTTCACAGTTGCATTACTAATGTATAGTGCTTGGAAAGAACTGATATGTTTAACAATGTTGCAAATAAACCACAACAACTTGGAAGAAATCATCCCTTTTTAAGTAGATTTTCATGGACTGCCAAGGATATGTTTCATTGAACAGTGTCATATGAACTTGATTTTCTTAAATTATCTTTCACTGTTCTGCTTTATTTTTTAATACATTGCAGATATGGTGACATGAGGGTAACAATGGGATGTGAAATCTTCAGCATGTGGCAAAATTTAGGTAAGTAGTACATACCAGTAGCTCCTAAAGTGAAAAGCCATTATTACTTCTTTGCCTATTAAGTCCACTTGCCAGTCACAGAGGATTTGGTGATAATTAAGTTCATATAAAGTCTCCAGTCAAGTTTAGGAAAATCTTAATCATCTATAGTTCCCTTTTTTACAGCTAAATTCAGCTTTCTGAGCCTCAACACTCTATCTGGCCTGATCTGATCGCTATTTCTTCAGAGAGCTGAAAGAATACCATCAGACACGATTAGACAAGAAAGTACTTTGGGGACAGAATTATTATGGCTGGAAATATACTTATGTTCACAATTTTAGTTCTGTTGCCAAACAGTTTAAAGAACAAGCATATATCTTAATTCTGAAGCTCTCCTGAGATGCCAGATCTGCATCAAATCTTCCCCTAGGTTGCACTAAAATATGAAGGCATAAACAAATCACTGACTGATGTATAAATGACACATTGGACAATGCCAAAAAAAATATATATATGCTTGAATGTAAACTTAGAAACATTTTTATATTTATAATCTATAACTGCAAACTGTTTGAAAGTACAAGCCTCAGAGAAATGCAGTTAAGTGTTCTTTGGGGAGAAAATAATAGTTTACTTCATTAAAGGGCTCATTAAAGATACGAAGACTATCAGGGCTTAGTGAGATACTGTAATTTCAATTCTATAAATCTTTTCACCAGCAAAGTTTTTTTTCTGTTCAGCCTTTCCTGGAAAAAGAAATGTTCAAAGAAATGTCTGGTTATTACTATCTTGTTATTTTTTTTTGTTGTGTTAATTACCTTATTAAGTATTGTTTACTCACTCTAAGTCTTCCCTTTAAAAGTCTTCCCTCCAAATTATTTCAGTACGTGATGGATATTTCTAAACTGATGTCTCAAGGATCCACTCTTGGGTTCCATCTCCTTTCTGCAAGCTATGATAAGACCTTAATGTGCATCATCTTTCCATCTTCTACTGAGCAGAAACCCAGTATACATGCAAAGAGGGAATTATGATCCCTTTCAATAGGAGAGAGTTTTGTGGGTTACAATATGAAGTTCATCTAGTAATCTGTCCAGTTAAATACTTTAGTCAGGATATTTCATGTAATTGTTTCTGGCAAAGGGAATTCTGGTTTTCCTTTGCATGAAAGCTGACACCAAACAGAATAGCAAGCTGGGGTGACTGCCCACTGGAATATGCAGATGTAGGCTGGACAGCGTGATTCATAATCCCCCTATTCTGAAGATATCAGAAGTCTTACTTGTGTAAAACTGAAACTGAATGGTTAATCTTTATGTCATTTTTAGCTTCCTTGACAAGAACTTCATTTTCTGCTAAATAATATGGTGAATTAATAGATATTTTAGCACAGATTTTGAAGTTGTTTTGAGAACAGCTGAGTTACATCTTCCATTTCCTGCAGTCAAAATACATACTTCCATTTCTGTAGTCACAAAACTAAAGCTAGGTAAAAATCAAAGTACTTACCTCTTTTTGATGAGCACAGAATATCAAATAACCGTTTTGTAAACACAAGAGTAGATCTTAGGAACCAAACCATTACTGTGAAAAATAAGTGCAAATTCCCATGGAGTGCTTTGCTGCTTTGTTCTCCTTCTGGAAGACTAACTTGGGTTAGAAATAGCCCACTGTCACTTCTGAATTCAGTACTGCATAGTACATTCTGATAATGGTGTTGGCCTCATGTTGTATTTTCTGCAGCTTTTCACTTTTGGTTTAAGAAATAGTGCATGCTGTGATGCACATAACATTTAAAAAAAGTCTATAGAGATTCAGTGTGCTATTTTTTAATTCTTCAGATAGTATTTAGATTGCTTGGTAGCTTGCAGGACACCCAATTTGCATTCAAGTTCATGTTCATTTTCATTTCAGGGGAACACAAGCTTCACTTTATTCCAGCATTGATTGGCCCCTTCTTGGAAGTGACCCTGATCCCTCAGCCTGACCTGAGAAATGTCATGATTCCCATTTTCCATGACATGATGGACTGGGAGCAAAGGCGAAGTGGCAACTTTAAACAGGTACTGTGTATGAAGCTGTTTGTGAAAGAGGACTGAAATTCATGCACTTCAGTGACTGCTGGTCCCAACCATTCAGGGTGGAGAAGGTAGCTACATTAAACCTGTTGGAGCATGATTACCAGGGTTTTTCCTTCTTATTCTCTACAGGGGTAGTAAAATTCTGCAATTAATGCTATCTTGTTAGTAATGTAAGACAAGATATAAAAAAATCTATGGCCTGCCAAAGTGAAGAAGAAAACTTAAATTGTCTTCAACATGACTGGCATTGTTGTGGTGGTTTCTCATTTCTGCTTTAGAGCAGTACTGGCTAGATAAGTTCAGCTAGCTTCCCTTCCTTCTAATATGAAAAAATATCATATGGTCCTTCTGAGGAATGTTCATCTATAAGGATCCAAGTATTCTTGTTTCTCAAACACCTTAATGGGCTAGGAAGGAACAACCAAGTGTACCATCTGCTCCTGCAGCTCCCACTCAGTTCTTTCAGACTGCCTTAAACCAATTCTCGGTGCCCTCCTTCATGCTGCTTCAAATGAAGGAAAGCAAAAGTATTTGAATTGCTCCCAGGCAATCATAATGCTTAGGGTGGGAGCTGTATCTGAAACACAAAACAAACAAACAATTAAGAACGGAGGAGTACATGTTATGTAAGCAGGAAAAAATCCACTTATTTGGCTTCTCGGTGCTTTCAGCTTGGATTTAAATGTAAATTGTAATATATTTATTCTCTAATAAAATATCTTGACAACAATTTCTCCCCTGGATTTGTGATTGCCCCAATGTATTTCTCCTGAAAATGAGGTTTGAAATATTAACACACACTGCGTAATCTTACTCCTTTCTTTTTTTAATAATCAATACACTTTAAAATACACATTGAAGGAGTCATTAGCCACCAGATATGTGCTGTAAATTTCATTGATAACTAATACATAAATACAGCACACTGGATTTCTAGCCAAATACACTGGCAGGTGAGGAAGGTTGGGAAAGTAAGCCTGAGCCCCCAAGTGTTCTTATACAATAGTACAGACATTTATAAAAAATAAATTATAAAGAGTGAGATGCAGGTCAAAAACTATGATATTTTTTATTGAAGTCTAAGAAAATGGCTTATGCTTACAGCCCTGCAGTGAGAATTCAGGCAATTTATTTGGGCTGTGTGCTTTTTGTCTGACTCCATAAATAGATAGCTGCCTTAGCAGCAGCAAATGCTACTCAGCCTGTAGTTTTAAAGTCACGTTGCTCAATTTAAATTAGCTCCCTCCCTCAAAAAGAAAAAAAAAAATAGAAAAAGCCCACCAAAAAAAGGAAACCCACAAACCTTGGGAAAAACAGCTTCAAAGCTTCAAAGAGATGAGGTGACTTATCAGATTTACATGATTAACCAGTAATTCTAAGATGTGCATTTAGCAAAGTCCTTCACATAGAAACAGATCCTCCCTCAGTTTTCTTGTATCTCACTAAAGGTAAAGAGAAAAAGCTTTTTACACCACACTTATATGCTGCAGGTAGAAGCAAAACTGATTGACAAATTGGACAGCCTCATGTCGGAAGGTAAAGGTGATGAAACATACCGAGAGCTCTTCAACAGTATGTGAGTATTATGTTTATCTTCTGCTAATTCCTTGACTTTGGTTGGTTGTATCGGGTGCTAATGTCAATGTAGAGAAGTAATGCTTAAAACAGTTGTGGATATCTCTCTTTCTTTCTTTCTTTTTTTGTTGTTGTTGGGATGATTTTGGATTTTTTTTTCTGAAAATCTGAGGAAGAAAACATTTTATGGTGTTGCATGGCACCTGTAAATTTTGGCTGTACTTCTTGCATACAGCTAGAGTCGGGCAAGGATAAATCTGTTATATCCCAGAACGTTCTTTTTCTCTACCTACTAATTTTAAAATCAGAAAAGCAAGAAATGCTTCACAGTTGCATGGGCAAAGCTCAGATGGAACATTTTGAAAACAAGTCACGGGGATTTAACAAAAAGCTATTTAATAAGCAATTTTCTATTGCTAGAAACTTGTACTCGTCTGTGTGATGTTACTTGTTGATTTCTGATTTGATGTAAACATTTTTATTCTGGTAGGATTATTCTTACTAGTCTTAATAATAATGCTGAAGTTCCTAAGGCTTCTCCATAAGTTATCCTGCTGACCAAAATAAATGATTGCCACAGAGTCCAGGTATAAAATAACTCAACTCCTGTCTCTGTTGTTTTTCAGAACTCAAATTCATTTAAGTGAAAGATTTCACTTATTTCTGGTGTATTTAGTATATATATATTATTTCTCTTCAGGATTCCAAGCTCTTTATGCTCAGTACTATTAAACACATGATCCTTTTATGTTTATATGGCTTCTTAACCATTGCTATTTCTTTAACAGATGTACTTCTGTTGTCTTTGCTTAAATAACAGCATTCAGATCTCAGTGTCTGTGAATAGTAAATATATAATAATCTGCACTTGTACTGGTTTAAGAAAATGAGTTCCTAAATATTTATCATTTACAGCTGCAAAAGTGGATAGGGAGATTAGGCAGAATATTCTGGAAATTAATAAATAATGGAAAACAACAGTATGCTAAAGCAGAACTTTCTTGTAAGTAGTCATGGAATTCTTCATAATCTGGGTAAAGAGAATATAAGGTTAGATGATTTCAGTATTCTAGTAATACAGTATTTACAGTTCAAAATTAAGTCTTATGACTTAAAGAAAAAACCCTAATTATAAAATGAAGTCTAAATGCCTTCTCGTGTACAAAACCCATCAGAATGTCTGTCACCAAAGTAACTTCAAATTCTGTAAGAAAGCATATTTGTATGAAATGTTCTGCACTTTTTTAAAGTGTTTTTTTTTAGTTAGATTTAAACTGTAAGGGATGTTCAACAAGATACAGTGAAAAATAATGAGAATCTTTTAGAGATCTGAATGCTGAAGACATAGTCATTTAAATTGCAAAATGTCTCACAGCATCAGTGTACTTGTTGTTTCTGTTCTGGTATAACAGAAGGTAAAACTAAAGGCTTTAGAAAATTTCAGAGTAACTGCTCAAGTTCACTTATTTATCATCAGCTTTCTCTATCCAAGTTTGATTTCACTCCATACATTAACACCTCTTAATGAAATGGAGGCTGACATAGTGTTACAGGGCATGTGATGGAATGTGATTAAAATTAGATGGATGTGAATGCAAGGGGTCAGTTAGTCTGAGATGTCTGCATGTTTTGGGGCTTTTTTGTTGTTGTCTTTTAAAAAAAATATATTTCTTCAAGGGTTATTAAACCTTAACAATATTAGGGTGTTTTTAGACAGTGCAAGAGAGCAGACTTGTTCAGACTGAAGTGACAAAGGTGTTATGTACCCAAGGACTGTGGAACAGTAAGGCAGTTTTGAAGCAAGCAGTGGTTTTGTAGTCTTTAATGAAAGCAAATGCTACAATATTACTTGATCTTTCTGAGGATTCAACAGGGTTAGTTTTGATAGGTTGAGTTAGGATCCAATGGGGTGCTTGCAGCTGCTTTGGATGCAATCTAGCATCTGCAGTGGGCGTCACACTTTCAGGTTTTGTTATGTTTTTTGTTTGGCTGAAAAGGAAAATAATTTAAATCTATCAGCTACCACATTATTTGTCCTTCCCCCCCCCCCCCCCCCCCCCAAGACAATGGCTGCATCTTTCCTTTGAACATCATCTGTTTTCAAGGACAAAGTTATAAGCATCTCTGGATACATCTAAAATATTCTGTGCTTAGAATTTACTCCTTATAATGGAGTTGTCATTATCAAATGAAAAAACAGTGAAAATGGGGGAAAGATGAAGGCTGTTTGTTTTGAATCAGTGACTTGAATATGACCACTCAGTGATGAGCTCCTGCTGTCATTGGAAGAGCTGTAAACAATGGACTAGTGAACATTTTGCTATCATGAGTTACTAAGTGTGGTAATTGCTGCTCAGTGGAATGAAAGGTGTCCTGATCTACACTTACACTGTAACACAGCAATTTAATTCCTGTCTTAATTACCACAGGGAAAAGAATTATTTCAGTTTATGTGGCAGTTTAGGCTGGCTCCCTCCTGTTTCTGCCACATCAGTTGCACCTCCGGTGTCCCAAGTGTCCAGCCCAGTAGGTGGACACAGGAAACAGCATATTTCATACCCATACTATCCTGCACCCTATAAATCCATCTTCAAAGTCATTCTCTTTCTTCCCTCTCTGCCCCGTGGGAGATGCTCCCTATCAGGTAATGCTGGGGGAGTTATCTCAAGGCCTTTCAGGCCTGGCTAGGCCTAATGCCAGGAGGAGAAGGGGGAACAGTCTCTGACCTGGCCAGCCTGAGACTACCCTAGCAGTAGCAGGGGGAAGAGCGAGCCCTGGGGGTTTTGGGTTTACCCTCAGGTGGGGAGATGGGAAGTGTTGGGGACCTTTGGGTGTCCTGGAAGGGACTCTATGCTTTGGGGTATCTTTGTCATGAGCTTCTGTAAAACACTTATGCTTTTCAATTTAAACTTTCCATCACTTCTGCAATCCATTTATGTGAGTGTCGTTCTTTTGCCCCTCTCAGGATCTGCCTGGTCTCAAATCAGGACAGTTTATTAAACAGTTGGTGGTTAGAACAGAATCCTTGGAAAACAAGGGATATGTTCAAGTAGCTCTTTTGTTCTGAGTTTGATGGATGCTGACAGTTTATTACTTCTGTAGCTCTCTTCCAGTTTGGCCAAACATGCCATTCCAGGTTTGGAGGTTAGATAACTACATTGTTGAAGCACAAAATGTGGGCTGGTGAGCTCCTGACAAAGAGGCTTTGAAAAAATTGGAGGTTACTTTCGAGAAGAGAAGGCATTCAATACCGAGTTCTGCCAGTTTCTGGGCCATTCCTCTAGCCATGAAGCTATTACATAAAGTGGTGACTGCTACCTGTCCCATACTGTCTTAGACCCATCTGAGGGAACCTCTGGTTATCGTCAGGTCCCTGGAGGATTTTGTACTCCAAAATAGACATCTAGATGTTAGATGCCTGTGAGTTAGTGTTCTGAACAAGTGCAATTTGGGCATAAAAAATCAACTTGCTACATTATTGAGCTAGCCTGAATATGGTTGTAAGACTTGCTTTCATCCCTGGAGGCCTATGGTCCTTTGTGTCCCCACTAAATTATCTTATTCTTGTGAACCCAAGTTAAAAAACAAAACAAATGCCACAATTGTTTGTAATGAGCCTAGATGTTAGGCTATAGTGGTATGTAATCCAGTAGGCAAAAGGGTTTTCATTGTTTTTTTTGAGTTATCTCCAGCAGTGCTTTGTAGAACATCTTGGCTATAAGAAATAGGAATTTAAGTGTATCTTGATATACCCATGAGGAAGCTGAGGGATATATTTGAGCAACTCTTTCATTCTGAGTGTGTGTTCTGTGCACTGAATGAAGATGTATGTGGAAAGGGGGAGGCATGCATCAGAATGGAAGTCATAAGATAGTTCAACTGTCGACACTAGTGTCAGTTTGAATAAGTACTTGAGTGTATCTACACAACCCCTTTGTAAAAATGGTAGATTTATAATAATATGGCAATGAATTTATAGAGAACATGCATATGTTGAATGCAGATGAAAACCATCTGTTTTATAAGAGAAGTCAGACTTCAACCCTTTTCCTACAGTAACTATAGGTAATTACGTTGATGAATTTAGGTTGAAACGTTCCTGTTTAACAGGGTTGAAAGGCAATAGAAAGGAAGAATTCTGTGTGATCATCAGTGCTTAATAATGTAACAGACTCTGCTGTTATTTCTTCCTGGACAAAATAAAACTTGTATTGAAACAAACATAAGGGATTTAAAAGCAAATTAGAGTTAGCCTGTATATTCTATACGGAAAGCAGAGATGTCAGATTTGTGTTTCAGCCTTTTCTGGCTTTGTTGTCTATCTCTGCTAGAAATGACAGGAAACCCATCTCTGAATGTGAAGGAAAGAGATCTGATTGCCTTCTAAGACCATGGGAGTCTAAGATTGATCTAAGTGTGCAGAACGAAAATCAATGTTTCCTCCTTGCTTCCAGCAGAGCACAGCTTCATTTAGGTTGAATTAGTCTGGAGAATTGCATGTATGCAAGGAGCTGAGCAGAGCTGGAGTACAGCTAGGGCAGTTGGCATGTAGGAGTTATTGGGCACTGTTGCGTGTTTGGTGAAATTTGAATGTAGGAGTTCTATGGGACTAAGCATGCTCGGTATAGATGAAGGTCAGTAGAGCTGACAGCTTGCCCGCTGCAGACAGAAGGCTTGGAAATGCTATTAACAACTCCATAAAAAGCTCTAAGTATATGGGTGTGGCAATTTTCAGTCTTCTAGGTTAACTGTACCAGGGTATTTTCAGGGAGACTGCTGCAACATTTTCATGCATATGTCATACATCTGAGGTCCTGAGCCAAAGCATAAAGCAGCTCTGTAAATAAATGTTTGCTTGTTCATCCTCTGAGAGGAAATACAGGAAATTCATGCCCAAATGATTA
Organism: Melanerpes formicivorus; assembly: GCF_026170545.1. Classification (NCBI taxonomy): domain Eukaryota; kingdom Metazoa; phylum Chordata; class Aves; order Piciformes; family Picidae; genus Melanerpes; species Melanerpes formicivorus. Next base: position 30,895,542 of record NW_027142355.1, read on the forward strand.
ATATTTGATAAAACTAAGCAGTGAAAATCAGAGGCCAGTAATGGAATAATTATATAATTATGCTGATAGCTCCACTTACACCATTTTGAAATCTTTTCACTTCAGTGTGTACTCTGCTTTTACATTAGTGTAAGAACTCAACACAACAGTTTTTAAGGAATGATTTTATGATAATTTAAGATACTAGAATTTTACATGTGCATGATAGCATACTCTCAGAAGGAACTGTTAAGTGAAGGAGACTCATTAAAATCCCTTTCCCAGTATTAAATTCTATGTGTATGGGAATATTAGAGAGGAGAAAGAATCTTTAAGAAAGTTGAGGTCCCATTGAAAAGATACATCGAGTCAATAAATGCTCTTTACTGGGTAGATTTTTTTTAACTCACCATTTTCTGATGCATCAGCAGGAAATGAATATATAAAATTTATGTAAGAGTTCTGTTAAGTCTTTGGGATATTAATATATTCTGAAAATTAGATATTTGATGTATTTTAACGTGATGCAGCTAATATAAAAATCATTTGTTTTGTCAATGCTTCCTGGACTAGAATTCCACTTTTTGGTCCTTACCCTAGGTAAGACATTGTTTGCAAATTGTGTTTCTTGGGAGGGTGGTTGTAAAAGGAAATCTATCGAAGATGTTGCTAAGGTATTAAGGTACTGGTGAAAGCAGAGTGGTTGTCATAGTGACAGTTAAAAATAAACGTTGACATTGTTCTGGCTTCTTTTTCTTTCAGTCTACTGAAGAAAATTGAGCGGGAAACATGGAGGGAAAGTGGCGTTTCATTAATTGCCACTGTGACTCGCCTCATGGAGAGGTTACTGGACTACAGGTGAGTCATTATCACAATTTATCAGTAGGGTTGTCATTTTCAAAATATTAGGAGGCAAGCATGGTCATCCTGCACAAAGGTTGACCGCACACGGGCACATCAACTGTACATGCTCAAAATCTCTGACAGCAGCTGCTTAGTCAACAGGTAAATGAAACAAGCAAGCTGAAAACCAAACAAGTATCCTTCTCATGTTGTGAAAATCCAGTGGCATGCACGATGCATGAGTTTCCTGCCAAGGAATAAAGGAACTTCTGGCAGGAGGTTAGTGACTCAAGTCTGTCTGAAAACACAGAGCTCAATACTAATCACCTGACAGTTGTTTTACAGAATATGTAAAATCCTTATTACTATGTCAGTCATGCTTAGTTGTAGTGTCAGCTGGCATAGTAAGTATGTATACAAAGACATGATCTCTAGGTAAGGAGCTCCCATCTAACAAAGGAGAGAGAAAAGAGAAACTCCTTTCAGGAGTGGGAATGATTCTCTCAGTCAGTTGTGAAGCCCATGTGGAAACTTCATATTTCAGCTTAGTCCTTAGTGCCACCAGTTGTAGCACTTTCCAGAGCTGAAGTGCTAGGTTTTTAACCTAATTCCATAGGGACACATGGTGAGACCTAATATTCCATTTTGCTGTCATTACTGATAGTTTGAAAGGAATGATATTTCATCAACAGAGACCAAATTAGTGTCTAGAAGCCTGGCAGTGCTATTCCTTTTCAGGATTTACCTCCAGAATGTAACGACCCAGATTCCCAAGCCAGCCCTGGGCAGCAGGAAAGGTCATGCTAAGATTCAAAAAAATTCCCTTAGAGTAATTAAATTAAAGCAAACCAATGCCAAACAGCTGATGAGTTTGGTTTATTTGAGACAGTGAAAACTCTCAGTAATGGACTGAAGCAAAGGGAAAATGTGAAGAAAAGGGTAAGGAAAAGGGAGAGTTATGAAGTAAGAGAAAAAGCTCTCACCACCCCTTGGATCCAGCAAGGATTATCACATGACTAGTCCAAGTTCTTGATGATGGGTGTACGTTCTGGCAAGGTCTTCTGTGGTAGGTGCAACATGTGGAGCCTAAAAGTTGTAGTCCTGTTACACCCTTTTGACAGGGGGGCATCTCTCCAAGTCACAAAGAGAGGTATGCACAAAGGGCTGCCACTGGGCTTTCAGTGGTGCTGTTGCGGTGGTTTTAAAGAGGGAATTCTTTCCTCCACATAAATTAGCTGTTTTCAGTGTCAAGATATCTGTCTAGCCAGAAGCTCTCTTCCACAGCTATTAAAGAAGGCCACCACCCTGTCTATTCAAGACCAGGTATTGTCACACCTTGTTTGAGACTAAACTCATTGAAAGGCTATCAGCCCTGCCCTGCCACCTTCCTTGTTTTGAGACAATAGAGGATTGAGCTATCACATAGGGCTCTCAATCTTTCAGAACAATTGTGTATTTGGGAGGATCATTTATCTCACGTATACAAGAATGTTTTGAAGTTATGCTACTTTTCTTCTAGTGACTGCATGGTGATGTCTGCCTGTTATTTTGTTTTACTCCAGAATAATCATACTGATTACTTTTCCCTCCGTGACAATCAAACTCCTCAAGGTCCATTTTAACTTTTGACTGGGGCTCATATCTGTTGCTTCCTCAAACAATAAATTATACTGGTTATAACAGTGCCTCTAAGGAAAACTTGGTGGATCTTGGAGCATTTCACAGAGGAGATCAGTGCCAATCTCTTTTTTCCAGAGCAGGAGCTAATGCTGTAATTCCATGACCACTTTATATGTACACTGTCCCTGAAGAAAGCAAACATCCCTGCTCATTTCTGCATTCATATCACACTCTTCCTTGTGTAAACTAAAGTGTTCATTCTGCACTGTGGTGATCTCACAGATGTGAGCTAAAACTAACCCAGCCAAAGGTGCTGCCTAACCTCTGTCTTCTGAGATTTGTGCAAGCAGCAGTGCAGAAATGGGAATGAGCTCCAGAGAGCAGGAGGGGAGCAGGACTGGCTCTTCTGGCAGCCATGGTGGCTTCTTCTAGCATAATTTGAGCAAAAGTTCCAAAAAACCCAAATGATCTTCAGCAGTCACCTGGCAAATCAGCGACTAGCTTTTTAAAATAATAATAATAATAATAATAATAATAATAATAATAATAATAATAATAATAATAATAATAATAATAATAATAATAAATAATAAATAATAAATAATAATGATAATACTTTCTTGATGGTTGAGTTACTCCATATCCTAGGAGGGGAGGCATGAAATTCCTTAAATGCTGGGGTCACCCAAATCCGTTTGGGCTGCATCGTTTCAGTCAGCTTGCCAAGCCAAATAATGTCTGTTTTCTGAAGTGTATTTCACTCTGTCAGGATAAACATAATTCCTTTTAACTTTCATTACTTTTTGTTTTAGGGACTGCATGAAAATGGGTGAAGTGGATGGCAAAAAGATTGGCTGCACTGTTAGCCTTTTGGTTTGTATAATAACTTTCCATTTTGTATTTCTGTTGAGCATTTCCTAGTACAGAGATACGCATTTGAATAGGAAGTACTTTGCTTTATGATGCAGTTTGAGTGGAAATTGACAGAATAATACCATATTTAGGATCACTGCTTTTTTTTATTATTATTTATTTTAGGGTTTTTTTTGTATTCAGAGTGAAATTGATACACTGGGAAGTTAGTCTTCCTTTGCATTTTATAGTTGGGCTCAGAGACTCTTCCTACGGGATAACTTTCAAAAGCACTTTATAAGTTTAATTGGTTTGAGTTCACAGAAAAAAAACAAGCATTTCCTCTTTCCCCAAACCCAGGCAAAAATTATGCCATTTCCCCTGTTTCCTTTCTTTCCCAATGAGTCATGCAAGTTGGTTCTCATGACACCTAATATCAGATATCTTTGGAGAACTGCGGGCTATCTATTATATCCCCAATAGATGAGCCAGAAATGCTGCTCAAGACCACCTGTTATCATTACAACACATGAACAAGTCCAATGCATAGTATGAAAAAGATTTCATTTTTATGCAAGAAGATGCATTTTGGTTCTAGGCCAGTTTCCACTGACAAGTTTGTTGACTTCCATTAACCTTGGAAAATTTCCATGTTCGTGGTGAATGTTTTTGAAAGCTATATTTTTAGCTAAGGGGTAAAAAACAGAATAAGCTGACTTGTAGTTCTTGTTTTCTGACGTCAGTGAAACAATTTGGTATCATTTCTAAGTAGCAGTTAAACATGAGAATAAAGGATTTCTTCAGTAGGAAAATAGTGCTCTCTAAATGGGGATGATGTTTACTGTGTAGCTGTAGAGCAGCTGGCTTTCTGTCAAAATATCTGGCATGATCTGAATTCTTTAAAGCACCTGGATTATTTTCATCCTATCACTAAGGAGTTTTAAAACTTGTGATTATTAGCAAATCATCCAAGACTTACACAAAAAGAAAATTCAAATATTTAAAACTCCCAAAACACTACTATAGTTTTTAATGGGATTTTCAATGACTTGTACAGGCTAAGTTGGATTTCAGAGAAATTTTAATACTATTTGCACACCACCACAACAACAACTGCTACATTTTGAAAAGGAAATTTCAATTTATGAAGTAGCAGACAAATTGTAAGACATTTATGTGCCCACATGATGGAAGAACCAGTTGTCATCACAAAAGATGTTTCAGGCAACAAGTATCACAGTATCACAGTATAACTAAGGTTGGAAGAGACCTCGAGGATCATCGAGTCCAACCTATCACCACAGACCTCATGACTAGACCATGGCACCAAGTGCCACGTCCAATCTCCTCTTGAACACCTCCAGGGATGGTGACTCCACCACCTCCCTGGGCAGCCCATTCCAATGACGAATGACTCGCTCGGTGAAGAACTTTCTCCTCACCTCGAGTCTAAACCTCCCCTGGCACAGCTTGAGACTGTGTCCCCTTGTTCTGGTGCTGGTTGCCTGGGAGAAGAGACCAACCCCTTCCTGGCTACAACCACCTTTCAGGTAGTTGTAGAGAGCAATGAGGTCACCCCTGAGCCTCTTCTTCTCCAGGCTAAACAATCCCAGCTCCCTCAGCCTCTCTCCATAGGTCTTGTGCTCAAGGCCTCTCCCCAGCCTTGTTGCCCTTCTCTGGACACGTTCAAGTGTTTCGATGTCCTTCTTAAACTGAGGGGCCCAGAACTGGACACAGTACTCAAGGTGCAGCCTAACCAATGCAGAGTACAGGGGCACAATGAGTTCCCTGCTCCTGCTGGCCACACTATTCCTAATGCAGTCCAGGATGCTATTGGCCTTCTTGGCCACCTGGGCACACTGCTGGCTCATGTTTAGGTGGCTGTCAATCAGTACCCCCAGGTCCCTCTCTGTTTGGCAGCTCTCCAGCCACTCTGACCCCAGCCTGTAGCTCTGCATGGGATTGCTGTGGCCAAAGCGCAGCACCCGGCACTTGGACTTGTTAAATACCATCCCATTGGATTCTGCCCATCTGTCCAGTCTGTTGAGGTCCCTCTGCAAGTAAGTAGAGGAACGTACACTCTTAAAATTATTTGAAGTCCAGAAGGGAAAGCAGTATTTCATTTTTCACCACTACTTTGAAGGTATTTTGGCTTCCAAACATAAGAGGAGTGGCTCTTGGAAAAGAGAATGTGTGCCTTGTTTCACCATAGTTGTATGCTGTTCCTCCAGAAAATAGAATTGTCCAAGTTAACCAAGTTATCAAATTAGCTGGAATTACCCCACAACATGAAAAATGTAGAAAGGATATGCAGCAGCAGCAATAACTTAAGGAAAGGAGAATGTAGGAACTTTTTTCCTACTCCACCCTCTGGATCATCTGCAGTAGATTTCACATTAGTAATGCTTGTTCAGAAAAGCCGATTTAAGAGGTATCTAGTGGAGTTAGTTCCGTATGCATAAGAATCACCTAACTGCAATTTGAAAGTTTAATTTCTAATGACAGAACTCTGTCATCACAGAGCTGTACAAAAGCATTGACAGTATATTGAATAACTTCTGGTAACTCACTAAAGAGTTTTTCTAAGGCATCTTTTTGTCCTCGTTTCAGTTTGCTATTTAATTGGTATTTCAGCTTCTACTAATTTAAAATTATATATTCATTTTAGAAAGAGGACATTTTCCTGTAGTGCTCTGCACTGGCATATGCCATTTAAGTAGAACATGTTCACACTGCCTGTTTAAATGTTGTTTTCAAGATGGTTTTTCTTAGGAAAAAAAGTCTGTTCATTAGGGAGGTTTACTTTTTACTTCATGTGCCCTTTTGAAGACTGTTCTATGTTTTATCTTCAACTAGTTTGTTGGAAAATCATGCAACATCTTTATTAGCATGATGTATTTCCTGAACTGTGACTGGGTTAACTTGCTGTGGTCTGCCTTGTAGACCGACTGGATATTGTCAGACCTGAGCTTCAGAGAAGAACCAGCTGATTTGTGTAGTTTAGATTTGTGACAAGTGGTTAGGGTTAAGAGTCAAAAAGTCTACTACTGCCATTTAGTACTTTATTTTGTCTTAATCTTTATGCTGCATTACTGTGGTAGGTTGGAAGGGTAAGGCCAAGAAGCCTCCTCCCTTCCCCCTTGTAAAGTAAAGGGAAAGAAAATTGAAGGGAAAGGAAAACAAAAACTCACAGCTGAATTAGCAAAGCAGTGGAGCTGTATATTTACAAAGCAATGTAGGATATGCAGGGGAATATATACAAATTTACAATATTTACAATATATACAAAGATATACAATAAAGTAACACAGAAATGAGAGTTCCCCCCCCCCTTGCTGAGGGGGTTCCCCACCTCCGCTCTCCCTCTCTCTCCCCCTATTCCCCAGAGTAGGTTAGAAAAGAGAGAGAAAGAGAAAAAAAAGTTAGAAGCATTTTGTGTTAACTGGAAAGGAGTTAATACAGGCCTTTATCAGTTTCAAGGCCGAAGCCTTGGCAGAAAGCCCAGGAGCTGCAGCTGCTGCCCCACGGAGAAGCGGAAGCAAGACTGATAGAAAAGTGCTGGAATGCCCAGTTCACTCCCAGTTCAGAAGGTGCTTCCTCCCACTTTACCAATGAAATTAGTTTAGATTCTTCTTTCGTTTACCAACATCCGTCCACCATATTCCCTTTCTTAAAGGCACAGCCCCAACCGGTGACAATGACTCACAATTCTATATATTAGATTATGCTTTTTTTTCCAGAGAGATAAATATGAGCATAAATCCAGCTATTTTGTCATTTTCTAAATAGAAGCATCTGTTTCTGATCCACACCTTCTGGGAGGAAAAGAAGTCTTTGAATTATAGAGGCAGATGGTGGCCTAAAGCAGGGATGTCATTACAGAGCTATTGATATATAATATTTTCTGAAGGCAGTTCAAAAAATACATTTGCTATAAAGTTTATGTTTTTGTAGTGTTCCTCCCACCTTTCGCTTTGGTAATAACTCAGTTTAGGAAACAGTGACACAGAATAAGACTACTGTAAAATAGGGGAAAAGTTTTGACCACTAGCTTTGAGTTCAAAATAGTGATTTGAATGACATAGCATAAACTGTTAATTGCTAATAAGGACCAATGATCGATTATTCTACCCTCTGAATTTTTATGGACAAAGAGATTATCCTGAATGATAACTATGGCTAGCAGGATGACTCTGGCTGCATGTCTGCAGTGAGTATGCCAGTACTTTTGAAGAATGCTATAGGGTTGTGCTTCTCTCCCTATAACTTTTTCATACTTTCAAATAAACAATGAATGTTTTGAACTAAGGGTTTTGATACTGAGTTCTATGTTTTATCCATGTAACAACAAATAGCAGTTATATATCTAGAAACCTTTAGCCACTTCTCAGAATTTTCTCCTGGGTATCACATTAGAGTCCAACTTTGTGTATTTCAATCATGCAATATTTATGTATCAGTCACTAGTTCCCAGCACCAGTTAAGGCTGAAGAAATCATATATTTCATTTAGTATTATGTTGTTTACAATACTGGATAGTTCTTCATAAAGCTACCAAAGGCCTTCTGGCATTTTGCTATGACAGAATGAAGAGTAGAGATACCATACAGTAGATACTTCATTTAAAATATGAGTACAAAAGAGTGCTGTCAGTATTTTAAAACTGAGATACAGCTTTCAGCAAGGTGTTAAATGGCCTAAGTAAGGATATATGGGTGCAATTTTTGGATGGATTGTATTTATAAAGAACTGTTTGATTTCAGTTCTATCAGGTTCTTTCTGCAACTGTCTATGAGAATTTAAGAAAGGAAAAAAAAAAACAACCAAACACTCAGGAGTGTGATGCTTGTCTACTGAAAACTTACCTTTCTGTTTACTATATTTCTTACTGCAGTTCTATGTAATGACTTAGTACACAGGAAATTTGCAAATGGATGCATGTATTTCTAGAGCATTATGTTTGAAGTCTTTTGTTTTCACTATCATTTATTTATTGTCTACTATATTTCATTACAAAATCCAATTTTATTGCAGAATTTTTACAAGACTGAACTGAACAAGGAAGAGATGTATATTCGTTATATTCATAAGCTCTATGACCTACATCTGAAAGCACAAAATTTCACAGGTAATTGAGTACAAACTAGAAAAAGATACTTAGGACTGGTCTCCATGACTTGCAGTCTTCTGCAAACCTGTAAGCAGTATCCTCAGTGCAGAACCTACTGGCCCAGATAATAGCTGAGTTTCCTTGCCTTCTGAATCGGTCTCTCAAAATACGACTTTTTTTCAGGCACACAACTCTACTGTTTTACTGTGCCATGTTGAATGACTGCTATTGATTCCTCATGCAGGCCACAAGGCCAACGGCATCCTGGCCTACATCAGGAATAGTGTGGCCAGCTGGAGCAGGGAGGTCATTCTGCCCCTGTACTCAGCACTGGTTAGGCCACACCTTGAGTCCTGTGTACAGTTCTGGGCCCCTCGGTTTAGGCAAGATGTTGACTTGCTGGAACGTGTCCAGAGAAGGGCAACAAAGCTGGTGAGAGGTCTGGAGCACAAGCCCTGTGAGGAGAGGCTGGAGGGAGCTGGGGTTGCTTAGCCTGGAAAAGAGGAGGCTCAGGGGAGACCTTATTGCTCTCTACAACTCCCTGAAGAGAGGTTGTAGCCAGGTGAGGGCTGGTCTCTTCTCCCAGGCAGCCAGCACCAGAACAAGAGGAAACAGTCTCAAGCTGTGCCAAGGGAGGTTTAGGCTGGATGTTAGGAAGAAATTCCTTACAGAAAGAGTGATTGGCCATTGGAATGGGAGGGAGGTGATGGTGTCACCATCTCTGGAGGTGTTTAAGAAGAGACTGGATGGGGTGCTTGGTGCCACAGTTTAGTTGATTAGATGCTGTTGGGTGATAGGTTGAACTTGATGATCTCGAAGGTCTTTTCCAACCGGGTTAATTCAATTATATTCTATTCTACACTCTCAGTAAATGTGTGATATAGCCAAGAAGAGTGAAGTTTAGAGGGGTTTTATGAGTCCATTTGGTACTATATGAGCCTATATATGCTTTTTTTATAATGGTGCTGGTTAGATGTTTAGTGGTGTGGTATTTCTACACATGAATGATGAAAACAGAGACCCTAAAACCCGTAACAAGCATAGCACCTCGTTTGTGTGTACTTTATTTGACAGTTTTATTTGTTTGGTGTTCATAAATGCCATGCTGTAATTTGTCTTATAGAGGCTGCCTACACACTCCTGCTGTATGATGAGCTGTTGGAGTGGTCTGATCGGCCACTGAGAGAATTTCTCAACTATCCCATGCAAACAGAGTGGCAACGTAAAGAGTGTCTCCATCTGACCATCATTCAAAATTTTGACAGGGGAAAGGTAAAACAGCTTTACTTTACTGAGTTGATCTGGAAAGGGTAGTTTATTCATTTTAGGACGTTACTTCAGGGGTTGCAATCTTTTCTCACATAGAGATGGAAATGTTTGTCATTGTCTGACTAAGCAGTTACTGACACTGAATGTTTCTTTTAATCCCATGTTTGTATCCTAGAAATTCCATACTTGTGTGTGAGAATAATTGCACTTGTGTTGCAATTCACATTATCATTGTCAAGGCACTTTATAATAAATGGTATCATTTCTCCCCATTTTAAAAATGGTGAAAATGAGCCACTAAGTTGGTCACTTAGTGACTAACTGAGGTAAAAGATTCAAGGGTCTCCGTTACAAGGTCTGTGTTTACACCTAGATCATCTAACTGTCTCTTAGAATAGCAATTGCAGAGTCTCTAAAAAGGAATGGGTTTGGGGGGGGTCATAGATTATAGTCATCACTGGGAATACTTAATTTCAATGAAGCAAGAGCAATTACCCCATAGTCTAAATTTTTTATATGCACTTTGCTTATCTTGCAGATAAACAAATTTTGTGTAACTAGCATAATATCCATGTGAACCTAGTAAATGTAATCAAGCTGATGTCAATCAGGTGTTTAGGGTTTTTTTAATTCTTTAATCAGCATATGGAGTTCAACTTATACAGTGCCAAAAAACATATTTTCCAATCTACAAACATTAAGGAAGTGAATAATGCAGTTCTACAAAGTAAAAATCGTATTGCTGTGCTGAATCAAACTCCTATGTAGAATCAAGAGATGTCTGTCACTCTAGCAATGATTTACGTCCTGTGCAAGTGATAGCCGTGTAAGAATCATATGTCTCTAAATGTATTTTTGATCTTTCAAAAAAGTAATCAGTATTACTCAGCAGCTATCAGTACATCTAGTGGACAGTATGTTCAACTGTTTTCAGGTACTGGAAATAGGAATTAGTATAGAAAGGACAGACCACCAATTGTCAAACAGTTGCTTTGAAATTACTGAACATCTTTAACTTGATTGCAGTGTTGGGAAAATGGCATTATCTTATGCAGGAAAATTGCAGAACAATATGAGAGCTACTATGACTACAGAAACCTCAGCAAGATGAGGGTATGTACCTACAGAGATCCAAAAGCTTTTTAGTTTGGGTTATAAAACATGACTTATAAATTTGAATTTCCCATGGAGTGGGCCTTAATTTGGTTTGCAAGCTTTATTTCTTAACTTGTGGCTTACTATTTCTTTTCCCTACAGTAAGGAACATGAGTTTCTTCAGAAAACAGGAAAACAAATTATTTTGCAGTGTTTGTACATGTACAGCATCCTTTTTGTGCACATATTTATGCAGAAAAATTATATTACTAATTCAGTTTAATTGGTTTCCAGTGGTTTACCCAGGGAATGTGCTCTGTGCAGTCCTTTGCTAGTAGCAGCAGCATATCTTTGCAGTTGTAATTGTGAGCAAACAGCTTGCAACAAGCAACACACATACTTGCAGTTATTTTTTTTTTCATTTACTGATTTAAAGTGTTATCTGTTTAATATCATATAGCTAATATGAATCTTTCCTGGCACATTCTTCCTGCTTTCTTATTTTTCTCAGAGCTCTGAGCATTGTTTCTTTCTTCATTTTTTTCTGGTACTGTATTTTAAAGATTATTCAGACTTCCTTTTTCTTGTTCTGATGAATTCAATTTCATATTACAGCTGCCTTTATAAAATTTCTGTATGTTTAGGATGCTTGCTGCTGGGATTGACTGAAATATGCTTAATCCAGATCTGATTAATGGCATTATGCAAAATTCTCAACACAGAGCTATGAGCCAGTACTCCCTGTGATCAGCTTATTCCATATAAATTTAGATACCCCAGTGGCAGAATCCTACAAATGAAAGCAAATTTGACTATCATAATGTGAATAAAATAATGGGTTTATGCATGTTTGATTAATTGTACTTAACGTATTTTGTACTCCCATTGGGAAATACCCTTCTCCTGTATCTGTGTCCCCTATGTTAATCCAAAGATGGAGATGCAGGCATTTTTCATAGAAATATGACTAGGCAGCTATTTATTTCATGTACATATTGAGTAGCTGTCTGCATTACCAAAAATAGAGCTAATACTGGAGATTTTTTTCGCAGTATTAGAAACTGAAGAATAGAGAATACTTTGCTGAAGTTTCATCAGGAGAAGAGGACTTTGATATTAAGATCACTTCGTGTTGGTGTTTTGAGTGAAATAAATGGGAGGATGCATTGAACAAAAATTATGTTAATTGCTATAGTGAGATTTTTCAAGGAACTCACATTTGAAGCTTAAATCATTGGACACAACTCTTTTTAATATGGAAATTGGACTTTGCTGACTAAACTGACCACATTTCTTCCGTGTGTCGGCTGATTAGCGGATTACTGGGTCCAATGTTTCAAACTGCATTTCTATTACTTCCATTTTTAATTAAAAATCTATGCATGTTGTCATAAATCTAACATTTTATCCCTTTAATGTGGGCACTTCATATTAAAAAAAAATAATAATAAAAAATGGAAACATTCACAGTATCACAGTATCACTTAGGTTGGAAGAGACCTCGAGGATCATCAAGTCCAACCTATCAACACAGACCCCATAACTAGACCATGGCACCAAGTGCCATGTCCAATCTCTTCTTGAATGCCTCCAGGGTCAATGACTCAACCACCTCCCTGGGCAACCCGTTCCAATGATGAATGACTCGCTCGGTGAAGAACTTCCTCCTCACCTCGAGTCTAAACCTCCCCTGGCGCAGCCTGAGACTGTGTCCCCTTGTTCTGGTGCTGGTTGCCTGGGAGAAGAGGCCAACCCCTTCCTGGCTACAACCACCTTTCAGGTAGTTGTAGAGGGCAATGAGGTCACCCCTGAGCCTCCTCTTCTCCAGGCTAAGCAATCCCAGCTCTCTCAGCCTCTCCTCATAGGGCTTGTGTTCAAGGCCTCTCCCCAGCCTTGTTGCCCTTCTCTGGACACGTTCAAGTGTTTCAATGTCCTTCAGGTGATTAGGAGGTATAATTATTTAATCTGATGCATCCCAAGTCTTGAGTGTCCTTACTGTTGCTCAGAGGTGCACTGCAACACCGGCGCTCCAGAGCAGCGTGCTGAAGGACGCTGCCTCTTGTGATGGTTTAAGGCAAAAAACAGGTTTTCAAAAAGACTAATTGCATTTCTTATCAATCTCACCCAGATGATGGAAGCATCTTTGTATGATAAAATTATGGATCAGCAGCGTTTGGAACCAGAATTTTTCAGAGTTGGATTCTATGGGAAGAAGTTCCCATTCTTCTTGAGAGTAAGTGAATAGAATGGAGTAATTCTTGAATTAATGCCATCGTTCATAGTCACATTCTCTGTGCAAGCATTTGACTGTACCATTTACAAGTTCTTATGCTTTAAGGCACAAGGAATTCTCTGTGGTAATAAATGAAATATGTTCATTTTTAAAATTAAGAAAAGGTCCTTTCTCCTGGGAATAAATGCTAGGCTGCCAGAGTCACAAATAAACTTAATATTCATGTCGAGGTTGGAAACTATGCACCTATACTATTCCAGAGACCAGCATCGTGTTTTCCTGGTAGTTTGTTCTCTATCCTGTTCTATTCCTGCTTGTGGCTGCAGTTGTCATAAGGAGCTTCCCTTGGCAGCAGGACACTCAGTGATTTATATTCCCAAATTGAATTTTTGGAAAAAAAAAAATTACTTAGAAATTCAACATGCTGATTTTCATTGATTATCAATGTACTAAAGCTGACAGGGTACATAAAGTTTCTCTTGAACATTAATCTTGGATTCTGAAGTCACTGAAGTGGCCTTGAAAATGTTAGCTGTGTTTACAGTGTTCCCCTCTTCCACAGTCTGCAGTGGTTTAGCTTCATTGACTGTCAGAATATCCGTCTTATGCATGGAGTCACTGCAGTCATAATCCAAGTTCCTCTTCCTTTGGTAACTCAGATAAGGAACCTTCTCTCAACAGTGTAGGCCTAAAAAGCTTCATTTTTAGTTTGCTTTTGTGGTGGGGAAAATGACCAATTTGAAATGGCAAATATCATATGAAACTCTTCCCTTTAAAAGCAGTGCACAAAAAGAATCTGATGATTATACAAGTTTTTTGGTGCTATGTAGTAGTCATCTGAATATAACATTGGCACAAACCAAATTGAAAATGTCATTTAGAAGGAATTTTATGTTTAGATTACTGAAAATATGTCAACTGATGAAGTAAAAGTAGTGGGAAAAGTTGTGCAGTACTATCAGACCTGTAAGTCTTTCACTACTTATGCATCTGCCCAGGAAGTATTCATGCATTTTGCAAGTTGAAAGCACATAGTGCAGATTCAGGCTTGCAACCTCAGATCTTACTACATTTCATTTAGTTCTTTTATGGCAGATGCCAAAGTAGTTTGTAACTCTTTAAAACAGTCTGGCCATGCTTACTGTAGAAAGAGTAAAGAACACAGCTTCTGAATAAAGTTTTTGCATTTTAATTTGCAGTTGCACAATGACTCTATTTCAGATGATTTCTTGTAGCAGTGCCTCAGAATTCAATGCTTCCTGTCTCTTTTCAGGATACTTTAAGGACAACAACAGTTTCTGTCTAAATAGTATCATAGTATCATTCAGGGTTGGAAGTTCCAACCCCCCTGCCATGGGCAGGGACACCCCACACCAGATCAGGCTGGCCAGAGCCTCATCCAGCCTGCTCTTAAACACCTCCAGGGACGGGGCCTCGACCACCTCCCTGGACAACCCATTCCAGGGTTTCACCACTCTCATGGTGAAGAACCTCCTCCTCACATCCAGCCTGAATCTCCCCACCTCCAGCTTCATTCCATTCCCCCTAGTCCTATCACTACCTGAGATGCTGAGAAGTCCTTCCCCAGCCTTCCTGTAGGCCCCCTTCAGATACTGGAAGGCCACAATTAGGTCACCTTGGAGCCTTCTCTTCTGCAGATCTTTGGTACCACTACAGTCATTGACCAGTTCCAACAGGTCCTCCAATAGGCATCTCATGTTTAGTGTAGGGTATATGTTATACCTGCATTCATGTTGCACAATCTCAGGAAAATAATGGTGCATCTTCACAGTGGGCATCCAGCTAAAAGAAACTGTGTTTGAGCCAGGCATATTCTTCTACTTCCTGTTGCAAAAATGACAGAATTTTAATTTACCAGCTGATAATTGATAAACATTTAGAGGACAAGTTGTGCTGAATGCATTCTGCCATTGTCTAATGCATTGTTTTTCTTAAGAGTTGTATAACTTCAAAGCAAAGTTTCCTTGTTCCTCATGGAAAAGACTTTCAGCCCATTTCATTGTCTTAACCATCTGTTGTGTCACACTTTTTTGGTATATATTTTATGCATTCTTATATGTTATGTTAGTTATATACTTTAATCCAATAAGAACTATTTCTCCCTTCAGATTTTTGTTAAAGCTTTAAGTATAGCGATTTGATTTTTCCAGACTGTTGAATAAAACCTACTTCATATGGTAAAATTTCCCTCTTCTAAGTTGTTTTTTCTAGAATTCTTATTTTCACTTTTGTTTATTTTTTTTTTTTTCCTTCTTAAAAATTACCTAGGAAGCCTATATTTAAGAGTTTGTATTTGGATCTAATGGTACTTACTTCTTATATAACTTACTCCTGTGATTGACTTTTTTTTCTCTTGTTCCGCTTAGAATAAGGAATTTGTTTGCCGAGGACATGACTATGAAAGACTGGAGGCCTTCCAGCAGCGAATGTTGAATGAGTTCCCACATGCCATTGCTATGCAACATGCTAATCAGCCAGATGAGACCATCTTTCAGGCAGAAGCACAGTGTATCCACATAATCATAAACTCATACACCGCAGTTATGTCTTTCATGCTTTAAAGAAATGTAGGTACACCTATAGCAAATTTCAATCACAATGTGCCTCCACTGAAATAAGTGGTAGGTGAGAATTCCCCTGCAATTTGTCCTCAGTGCTCTATTATGTTTGGAATTTTTTGAACATAATTTAGTAGAACTATCACCACTGTGATAATGGTTTATCAGTTCAAGTTACAGCACTTCAAGTTCTTACAATACATAATGTTAGCATGGCGTGAGGCATTGAGCTTAAGAACGTATTTAATTAAATGCCTTTCTCCATGTACTGTTCCATGCAAGTAGCTCTATTTCAAAAATAAGTATGACATTTTTAACAGAACAGTACAAAGAAATCCCAGGCCCTCAAAAAAATCTCTCTAGTTCCTTTCCCCAGCTATTAATAGTCTAGAAGCATTTAATAATAGACACTTCCAAAAGCATTTTTCTTCTGTCATGCTTCAGGAATCAGTATGCTTTCCCAATTTGAATGAAGTGGGATAACCTTAACTCCTTACGGATAGATTTGCAGATCTATGCCGTGACACCAATTCCTGAAAACCAGGAAGTCCTGCAGAGAGATGGCATTCCTGACAACATCAAGAGCTTTTACAAAGTAAATCACATCTGGCGATTCCGATATGACAGGCCGTTTCACAAAGGAACCAAGGACAAGGAAAATGAATTCAAGGTGAAGTGCTGTGCCCTTTCCAGAGCTACTGTACCTATGGATTTATTTGGAACATCAATGATAGTTGTCTTATGGAAATATTGTCTACATTTGTGTTATTGCACCACATGTAGTATAGTAAATTCTCTAGAGGAGACGGTAGCTCAGGTTTGACTATTTCACTTATTATTTTAATGTAAATAATACCAAAAAATGTATGGGAGATGGGAAGGTCTTTTTGTATTTGGGAATAAGAGAGGAAAAAAGTATTCTTTTTCTTTTTTTCCTTTGGTATAAGTGATATATACAAGACAGAACTAGAGAGAGGAGAGCAGCCTCCAGAGATGTTCATAAAGCAGATGGGATAATATTAAGTAGGTAATTTGGGGTATGGATAGGTTTGCCAAAAGTTATGCCTCCCTAGAGTAAGGGAGAGTAATTTTTGATTAAACTGCAGTGTGATGTTCTGCTCGTGTGATATCAAGGCTAAAAACTACCTCTGAACTCTGCGATTGACTCAAGAAGTCACAGTTCCTTCCCTAATATGTAAATGATTTCTGTTCCTCTTAACAAAAAAAAGTCACACTGAAAATTCATCTTACACTCTTTGGTTTAATTTTAATTCTGACCCACTAGAAACACATCCTGGATCATAATGCATTCTAGTATTCAGACACACAAAGTGAATTATCCCATAACAATTTCATTCTAGAATGAATGAAAGAACAAAGAAAGAAGTGTAAGTGCAATAAATTAGCTAAGCTAAGTAACTATTTTCTTCAAATTAAAGCATAGGAATTCATTGCACAGCTTGCATATACTTTTTGTAAGCATTAAACTATGTTTTGATTTGTTATTTTACAAAGCCTTTGCATAAACTGTTTACCAGTAGTACATTGAGTATCCCATCAACCATGCACTCTGAATTCTCAAAGAGGACTTCACAGAGGAGAGCTGGTTATGCTGTGTCATGTCTTAAGTTGTTCTGCCTCTGGACTCTCCCTCTTCTTACATGTTATATTGGAAAGGAAATACTAAAATGCCAATTTAGTTGCAGGTAACTTTTGGAGATTAGGGGATAACATATAATATAGAATAATAACATGTTTAAGAGTGAATAATCAGGATAAGTAACTGCTTAGTAGTAGGTCCTGGAAATTAAGGAGAAAAGCAAATGTCCTAGGCTTCTGGGATAGATGTTTCAGTCGAAATTTGGATGCTAATACTCTTTTTCTTTTTTAGTATACTTTTACTTCTGAAGGTATTCATAAAGAAAGCTGCGAATAATGAAGAAAAACACAGGGGCAAATTATGGAAATAAATGGGTTTTGTGTATTGTAGAGTCTATGGGTGGAGAGGACCACACTGATCTTGGTGCAGAGTTTACCTGGAATATCTCGTTGGTTTGAAGTGGAAAAACGTGAAGTGGTGAGTATGAGACATGGCACTATATATCATGGGTGGTTTGTTTTCTTAATCATATGATGAGCTACTTCAAGACTTTGTCTAGTGTTTTTGAGCAAGCTTTAAAACTGGCTACCCAAAATGATTTACAAAATATTTTGGCTTGTCTGGTTTTGCTTATTTTGAGAAGTGTCACTCTTGTGATTCATTTAAAGAGTTGATGAGAAACCAAGTTGAGAACAGTAATGGGAAGCCAAAAGCAACATTCAATAACAACAAATTGCTTTCTTAAAACTCAGCATGACACAACAATTAATACTTAGAACATCTGTACTGCAATGTATCTTTCAGTATTCTTGAGAATTAAGCATTCTTCAAATTCCTCTACTTTGGTGAATGTCCTGTGGTTATATCTCTGTATCTCCCTGGAGCTCTGTTGAAGTTCCCAGTTCTCTGCATGTGCGGGGAAGCATACCTACCTAGAACCTGTAGGAATGGGGTCTAACATAGCAATCTGTTACTGACACATGGTTATTTCTTTTGCTTCATTGTTGTTATAATTCATAGAAAGTCTTTTAATGCATTTCAGCTTTCTTTGGAGGAGTGCTCCTTCTATAAAGATCAGTTGGTCAGTTGTTAAGTCCAGGAGTATAACATCTTTAACCATTTTCCTTCCTATCAAAGCCAGTCTTACTAGAGTCCCCTTAAATAATGGGATACAATTGTAAAGCTGATTTTCTCTATTGTGTTTTTCTTTTATAACAGCAACAGTATGTCTTTCATTCACCATGCTGATATTCTCCTGCAGAAAACCAAAAATGGAACATAATAAAAATTTTAAAAATAGGGTCACACGTGAGAAACTTTATTAGCTGACTCTAATGAGTTCTTAAGTTTCTATGACCCCTAATGTGAAGTTCCTCAGTTTACTAGCATGCTAGGATTATAGTCACAATTTTCTACAGTTAACTGTCATATTTGTTTCGTAGGCATGTCCTAGATCATGACTCAGAGTTGTGCTTATATGTTTTGATAAACTATAGTAGCATCTACAGGTCTGTATTCTTCCCATTGCTTAGCTTTTTGCTTTTCCTGCAGTTCATGCTGCCTGTGAGAAAAGGTTCCTCATGCTCTAGAGAAGACAAGTACATCCCACTCAAGGACTTCACTTGACTGCAACGTGATTATTGTCTTAACTCAATGCTTAATATTTAAGCTCATCATCGATAATGTTTAGTTGTTGACTTCACTTTGGGTGAGGGAACTGACTTGTCAATACTAAAGCTTTGGTCTCTGCCCTTAAGCATGGTCAAGCTCTCCCTGACCTCAATCTCATTTTTAGGTAAAATTGCCAAGGACAGTTTAGCCTTGAATTCAGAGAGTTGCATGACAGGTTGAAGTGTGTGAGTGTTTTGCACCAAGGGCTGAGTATCTCTCAAGATCAGATAATGAATCTGCAAGAGAAGGCAGGTTGTTTTGTCCTGATTACATGACAAAATTGTCTTTATTCTCAGAACATACACTCAGAGTTGTGTAGCCTACGTGAAAAGAACATTTTCTGCTCCAGTACTCTAAAATGTAGAATAACATTGTTTACTTTCAAGAAGTCAAAAATTACCTTTAATTTATTTCATCTTCAACTGAAGATTAAGTGTGCAATATTTCTCAACTCTTCTTGCAGGTGGAAATGAGTCCTCTTGAGAATGCTATTGAAGTCTTAGAAAATAAGAACCAGCAGCTGAGAACACTGATTAGTCAGTGTCAAACCCGACAGATGCAAAATATTAACCCTCTCACAATGTGTCTAAATGGGGTCATTGATGCAGCAGTTAATGGTGGAGTTGCTAGGTACCAAGAAGTAAGCAGTTCATTTTCTGTTTATTAAAAGTCTATCATAAGGCAGTGTCTTACTAATTTATTTCTCTGTGTAAATGCAGCTACTCTGTACGATTTGATGACAGAAAGTACTATATCAGTAATAGTTTTAATTCTACCTATATTTCAGTTTGGGCTGATGTTAAATATGCATAGCTTTATTGAAACAATTATTTTGCTGAAGACAGTACCATAAACGTACTTCAGTGATGAATCAATTCACAATTAACATTGCATTCTTGCAGACCTGGTGCATTTGGGGATATTTAATTAAATAGTTAATCATAACTACAGATATTTATATGAGAAATTAATTGAAGAGTCACATTTTTCTGGATTCTTCTTTCTCTTTTCTAAGTTTTCAAGGAAGGTATTTTCTAGGAAAAAAAATTGATAAGAAACCATGTGTATAATTAAAAAATGTCTAAAGCTTGATTTGTTCCCAAAAGTTGCCTCTCATTATTACAATTTCTGAACCAGCTTAGGAGAACCTTGACTGTTTAGGATGCTGTGTTTCAAAACAATTTCCTGAAATTTTAAAACTGCTGTGAAAAGAAAGGAAGAAAATTTTTTTCATTCCAGTTCAATCTTTGTCTTTCTCCTAGTAGTCTTATGAAATAATGGAGTTTGCTGGTTGTTCCTTTTCCACTGAAACTGTCAAGTTGAGTAACATTCTGTCCACTTGTTTCAAAGGCTGTAAGATCCAGTGTTGACTCAAATAGTGTTGAATTTAATAAAACTAAAATCAACATTAAAGTAAAAGAAATGGAGTCTGCCTTAGTCTTAGAATCTGTCATCAAAACAGCAACGTTAGGAATTTTGTGAGAGACAAGCAGAGGAATACCATGTTTGATGTTTCCCAGCTGCCTTTAAACAACAGCTAAACTGTTTAGCATAGGCCCACAAAGGGAGTCCCTGGAGAAATACAGTCACATCAGAGCCATGTCTGGTTTGAATTAGCAGTGTCAGAGCTAGCTCAGTGTCTCTGTATTGCTTTCCATTATTCACAGGCTTATGGCTTGGTCCTTTCCTATTGTTGTTCTTTGCTTCAATTTTTGATCTTCTAGACAGTCTTCATGTTTAGATTCTCTTCTGTTCTCTCTGTCCCTTTCTTGCTATATACATCTAAAATAGGAGGTTTTGCCCCTTTTTCTTGGCATGTCCCTTTGTCAGTCTTTATGTCTTCCTGCTGTTTTGCTGCTTCTTGTCTTCCATCTTCCTCCTTTTCCTCTCTTCTGTAAATGCTTTTCTCTGATTATCTGTTACACTTGGTTTTGCCTTCTACCCTATTCAAAGTTCAAAACTCAGTTTTGGAGCCTGTGGTCCTGAGGCAAGCATGCTCATGTCTTTATTGACATCCTCCTCTTCAGGCAACCTTCAAGCTTTAAGACCCAGGAAATAGCATCCTTTGGCCAGCTACTGCCTCACTCCCTCTTTTCCGTCCTTCCTTTCCTTCCCTCCCTTCCTCTCCTTCCCTCCCTTCCTCTCCTTCCCTCCCTTCTTCTCCTTCCCTCCCTTCTTCTCCTTCCCTCCCTTCCTCTCCTTCCCTCCCTTCCTCTCTTTCCTTCCTTTCCTCTCCTTCCTTCCCTTCCTTTTCTTCCCTACCTCCCTTCCCCTTACTCCCCTTCTTCCCCTTCCCCTTCCCCTTCCCCTTCCCCTTCCCCTTCCCCTTCCCCTTCCCCTTCCCCTTCCCCTTCCCCTTCCCCTTCCCCTTCCCCTTCCCCTTCCCCTTCCCCTTCCCCTTCCCCTTCCCCTTCCCCTTCCCCTTCCCCTTCCCCTTCCCCTTCCCCTTCCCCTTCCCCTTCCCCTTCCCCTTCCCCTTCCCCTTCCCCTTCCCCTTCCCCTTCCCCTTCCCCTTCCCCTTCCCCTTCCCTTCCCTTCCCTTCCCTTCCCTTCCCTTCCCTTCCCTTCCCTTCCCTTCCCTTCCCTTCCCTTCCCTTCCCTTCCCTTCCCTTCCCTTCCCTTCCCTTCCCTTCTCCCTCCCTTCTGAAAAATGGCTGTAGACTTTACTGATTGTTTGACATTTTCCTAACCACTGTGGGCAAAAAAATGAAGAGTGTGTTTTGTGCCCACTAACAACCTCTCAAACTTCAATTTGTACTGTAACTTGCATTTCTTTTAACTTTATGTGTGCTAGAAGAGTTGAGGTGCTTTCCTGAGTAATTATTAGAAACGAACAGTTCCAAAAAATATTACTGGATTTAGTAAAAATCTGATTAATTTCTAAGTGATGATTTTGTTTGAAGTTAGATTATTACAGCTCTGACTCATATTACAGATCTGTGTAAATCTTAGCCCAAAAACTCTGGGACACTAGATACTGAGCTTGTAGCCGGGGAAGGGGGAATCATCTGGCAGAAGTCTGGGGGTTGGGATTTTAGCAAGTATCAGA
Source organism: Melanerpes formicivorus (assembly GCF_026170545.1). Lineage (NCBI taxonomy): Eukaryota > Metazoa > Chordata > Aves > Piciformes > Picidae > Melanerpes > Melanerpes formicivorus. The sequence continues at coordinate 30,917,442 of NW_027142355.1, forward strand.
GGGCTCCTTTGAACAATTTAAACAGGCATTTTTACAGTTCTACTTATCTGCACTGAAAGGATTGTCTGAAATAAAAGCTCTTCATTAAAGTACCAGCATTTTCTAGATAAGTCTCAGTGCCTCCTTGTTATGGGTTGTCAAAACATGAAATTTTGGAATTTAATCAGAGGAACTGGTATATTTATCTCCAGCTCCAGAGCTCCCCATATTTAAAAATGATTCTGCATAGTAAAGATTTTAACAGCTAATGCTGGATGGAGAACCTTGTAAGAAGTATATGAGGGAAATGCTAAGACAAGTGCAAAAGGAAAGCACAGCACAGAGCAGCCACTATTATCCTCTTAGTGCTATTGATAGAAAACAGTGTGTATGTATGGGTATGCATACAGACATCTTTTGTGACAAATGTGTTTTTGAGAAGGTCTAGAAATTTCTAGATGAGCATCTGCATATTTTCTTTACAAAATGTGATGTTGTAAACCCAGTATAATACCCTTGAAGAGTAGGATAGATTTCATGTTAAGAAAGATGTCTTGAACAAATGGGCAAGTGCTATGTGTAGGCCATTGCTGGTGGGTAAAACGATTCTGGGATACTATAGCTAGTACAATTTGAGCATTTAAGATGGGGTGGAAGGTCATGTATGACACCTGCATGTTGGTGAGATATTTCTGAAGCATGGCTTTTTGACATCAGTGTGAGTTCTTTCAAAAGTGAATAAGAATATCACATACATTTCCACACTGTTCTTAAGATATCTTTGTATTTAAGAATCAATGAAGCTCCTAGTATGAAAAGAGAGGAACATATAACTATGTCACAATTAATGGGAAAGAGATATTTAGTTAAGGTGACCTGTTTGGTTTCAGCTGTGATTTGCAGGTCTCCAGGATCTGTCCTGGATACTGAACAACTGGCAAATTCCATTCAAGTGGCTACATTTTATTTGGTGGTAGTCCGTACCAATATGCATGCAAATAATTAACTATTTAAAGAAGGAAAATGTGATGTGTTTTTACTCACTTGTGATTTTCATTTGCTTAGGCATTTTTTGTCAAAGAATACATCTTGAACCATCCAGAGGATGGAGAGAAGATTGCGCGTTTGAGAGAGCTGATGCTTGAGCAGGTAAAGTGGGGAAAAGACTCATTAGGTCACCTGCTCAGCTGTTCTAGCTAAAAGTGTGCCAAAATAAAAGATAACATTTCAGAGGTTAATAATTGCCCAGTGGTCCTCAGTATTTCCTGAATTAGAATCCAAGCAGGCAGTAACATCCTATACAAGCAGGTTTATGGGTTGTGCTAATATTTTCTTTCTTAGTTCTTTTCATCATCATCTTAACCACTTCAGTATTGTTCTAAATTAAAGGTTGAATGAGAAGCAAGTTTTTATCTGTCATGCTCGTATGCATATACTTGCACAACATCTTTTGCCACTAATAGAGAACAGATAAACCATTTATTTAGAATAAACCATTTATTTAGAATAAACCATTTATTTAGAATAAACCAAACCAGGTTGGAAGAGACCTTCAAGATCATCACATCCAACCCATCAACCAATCCAACCCACCCGAACAACTAACCCATGGCACCAAGCACCCCATCAAGTCTCCTCCTGAACACCTCCAATGACGGCGACTCCACCACCTCCCCAGGCAGCCCATTCCAATGGGCAATCACTCTTTCTGTATAGAACTTCTTCTTAACATCCAACCTAAACCTCCCCTGGTGCAGCCTGAGACTGTGTCCTCTTGTTCTGGTACTGGGTGCCTGGGAGAAGAGACCATCATCCGCCTGTCTACAACCTCCCTTCAGGTAGTTTAGAGAGCGATTAGGTCACCCCTGAGTCTCCTCTTCTCCAGGCTAAGCAACCCCAGCTCCCTCAGTCTTTCCTCATAGGGTAGGGTGTGTGTTCCAAACCCCTCACCAACTTCATTGCCCTTCTCTGGACTCGTTCCAGCAAGTCAACATCCTTCCTAAACTGAGGGGCCCAGAACTGGATACAGTACTTGAGGTGTGGCCTAACCAGTGCAGTGTACAGGGGCAGAATGACCTCCCTGCTCCTGCTGGCCGCACTGTTCCTGATGCAGGCCAGGATGCCATTGGCCCTCCTGGCCACCTGGGCACACTGCAGGCTCATGTTCATCCTGCCATCGACCAGATATTAAATCACTGAAACTTTTGATGGTTTCAGCAAATATTTGTGTGACATATTTTACCAATGCTACAAAAAGCCCCACATTCACTATAAGGTTTATCATAAAACAACAACAAAACAAACAACAAAAAAACCCACCCTGAAAACTCCTAGTACAATAGAAGGTATCTAAAAATAATTGCCAAAGTAAATAAACACTATGTGATTATATAGGCATAATTGTATGCTTTTTTTAATTATTATTCATTTATTTATGAGAGAATGACCTACCAGCCTCAAATATGAAGTGTAAATGCTGAAATGCTTTTAAAAAGTGTAAATGCTGGGGAAAATGTTTTTTTAACTGGCATTTGCCTATCTATGTTCTATAAGGCTCATTGAAATTTCAAGCTTTGTTGCCAGCTTGATATAAAGAAGTCAGAGTATTGAAATTTGGCAAGATGGAAAGTCTATATATATTTTTTCTTTTTCATCATTGTGATATCTTTTGGTCAGATCAGCTGAAGAATATTTCCTCAGACAGTATAAGTCAGAACATATTCACTGAACTCATTTTATAGTATCAGTATCATAGTATCAGTCAGGGTTGGAAGGGACCACAAGGATCATCTAGTTCCAACCCCCCTGCCATGGGCAGGGACGCCCCACACTAGATCAGTCTGGCCACAGCCTCATCCAGCCTGGTCTTAAACACCTAAAACACCTTAAACACCACGCCAACGTGGTCCCCATCCACAAGAAGGGTCGGATGGAGGAACCTGGAAACTACAGGCCAGTCAGCCTGACCTCAGTGCCAGGGAAAGTGATGGAGCAGATTATCCTGGCAGCAATAACTGCGCACCTGAAGGATGGCCAAGGGCTCAGGTCCAGCCAACATGGATTCAGGAAGGGCAGATCCTGCCTCTCCAACCTGATCTCTTTCTATGATCAGGTGACCCGCCTGGTGGATGTGGGGAGGCCTGTGGATGTGGTCTACCTAGACTTCAGCAAGGCCTTTGACACCGTCCCCCACAGCAAACTGCTGACTAAGCTGTCAGCCTGTGGATTGGACCACTACACTCTGTGCTGGGTTAGGAACTGGCTGGAGGGCCGGGCCCAGAGAGTGGTCGTGAACGGTGCCGCATCCAGCTGGAGGCCAGTCACCAGTGGTGTCCCCCAGGGATCAGTGCTGGGCCCTGTCCTCTTCAACATATTCGTTGATGATCTGGATGAAGGGGTAGAGTCAGTCATCAGCAAGTTTGCAGATGACACAAAGTTAGGGGCAGATGTTAGTCAATTAGAGGGTAGAAAGGCTCTGCAGAGGGACCTCGACCGACTGGAAAGATGGGCAGAGTCCAATGGGATGGCTTTCAACAAGTCCAAGTGCCGAGTGCTGCACTTTGGCTATGGCAATCCCATGCAGAGCTATAGGCTGGGGTCGGAGTGGCTGGAGAGCTCCCAGACAGAGAGGGACCTGGGTGTGCTGATCGACAGCCACCTGAATATGAGCCAGCAGTGTGCTCAGGTGGCCAGGAGGGCCAATAGCATTCTGGCCTGCATTAGGAATAGTGTGGCCAGCAGGAGCAGGGAGGTCATAGTGCCCCTGTACTCTGCTCTGGTTAGGCCGCACCTTGAGTACTGTGTCCAGTTCTGGGCTCCTCAGTTTAAGAAGGACATTGAGACACTTGAGCGTGTCCAGAGAAGGGCAACAAGGCTGGTGAGAGGCCTTGAACACAAGCCCTATGAGGAGAGGCTGAGGGAGCTGGGATTGTTTAGCCTGGAGAAGAGGAGGCTCAGGGGTGACCTTATTGCCCTCTACAACTACCTGAAGGGTGGTTGTAGCCAGGAGGGAGTTGGCCTCTTCTCCCAGGCAACCAGCACCAGAACAAGGGGACACAGTCTCAAGCTGCGCCAGGGGAGGTTCAGACTCGAGGTGAGGAGGAAGTTCTTCACCGAGCGAGTCATTCGGCATTGGAATGGGTTGCCCGGGGAGGTGGTTGAGTCATCGACCCTGGAGGCGTTCAAGGGGAGATTGGACGTGGCACTTGGTGCCATGGTCTAGTCATGGGGTCTGCGGTGTCAGGTTGGACTCGATGATCCTCGAGGTCCTTTCCAACCTAAGTGATACTGTGATACTGTGATACCTTCAGGGATGGGGCCTCAACCACCTCCCTGGACAACCCATTCCAGAGCTTCACCACTCTCATGGTGAAGAAACTCCTCCTCACATCCAGATAGTATCATAGTATCAGTCAGGGTTGGAAGGGACCACAAGGATCATGTAGTTCCAACCCCCCTGCCATGGGCAGCGACTTTAGTTTCATCCAGATCATATATATAGTAATTTACATTGCAGTTTTGTCTTTTCAAGCCATAATTAATCTCATTAACCTTTACAATTTAAAACTGGAGTTAATAACTTCCTGTTACAAAAGAATGAATTCCAGGTGATAGCAGTTAACCTCTGTCTGGCACCCACAGATGATTTGACAAGAGAACACAAAGCACTCAGAAGGGCTGGGATGGCTGTATGCACTAATGGGTGTGCTGCAGTCCTGACCTTGAGTCAGTGATGATGCTCAGCTGTGTGCCCACATCAGCTAGCAGCTCTTATCCAAAGATATTACAGCATAGTGTAGGTATTTTGTTTTTAATTTTTCTGAATTCTCATGTAACCGATTCAGAATTTTAAACGCCTGTGACCGAATCTGAGCAAGATCAGAGTTTTAGCAGTGTTATTCTGAAGCCTCTTGTGCCTTTCATCAAAAATCTACATAAAGCCACCACTTACCGAGGTCTTTTGGGATTTGGAATAAGATACAGAACCTTGGACTTCATAGAAATATATTACAGGGTCTCAGGTGAATATGGCCATTGCTGTTGTTTTTCTAACTATTCTTGGAGAAAATGTATCCTATTAGATTAGAGCTTAGAACTGTTCCTTTGAAAAGTAGCCATTTAGCCCAATTTTTCATTACGTTATCCATAGTGGTGTTTATATTCGAATTGAATGTGCATATGCCAAAACTTTGGGAAAGCTGAACAGTAACCTTATGTGACCTTATTGCTCTCTACAACTACCTGAAGGGGGGTTGTAAGCAGGCAGAGGTTGGTCTCTTCTCCCAGGCAGCCAGCACCAGAACAAGAGGACACAGTCTCAGGCTGCGCCAGGGGAAGTTCAGGCTGGAGGTCAGGAGGAAGTTTTACACAGAGAGACTGATTGCCCATTGGAATGGGCTGCTCGGGGAGGTGGTGGAGTCGCCGTCACTGGAGGTGTTCAGGAGGAGACTTGACAGGGTGCTTGGTTACATGGTTTAGTTGATTAGGTGGTGTTGGATGATAGGTTGGACGCAATGATCTTGAAGGTCTCTTCCAACCTGGTCTATTCTATTCTATTCTATTCTATTCTATTCTATTCTATTCTATTCTATTCTATTCTATTCTATTCTATTCTATTCTATTCTATTCTATTCTATTCTTCTATTCTAAAATCTGAAGAGGTATAATCTTCTTGTGTGTTACTGGTTTTGATTTGGTTACAAGTCTGTCAGCAGTTGAGATACATGCTTTTAATAAAATGTGCATTTTGTTAGGTTATTTTTTAATAGTATCCTAATTGATGATAAATGAAAACAGAACAAAAAAAAAAAACATTTTTCTCCTCTTTCCTCCTGTGTCTTCTGCAGGCCCAGATTCTAGAATTTGGCTTGGCAGTTCATGAGAAGGTGGTGCCGCAGGACATGAGGCCGTTGCACAAAAAGCTGGTGGATCAGTTCTTTGTGATGAAGTCAAGCTTGGGCATACAGGTACATCAGCAGGTGCATGGATAAACCAGGAAGCTTTTAGTTGAAGCCAGGCTTATTTTTCTTGAGCAACAAATAGCGACATCTTTTGGTCGTTTGTCCACATTACATCTTGTTGCATTCTTGCAGTACTGCAAATTGAAGGCTGTTAAGACCTTTGATACAATGTGCAGAGAAAAATAGTCACATGGCACTAAAGGGAAAGTATGATCAGTGGAAGGTTTAAAATATTTTTCATGCTAATGATGAAGCTTATCCAAAATACAGATATATCCATTCAAATTGCAATCTGTACCTTACCAAGTGCTTAATGATATTATGTTCATTTTAATTAATCTTCTTTTAACAACTCAATAGGAATTTCCTGCCTGTGTACAAGCTAGCCCTATTCATTTCCCAAATGGAAGTCCTCGTGTATGCCGAAACTCCATGCCTGTTTCTATGAGCCCTGATGGTGCCAGGGTGATACCACGACGCAGGTAAGTTAAAACACTAGAAATTGATAGATTTTGTTATTCACAGAAGATGACCCTTAAAATATGTTTATTGCATGCCTGCTTCCGTGTATGGTCCACCTGAAGTATCTTTAGTCACAAATAGCTGATAATGTGTATTCTGTCTCTCCTCCCCTCTCGCTCAACTAATGAATCTAAATTAAACTGTAGAGATTAATAAACGTGTGCTGGTTTTACATGGAAATGTGTGGTTGGCAACTAGAGTTCACCAGTTTGCATTTGATTATTCTTGTAACAGTCCCTTGAGTTATCCAGCTGTCAATCGGTATTCATCCTCATCACTGTCGTCCCAAGCTTCTGCTGAAGTCAGCAATATCACTGGGCAATCCGAAAGCTCCGATGAAGTTTTTAACATGCAGGTACAAATTACTGTCATTCTTCCGTCTGAAGAGGAGGCTTTCTTACAAGGCTACTTATTAAATTAAGGCTTCTGTCATTTCATTCAGAAATCTCAAAAGTTATTGCTGATAATTCTTTGTAAAAAACAAATCTTTAAACAGGCTGTTAACTTCCTTACCTTAGAACACATCTGTTTATATAATTGTTTTTCTCTAACTTAGAGCATGAATTTACTGCAAAAGTAATAAACACAAATGCTCTATGATAGGAGGTCATTGGTCCTGTTCAACGTTTCCCTCAGTGACACTGATGATGGGACTGAGTGTCTGCTCAGCAAATTTCCTGATAATATGAAACTGGGAGGCTTAGCTGGTACACCTGAAGGCTGTGCAGGCACTCAGTGGGACTTGGGCAGACTGGAGAGATGGGCACAGAGGAACCTAATGAGGTTTAACAAGTGCAGAGTCCTGCATCTGGGAAGGAATAATAAATTGCACCAGTACAGGTTGGGAGGTGATCTGCTGTGGAGAAGGATCTTGGAGTCCTGGTGGATAACAAGTTATCCGTGGGTCAGCAATGTGTCCTTGTGGCCAAGAGGGCTAATGGTATCCTAGGATGCATCAAGAGGAGTGTGTCCAGCAGATCAAGGGAGGTTTACCTCCCCCTCTACTCTGCCCTAGTGAGATCTCACTTGGAATATTGAGCCCAGTTCTGGATTCCCCAGTTTAAGAGAGTCTAAAGGAGGGCTATGAGGATGATTAAGGGACTGGAGCACATGCCCTATGAGGAAAGGCTGAGAGACCTGGGGCTTTTTAGTCTGGAGAAGAGAAGACTGAGAGGGCATTTACTAAATGTTTATAAAATATGAGGGCTGTGTGTCAAGAAGGAAGGGACAGCCTCTTCTCACTTGTGCCCTGTGACAGGACAAGGGGCCATGGATATAAAGTACAGCACAGGAAGTTCCACCTCAACACGAGGCAGAATTTTTTTACTGTAAAAGGGTCATGGAGCACTGAAACAGGCTCCACAGAGAGGTTGTGGAGTCTCCTTCTCCAGAGACTTTCAAGACCCATCTGGATGTGTTACTGTGTGACCTGCACAAGATTATGTGGTCCTGCTCCGGCAGGAGTTTGCACTCAATGATCTCCAGAGATCCCTTCCAACTCCTAGCATTCTGCGATACTGCGACCTTACATAGACTTTACTGTCTGGTTGTCATAGTTGTGATGTAATTATTTTAATTAATTACATTTCTATCTGTTCAGTATAAATAGATAGAATATATAGTATAACTACATCTTTGTGTAGTTACATTAATTCTTTTTATAGTGATTCACTATTTCAAAACACTGAGAAACTAGTCTAATAAATTGCAAGTTCTTCTAGTGAAAAACAATGTTACCATTTTTTTGTGGTTTTCCAAACCTGTGATGAGTCTGATGTAGTGACAGCAACGTGTCTTCTATATGCAGCCTAGTCCGTCTACCTCAAGCCTGAGTTCCACTCATTCTGCTTCACCTAATGTGACCAGTTCTGCTCCATCCAGTGCCAGAGGTCAGTGCTTGTCTCCTGTGGTAAACCATATTGAATGATTTTGGATGTATTACGCAGCTGCACTTCTGCATATCACTGGTCAGATAGCAATTTTGGCCACTTTTTTAAAGAGTATGAATTACTTGGGACAAACTTTTTCTTTGTCATGAGCATAGAATTGAAACGTCTGGGTTTCACTGCGTGAATTTAATCACTTGACACATTTATATTTCAGCCTCTCCTCTGTTATCTGACAAGCATAAGCATTCCCGAGAAAACTCTTGCCTTTCCCCTAGAGAGAGGCCCTGCAGTGCCATCTACCCTACACCTTTGGAAACCTCACAGGTAGGAAGCTTCCTGAACATGATGATAGAGGCGCTTGTTGAACTTCAAGCAGATTCAGTGTCTGCTCACAGCTGTTAATTTTCAAGAGGGTTTTGTTTCTTTTTACAAGAAAATACTCTAAAACATTTTACATTAAAGAGATGTCCATAGAATGCACAGTATTTGATCAGATTTCCACTTGCTTTGCCTAGATTTAGGTCTAGGTTTTGATATTTACTCACTGCAGTGCGAGGGAGATGCAAAGACACAAATTACAGCCTGCTTGTATTAAAAAGCAGCATTTGTTAATCTAAGGAAGGGGAAAGAAGGAAAAACTGTTATCACAGCAGTTGTTCATGTTGACCTCACCTTTATTTCTTCTGAAATACCTGATCTTAGCTTCTGTGAGATTATAACCCACTCCATGTGCAAACTTTCTCAATGTAGTTTCAGAAAAGAAGGATAGACATTTTGTTACTCCAAAGAAAAAAATGAGTTGTGTTCTTGCTTAAAATCACTGTTGTGTAGGTCTGTATGGGATTTGTATCTTTTGAGTTATCTGAAATGTAAAATGAACTTGGTGAGCTGGCCAACTTTGAGTCCTTAATTAATCTTTTCTTCTTAATGGACCTGCTTTTCTGAAGTGCTTTCATTTAACACAGTTGCTGTTTTAATCTGTGCCATCACACAGCAGGCCTCTTGTTGGAGCTGAGAAAGACAAGAACCCAGTAGAGTGTGAAAAGCCCTCCTCTCAAAACTCATTTCTACCAGAAATGTTGGCTCTTCAAAAAACCGACTTGGTAGTCCAGGATCCTGCACTATAGAAACTATTTGCTGATTTCTGTGTACTTGTATTCTTGTCCCTTGCTTCTTCCATTATTGAATTGGCTTCCACTATTGAATTGACTGATTTAATTTTTATCTCTTCTCTGGTTAAGTCCTCGTGCTGTTACCTGAGGGTTTGGAAAGGCTTAGCCAGACTTTGGGCTGCTCTCAGGAACTTCTTACTGATATGTTTACTGGGCGCTTTCTCAGTGGTAGCGCAGCCAGACCAACACACGGGAAAGATCAGATGTTCTCAGTTTTGCAGTTTGCCGCAAAGAAAAAAATTATCCCATTTTTGCTCCCAGACTGCAAACTCTTGCTTTGCCAAGTGGAACACGGCTTCTATCCCCCACCCTACCCGAGATTCGATAAGGGAGGCTGAGGAGCTCGTATGCCCAGTCTCCACTCTCTCTGAGACTCGCCCGGCAGGAAAATCTCCCAATCTCTCTCTACCCTCAGTGTCCCAAGAGAGGGTAAGTAGATAATTGTCTTGCTCATATAGTGAAGTATGTTTCAAAGATAAGAAAATCTGTCTGTTTCTTTCTGCCCTTGTAACCATAAATGAGGATATATACATCTTTCTGGGGAAAGGTGCAGTTTCTTTCCCTGGTGAGCAATAAAAATGGACTGTGAAGAAAAAAAGGAAAAAAAATCTGACTCTCTGCTTTCTAATTAAGAAAGGGAAGATAAATCCTCAGGACACTTGTAAGGAGATATCTTAGGGATACCTGCAACTCTCATTAGAATTTAGATTCTCAAACTCTTCCTTGTCCTTTCTGTTTTTATTCTAACACATGTTAACTTCAGCAATCCTGGGTGGAACTTCACACTAAACTAATGAGTAAGGGACCACCTATTTATGAATGCCTTTGTTACAGCTTAATGAATACAATTTTCATAATAGTCTTTTCAAATAGGAAAGATGAGATACAGAGGCAAACTCTTGCACTTCAAGTCTAAAACAAGTCCTTTCAGGCCATAGCTACCTCATTTAATGAAGTTTGATGGTCTTCATAAAACAGGACCACAGCAGCACTGCATCCACTTCTCTCATTGAAACTGATGCTCAAGGTTATCTGTGTACAGCTGTTTGCAGTCAACATCCATTTGTGCTTCCTTTTTCATCTCTGGCTGAGTGATTGTACAGTGTCTCTCTAGCTATTCCAACACTCTTAAGGGGAATGCCTGCTGTCATTGGTGGGTCAACAAGCCTCCTCAGTTTTGGCATTATTGTTCTTCTGAATGGAGCTCTTTGGGTTTCACACTCTTGCAAGTTTTTTATTTTGCATCTCATTAAGCATCCTGTCAGTGCTCTTGTTCTTGGTTTTATATTTAGTTATTTCACTATGTCCTTGTTTCTCTATATTTCATTCAATTTTTGTCTCTTTACCTCTTCCAATTTTTATTATTGTTTTAGACTTTACTCTTTATCTTCACAAAAGAAAACAGACTTCAACACTTGCTCACCCGATCTTAGTGTATTGCAGACCCGCTAAGCACATTCAATTCAGACCCACTAAACATTCAATTCAGACCAAGCAGGAACAGATGATCACATTTGCTGAGTACACATATTGTTAGACCACCTCAGTTTAATAGTAACTCCAGGGAAAGAGGTATGACTCTAGTGCAACATAGATAGACAAAACAAAGCATTCTCTCTATTAAATGTTTTAAGCCAAATTGAATTGGCCAGGTATTGTTCTTCACTTTGTAACATCGAGCTACACGTGAGACCAGTGATGATTGCTTTGCAGCTGTGTTTGCCATCTTGTGGAACCACAGCAAAGTGCTTTGCTCTCTCAACATGGTGCTCTATGAGCACTAGAAGGAGATACAAGAATAGCATTTGATTTGGGTTTCACTGTTTGTCTGATACTACTTTCAAATAATAATAAAGTTTATCTGTTCTCATTTGCTTTGGAAAATACAGCTGAATTGCACATAGGATTAACCACATGCTGTTTACACCTGCAATCAGGATGAGCTAGTGACTTGCTAGTGAATATAAGAAATAACTGTTTCACAAATGCACTGATTTTTTTTTTTACTTTTATTTTTTAAATGGGCCAGCTCTGTGTCCACAAAATAAGTAAGAGCAGTTGGAAGAGTCAGGGTTGGAAATAAAACACAAAGCTCTTCCAAGATAACAACCATAACTTGGACATTGTTAAACATTACACTTTGTTCAGATCCTGATTCTGCGATCAAATTATTGCAAACCTATCCCTGAACTTGTTTATTACTCTATCAAGATATTGCTTGGGGAATGAGCCTTATTTTGGTTTTAGGCAGCTGGAAACTGTCAAAACTCAGTAGGTAATAATCCTCCCTCTCTAGTGTGTACAGTTTTCAGAAAACTAGTCCACTCCTTTTTTTAGGCACAGAATTTTGTTAAACTGTTTATGTTCTTCAGCAATGTGTATCACTCAGCCTCCAAAATTGACCTGTGTGGTGGGGAAAGAATCATAGAATGGTAGGCATTGGAGGGGACCTCTGGAGATCATCTAGCCTAATCTCCCTGCTAATGCATGTATGCCTAGATCAGGTTGCACAGGAACGCATCCAAGAGGGTTTGGAAAGTCTCCAGAGGAGACTCCACAATCTCTCTGGGTAGCCTGTTTCAGTACTCTGTCACCTTCAGAGTAAAGAAGTTTCTCCTTAAGTTCAAGTGAAACCTCCTGTCTTCTAGTTTGTACCCATTGCTCCTTCTCCTATCACTGGCCACCACTGAAAAGAGCCCAGGCCCAGCTTCATGACCTCCACCCTTTAGATATTTATGTGTATTTAAGATCCCCTTTCAGTCTTCTCTTCTCCAGGCTAAAGAGGCCCCAGGTCTCTCAGCCTCTCCTTGTAAGAGAGATGCTTCTGTCCCCAAATATTTGTGGCTCTCTGGACTCTTGGTTGATGGGTTGGATACAATGATCTTGAAGGTCTCTTCCAACCTGGTTTATTCTATTCTATTCTATTCCCTGTCCTTCTTGAACTGGGGAGCCCAGAACTGGATGCAATACTCCAGCTGCAACCTCACCAGGGCAGAGTAGAGGGGTGGAGAACCTCTCTTGACCTGCTGGCCACTCTTCCTAATGCATCCCAGATAATAACAAAAAGATATTTGTTTTCATAAAGGCTACTGAAATACAACAGCAGCTATGCATAAACCTTGCTGTTCCAAATTTACAGAGAATGCTGTTCAATCATATTGGAGACAGTGCTTTGCCACGAAGTGATTCCAATCTGCCTGGTCCTGACAAAGGTGAGTGAAAATACTTCATCATACCAGTCTTGGAAGCAACGAAAATATAATTGATTTGCCATGTTACTGTAGAATGCTAATTTTTAAGTTTCAAAACATTGTAACTAACAAGATTACTTTAACACTCTTGAAAGGGGGAACATGATGTCTGTTTGAACTGAGTGTTGCACTTAAAAGGGCCCAAAAGTGTGCAGGCAGCAGAGAGGTGTTCTTTCTGCTTCTTAAGAGAGACATGGTGATGAACCCCGGAGAAGAACTTCAGGAGGCTGAGGCAGAGAGAAGCTAAACAGATGAAGTCTTAAAGATTGGTACCTGCAAGTCCTCTTTACCAAATATAAGTCACTGTGCTTCTGGTTACATTTTGGAAGAGAAAAGGTCAATTTGTGGTTTGTGGTTTTTTTTTTCACTTTAGATTAAATAAGAAAAGTATGAATTACCATAGACAAGACATAGCCTTTCTGAATTTTGCACATTGGGAAACTTTGATACTGTTGGTATGGTTATTGCCCTGCAGTTTCACTATGTGCTCCACATCTGTAATAAGCTTCAGCATTTCATTATGTGCTGCCTCTTGTGGTACCCTGAATAAAAGATACAGTAGAACAGGTGTGTTGAAAATGAATATTTTAAGCACATGCTGTAACCAGAAGTGACAGAAATTGGATTGTCATCAATATGAGCTGAGTTTTAGAAGTATTTTTTGTGCCTACATTTTCATGAATGTTCAAGTGTGGAATTCTTCAGAGGACTGAAAAACATATCAAATACCATGGAAATGGCAAAAATTCACCACTGCCCTATGCAGCCAAGTACATTACATAGTTGTTAAAATAAAATATTCTCTCCTAGATACCTGAGCAGTCCAAAGAATTGACTCCTTGGATGACTTAAAAGAAGGAAAAAAATCTATAAAAGGCTTTTCGTGAATTTCTGACATTTGATGTGCCTGTGCCTGGTGCCAAGGAATTTTTAGGATGAGGGCAAAAGATACTGCTAGGTGACAGTCTACAACAGAAAGCAAACAATGTATTGCATATTTTGGCACTAAAAAAGCAAAATGGTCATCTAGAAAATAATTGTTCTGTGCACTGTTTATGGGGTTAGCTAATGTGCAGTTACACTGTACCAATTTTGCTACAGATATGAAAGAAATATTATCTGTACTGTACTGCAGTCCTTCCAAGAGCCCTAGGTATTGCTGTAATAGCCATAATTGATACCATCAGTTAGCAACAAGGAGACTTGAAGCAGTCTTCTACTTTTTTACAAGATACGTGAGAAATTGTGGGTTTAAGTTAGCTTTTGTGCTGTCCATGTTAAATACACTGTCTTCTTGTAAGTCTGACTTCTTTCCAATATTAGTATAACATGAGATAATCCAGGTGTTAACAAAGTTGTTCCTGGCACTATGGGATCATTCAATTAGAATCATAGAATCAATAAGGTTGGAAAAGACCTCAGAGATCATCAAGTCCAACCTATCACCCAATTAATGTAACTGAATTTCTTAAATGTAACACAAATAAATACAACAGCTAATTTTATACATTTCAAGGAGATAATCAGTTCACATGATCAAGCAGAAATCCTTGACCTTGGATACAAACAATACACATAAATTTCCTCAGTCCACAAGTAATTGCCTTTTTCTATCTCTTTGTTGTTTGTTTTTTTTTTCACTCCAGACACTTTTATTTCTTCCAGTTTTTTACTCCCTTCATTCTGTCCTCTTCTTTCCACCTTCTTTCAATTCTGAATTTGTAGCCTACACAAGCAGCAAAAGACTGTTAGCACAGAAAGCATTCTGAGGGAGACTGATTGGAATTTGGCAGGTTCTCTTCTCTAGTCTCTTCCGTATATAAAGTGAGTGAGTGGAAACAGCTTAAGAATAGTCTGTTCCTCTCTGCCTAGAAACCTCTAAATGGGAGTCTGGTGCAAAGATAAACTGATTATATTAACAGGCTTCAAGCTTATCTCCCTTTGTAGCTGGATTTGCAGTGCACCTGAGTGCTATCTCAGCTGCTACTGCTGTTGGTGTTCCCAACAGCTATACAATCTCTAACTGACCTGAAGGCAAGATGCATACATTGGCAACCAGAAGATTGACAGCCATTCTATAAGAGCTTTTCAAATGCTGATGTAATCATGAGAGCTTTTCAGGCATGCTTGTTAAGTCGTTTAGCGTTTTCACTCTGTATTTTTACCCTCACGGGTAAAGGCAAATCAGAGAGCTAGAAGTGTTGATGCCTATGCCAGCTTTTTTATGCTCTTCCAGCTGTAAATGCCACTCCAAGCAGCTGGAGCCTGGACAGTGGGAAGGAAGCCAGAAACACATCAGAAAGTGGAAAGCTTATATCTCCTCCTGTACCACCAAGACCTGCACAGACTGGTGAGTTAATGGACATTTCAGGCTAAGTTCCCGTTAAAAAAATTACCAAAATTACTTTAGGGCTTGGATTCTTTCCACTCTGATCAATTTTGAACTTCTTGAGCAGGTTTATTTATTACTTACATGGAAGGCTGTAAAATAGCCTCTGCAGGTATTTTCATCTCATTAATGTTCTCTGTAGCATTTTGTTTTCAGTATTCTGCCTGTTCGCTTAATGACTAAGTAGTTTCAGGCAGATCATGCTGGTATGGGGGAGGACAATCAAATTTAGTCTTTTGATCTTATGATAATTGGAAGTTAGCAATCAGAAAAGATCATTAACCACAAAGAATCTTACTGGCCAGAAAATGCATAGCAATCATGGAAATACATGAGTTCTGTTACTATAATCAATTTCCCTTTCAAAAGACTAATTTCCATGTAAAGGAAAGGTTGCCTAAGTGATACTATAAATATACTTGTTCTCAAGGGACTGTGTATTGTCATTTTCCTTGTTTCCCATACAAATACATAATATATTTCTTAAAAGAAGAATGGAAAGAGGAGAAGTTATTGTACTTTTTTTTTTAACCCTGTTATCATTTTGTATTCTATAAACCAATTTACAGTGAAAAAACAAAATCACAGAACATGGATGCAAAAATGTCTTATACTCCCTTGGCTGTACTGCAAGACAATCCTGAGAATAAAGTAAAATAACATCTTTAAAACTATTTGCAGCCACTGGGCAAGGACCTAGAGATGATGTTTGTGTATTGAATAGTCCCCTATCCACATAAAAAAGATTTCTTACTGAAAACTGTAATGCCAAGAGTTCACTGAAATCTTTTTGACTTTCCAGCATCACCAGCAAGACACATAGCCTCCGTTTCCCCTTCTCCTACTGGCAGATCACCAATGAAGGTACTGTCTTACTGCAGCAAATTGCTTTTGTGGGACAGGTCATATGTGTTGTGGAGTAAACAGTATATATTTAATACACATTATTTGGGATTAATTTATATTTTCCTTTACTTATCATATGTGTATTAAAAAATTCACAACAGTAAGTGGTCATAACATGACAGCCACTTTGTAATTGTTATTAATTAGGCAAGAAACCTAATCTTCAGAATTTTTAGCCTCTCAGTGTTAGGCTTCTCACAGGTAATGAAGCTCACCTGAGTCAGTGGATGGAAAGGAGTGTCAGAAATCAATGCGTAAAAGTAAGAGGTAGGAGGAATGTAAGAGGTGCCTGAAAGTCAACTTAGTCCACAATTTTGCCTCCTATAGTTGCAAATGGGGAGATGCCAGCTAGGGAGAACCAGCTGCACAGCCCATTCCTCTTAGTCTTCCAGCACCCAGAGCTGTTGGATTAGAGAGTGTGTTAGAGTGGAATCCCATTTATTATCCCATTTCCTCTGCAAAATGATCCAGGGAGGTTGTGTGAGAGAACTGGAAATAGTTTGAAGCCTGCTACTAAGAAACACATTAAACAGGAGCTTTGAAAAAATGAGGATCCAGGCTGAACTGAGTAGGTTTCATTTCTACTTCAAAGTAAGTGAATGTGTTTGTACCTATTTGTTGGAAACCTTGACCAGGAAATATGTGTCTTTCACAGCCCTGGAGGATAAAGACACACAACTTGCATATTCCAGTCCAACAGACTGCACATTAGTTTCAGGGATGTACTTTAGCAGTTCCTTGAAGAAAAGGTAATACTGCAGTTAGAAATAGGAGTGTCAGCAACCTGGAAGGAGAGCAAACAGAAAGGAGCTTCAGGCACTTGGGTTTGAGGGCAGAGGGAGGCAACCCTGTCAAAGCGATCCCTCAGCTACCTAATGCCTAACTAATGCTGCAGAGGTACACATCTCCTGAGAAGGAATGCAGTACTTCAAAATCACATCTGCAGTCATTCTTCTATTTGTAATCCCATGAGCCTGTAAGGTTTCCAAATGTGGCTGTACAGTGAGTGGTCTGGGTTCAACACAGAGAAATTGTGCTGGCCATTAGTGTGTCCTGTAGTTCTATTATCAGAGTATACCTTCTGCTGAAGTGAACACCAGTCCCAGGTTTTGCACTACCTGACTCTTTAGAGCATTAGTATCTTGTACAAAGGATGATCAACTCTTCCTTTCTTCCTGAATGATTCTTAGGGATGTTTGAAGCTTGTCCTAACATTTTCTTCTGAAGGCCTGGATAGAATTAAAGCATTTTACAGCCAAAGCCTGGATTGCTGCTGGGGAGAGGAATGTTGGTCCTTTTGAGAGCTGCTGGATATTTCTTTGAGCATCCATGAATCTCCTGACTGTTTTGGTGTCTAAACCATTGCTCACTAGTAGTACAAACAGTCTGCACTGTTGTGTGGAATCAAAGCACTTACCTTTGCTCAGCTCCTAAATTGAAGCAGGCTTGGTTAATTCTTATTTGTTCTTGTTCTGAACAGCATAATCAGAGGTCCTAAATCTTATGCATAGTCACTTAATCTAAGTAAATATTCTTGGAACTTGAGCTAATTACACCACTTACTTGAAAACCTTGACCCTGGACATTTGTAGGAGTGCAGCTGCAGCCTCCTGAGAGGCATGGAATCCAAAATGTAGGTAAACAGGCTCCTCATAATGTCTGAAATGTGTTCAAGACATATTGAGCTTTAAATAAAACTGGCTCTGTTTTTCCCTAGCCATATACAGGGCTCATTTTTTAGCCTTTGTTCCAAAACTGGTTTATGCTGTCAGGGAAGGCCATCTTAATACAAAAGCCACTGATGTAAATGAAGGGTTTTGTGGTTTTTTTTTTGGTTGTTTGTTTTTTTCTTTTCCATTGTTTTCAGTGTGCTGTGGATCCCATCCTAGATGGATTACTAGACTTATCTCAACAGCATAATAAAGTCAGTGCAGCCAGCTCTCTACACTCCTGCTGCTCTTGTTTTCCTCCCCTTTCCAGCCTTTGTTGGCTCACTCTGGCACCTCAAGCTGAGTGCAAATCAGTATAAAAGGAATTTTGGTTCAGAAATTTCTTTGACACATTTTCTCCATCCCCTTTTCAGCCTGTACTTGAGGCCACTAAGTCTAGATTATCTCAGATGGCTACAGACAAAATTAGATATGTTACAAAAACTTTTCAACTCGCTAAGTATGGTTTAACATTTTGAAATTGCTTCACTAGGGTAGGCCTGATCAATATTTTTAGGTAGAGCTTTACTATTCCTGTCTGTTATTCTTCAGCATTGTCGTCGTTGCTCAGGCTCTCAGATTCCTGTCCCTCATCCTTCCTCACAGACCTGCAAGGCTAGTGCACCCATTTGCAGCCCTGTCCCTGAGGCCCACAGTGGTCTTCTGTGTTTCGTGCAAGTGGCACAATGAATCCTAAGAACACCTTGGAGATGCAGGAGAGGAAGGGTAGAGCAACTGCTGTTCAAAATGCGTTTTCCAGCAATGCCTCACTTCCTGCCTTCCTGCTGCTGTCTCTAAATGGCAACCAGAGCTGCCAGCTGAAGAGGGCTGGTGCCAGCACCCAGCAATAGCTGTTAGCTGCACTTCAGCTCCACAGCAT
This sequence comes from Melanerpes formicivorus, assembly GCF_026170545.1. Classification (NCBI taxonomy): domain Eukaryota; kingdom Metazoa; phylum Chordata; class Aves; order Piciformes; family Picidae; genus Melanerpes; species Melanerpes formicivorus. Next base: position 30,936,099 of record NW_027142355.1, read on the forward strand.
TAGTGTTATGACACCCTCAGAAATGATGCCACAACGTAAATGCACTTTTCACTGCATGACACTGCACTAAAACTCTGAAGAAAAGCTTTGGAAAATTAATTTGAAGCATGAGAGACTGAAGCAGCAGCAGTGGCCAGAGTGTGAATCCTGTGCTTTGGCGTTAGGGGGCAGGACACCACTAGGTTATGCCCTGCACAAGCCTATGCGCTTCATTTTAAGTCAGGGAAATCAAGAGTTCATTTTAAAGACTTACAGATTTTCCCAGGATATTATGATAGTAATATAGCATATAACTACAGCTTTAATCCACTTACATGAATTACTGGCATTTCAGGTGTACCTAGATTCTGTTGAAATGAGCTTTTTATTGGTTTCTTCTTGGATCTTAATTAAACAGGGATGCAACTATTTGTGGTGATGAAGCCTCAGAATCTATATACTGTATCCCAGTATGTTTTCAGTCTGAGTACAGGAACACTCTCCCTCATTTACTCCAGGTAAATTGCTCTGCTCTTTGTTTCAAGCAGGGGTCTGTGCAATCATTCACACCATCTCCAGTGGAGTATCATTCCTCGGGGCTCTTATCCAACTCTCCGGTGCTGTCAGGGAGTTACAGCAGTGGCATCTCTTCGCTCAGCCGATGTAGCACATCAGAGACGTCAGGCTGTGAAAGCCAAGGCAGCGAACCAACAGTGACTGTCCCAAACTACAGTGTTTCTGAGGAGCCTGTGAGAAAAGAAAGCAAAACCCCACCGCCTTACAGCGTGTATGAGCGGACTTTGAAACGCCCTGTTCCTCTACCTCACAGCCTCTCCATCCCACCCGCCACGGACCCACCAGCGCTGCCACCCAAGCCGCAGCTTGTCCGGCCAAACAATCTGGAAAACAGCAGCAGGAGGACTGAGCAGGTTCCCCGGCCCAGGCCTCTGCCCCGCAAAGTCTCTCAGCTGTGAGAAGCCACTTTTGTATTTAATTGCTACCAGTTCCTTCCCGTCTAAGAAATAATATTTTTTCAAAAATGGTAAAAGACAACTAGCTTAGGCACTTCAGTATCTCACCCACCTTTTCTTTGCTGTCAATTTGAGATGCTTTTTAACGTTATGTTGCACATTTGAAACACAATTACTAACTTAGGTTGCCGGATATTACAGGAAGTATGAATGAGAAAGGTTTGTGGGGTGGGTGTTTTTTAATTTTACAGTGATGAATATTGATAAAGGTTTTTTTTTTCATACTTTATTTTTAAAATATGAAATCTAAAACCCTACAACTCTCATCACTTAGCCAAATGCTTCTTACAAAATGCAGAATATACTGACTGGGTCTTTACTACTAGAGATAAATGCACGCTTTCTGACAAAGTAGTCTGTAGACTAGGATGTTTCTGCAAGTAGGCCGAAAGTTGTTTCTCTTACCTGGTGAACAGGTTGGTCATTTCGTATGTCTGTGGAAAAAAAAACAGAGATGTAATGCAAGTTATACTGCAGAGAGCTGTTGTAAGAATGTGGTTTGGAACTTTTGAAACACATGCTTGGTTTAAGTTATTTTTAAGATGGGGAAAATACCTGCATTTCATTCAGCATCTGGTGAACCTTGATTTTGTGCCATTGATGTATTACTACGCCTGACACATCCTTTTCTTTTTGAGGTGCAATTTATTTTTATTCTTCCAATTAATGTTGGCTCTGTTGTTTTGTTTTGTTGGGGTTTAGTTTTGGTTTTATTTAAAAGCCAGCAGTTTGCTACCAGAGGCTCGCTGCTGGTTTTGAAAGTACACCCGGAAATACAATCTGCGTTTGAAATAGGTACAAATGGATTGTTAATTTAACCTGTCTACAAGAATCATTACTGACTAGTACCAAGGCAACACACTAAGTGAACAACGATTTAATATGTTACTAGCTATCAATCAATGAGTTGCAAAGTTCATCAATAATTCTGTAAAAAGAAAACTAGAAAAGCTTTTGAACAATCTTTGGATGTATATGTAACAGTGGAGTCAGGTTTGGGATTGGCTCTCTAGTTTGGGTTCATCACCATCATCTTTACTGTAGGAAAATGGTATTTGCCTTAGGTTGTATTTTAGTGACTGGCATCTGAAGTATTTTGGAAAGCTAATGCCAAGCCGTAGGAATGTGGAGGGGGGGGGAGAAAAGCACCTTCTGTATGTACTTTTTGTATCCTCTTTCTTTTACTGACTGTTTTAACATGTGCTTGGGGAACAAATGTATGAACTGCAATTTAAATGATGCTGTTTAAAATATTCTCCCTCTTTTGTTGGGAACTCATGTTGATTTTAGCTGTGTTTGATTTGTTGATAGCTTAACTGGAAGAAAGTGACCACTTTTTATATTCTCTCAATTAAATCTTCAGCAGCTACAGGCTGCTGATGGTAGTTATAGAGGTTTTCTATCATAAATGTTCAAGTATTTTTGTACATAATTGGTAAATTTTAATAAGGAGTGTACCATTATGTGAAAAAGAAGCAAACAGTTGTGTATGCAGTAAGATTGTTATAATTATGCCAAATACTTTATGTATGGGGGAAAAAAAAAAGAATATTTGTAAATATGTGCTTTTAACAATAATTCTGCATATTGACTTTACAATTTTGAATGTCAGGAAGAAAAAAAATTAATATATGTTTAAATATTTATGTTTTAGTGAAAGTATTCATAACTTGAAAGGAACATACGAATTTTAGCCTTGTATCTTGCTGATTTCAAAGTCTGAAATTCCTTGAACTAGCTCTCGCTTTCTACTATAACATTTTTGTGTCTGTAACCACATCATAAAAGATGTAGAAGGCTACATATTTATGCTGATATAAAGAAGCAATGCCTGAGATTTAAGTAAGGTGTCACAAGTAAGATAACAAAGCTGCTTTGATTGTATTTTGTTTTTCCACCCCTCTGTAGTTAGACTTTGTCGACTAGTGCTTCAGCACAGTGTGAATCAGTGTTATTTGCTCCTGAAGCCTTTGGTTTTGTTGTTTTGTTTTAGTTGGTTTGTTTTTTTTTTTTTCTTTCTGGCAGTGAGTGGAGTTGATGAATTTATCATTTGTGTGCATTACTGAAGTCAGCTTTGCAGCACAACACAAAGTCTCTGTTTATCTAGACACTCATATTGGTTGCTGCGTAATGTTAATATGGAATAAAAGGACTTGATTAATCTTTACAGTACATCTTGTTTTCTACAGAGATTGTAATTCAGTTTGTCATGGAAGTTCTGACTCCTTGTCTTGGTAAATCCAGTTTTGTTTCTGTCAAAAATTTCCTGATGGATCTAGGTTTTTTTTTCCTGTTTGGATCCATAATTGCTTTGTGAGACAATGTGGAGAGTATTGACCTGCTCTTCTGAACAAGTGAAGAATGTAAAATTTACTAAGGGAGTTCACTGTAAATTAACCTGCATGAGTGCTCTGTTTTTATAACCATGACATCAAGAATACTCTGAACGATAGCAGATGGTGTAAAATTGACAGAGTAACTCTAAAATTGAGCTGACACATTTTCTGCTTAGCCAGTTTTGACAAATTGATTCCGTAGATCAGCCTTTCAACCTGATTTCCCATTAAAAAAATGTACTATGAAATTTTATTATGTATGTTGCAACACCCAGTGCTTGAAAAACTAATGTAAATAAAGGTCTTGTTTCAATTTTCTGTATTACTCATGAATGTGGTTTTATCACTCTCTGGACAGCAGTAAGTAATTCAGAAGCTTGTAATAGGAGGACCTATGAGAACATGTTGCTGTTACTACTCGACATCTTGAATATTGGCCAGCATATGCATAACAGGTGAGACAATCTTGTATTCAAATACTGTATTTGAAATGCTGGTGCCTCTGGGATGTCACAGAAGCAACTTCAAATTTGTCTATCTGTCTCTAAAGTGATGAAATTCAAACTGGTCCTCATGATGGGTTAATACCTCTGTAGTGTGTGTGAACTCAAGTATCATGATGTCTCAAGTTGGATCATAGCCAACAGCCTGTGTCCTGAAAGAAGCACAAAGGTGAAGTTACCCTTTGATAAAGGTTTCAAGGTAATGCAGCTATGGCCCTGTTCACATGGAACAGAGCGTAGCTAGATGTAAAACTTCTCTGTGGAAGTGGCACCTTGCCCTCCTGCCTGACCATTCTTGTTCATAGATTGTCCAACAGCATCTGCAAAAGGTACAGTGACAACAAAAAAATTGGCAATAGTCAGGACTCAATGACTAAAGTACAAATGATGAAAAGCATCTTGTTTTAACTGTGATCATTGAGGCATGTAGCAGCATTTTATTGGTAACCCTGGTGCTGACCAACATAGCTCTTTGCTCCAGAGCTCTGTTGGTAACTGCATTTTCCCACAATGATCCACATTGAGCCTTGACATATGTTTACCAGAGCAAAGCCCCATCTGCTGGGACAGTATGAAAGAATGTTCATTGCTGAAGCCCTTGAGATTTTGACCTTGAATCAAATTCTGTAGGAGAAAGTCCTTCCCATATTAATTTAATTCATCTTTATCTTCTCTCTGTCATTTTCATTCAGATTTTGACATATGTTTCATTTAGGAAATTGGGATGACTGGTTACTTTGGATCACATTAACAAAACCATCTTGTGATTAAAAGGCTAAAATATGCAAGCCTTAGGAATATGAAAGGATGCTGTGGTGTATATCCTGCTCTGGGTGAACCTATTCTGGCAGATTAGATTATTTCCAGTGGTCCTTTAAAACCCCTATCATTCTGTGAAAGGTTTACAGCTGCATACCCTATGCATTCACTAAGCACGAGGTTAAAGTAACTTTCCCTGGATGGTAAAATAAGGTTGCTGAAGAAAGAATTTTTATTATTATTATTTCTTCTTGCATTTAATTGCTCAGTAAGGAAATTGATGTGCTTGTCATGACAGGTTGATGATTTTGCAGACTTCAGTGGAGATGGAGCCTATGACTTAAACCATGACAGGAGCCTCCCAGGCACAGCTAGGCAAACTTACCCAGGTTAGAACTTGTGCTGAAGATACAGTTTATAGTACCTCTCTAATTGACTAATGCTGGCTTTGTACTTACTTCAGGAAGACTGTGTTAGAAGGGAAAAGAAGGTGCCCACAAAAGGGCAGAGAGGCAAAACCCATGGTGGCTAGATAGTTAATCCAAGTACATTTTCAGCAAACCATTAAAAATAATAGTGTGCAAACCTGAAACTGAAGCATCAAATACTTTTTTTTTTTAAGCTATCATAGCATGATTTTATACCAACTTAACTGCTGGTTGAGCTGAAGCAGGGCAGAAGGGAAGATGTACGTCATCATTAAATACAGGTTATTTTATTTTACAAAGGCTTTGGGATTGGTTTTTAGCCCTTTGCTATGGCTTATCAGAGGACAGGTAAGACTGACTGTTATCAGTTGCAAGGGCAATGAGTTTCTAAATCAAACTTTTGCAAAACATTTAAATATTTCCCTGGCTTTGCTAAACAGTTTTTTGCAATGTAGTGTATTTTGCAATGAATATCTCAGGAGCTTAGGCAGTAAATCCATCACCAGATTTCATAGGATATAATTGCTCTGATAGCTTATATGCAGCTGAAATTTCAGTTATGTATTTAAGTGTTTTACATCATCGATTTGCCTGTTGGTAGTAGACCCAGTAATGTATTTCAGATTGTTCAGCTTCCTGAGAAATTACTTTGCAGAAGAATTCTCTGCCTTACCTTCTTGCTTATTTATGACAGAGTGCTATTGCTGCTGTCTTTCCTTGACCTCACTGTATTTCCTTGAACTGTTTCTCTTGATTTTTTCAAAAGAAAAACTGTTGGTAAGGAGCTGCTTCAGCCTTTCCCATGGGGAATACTTCAGAAGAGCAGCCTGAAGGGGATGCCCCCAGGCACACATCTGCTCCCAGGGGGAGGTTCACAAGGGCCTACCAGAACAAAAGCACCTGTGGAGCACCTGTAGGGAGTTTGGGTTCACAGACATAGGGACAGCTTGAGGACAGGGATTAAACGAATTTACTAAAACAAGGTGAGCTGTAAGAAATATCCTGCAGGAACTAAGCTTTGCTTAAGGCTGAAACTCAGTACCAGCACACCCTGTCAATGGAAATCTTTTGCCTTGTTTACTGATCTTTTCAACAAAAAATGTCAGGTAAATATTTTTCTTTCTTTCTTTGAAGAAGGTTGCTGAGCATGGGATAGGGGGAAACAAACTACTTCTTGTATAGGGAACAGAGAAATGCTGAATCCACACTTTAAGATGACTTGAGAGACCATTGCTTTGGGTCCTTTGGGCCAGCTGCTATTCAAGGGATGTATCTTATGCAGTGATTTGTCCTTATACTCTGAATGCTCTCTGGTAGAACCAAAGCAGATAGCTCTGCAGAGCCAGCTGCCTGCACTCTTTGAACTCCTCTGCTAGTCCATTTTTACCATCTGTTGCAGGCTGTCTGGAGCAGTCTGCCACAGCCTAACCACTGTGCTTGATTTTGAGACCTTCAGTTGACCTTTGCAAATATGGTGCTGCAGTAAATCCAAGGATGTGATATAAAACACCCAGCAGAATGAATGCTAAGGTTTGTACAAACAGTTTTAGAAATTGGCACCCAGAGGAGGTGAGTAAAAGCAGCTGGTACATAATGAATTTAGTCCTACCTGAAGAAAATAAGTCTAACACTTACCATGATATACTGTGCAATGAAAAAAAAAACCCACATCCCTAACTCAGCTCTTTCTTCTCTTTTTTTCCTCTTTTCTTTTTTTTCCCCTCAGCTAGTGCATTAGGAGATGAAGCAAGAAGTATTACTGTGCTGTGCTCTTTTTAGGCCATTAAGTGTAGCAAAGGAAGATTGTGCACACTGGACAGAGGCTTTTTATGTTACCAAGGAGAGCTTTCCTGTGTCTGTAGTGCCCCCTCCAAGTTGAGTCTCAGAACTGAAGCACATCCTGTCAATACCCCTAAAGCTATAATTCAGTGGAGTTTTTATAGCTGTAAAATCTGAGCTGCATGATGATAAGCAAGCAAAATCAAAGCAAGTCATAACCTGCTACTTTGAACGTTCAGACAGGGTCTGTAGGGGAGCAAGGAGGCAGAAGAGAGAAAGATGTTTTTCAGGTCATAAAAATCTATTTTGACTTCTGGAATATTTGTTACTTTTTGAGACGTGCTGGCTTTTTGCCATATCCTTTACTGTTTTTTTCCCCCCTCTGTGTGATAATGCTTGGAAGTACTTTTCTCTCATACAGGTTTGAATAATGTTGTTCTTCTTGTACCTGGAGAGGATGGGCTTATGGTGTTTTGTTTTTTCCTCAGTCCTGTGCAGAGAAAGGGTAGAACAGAAGAGATTGTGGTCAGTACTATGTGAGCTCTCAACTCAAGATGGTCATGCTCAGAGAAGTTTTCTAACTAGCCCTTGATCCCAAACCTTCAATGGGTAAAGGCCAGTTCTAAGTTGTGAATTTACTACTTACTTGAATATAGTTTAAAAATAGTTTCCCAATTCTAGAAAAGAGCCAACAGTGCTCCAAGGAGCAGATTTCTTTATGAATGAAGCCAAACCTGCAAACACCTCCAATATTTGCTAGAACACCCCAAAAAGATCTGAATTAGAGAGGACAGCCCCTGAGAGACAGAAGTTCACATGTTGTTCTTTAAAAGTCATATTTGATTCCTCTACTGCCCATGCCCAAATCTGCAGGGCTGAAGGCAGGAAGAATCAGTCCACAAAATCACAGAATGGTTGAGGCTGGCAGGAACCTTTGGAGATACCTATTTCAAATCTCCACTCAAGCAGGAGTCAGTTGTCCAGGACCATGCCCAGACATCTATTAGACTTCTGAATATCTCTGAGGACAGGGACCCAACAACCTCTCCAGGCAACCTGTGCCAGTGCTTGGTCAACTCACAGTAAAAAAAACCAACAAAACACTTTCTTAGTCAGAGGGAGCCTACTGTGTTTCAGTTTGTACTCACTTGCCTCTTATCCTGTCACGGTATCACTGAACAGAGCTTGCTCTGTTCTCTGCATCTCCTTTGGGTATTTATATACATTGACATGATCCCTCATAAGACTTTGCTTCAGGCTGAACGGTCTCAGCTCTCTCAACCTTTCCCCGTGGGAGACGTGTTCCAGTCCCTTAATCATCTTCATGGCCCTTTGGTGATCTTTCTCCAGTATGTCCATGTCTCTTTTGCCATGATTTCTCCTTGAGGAGTCTTGCAATCACAAAATGGATTTAGACAAAAGAAGCTTGGGCAACAGTTTCCTTTTCCAGAATTAATCCCAAGGTGAACCTGTGCTGGTCATACTTGCTGATCTTACTGGAGGCTATGTAGCTGACACAGATGAGGGGAGATGAGTTATCAAGGAGAAGGAGCTGACACATGGATAAAGCAGGGCTTCCAAAACTAGTTTGATGGACCTGGATTAAGCAGCTAGCTGCACAGCTCTGGCAGAGCAGCAGGGGTGCTGAGAGGAACTCCATAGCCTGGCCACTTGCTGTTGGCCACTCATGCCAATGCACAAGGACAAAAACCTGGCAAGTTCTATCTTGCTGTGCAAAATGTGCTTCTGCACACACCCTGGACACATCAAGGTATGGACAGGGACATGCACCACAGCACGCTGTCCTCTCTTCTTTGGTGTTCTTACTGCTGCAGCAGTGATGTACTTGAGGTAAGTTGAGTCAACTAGCTGTCATGGTATTATACCCTGGTGTCTTACCTACAATGAGTTTGCAGCACTCTAAAAGAACACAGAAACAGTTAAAATGTCAAATTGTAAAATAAAATTGCTATTTATCATCCTTACCAGCCCTACACTTATTTTGCTCAAGAACTGGGAAACTTAGCAGATTCTGCAAATTCTCTTAGTGAGCCTTTTCCGGTTTGGTGCTATTTTTGTTAAAGACATCACCAGCCCATCTTGCAAGTGAAGCTTTCAGCAGTTGTGCTAGATGAAACCAGGCACAGCTTGAATGACAGGTCTTCAATACTGCGTTGGCTCATTAAAGAAATTTGTATTCCACACTGAGCTGAAGGAAAGGGACTGACCTGGGAGAGTGTGAGCAGGCATTAAACCTCAGAAGCAGCAGTAGAAATGACAGCAGATGGCAGGGTCAGCTCATTAACTGCATTTATCTAATTGATGGCTTCCTATATATTGTCAGGTAACAATAAAACAAAAAAAATCATCTGTCAAAAATTCCACCTGGTCATAATTGATCATCATTAATAAATCTGTTCCAGAACAGGTTGCCAAAATCTCAGCTATGATTGTGTAACTCAAACTAATTTGTAAATGACAACTGCCAAGATGAGTTGCTCTGGTTGGGTGATGAAGGGAACCAAAGCTGTGGCTACTGTTGGTGGAAAGGGAAGATGTTTTGTGAAGGTTTGCTGGGCTGATAAAACATCTGACTAGTTTGCTGGTTTGGTCCTTCTCTGATAGCTTGTGTGTCGTAGAACAGAGGGCTGTACACTTGAAAACATTAGAAACACTGATTATGTATAAATTGACAAATACTGCAGAGAGATTAACGTGAATTTGCTCTGGCAAACAGATTTATTCCTGATTTCAACCTTGGTCTCTAAAGAAAATGGCAATAGAGAGGAATCTGCTTCTGGGGGGAAAAAAAGGATATTTCATGCAAACCATATTACTAATTTATGGTTTACATAATACTGATCAGTTTCAAACATTAAATTAACCTTCTTGCAGTCATGAAGAAACATCCTGCTCCCCTCCTGCAGCAGGCAAGCTTTGCCTGGCTCCCTGTTTTTATTTTGAGGGGCTAGTTGAAAACCTGTGCTCTGAAATGCATGCAAGTGCTTGCTGTGAGAGAGGATCTGATGGGCAAGAAAGCATCACATCATGCTGTCTTTGGACAAAATACTTAGCAGCACTATAAGTAAAATAATAATGTCAGAGATTATAGTTTTTTAATCTTGCTGCTGAATCCTCAGCCTGGGTGTGATGCAGGCAGCAGCACTTTGCTAAGAGTATTGCTACAGTTGGTTTTATTTTTATCTCAAGGAGACAAAGTGCTGTGGCTCCTCTTCAGGTCTTCTGTAGGTCTTATGGTGTGCTCACTGCCTGGAGAGCAATGTATTGACAAGGTGACACAGCAGACAAGGGAAGAATGAATGATCTGCCTTGCCTGCTTTGCCTCCATTTAAGTGCCTATTAAAAGATGCTCTGCATAGCATAAGTCAGATCAGCTCAATGCAAGCAAAAGGGCAGGCTCAGATGGTAGCAAGAAAACAAGAAAATCCTCCCCCCCACCCCCAAAGAGACTGGAGGTAAATCTACCAAAAAATATCTGGAGTTGGTTTGGAAGTAGGAGAAGTAAATTTTTTAACAATATATATAGCAATAACAGGGAGGATTTACAAGAGTAAGGAATAAGGAGAAATAGGAGAATATACAAAACCAAATTTGGATAGCCTTGTATCTCCTTCAGTGTGTGTGGATTTCCTTTAGAGAAGTGTGGATGCAGCAGGGAGATCAGGCTCAACCACATGGCAGAACCAGGAGGCCTGCAGCGGCTGTTGGTCCTTATAAAAAAGTGAGGCAGGAGCAAAGAGAAAGATGGCTGCCACCCCCCCACCTTCCTTTATACTCTTGCTGGATGGGAAGGGGGAGAGGAACAGACCAACTTAGACTCAGGGGACCCCTCGTCCTGGGAGGGGGAAGCCAAGTCCACCTGGATCAGGTTTCTTTCGTCCCCTGGGGTAAGTAGGGCTCTCGCAACCCTCCCTCCCCCCTCCACCCCCAGATGGGTGTAACCCAGCACAAGCATAGATTCCAACGGGAAATCATGGCAGAGCAGAGCTGGAAAATAGATGAACAAACACCAGATCACAACAACTGGAATATTGACTCTATAGGTGATGATGGTTCTGTGTGATCAGGTTAAGTTGTGTATATTGCTGTATAACAGGTTGTGAAGGGGCGGTAGTTTCTGATTTTGTGTTTGGACTAAACAGCAGAGACTGGTGGTGGACAATGAAGGTGCTAAGAAAATGTGCTGAAGAACAGTACACTATAATTTTAATGATCTTTTAAAATTACTTAAGCAAAACTAGTTTTCCAGTGCTTGTATTCTCACTTCTCGCATTGGTTTGTCTCTTCAGACTAAAGACTGTTTTACATGTAGAGGTTGATTAGTAAGAGATTTTTTTTTTGTAGGGAATTTGGAATAACCACTCGTTTCTTTGCATAATTAAAATTCTTCATACAATTGGAACAAAAGTATTTAAACTCCAAGACTGGGCCAATGGCATATTTTTGCTTTAGGCAGACTGCAACCTACATAATTTTCTTTATGTTCTTTCCTCTGTGATCAGTGTGTCTAATAGGGGGTATGAAAAATGTACATACTCAGAGTGAAAGAGGAAGCTCTTTAAACCATTTACAATGAGACAGTTCAAAGGCAATCATCTTCAATAGACTAATCTTGAAATGCTCTGATGTAGTGGAGAATTGAAGCATAAAATTGCAAATTTTACATAGTCATGTTTTATTTCAAGTGATGCTAGACATTAGAACTTCAGAAATTCCTTTTCAGTATACTGCATGCAATTAAAAAAAAGAGGAGCAAAATAATGTATTTGTATTCCTTCTCAGCTTCCAGAAAGAAATTAGAGCAATGTGGCACGTTACAATTTTGTGTCTTTAGACAAAAGCTGTCAAATGTAAAATTTAAAGTAAATTGAGAAGTCTAAAAGCACAGAGAGTGTGCTAAATCCTCCAGATTCAATAATTACCAATGAAGTATTACACACACTATTACTGGAAAAGTCCCCTAATCAAAGCTGTAGTGAGGCTCACTGCCCAAGATTTGCAGTGCTCCCAAGAAAATGCATGGATTTTAATCTGATACTCCATCTTAGTTCGTGCCATAATCTTTGTGCATTATATGAAACTCTGCTTTATACTTGATACAAAAACAAATGGATGCTCGTGACTTGCTTTTCAACCAGGATGTATAAAGAAGTTTTGTCATCATAATACTAGCTGCAGAAAGCATTCATGACACTGACAAAACTGGACTAGCATTCCTGGTTAGGCCACACCTTGAGTACTGTGTCCAGTTCTGGGCCCCTCAGTTTAAGAAGGACATCGAGACACTTGAGCGTGTCCAGAGAAGGGCAACAAGGCTGGGGAGAGGCCTTGAGCACAAGCCCTATGAGGAGAGGCTGAGGGAACTGGGGTTGCTTAGCCTGGAGAAGAGCAGGCTCAGGGGACACCTTATTGCTGTCTACAACTACCTGAAGGGTGGTTGTAGCCAGGAGGGGGCTGGTGTCTTCTCCCAGGCAACCAGCACCAGAACAAGAGGACACAGTTTCAAGCTGTGCCAGGGGAAGTTTAGGCTCAAGGTGAGGAGAAAGTTCTTCACGGAGAGGGTCATTAGCCATTGGAATGTGCTGCCCAGGGAGGTGGTGGAGTCACCATCCCTGGAGGTGTTCAAGCGGGGATTGGACGTGGCACTTGGTGCCATGGTTTAGTCGTGAGGTCTGTGGTGGCAGGTTGGACTTGATTATCTTTGAGATCTCTTCTAACTTGCTGATTCTGTGATTCTGTAAGACATGTTATTTGACATTCTTCCAAGCTTTTGACTTCCTCAGTGTTTGTAAGCTTATTTAATTAAGTCACAGTAGATGCACTACTCTTTATTAAGAATAAATATTTTATTGTATATTAAAAACGTGAAAGTTCACATTTAATGTTTCAGAGGTTTTTTTGGTTTGTGGTTTTTTGTTGTTGTTGGTTGGTTGGTTTTGTTTTGTTTTGCTCTTAAATCCTACATCTAAAATGCCTGGGCAGGGGGGTTGGGGAGGGAGGGAAGTAAAATTAGGAATTCTTACTGCAAACTGCCTCTTTCTTTTTAGAAGAAATATTTCATGCCACAGCTTACCTACAAAACTGAAATCAGACACCCAGATCTTACTAAAATAAAAAGGTTCTTTCAAAAAATAAATAAATTAACAAGCAGACTCAGTTACTTTGGACCTACAGAAATGTAACTTGGAATGGAACAGAATCTAACCTGGAGAGAAATATTGAATTCAACTGAATGCATACAAAGGGATGCACACATCCAACTGACACCTGGTGAATGCAGTCATCCGGTCTTGAAATATGAGATCCAAAAAGACAAGGTTTGACCTCATGCACTCTTTGCTGATATGTAAAAGTCTGGATGAACATAGATATCTTTGCACATAACTTTCTCTAAGTTTGTAAACTGCCATGATCAAAGCATGCCTGTATCATAACTGTGCCAAGCAGCTAAGGACTTAGCTCGCATATACTTCTGTAGTCTGATAGTTTTCATGGCCTTCTTCCTAGAAAAGGACACACCTACAAGTTATCACTAGAAGAGGCAGCATTTCCTGTTTCACCCCATGGTCCCCCATGGATAAAGCACTCGGTATGTGGCTGATCCATTCATCATTTTCAGGTAATTATTTGACCCCTGTGGAGACCGCCACAATGTGGTTGTGAAGACCATACCACAACTTGGGGCAAATCTGCAGTATTCTGGTACTCCCTTCCCAAATTTTATGTTAAATGTTATGTAAAATTAATTATGTTAATGTTAGTGTACATGTATTAATATTATATGTAATACACTTTAATTATGGTAAATATTAGTTGACAAGCCTGAGAGCCATGTTCTCAAGTTAAACCTAGATGAATGGCAAACCCACTGGAATGAAGAGATGCCTTTGCTCTTCTCGTCACATGCCTTGTTTGTCTCAATAGTTAGCTGTTCTGTGACTGGTGTGTCAGTTGCTCTCCAATGGAAAATACTCCATAGAGCTCTGTCATCTACATCTTCCCCAGCACATGAAAATGTTCTTTTTCATAGTCTGCCAGCCCAGGGCAAAGCTCTACTGGTAAAGCTCTCCCAGTCTGGGTGACATAATCAGCAGCTTGCTGTTGTCAAACACAGTGTGACTTCCTTAATAGGTTTCTGGGGGGAGCAAGAAATGGTGATTATATACCTGCCTCCAGGCTGCCTGGTTAATTTCATTTAATAGTCACCTGTTGAAGCAGAGTCAGAAAGCAGCTCTCACAACTTCTATAGCTCCCTCCATCAACATTTTGGTGAACAAGGCATTGCCCATAACACCAGCAGTGGCAAAATACCACAACACATAGCTCTTTAAAAGAGCTAATGAAGATGCCTATCCTCAGCACAGGATTTGGGGACAGCATGTTGGACTCTTTTGCCTGAGTATACTGAGATGCACAAGCCTTAGCAATGGTAGAGCTCCAACCACAGCCATCTCTGCAGCTGCATTACTCACTAAGGAACCCAGATATCTTCAGGTGGCCACTCTAAAACCCCACAGTGCTTTCCTCAGAGCAATGCATTACTGGGGGTGTGAAGGTGAAAGAGAAAGGCAGAAACTTAGAGGCTAGGCATTTACAGTCAGCATTAGAGCTTGCCCTAATTATACAAACCCAGAGTATACTACAACTTTAGTTTCCGTGCAAGAAATATATACATTCTTTTATACTGACCAGGTTGCTGAACACATTTTCACACAATTTTCTAAGCCACTCAGCAGCAGCCATTCTATTCAGACAATAAGCTTCTGATCTTCAAGTTCCAAGTTATTTTTTTGCTTAGCTTTAGAAGTTTCACTGTGTATAAACTTTTCCTGGAAAGCTGAGAAGACTTTTCAAGGGAGAAAATGCGCCGGGTAAGCTTAGCTGTGAACATACAAATACAAGCAAATTAAAACCATGACTGTTTTTAAGTAAATGCTGTCATTAAGGTTCATTTCTATGACAGACCCCAAAATTTGCAGTTATAATGCCTTCATTTGTCCAGGCAAGAGGATATATGCATAACTGAATTCTGGGAAAAGCCTTACACTGATTACATTTCCATTGATTTCCCCAATTTCTACTAGTAGATTTCATATTTTTAGCTCTTGACGAGGCAGTTTGTTGTGAGATTCAGCTTCAGTGGCTTATCCAAGAATGTATGCAATGAAAAAGAGATCTTTTCTCAATATTGAAAGAAAAACCTTGCATCATGTCTTAAGTAGGAGGCTTCAAGTCCAATGGGAACTGAAATGTGGTGCAGTAATAGATGGCTGAATTGATCTGACTAATTCTTACACCCTTGGAAACCGCACACAGTGTGAATTACTGGTAAGCTGGTATGAGTGCTGTTCAGTATGCAGGTGTGACCAGATGTCAGAGTGAAAAGGGAGCTGAAGTCTTAACTCCATCATATTTTCTTTGCCTTTTACTGTCTTCTAGCATGGGTAGGGTTGGCACAAAGGAGTTTGCATGTCTGCCCAGAGTACATGACCCATGCAGGATGCAGGGTGCACTGGTCAACAAAAGTGGTCAGATAGGTGACTGGGTGGGTAATTTACAGCCAGAAATTTAATTTCTGTATTTGTGTGCCTGTGTAAATATACTGAGGGACCCCCAAAAAGAGACCAAAACCCACTCAGTTAGCCACATAATCATTGTTAGTTCAAGTATTACCATTTAACCTAACCTTTAGAATAAGTGTTTTTTAAAAATGATCCCTAAGGACTCAATGTTTCTCTACAAAGAACATATGGTGTGCCTCAGCGCTATGAGTTTAGGCTATCAAGTTGAGAATTGCCTTCTACAATGAACCACAGCAGAGGCTTTACAGAAGCAGGTGGTTCAGTGCCTAAACTACGTGCCAACCTGATCAGCTTTTGGAAACTACTTGTTTGTCAGCAGCCCTTGAGGTCTGCCAGGGAGTTTTAAATATTCACTGAGAATTCCAAATGAAGTGACAGCTGTAGAAATTGCAGGAGTAAGTCACCATTTTCTTTCACATCTCAGCAACAGCAGTCAATATCTCTCTTTGACGTGGACCCAAACAACACACACTCTGGTTTGTATGGATCAGCCCTAGGAACTCCTGAGCTTCAGAAAATGAAACCAGAAGGTGATCACAAAACTTAGATCAAGGTCGTCTGCCTCCCAACAGGCTTTGCTAACTACATGTTGCTTGTACACTAAGCACTGCTGTTTTACAACAAATAGCCATATTTAGATGTTTTGAGAATCCTGATCCTCTGGGATGTGTGTAGATCCCGCTCTGATAATTCACACTAGATAAAAAAACTCTCTGTTCAGTGTCATGATTTAGGAATGTGCAAATGTAACTGTATGCTTGCTGGAAAGCAACTTGCAGGTCAAATGAGGAATTATCCACAAGGTTATACAACAGCTGAGCAGTAGGGTTTGGACCATAACTCTGCATTTAAGTGTCTTGATTCCACATCTGATGCCTTAGTCCTTTTATCGTCTCTAATTTCACGTATTTGGAAGGGATTTTTCCCACAGGAGGTTTAGCAAAGCAGTTCTAAAAGAGTGCAGCTAGCTATTCTTTGAAGATTTAGGATTAAGAAAGTGATGTAATCTAAAAAAAAAGGCATTCTAACTCAGTCTAGGCTATGCAATTAGAAGTAAAATTTGATTCAGCAAAGTTGTTCTCAGACCATGGTGACCTAACAACTTGTAATAAGGCCCCCAAAATATGAGTAGACTACAACTAGAGGTGAACAAAGGTGCCAATTGCTCTTAATAGTGATCCCCACTGTTCTCCTCTACCAGTGTGACATGTTTTAAATATATTAGTAAAGAATATGTTATGGTTTCTAAATTAATAATAGGAAAAAAACAATGCAGTTACACATAACATCAGTAAAGAAAACATTTCAAGACTGATCTGATGCTGCCACTGCCAGTGCCATGGTGCTGACTAGGAACTAATTGTAAGCAACATTCCAGCCTTGTGTTTGCTCACAGGAAGGAAGGTTTTATTAACCAGTGTTGTGCTGCTGTGACTGTCGGTGGCCAGCAATGCTGCTGCTGGTTCAGAAAACAATGATATCACATATGTCACTGCTAGCTGAGGGGGAGGGAGTGAATCGGATACACAAAAGAGAGAAACTGCTACCACCCTCTTCAAAGTACTATGATGGGGATGTATGTTCATCCAGTAACTGCACAGGAGTTCAGGCACAGCAAGATTTTGTAATTACACAGCTTAATTGCTCCTGTCTATTATAAATGGCTGTTTGGGGTTTTGGCATTTGTCTTTGCACTCTCTATTATATTTCTGCTTGCTTGTCACCCACTTGTTCCCTACCAGTTCCTCAGGATTCCTATTTGCTGTTTCAATACATTTCACCTTGAATGCCTTGGTTTCATTTCCGCATGCCTCTGGTATTCAGTGTTTCCCTATCAGTAGCTCTCAGCCTGCTCCCCTACTTCCATTTCAGCCTCCACTGTCGTGGAAAACTGCTCATGCCGATTTTACTTAATGCAGTAAAGTTAACATTAGGGTTTTTCAGAGGGCAGTGTGTCTCTTCACAGACCAGAATGGAAAATTTGACAGGGTGATAGCTGATCTTATGAACAGCTTTCAAGATCCTGATGATGAGTCAAACAATGTCCATTTACTTGGTACTTTTGTGGGGTTTGGGGGCTGGTTTGGTTTGGTTTTGATTGGTATGGAACATTTTTCTGTTTGTTTCAGAACTGTCCTGAAGGGCAGTATAACCTTCAAAAGAAACAAAAGGGCAAAAAAAGCTGCAGAGACAGAAGACTAGCCATGAGGGAAGGATTTAGCTTTGATATTCATGTGATTACTTAAGCCCCCTGTATTTTATAACTATTTGTCACACTTCAAACAATGTAAATAACAAAGCAATTGCCTTCTTTAGATAGTGGCTGCCTCTCCGATTCTTCTAGTGCATCCCTGAGGCCAGTCTCCAGTTCTTTTGAAAACAGTTAGCTCTTGGAGCTCCTGTGGCATACTGGCTGGCAGCTGCAAAGGAGAAAGATGGAATCCTGGAAGTAGTCAGCTCCATAGGGCACCTCCTTATTATGCAGTTGGCCGGATCAATCTGCAGGGTCTCCTGGATCTGTTTGAATCTGACAGTAGAGCTGATGCATGTCTGTGGACCTTGACTTGGGCTGCCATGTTCTTCTGTTATTCTTGGATCATCATATCCAGCATCAGTCTTCATTAATGGTGACAGAAGCAATGGGCACAATGCCTCATGTTTAACTACATGGTGGTCCTATGTCCAGTTCTCTCTAACAGCTAAGGGAGGCAGCACAAGGGTCCACACCATCCTGTCAGGACATATGTAGCCTCACTAAGGGCACCTTCTGGATCTGGCATCTTTATGAGGAAATCACCTCTCGGATGGCACAGGATGATCATGCATAAACTAGAAACTTGTCCTGAATTAAAAGAAAGCAAATAAAGATTTTAATAGTGAAGCGATCTAACATGAAATTGTCATCTTAATGTTTGCCGGTGGTGATGGGATGATAAAAACTCCTTCATTTTCCAGAAGAGAAAGTCAGAGGAGGAAAAGGAGGACATTCAGACTTTGGGCCCTTGTCTCTGTAACTTCTGTCACAGCTGAATGTTTTTGGATTGCCTCTTAGCCCAAGCATATCACTACCACTGTCCAGGCTCTCCATGAAACACTAGGCTGCCTTTCCCCCAGAGCAGCTGCATCCTCAAGTTCCCTTGGCTGGTGGAAAAAGATTTGTATTTCTCAGATGATCTCTTCTAGGTGTTGACACTGGAACTATCAGAAAGAGCAAGTGCAGAGAGCTGATACATCTATTTTTGGAGCTCTTCAGTTTGATTGGCCAATGGGAAGGTCTGGCCAATGCATCCCAGATGGAATACGCTTACTCCATAATGGAAACTAAGCATGCCCCATGTTTCCAACCTTATGTTAGCACCTTCACCAAACTTAATGAGCTAACTGGAACAGCAGCAATATAACATGTCCTTCAGCGCTGCACTAGCAGCTTTGGATCTTGCAAACACAACAGAAGTACCCAACAGTTGCTTGCCGTGACCCTCCATCCAACCAGAGCACACAAACTACATGAGCGTTGTCCTAGGCTTTCCTCATAGGATTTTCTACATCAAAGAACATCAGCAGCTTGCTCAAGTTTGTGCCCTGCCTTCATACCCAAATACACAAGACTCATAACCCTTCCTGCCTTTTGATCTTGCTGTCCTTGTGGTTTGCAAGAGTCTTAGTCCATAAGAGCAAGGAGGTCAAACCTTTCAAGTCACAGCTATTTGTGTTGCACAGCAAGCAGTTCAAGCCGACTATTCACTGGCTCTGAGTCCCAGAATAAGCTTGATATGTACAGCACAGGTGTCAGATCTTGCAATATACAGATTTACTATACAGTGTTCTTAATTTAGAAGGGAATCTTCTGTGGGAAGCATCTGCAATACCCTTATCAGAAGCTGTTTCCCAAGTCAAATGCAGCTGCTCTGCCAGCAGCCAGTGAGGGTGGTGAAGTGAAAGACCTTTGTGTCAAGCAGCCAACAAGCAAGATTCTGCATAAGGAAGGTACAGACTGTTCCCTTTTTGGTTTAATTCCCCCCTTTAATGTTATAATTTTACAGAGGGGGGCCTTTATCAATTTGCAGTAACACATTTTATGGAGAGTGTAGGGGTAAATAGCTCAAGTCTGAACTCCAGGCCAAGAATATAAAGGCTGGTTTTCACAATATGTATTTTTATGGTCATATGTTGTTATTATACCCTTTCTTTTCCTCCAAGTATTTAGCAATTATTCATGCTTCATGGAGGAGTTTTAGACATGAAGTCTGAATAGACTGTGGGACTGCAAATGTCCATGCTAAGCAAAAGAGTCCATGTGTCAGGAATATGTGCTTGTTCTTAACCTGTGTTTGCACCGGTTAACAGGAGGTACTCTTCTGTAAATGTTTTCTAGCTGATAGCCCTGAAGAAGCTTGCAAGATATATATAGCAATATATATATTCTATGAGGGACAAGTTATCAGGAAATTCTTGGTCATAGCAGTGTGCCCAGGTGGCCAGGAGGGCCAATGGCATCCTGGCCTGCATTAAGAATAGTGTGGCCAGCAGGAGCAGGGAAGTCATTGTGCCCCTGTACTATGCTTTGGTTAGGCCACACCTTGAGTACTGTGTCCAGTTCTGGGCCCCTCAGTTTAGGAAGGACATCGAGAGACTTGAAGGAGTCCAGAGAAGGGCAACAAGGCTGGTGAGAGGCCTTGAGCACAAGCCCTATGAGGAGATGAGGAGAGGCTGAGGAAGCTGGGATTGTTTAGCCTGGAGAAGAGGAGGCTCAGGGGTGACCTCATTGCCCTCTACAACAACCTGAAAGGTGGTTGTAGCCAGGAAGGGGTTGGTCTCTTCTCCCAGGCAACCAGCACCAGAACAAGGGGACACAGTCTCAAGCTGCACCAGGGGAGGTTTAGACTCGAGATGAGGAGAAAGTTCTTCACCGAGCGAGTCATTCGTCATTGGAATGGGCTGCCCAGGGAGGTGGTGGAGTCGCCATCCCTGGAGGCGTTCAAGAGGGGATTGGACGTGGCACTTGGTGCCATGGTCTAGTCATGGGGTCTGTGTTGATAGGTTGGACCTGATGATCCTCGAGGTCCTTTCCAACCTTAGTTATACTGTGATACTGTGATATTATTCTCTTTCCCATTAGCAAACTGAAAGGTTCAAGTACTTCCTGCTTCTGTCACATCCCTAGATATGAAGATATGGGCCAGTGACATCTGTTCAACTTGAGCTGATAATCTTTCATAAGATAAACTACATCTTCGAGTCACATGTGAAAAAAAAAACACTGCAAGAATTCAGGGTGTGCAGTAAAATCTAGCTTTGAAGTCAGATCCATAGGAGAGAAAACGCTGAAATATATGATTGGTGGCCATTGAGAAACTTTCAAGACTTAGGATATGGACAGGTGCTCCCCTTTCCTTTATATTAGCTACTAAACACTCTGCTCTGTCCTTTTGTTCATCATCATTGCTGTGGCTTGAGTACTGGAAAAAAAGACTGAGCAGCAATGGCAGTTTACATGTTACTATGGACATACAAGGCAGCTCATGTCTTTGAGTACAGGCCCTCTAGCAAGACAGGACTATGTAGTATAGCTCAGACAGATGCATTCTGCATTCATCATTTTAGGCTGATGGTAAAGAATTTTGGTGCCAAGTTTGACGGGCTGTTTTCAGTGAGGATAAATTAAAATCTCCAGCTCTGGCTGTCTCTTACAGCTGAGCCGCTCCTGTTGTTACAGCAACAGAGGGAGATGTCTGCTGTAAGAGGAAGGGGTCGAGAAATTCATCTGAACAACTGAAGGCAGGTGGGAGAGACAAAAAAAAAATTAAATAAATTAATTCCAGGAAAGATGTGGCAGCAGTCACCAACCTAGGAGGGAGGAAGGAAGGAGAAGGCGTCTTTAGCTGTGTATATGTCACATGTCACATCCACTTCTCTCCTTGAGAAGGCAAGTTGCTGCAGCACAGAGATAACAATGCAGCAATCCTCCCCCTGGATCCATCAGTACTGCCTGGTGTAAAGAGGGTGCCTCCTTACCCCACGAGGTAAATATTAGCAGGCTGGACCAAAGTAAATGGGTATTCTGAAACCACAGCTGGCACTCCTAGAGTTAGTTTGACCTCTCAGCAAGCCTGAAACACTCACGCTGATCAGCAAGACTCAAGAATGCTGATTACAACAGTCATTACTGCCCCCTCAGTAAACATAGGGAAAGAATGTGTGCTCTGCCTACACCACTAAGCTAGCTGGGCGTGTTGTGTCATCTTGACCACTGTGATTTGTTTTACTTCTTTTTGTATAAACTAAGTAGTTCGTGGTCTCATTTGAATGTAACAGAAACTGTAAAAGCTGCTTTTCTTATTTCTTTTCTTTTTTTCCTAAGCAGCTATGCTTCAATAAGAAGCCACCTTCTTGAAGCAGATCTGCACCTATTCCTTTTCATTACAAATGCAGGTGCCAACTTCTGCCATCAGCCATGCAGCTGCTCTTCTAAGACAGGCTACAATGGGAATCTTGGGTCTGCATGTAAAGGCAAACTGAGACATTTAAGGGAGCCATGCTTTGGGGTATCAGCGGGCATGGATTCACACCTGAGGACACTGCATCTTTGCTGTAGTGTGGACATGGGCAGTTGGGTGGTGCATGACTGTACTGTATGAACACAAAGTACTCAGTCCTGTAGTCCCCTTGTTGGAGCTGCCAGTGGGAATGTGGTGGGTCAACCTTGGCTGGTTGTCAGACGCACACCAAACCGCTTTCTCATTGCCCCTCCTCCAGCTGTAGTGGGAGGGTTAATATAGTCGGTGTGACTGGACATTGACATTCTTCTGAGGTGCAATCTAGAAAAAATGTGACAGAAAGGTTTGGGGGATGGTTGGGGTTTTTTTCTCATTGCAAATTGGAAGTTAACATTTGATTAAATGATTACAGTAACAACAATACAGACTGAAGGGTAAAATAAATGGTAATACTGTCTGAATGGAAGTACCAGCACTACAGGTTAAAGCATCATTGCACTCTGATTTCCTATCAGGTTAGCTGTCCTATGGGATCAGTGACTACACTCAGAATTATCACAAGAACTCATTTGATGTGAGACAAAAAGTGTGTGGGGTGACCACAGAGAACAATTCTCACTAGAACTAGGACAAGTAAAAGCAAGGAATGTACACACATATGAATATGGACCATTCAGGGCGCAAACTACTTATTATGTTTGCCAGAAGCAATGCTAAAATAGAGGTGGCTGCAAACACTCAAATTTAGATACCTTTGACACAGGGTAGGCACTGGGTGGTTGCCTTTTGTGAGGTCTCAGTGATGAAGCTTTCTTAAAATCTCTCACTTTCTACTGCTTGACTGAAGGATGGGTTGCCTCACATAATTGTTATTCCCTCTGGCTAAAAGTGAATAGACTGGGGAGGACTGAGTAATGAACAACAGAAACTTCCTAAAATGTTTTGGTCTTCAAAACCAGCATGCTGTTCAAGAACAGGCTGAGAGGGGTCAGAGGTACTGACATGCTTCAGATAAAAGCAGACACCTGGTTCTTTGAGCTAGTGCTGTTTGCATTCATGTTCTAGCCCTTATTATGTTTTTGATTAGGGATCCCTGGACACTACTTTTTAATGGAATTTGAGAAATTGCAAATGGCTTCTTAATCTGGTGAAACAAGCAAGGAATAACACAAAGGGTAAAAAAGCCTCAACATCCCGACCTCATCAGAGTATTATGGGAACCATGTAAATAAAGGAAACAAATCGGTGCCTGTTCACACCTCATCAACTGCCTAACAACTTGCAACTAGTTAATTACACACCTTTAAAATGCATGTGCAGGAGAAATGATTCAGGAACAAGGTTCTGTAATGATAAAGGACAGCACAGAAATACTGACTCCATTCAGGTAAATGTAACCCTTTCAATCTGACAGTGCTGAAAGAATGTAGTGTGTGTAATGGCAAAGTAACTGCTGGCTGCTTTATACTAAGCATTTAATAACCACTACGCTATAATGTTCACTACTTTTTTTTTATTGCTACTGACCTTTGTAACCTTTACTCCTCACTTAAAAGGAGGATAAGGATTTACACATTGCACAAAAGAACTGAATGCTAAGTTAGTTCTCTTTGATTAAATATATTGAAGATTATCAAGAGTTAAGTAATGTTAGTTACTTCCACATTTCTGAATACTGTGAATGTTTAGGGGCCATGTAGCCCAGTAGCTCCTAGGGCTAGCAGTAGAATATGAGTCTCACATCAAATCTGGACACACCAAATCTGGACAATTTTTTGGTAACATTTCTTCAAGCATGCCTGCAATGCTGTTTTGCCTTGTTTACCCATAACAACAATTTTCTAATTGAGCAGTAATTCTCTAATATGCTGATCTTCTCTCTCTGATGACCAGTGACAGGACATAAGGAAATGAAATGAAGCTGCATCAGGGGAAGTTCAGATTGGATATTAAGAAAAGGTTCTTCACTGAGAGAGTGGAGGAGAGTCATTGGAACAGACTCTCCAGGGAAGCAGTCATTGTACCAAACCTGACAGAGTTTGTGAAACGTCTGGACAAGACTCAATGATATGATTTAGTGTTAGGTAGTCCTGCAAGGAGCAGGGAGTTGGACCCTATGATCCTTTAGAGTGTCTTTCAACTTGAGATATTTTACTATTCTGTGAGTCTATATTTTACTCTTGTGTAATTTTATATAATCATGTGATACAACCATAATATGTGGTAATAAGCAGTGAGGAGCAGTTACTTGTTATAATAATGCAATGCATGGGGTTGGAATCATGGAATGACATGAGTGAGGGAAGGCACAGGATGACACCAGAAACTTCAGGGCTCTAAAAAAGTCACTGGTGGTTAGTTAAAAATACACAGACCTGGGAGCTGGGGAAGCCAGTTGTACAGGTAACAAAGAGAATACACAATTCCTAGCACACTGCACCAAACCAAAACATCTGTGGAGGCAACAATGGGTAAGCATGACACCAGAAGACAGAGATGTGGATGTTAGGAAGTTCATAAGAATAATTGTTGAGGTTTGTAGGTTTGGTTGGTTTAGTGTTTTGTTTGGGTTGGGTTTTATCTTTGTGATAGTACTATTTTCTCCCTCTTATTGGATCTTAGATTTTACCTACACTGCCACCAGACTCTTGATCTTGCAAGAATTTCTTATGAGAAATTTGGGCATAGTCACTCTTGAGGAAAGTCCACAGAATATAATTTGGCTGTTGTAGGTAGTTTTTTGCCCTTCAAAGATTATGCCTGTGTCCTGTGTTATCTGAGGACACTCTGTTTCACTGACCAATGATAGGATTTCAGAAATAATTTTCTTATATATCATTCTTTCTGTTTTCCCCAATGGAGAGGTCACTACAGAGTTTTATGCTCTGCTGTGTGCCTGACCAATGGGAAGCAAAACACACTTTATTCTGACCAGCCTGTGGTCAGAATGTATGAGGCATAACATAAACAATGTGTGATGGTTAAAAGATTACCAAGGGACAGAAATATTTGTCCAAACAGTGTCCACAAGTGAATAGCACTGAACCACAGGTAAGTGCACAGGTACCAGTTGTAAAGCCTGTAGTCTTGCAGCTGGATCCATGGGAATTCTAGCACAGGCATGGTGGGATGCTTCTCTGCCCACAGCAAACCTCCCCTACATGTCTACACCTGAACAAGTCATCCACGGTGCACTTCATAGCAACTGATGAGAAACAAGCTCTTCTAAAATGTGATTTTTCTACAGCATCCATGTGTGAATGAGATTAATCTTGTCCTAAGAGGGCCTTATGTCATCTCCTTGACAGAAAATTTAGACAAACAGTTCACAGGTAGAGAGCTACATTTTATACACACACACACACATGTATACACATTTTATATCCATGCATACACATATATATATGTATAGATAGATAGATATATGGGTTAGGTAATTCCTACTGACTATAAACTTCCAATGAGAAAAGAAAAGAAGCCACCAAAATGTTGTGTAACCTTTTATCACAAGCCATTATCAGAGCCCAGAAGGTAGCTAGGGGTTAGATGCCTATTCATGTAATAAAACGTGGTGATGTGTAATAACATAGTATCACTGAAGATGCTACAATGACCTTTTTTCCAGTACGATAGCAAGTTCAAGATTTATTGTCCTCTTTTGTGCCACCCCACTCATTGCTGCCCTGGGGCCACAGCTGGATGTTATGAAGCATTCACCTGCAATATCCATTTAAGCTGTCAGGCTTCTTGATCTCCTGCCTCCAGTGCTCATGCCCTTTTCCCATGGCACCTTTTCTGTGCTCTCAGGCTGTTTTCCTCCAAAACACACCTCTTTGGAACAGTACACTTAACACCACTGAAGCATTCATTCTCTTACTACAGGGAGGAAAATAAACAGGCCTTAAATACCCTACACATAGTCGTATTTACAAAGGTATGGCACTTAAGTCAGAGCAAGCCTTGGGTATCTCCTACAGATTTGCTCATAAAACGAAATTCAGCTGGGAAAACTCAATTAAATGTGGTTTTAGCATCGAGCTTGTCCTAGTCTGCTGGAAGTCTTTCAAACAGATGCTGTGGTACAAAAGTTTTATGGATTGCCAAGAACGCTTTAATGGTACTCTCAACTGAAACACAGTTGAAGAGGTGGGTGAAAAGGGCAAGGCTTTTCTTTATTTCAGCCACTGATGCATCAAAGCATAGAAGCAGCAGAACATTTTCACCAGCTATTTGTTGGAGGGGAAAGCAAAATAAACTAGTCTCTACTTCTCGGTAGCAATGCACCTGCAGTAGGAATACTTAGAAAATGGTGTGAACGTTGGAAATGCATCATTTGCAGCTGGCGACTTTTATTGACTTTATCTACAAATAAATGAAGCCTAAGAATGGGTACTTCCTGCCAGTTGTTTAGCACACGCACCGCTTCAAAATGAAGAAAACTGCTGAGAAGCCATCATTTGATCTTGAGAGGCTTACGGCAAGTCTTTAGTCAAGAGGATTTCAGCAGAAGAGATTCAGTGGGAAACATTTTGTATCATCAGTTTTGAACGCCTGAAAACATCGAGGCGCATTTCCATAAGGGGCTTCGCTATAATGTTACAATTGAAAGGACAATATTGTTCTGCAGCAATATTCATGAACATTTCCCAGTTATAAGATTTTTCCATTATGGGTGATGAAAATGGAGATGGTGGATACCAGTGGACAAATACTATATTTATTCCTGCTCAATGCACTGGAATGCTTATTTTACAATCTTATAGTAAGCACACAACTGTTATTGTGTTAAGGAAGAATGCACTTTAAAAAGTAATCAACAACAAAAGTAGTAAGAATTATTTGACTGAAAACATTATCAAGGACACAAAACAACCAATCAACCCCCCCCCCCCAAGCACCCCCTCCCCCTTACTAAAACAGGGTAACAATAAGTGGGTTTCACTAGGTAACAAATGTTTTGGCTTTTTTTTTTTTGGTGTAAATGCTGTTTTAAGGATTAAAAGCAGTAAGAAGGTTCAGCTTTGAAAGGGTATGTGTTTTGGTATGTTGTTTTGGAATAGTGTGCAACAAGAAATTTTGTAAGTTATATATACATGTATTTCAACAGCCTCATATGAAAAAAGGACCTTAGAGTGTACCATCCAATTCAGTTCATTCCAGTTCTGGGCCCCTCAGTTTAGGAAGGATGTTGACTTGCTGGAGCGTGTCCAGAGAAGGGCAACAAAGTTGGTGAGGGGCTTGGAACACAAGCCCTATGAGGAGAGGCTGAGGGAGCTTGGGTTGCTCAGCCTGGAGAAGAGGAGACTCAGGGGTGACCTTATTGCTCTCTACAACCACCTGAAGGGTGGTTGTAGCCAGGAAGGGGTTGGTCTCTTCTCCCAGGCAGCCAATACCAGCACAAGAGGACACAGTCTCAAGCTGTGCCAGGGGAGGTTTAGGTTGCATGTTAGGAAAAACTTCTATAAAGAGAGAGTGATTACCCATTGGAATGGGCTGCCCGGGGAGGTGGTGGAGTCACTGTCATTGGGGGTGTTCAGGAGACTTGACAGGGTGCTTGGTTGCATGGTTTAGTTGGTTGGGTGGTGTTGGATAATAGGTTGGACACAATGATCTTGAAAGTCTTTCCCAACCTATTCTATTCTATTCTATTCTATTCTATTCTATTCTATTCTATTCTATTCTATTCTATTCTATTCTATTCTATTCTATTCTATTCTATTCTATTCTAATTTCTATTTCTATTCATTTCTATTTCTATTCTATTCTATTTTTTTTACTTTCTGTATGGTATTGTCTTGTAAGATAGTTGATTCCCTTCTCAAAAACTGTGGAAAGACTATTTTACCTACTGAACGATGTGGTCACAATACAGATAACTATGCATTATTTCCATAGCTGTGCTTCAAAATCAAGGTAATTTCAATTATAAACAACTTTATTTTTGAACCCCAAAATAACATTTTAGTAACAAATTACAAATAACTGGCTACAGAGGTGTCACATTGTTTCTGAAAACAACCTTACTCGAAGTATCTCCCAGCATCTAGTTAGGACACTCCTGAGCCAGAGGCAGTTTGCACATAATAAACCTTAACGGATTTCTCTGCCATGAAATTGTTCATGAACTCTTTGAGGCAAGTAACGATCACCTGCTTCAGACTATGACACCTACACTTACTATGGCAGGTAATGAAAATAACCAAATACTCTGCAAAATCAACCTCTGGTGTATCCATTTGCACCAGACAGGAAAAATAATCCTCCATTCATGACATTATTGGAAGTACAATGCAGCCAGTTCTGATATGCTGTCAGTCCATGCAAAAATCTGGTATGCCCTATGGGAACTTCTCAGCTGGACAAAAATCCCTTTTTGAGTGGACTGCAACACATGCAGAACTGATTCATACTATTATGTTAAACCAGCTTATATTTATCCAACTGCCACAGTAGTAACGTCCTTGTGTGTTTTGATCCCCGTCATCACTGAAGGAAATCACTGCTGCAATCCAATGGCCTCACATTTTTGGGGACTCCTACAAAGCTGTAAAAACAGACGTTATTAATAATAACAACAAACTCCAGGCCAAGAACTTTTGTGGGGTTTTTTTTTGGCAAAGGTACATCTGCTGTACGCCTGACGCCAAGTAAACCAGCCAGGCCATGCCACCGGCAGAGCAACGCCCGTAACACGCCGGACCCACTTGGCACTACTGCCTGCAGCTGAGCGTCCCTCACGAGCTTTGGTGCACGGCCACAGCTCAGCCGCCGAGCAGGGCAGAGCAGGCCAGGCTCCGAGTCCGCCACTCTGAGGCTGCACGGTTGCCCTGCCCCGGCGGGTCCCGCGGCCTCCACTCGCCGCCGCAGCCGCTAGCCCACGTGACAGTGGGCGGCTCGCGCACGGCGAACGCCCTACCAGCCCGCCCTTCGCGGAAGGGAGGAAAGGGTAAGCGGGTAGGAACGGCGGGCGGGGCAACGGAAGCCGGGCGGGCTCAGACCGCGGAAAGTCGCGGCGGGCAGTGTGTGGCGGCGCGAAGAAATGGCGGGGGAAGAGGGTGGCGAGGCTTCGTGGTGGAGGAGGGAGTGGGGACATACGTGAAGGCGGGGGGGGGGGAAAGGACGCATGTCGCACGGTAGGCTGGGCCGTGAGCACACCCCCGCACCAGCTCGCGCCACGCTCTCGGTGCCGCCCCCCCGGGCCCCGCCCCACTCCGTCCCTCTCCGCCCCTCTCCGACCCTCTCCGACCTCTGCCTCGCCGGCAGGCGGAGAGCATCCTTCTGCCGAGGGGGCCCTCTGGGCGAGCCGGCGGCCGTGGGGCGGGGCTGGGCAGACTGCGGGTACTGTTGGCGGGGTGGGTGAGGAGGAAGTTTGTACTGAAGGGAAGCAGACGCCCCAGTGTCCGCTGTTGGGTGGGGTGTCCCATGGGTTGCAGCGGGGCTGGCGGCGGTGCAATGTAACGAGCGGAGCGCGGCGGCGGGCGTCTGCTGGCGGTAGCGGGCACGTGGTTAGACGCGGCCCCACTGGGCGCTACGCCTGCAGCCTGGCAGCAGCCTGCAGCAGCCTGCAGCAGCCCTGTAGCGGCAAGTGGTAGCCACGGGCAGCCGAGTGTCTCTCACCTGCTCCACATGCCCGCGGTCTCGCCGCCGCCTGTTTGGTGTAGGATTTTGCCGTGTTCTTCCTGCCTTTAAGTTACCCATCTATTAATGCTCAGTCGGAGGGGACTGAAGTAAACATAAATGGCAAAGCCAATAGTGTGTGGAAGTGGTCATTAATGGGAAACGCTCGTGGCTAAACTGCAAGGCAGAAGAGGGAACCATGGCGTGGAAAATTGTGTAACTAGGACTTAACACTGTGCATACTTGTGGTCTGGGTGCAATTCTTACTTAAAAATACATTATTTTATTAGATTTGTATTAAATCTTGTATTTCGTCTGTTAATGGTGATTTTCTAGTACCCTGATGGAGTGGTTTTCCTGGTAGTCTATATCCTGGACATGTGAGAGATAATTGTTATTTTGGTCTATAATGCAACTTCCTGTGAAGTGGCTACTTTTCCATGTCGGGTTGTTGGCCTTCAATCTGCTATTAGTTTAATGCTTCTCTGTATAAAGGCCACAATGCTTGAAGCAGAAGAGATTCAGCTGCTTCCTGGACATATCTATGCGGTGTTCTTACCTTTTTTCAAGGAAAAATCTTTTTTTTTGGAAGTCATTGAAACGATTAGATAGCAAAACTGCAGCTGAACAACAACTAGACTCTAACCAGTATTCTACTGGAGGTGTTTGTTTGTTTGGGTTTGTTTGTGTCATTACTGTTCTGTGGAATTAACTAAGTATGCTGAGATACCGAAAAAGAGAGAGGTGATCTAGGAAAGCTTGATCCCTTGATAATTTTCTTCTATCACCACATTTTTTTTTTCTTTGTATCCCCCCAAAAGCATACATCATACATACTTGTTCATTCTTCAGTTAGGGAGAGACTAGAAATGATTTGTCAACAGAATAGCCTTAGAAAACAAAAACTCTTTGGGATTTTCAGGTTAAACAAAGTAATTTCTTTAAAAGACTTTAGACTTTTTGCAATATGCAGCTTTGTGAAAAAAATGTAACATTTGAAACTACTGTGGTTGAAAGATTTCAATGAGTCTGAGATTTCTTTTACTTTTGAAATGACAGATTCTCCTTTTTAACTTGTATTTTGTTACCAAAATAAATTTACTTCTGGAATTGATGGGAAATAACTATTGACATAGTACAGTAGTGGGTGGTATTCAAATCCACACGAGTAATATTTAAATCATGCTGAGCTATGTAATTTTCAGATTCGAATGGTTTTACAGACACAGTTGGAATTTTGCACTGAGATCTTCTGAGCTGACCAGTGTGCCACAGATTGCAGTTATTTCTGGAATACTTGGATCCTTACGCAGATGGTTTAGTTTCTTTGTTTATTCTTCAGACCTGAGAAATTTACATGGCAGTTGAATTTAAAACAAATCCCAGACTCAATATGGTGGTGAACGGATATTATGGAGTACACTAGGTATGCCCTTTGAAGTCCCACAGTGACCTCTGATGTTCAAGGATAAAACCTGAATGTTAAAAATAAAGGAAGTTAATTTTTGAAGGTACAATTTTGCATATGAGTTGGTACATTTAGTTTATTAGTATGCCGTAGACAGTAAATAGTAACTACTTGGTCAGTCTGGGCTTACTGCTAGGTTTCATGGGAATGTTATACTGGGGAGTCAACTCTCCCCTGTTTTGAGCAAGTATGCACAAAGCCTTTATGGTAGTCAGGGGAAAACTAGTAACTTTTGGTAAAGTATACTGAAAATGGAAAATACAGAATACATCCAGTTGGAAGAAACTTCAAAGACCAATAAAGGACATCGAGGCACTTGAACATGTCCAGAGAAGGGCAACAAGGCTGGGGAGAGGCCTTGAACACAAGCCCTATGAGGAGAGGCTGAGGGAGCTGGGATTGTTTAGCCTGGAGAAGAGGAGGCTCAGGGGTGACCTCATTGCCCTCTACAACTACCTGAAAGGTGGTTGTAGCCAGGAAGGGGTTGGTCTCTTCTCCCAGGCAACCAGCACCAGAACAAGGGGACACAGTCTGAAGCTGCACCAGGGGAGGTTTAAACTCGAGGTGAGGAGAAAGTTCTTCACCGAGCAAGTTGTTCGTCATTGGAATGTGCTGCCCAGGGAGGTGGTGGAGTCACCGTCCCTGGAGGTGTTCAAGAGAGGATTGGATGTGGCACTTGGTGCCATGGTCTAGTCATGGGGTCTGTGTTGATAGGTTGGACTCGATGATCCTCGAGGTCTCTTCCAACCTTAGTTATACTTTGATACTGTGACCATCCCGTCCAACCCTCAACCCAGCACTGAAGGGTCAACATAAACCATGTCCCTAAGTACCAGGTCCACATGCTACTTAAACACCTCCAGGATGGTGACTACGCCACTGCCCTGGGCATACAATTCCAGTGTTTGATAACCCTTTCACTGAAGAAATGTTTCTTAGCATCCAGCCTAAATCTCCTCTGGCGCAGCTTGAAACCATTTCTTCTGGTTCTGTCACTTGCCACCAAAGAGAAGAAGTTGGCCCCCTCATCACTGCAACCTCCCTACAGGTAGTTGTAGAGAGCAATGAGGTTTCCCCTTGGCCTCCACTAGGCTGAACACCCCCGGCTCCCTCAGATGCTCCTTGTAGTTCATGTGCTTCAGGCCCTTCTCAAGCCTCCCTGCCCTTCTCTGGACACACTCCAGCATCTCAGTGTCCTTGTAGTGAGGGGCCTGTTCTGTTATTTCCTATAAAATTATTTATTTGTGCCGTGATAAATATTTGTCAGTTGTTATTGAGTCCTTATATGCCTGATGCATACTTGCATACCAGAAAGATTTGTATCTGAGAACCTATTTCTTCTTTATACTCATTTTATTTTCCCTTAGGCTAAAATAAACTCCTGTCCTGCACTTAACTTCCTTTTTCTTAATCCAAATGCAAAAACTTATAGAAGAGTTTGTTTCTGACAATATTTGTGTTTTGAACTGAATACTATTATTTTTAGGCTGCCTATTGAATGTTATATGAATACATAGCATTACATATGTGTTGGTTAAAACTGAATATTTCCCTTTTTCTGGTAGTTTTTGCCCAGGTCTGATTCTTGATAACGATGGGTGGTTGGACTCAATGATCTTAAAGGTGGTTTCCAACTTAAGTGATTCAGTGATTCTGACTAACAAGACAGTTTCATGGTACTTGAAAGAATGCAGTGTTGACTAGATATATTCAAAACTTAATTAAACATCAAAGGTTATGCTATTGTTTACTGTAAATATGATTTACAGACTTAGTGAGTTTGGAAGCAATACCTCATTTATGCTGTCTACTCAAGACTAAACATAACAGCAGCTGACAGTTGTTTGTAAAGGGCACTTCAGATCAATTTATAAAATTAACTTAATTTGCATGTATTGAATCTTTAATCTGAGAGGCAACACAGAACTTTCATTTGCAAGAAGCTAATTACGCTGATACTTGTGCTTCAAAACTGGTGTAATTTAGTGCTGTCCTTTATGTACAATGTAAGTTAATGATTATTAGTTTCTTTGAAGATACAGAAACATGAGTAAAATCAATGATTGTGTCTTTTATGCTAGAACAACTGGTATTCTGACAGCCACCTGTGTGATAGTGCTTGAAGACTTTGCATTACATAATTAAGTTTAAACGCCCTGAAAAGGTCTGATTTATAACAATTACTGATCTTTCTTTGTATTGCAGTATCCACCAAAAGGAATTCTGCCCCTGTACTCAGCACTAGTGAGGCCTCAACTTGAGTACTGTTTACAGTTCTGAGCCCCTTACTTCAAGAAAGATATTTGGAATAGACTAGACTAGACTAGAATAGAACAGAATAAACCAGGTTGGAAGAGACCTTCAAGATCATTGTGTCCAACCCATCATCCAACAACATCTAATCAACTAAACCATGGCACCAAGCACCCCATCAAGTCTCCCAAACACCTCCAGTGATGGTGACTCCACCACCTCCCCGGGCAGCCCATTCCAATGGGCAATCACTCGATCACTTTATGAAGAATTTCTTCCTAACATCCAGCCTAAACCTCCCCTGGCACAGCTTGAGACTGTGTCCTCTTGTTCTGGTGCTGGTTGCCTGGGAGAAGAGACCAGCCCCCGTCTGGCTACAACCTCCCTTCAGGTAGTTGTAGAGAGCAATAAGGTCTCTTCTGAGCCTCCCCTCCTCCAGGCTAAGCAACCCCAGCTCCCTCAGCCTCTACTCATAGGGCCTGTGCTCCCAACCCCTCACCAGCTTTGTTGTCTTTCTCTGGACACATTCCAGCAAGTCACTATCTTTCCTAAACTGAGGGGCCCAGAACTGGACACAGGACTCAAGGTGTGGCCTAACCAGTGTGGTGTACTTTGAGTATATATTGAGGTGCTGAAGCGGGTCTAGAGGAGAGCGACAAGACTAGGGAAGGGACTGGAGGGAAAGTCTTATGAGGAGAGGCTAAGGGAGCTGGAGTTGTTTAGCCTGGAGAAGAGGAGACTCAAGGAGGACCTTATCACACTCTACAACTACCTGAAAGGAAATTGTAGTAAGGTGGGTGTCAGGTTCTTCTCCCAGCCAACCTACGACAAGATGAGAGGGCATGGCCTGAAGCAGCTCCAGGGGAGGTTTAGGTTGGATGTTTGGAAGCACTTCCTCATGGAAAGGGTTATTAGACACTGGAATGGACTGCCCAGGGAGGTGGTGGAGTCGCCATCCCTGGAGGTGTTTAAAGAAAGATTGGATGTGACATGGTCTAGTCAATGTGGTGGTGTTAGGTCATAGGCTGGACTTGATCATCTCAGAAGTCTATTCCAGCCTCAATAATTCTGTGATTCTGTATTACTGTTCCTTTTCTTGATTGCTTATGTCGGTGAAATGGAATTCTGAATGAGTGAGGGTCAGGTGATTGCTCTCCATTCTGAACTAGTTGCTACTTTAATTGCTGAAAATAATTTTTATTTACAGTTGCATTTTCTTCTGCTTTTGCTTCATATTTGAAGAGTGGAATGTTTTGTTTGGAAAGACAAGATTGTCTATGAGAGTGGAATTCATGTCCTTGAGACACAGAATTAATTTGTAAAAATAAACAATATTAATTTAAATCTAGTCACAACCAACATATGGATTGAGCCTTTGTATATGAGATAGATGCCAGTGATGGGGTGCAGAATTACAGAATGCAGAATTAACCAGGCTGGAAAAAGACCTTCGAGATCATCGAGTCCAGCCTATCACCCAGCACCATCTAATCAACTCAACCATGGCACCAAGCACCCCATCCAGTCTCTTCCTAAACACCTCCAGTGATGGTGACTGCACCACCTCCCTGGGCAGCACATTCCAATGGCAAATCTCTCTTTCTGTGAAGAACTTCTTCCTAACATCCAGCCTAAGCCTCCCCTGGCACAGCTTGAGACTGTGACGCAGGAGGGTGTAGTCAGATTAGATGAGAAGAAGAATCTGTTCCACATTAAATTGAACCACACATATATACACACACACCCCCTGTAATAATTCTGTGACCGGTTAGGTTCCTGATTGTTGTGGTTTAAGCTTTTTTGTTTTGATGTGGTTTGTAAGCTGAAAGTTCATTGTATTGATCTATTTTTGTCTGCTTCTGGGACTTCTGTGTATGTTATAGCTGTAAGAAAATTACAGAATTGGATTTTTACTATTGTTTTCTATATTCTGGTATACTGGAAAAAAAATGCATATTTTATAATGATGGGAGCTATTACGTGGAAATGGTAATTGCTTCAATCCAAACTTAAGGTGTAAGAAAATTTTATATAGTGGAGTTGAGGCTAACAAAATTTGCAGCTTTGCATTTGGAACAAGCAAAACATCTAGGTATCAGGACAAAATGACTGACCTAGGAGAAAGAGAACACCAGAACATGGAGTGTACACACCTAGTTACTGAAACTGCTGATTAGGTTAGGATTTGCTGCTTCAGTAATACAACAGTAATTTCTATGATCTCTGACATTTTCAGACGCACAATAGAGCATTATTTCTTAATGACTGTGTGCTGGGGGGATACAAGGAGATTAATATGAATGAGGAATACTGGGGGGATACAAGGAGATTAATATGAATGAGGAATATTGTGAAGAAAACCTGTGTGTAGAGTACAAATACATTAATGGAATAGAAATGTCACCACTATGGTGGAATAATACCAGGATGGAGTTGTCTTTATTGAAGGATAAATGAGAGCTCCTTCTGGAGCTAGACATTACTTTTAAATGAAAACTTAAATGGACTGATATATTTTGATTATTTTAAACTGAAAACTTTTATGGACTTAGCTATTTTGATTCTTCTGTGATATTTGTCACCATTGTATCTGTGTGCACCAGCCTGTACTTGGATAATTCTATGTGAATTAAATTAGCCAACTAAGAAGTCTGCATACTTGTACTTTCACAAAAATGACTATAATATAGAAGTTACTGAAATTTACAACTAAATTGGCAAATGAGGGTCTGGCAACATGGCAGTAGTTCCATCTGGCTTTGTGTCATGAAAAACTGTAGAAAAGGTACACGTTAAAAAGATTCTGATACCAAGCAGCGTCAAATTCATCACAGTTGTTGGACGAACTACAACCTTGTCTTCAAGTTGTAGTAGTCTTACAGCGAAAGCTTTTGTACTCAATATTATATTTCAGAAGATGCAATAGAAATGAGCTCATTCATATGTTTTGGTATTTTCTATTATGGAAGTGTTTCTTTGCAAAAGATGCATGCCTGAGTTCTAGTGTGGTGCCATTGAGTTATGGAAAGATGCATATTGCGATGGACAGAAAAGTTGTTTCAGTGGATTAGAGGACTGGATATGGTAAAGTTACTAATTTCTCAACTAGATCAAATAGGTCATTTCAATGTAACATAGCAATCTTGGCTGGGTAGTTTTGCATATAGGCCATAATTCTCTTCTCGTTTCCTCACATGCCTTATTTTAAAAGCAGATTAGGGACCATTTCCTTTGTGGATGGTTGCTAATGCCTTGTTTTTACAGCTATTTTTCCTATCATACTTCTGTGGGTAATTTTTAAATACCTAGATTTGCAAATACATTGTAACCTGGGGCTTTCTTAATGTTGCTTGATGATTTTCTACAGGCTGTTTGATAAACAGTGTCTTCTAATGTGCAGGCAAGTGCAAGGAAAAATAAACATTTTATACATAGAGAGCTATCTAAATAGCATCTCTGCTCCATATGCTGTAGTACCCACGAGAGGCTCATTATAATCCCTGGACCTTTTGTGCACCAAATACTTCAGTCCAGATAATGCTGTGCTCCATCTGCCTTAATCTCTGAGCTGCACAATGTGAAATTCTTAGTGCTTTGACCTGCTATATGCTGGCATTTTTGATCTTGGATTTTTCTTGTCCATGTTGCCATTTCAAACAAGTTTTCAAGGTTACTGCTTTGAAGTTTGTAAGTTTTACAGAGTTATTGTGGGTTTTTTTGGTTTGCTTTGTTTGGTTTTTTTTTTAACCTAAACCTAGCTTAATTTATAAATTATGAGAAGTGTATGCATCTCTCAATTATGTTTTCTGTGCTTCCTGTATTTGGCTTTTTTATGTCATCTTTTAAATGTTGGAATTTGTTGACCTTATTTGAAGGTGTCACTGACTGGGTGGAGATCCAGAAATAGGTGTTGGTGAAATGATCTTTTTTCAGCAAAGAATCCTGCTTCACTGGCATGCATTTAACCAAGCTGTCAGGATAAACCAGACACCAGATTTCAGAATTTTGCTGTGGAAACATGAGGCTCTTAAAATATACAGATATTTTAGAAATCTTTTGAATTTTACTAACCAGAGAGTTCAAACAGCATCATTAATGATTGATAATTCATGGAGATCTCATTTTTAGAAAGCATTTGAACCAACTGTTACATAATGATTTATTAGTTGGATGAATTGGCAAGTTAATATATTTAACTGTGATCTTTTTGTGCTTATATATTAGGAAATCATGTTGTGTCTTTCAAACTTAGCACATCTTCATGTACCTGTGAAATAGCTTCTTGCTCTTAACTTTTTTGTTCATTGTAGCTGTCCAACAATTCCTCCGAGTCTTTAGATTTAAGGCTGTTTAACAAGTTGACTATCCATTCTGGAGAATATTCTGCTGTAAGAAATAATTAATGCTATTTAAAAGAGCATTAGGAGTAACTTTGTAACCTCAGATTCTAAAAGTAAACTAGATTAGAGACTTGGAAGTAGTAATTTCAACCTTGCTACAATTAGTAATTCACTTTGAACATTGGACTTGAACATTTTTATATATAAATTACAGGCACACATGGCACTTAAGCATAATTTTTTAACTCATTAATTTGATCTAGAAAACCAGACTTCTGTTAGAATTAACATGAAATAGAGCTTTTCTATAGCATAAATTTGAAATTAATGTGACTAAAATATATATGTCTACATTTCTTTACAATATAGAGAAAATGTATTAAACTGAAATCTGAGAATGTTATAGCAATGTTTATTCCAGTAATTTTCACAGATTTGTCTCAAAATTGAATATGTTTTCCAATAAAATAGTTAATTAGGGAACACCAATATACAATACTCAGCAATATATAATCTCTAAAAGCAGAATATTATCTCCAGGAGTCATAGCTATCTGACATTTTCTGTATGTTTAAATAAAGACTTCAACCAGAAGATTGGTTGTGTTTTTCTTTTTTCTTTAAAAAAAAATAAAATTGTAAGGATATATATTTTTTTTAATCTCCCCTTTACTATTCTAAATTCTTTCTTGGAATTGCAGTAAGTGCTTATCACTACCCTTTCTCCTTCTTTTCTCCTAAGACCACCTACTGGCCTGCATTAGGAATAGTGTGGCCAGCAGGAGCAGGGAACTCATTGTGCCCCTGTACTCTGCATTGGTTAGGCTGCACCTTGAGTACTGTGTCCGCTTCTGGGCCCCTCAGTTTAAGAAGGACATTGAGACAATTGAACGTGTCCAGAGAAGGGCAACAAGGCTGGAGAGAGGCCTTGAGCACAAGCCCTATGAGGAGAGGCTGAGGGAGCTGGGATTGTTTAGCCTGGAGAAGAGGAGGCTCAGGGGAGACCTCATTGCCCTCTACAACAACCTGAAAGGTGGTTGTAGCCAGGAAGGGGTTGGTCTCTTCTCCCAGGCAACCAGCACCAGAACAAGGGGACACAGTCTCAAGCTGTGCCAGGGGAGGTTTAGACTCGAGATGAGGAGAAAGTTCTTCACCGAGCGAGTCGTTCGTCATTGGAATGGGCTGCCCAGGGAGGTGGTGGAGTCACCGTCCCTGGAGGTGTTCAAGAGGAGATTGGACGTGGCACTTGGTGCCATGGTCTAGTCATGAGGTCTGTGGTGACAGGTTGGACTCGATGATCCTCGAGGTCTCTTCCAACCTTAGTTATACTGTGATACTGTGATACTGTGAACTATATGAAAGCACTGCACATTTCCATCAGACAATAGTGACCAGTTGAGGATTATTCATTGACATGTACAGTTACTAGTAGAAGATAGTGCTGCAAACCGTATGATGCCTACATTCAAGCTCTTCCTTTCCCTGTGGTAACAGAAGCCATCTTGAAGCCCCTCTTACTGAAAGAGTGATAGTTAACCTTCTATTTGCTGGCAGATGGATGATGAACTTTTGTGTCAACAGTTGCATGGCAACACTGCATGTGAAAGTACTTATCCATCGGTAAATGCCTGACTGTGTTTTGGGGAGACAAACTTATGAAATATACCTGGTAGAAATGTGTAGACTCATCTGTGAGATGTTTTGTTATATGGATATAGGGTTAAAGACAGATTTGTTTGTAAGTCTTCTCAGACTGTTTAATATGTGTGTGCATATATGTGCTGTCTTTTGGGAAGAAGTTGCTCCTGCAGTAGAGTAGAATAATCTACAGGCATGCTCACAGGGAGGGAGGGACAAATGAAAGAAGGAAAGACAGAAGATAAAAATTTCATGGCAAGTAGAGAAATTTTTCAGCACAACAGCTGATGTTGGCTTTGGTGGCTTTTGCAAATCAATTACTGATGGGGATGCTGTTAGTGTTTTCCCCCTCATCTTTATTCATATTGTGTCTTCTAATATACTACATGTGTCCAAAAATACAAAGGTAGGACCTGAGCTCCCAGATTTGTCTGCAGCCATTTAATACTCCCAGTGTTGCCTTGGCCAAGTGGTGTACTGAGAATGTAGCATTTTGTCTTGACTGTTTTAACCTGGTTGCTAGATTCTGTGTCACTATTAATTAGCTCGTAGTTCCAGGAGCATATGGTTGGTCTCCTGTGGATTGTCTGATCAATTGCTTTTCTTCAGATGCTAGATTTTTCTGTAGATAGCAGCATGGGGCTTTTGCAAGAAGTTTATAACATGATCTGTTAGTGGTTTTAATAGAAGGGATGAACTGAACATTCATGCTTCATTTTTAATGAGAAACAGGTTTGAATGTAAGGAATTTAAAGGGTAAGTACATTTGTCTGATTTCTTGAAGGGTGGTTGTTGTTTTTTTGTTTTTAATCATAAATCAGTAATACTATGCTACACCTGCCAGACAATGTCTTTCAGCTCAAAGAATGGCTACAAAGAACATGGTAGATATGTTTTTGTGGAAAGTCTCAGGGGAGGAGGTCTGAGATATGCCAGACCTTATAGCAGAAAAGTAGAATTCCAGACAGAAAAATTGAGAGGTGAAGTTCAGAAAAGAGTGTTAAGGTGTATGAAATGGTATAATTTGTCAAACACCAGGCAAACCCCTGGTTTTTACAGAGTCTGTTTTTATGTGGAATAATCTAAAGGTAAATCTATGCAGACTGAGGCAATAGTCTGTTTAGGTGAATTGATTCGAACAATGTATTCTTAAACAATAAGCTGAAAGGAAAGCATTTAAACATTTGTCCTGAACTGATGAGGTTTTTATTCTATTTCATAACCAATTTCAAACTCTGTGAAATGATGCAAATTGAAAATGTTTACATGAAATATGCAGAAAGGAAATGTAATTGAATTGTAAGTATTAAGCAGGAGTTACAGATGATGGTGAAGTATTTCCACTTAAAAGAGAAAGAAAAAAGAAAAGAGATTTACAACATTGTGAAAGTGCCTATCAGGCATAACAGTAAAGATGTTCCTGTATTTAGGAGACAGACCTTGTCACTGCAAAGTTATTAATATCTAGAAAGGATGTTAGTAAAGAATATCTTGATGGCTTACTTTGTAGAACTAGGTTTCCTTAGTTCTACAACTGGGAGAATAAAGAAATCATATCTGTGACAGAAATATTGCCTTTCATCAGAGTGGTCTGAATTTGTATTTTGCATAGAAGTAGTTCATCACTTCCATATTTCTGAAAATGCAACAAAGAAAAAAATGACTGTATTGTTAAATTCCAAATATTCTGTTTGTAAGAGTATCAACCAAAACTTCACATATCGATGATTTCCATTATTTTAGTTGAAAAATAACTCTCTGTTTGTGAATATTAAAAACAGGGAAAGACTCCAAAATTCAGAGCACAGTCTGATTTCTCTTATGATTGTCTGTTGGAGTTAAGATGAGATAGAGGGAGCAAGGTCTCCACAAACTGATACTGTGCAGGGTCTACCAGGAGTTCATTAGTCAGAAACATCAGTTTAAATTGGATTTGCCAATAGGTGAAGGACAGCACTCCTTACTTACTTTGAAACTGCAGTCGTGTAAAACAGTCTTGTACCTTTCCAGCAGTACCTAGATATTCAGCTTGCTTTTCACAGGTATAAGTAATATGGTCAAACAACTTGTGTTTGAATGTGCTTTGGAGGTGGGGTATTTTTCTTTTCAAGACTGTTGATGTTGAGTTGGATTGGAATAATCCCATGTGACATTACTTAGCTGCGCAGTCTGACCGTGTGCTTTTAAATTCTTGACGTAGTGAACAAGGTGTCCTTGTGCTATGCCGTGTCTGTGTCATATATGTGACCATTTTAATCGATTTTACATGTTTGCAGTTATCACAAGTGTGGAAATGATGCATTTGTGCATATTTATTTGTCAAAATACTGATAAAGACATTATGTGTTGAAAACAGTCAGCTTTTCCTTACATAACACAATCTGTCTTTGGAGTTCACACACTAATAATTGCTAGCATATGGAGATAAAATAATTCACAGAATTTTGGTTGTAAACTCCAACTGAATGCTAATTGGTTATTTCAATCTAGCTGATGATTGATTTTTTTTTTCCCCCCTTTTTTCCACCCAGAAATGCATAATTAGCTTTTGACTGGTTGTGTTCATTTCCTTCTTGCTTAGCTGAATTGTTATTATGCAGTCATTTTTAGCAGGTACTTCTCCTAGCACAGGTTCACA
This sequence comes from Melanerpes formicivorus, assembly GCF_026170545.1. Classification (NCBI taxonomy): domain Eukaryota; kingdom Metazoa; phylum Chordata; class Aves; order Piciformes; family Picidae; genus Melanerpes; species Melanerpes formicivorus. The sequence continues at coordinate 30,977,967 of NW_027142355.1, forward strand.
AGAAATGGTTAAATTAGCCAAAGGTTAAATGTCAAATATCAAGCTCTCTTCTGTGGTGTAGACTTCTAAATTCTGATGAAAATTTCAGTTCTTTTTCATTCTTGTGTGCACAGTAATTTTAATTGTTTTTGTGTTCACTGTGGATATTGGGAGACCCTCACACATCGTAGAATCAATTTATTCTTCAACCTTATTAATCATCCCTTATGCCCTTGCTTAAAATTTGATTTCTAACATGTTTTTTCTTCCTTTACTTCTTGTTTTTCAGATTATGGCACAGGCTCAAGGTTTGGGGAAGAGGTACATGAAAGCCTTTTTTAAAGGTTTCTTTGTTGCTGTTCCAGTAACGGTGACTTTCCTGGACAGAGTTGCCTGTGTAGCAAGAGTGGAAGGAGCATCAATGCAGGTATTTTGTCCATTAGGGACCTAAAGTGAGCGTGCATTGACTGTAGCAAGGTGGAAAAACCCCTCTTTTTCTCTATTGTTATTAAATGACCGCATTGTAGCATGGGGTAGTTTAATTTTGACCTCCTTGAACAAATGCTTTTGTGATATGAAAAGCTTTTGAGAACAAAACTTGCTAAAATTTCTTCTCATTAAAAGGAAAATACATAGATAAATAGTGACAAGGATGCTTTTATTTTATTTTTAATCTATATATGTGCCTAGTCATTTACCTATGTCTATCAGGACCCTATCAGGGTGCTTGGTGCCGTGGTTTAGCTGATTAGGTGGGTTGGATTAGTTGATAGGTTGGACGCGATGATCTTGAAGGTCTCTTCCAGTTTGGTTTATTCTATTCTATAAGTAGTAGTTCATTGTTTTTAATTTGCTTATACTGACTGTTTATTCAGTGTTGGCAAATAAGTATAAATAGCATTTGTATGTAACATTTAGAAGATAAATAAATACTCATGATACTGAGCAGCTACTTTGTTTCCTCTGTTACTTGGAATTGAAAAATATATGTTGTAGTGTAGTTAGACATTTTTTTGTATTGTTTCTTTGCATTTTAAATCATATGCACTGAGTATTGCATCACCACTGATAACTATAATTTATTTTGTTCTAATGTTGCAACATTACAATTAGTAGAGACTAAAGATTTGATTCCCACATGCCAAGCCATTTTTTCTGCTGATTGTCTAAGTAAGCTCAGAACCATGAAAAGCAGTTTCACAGCAATCAAGACCAGCTGCTAGTTTGAATTGTGCAGCATTCACACAGACAAAACTTGGACTAAAACCTGGGCTTGGCTGTGTTTAATGTTATAGAAAGAATGTGATGGTGGGGAGAGAATGACAGGGTGCCATTTTGATTTCTGCAGCAGTCTTTAATTTGTTGCTAATGTCTATCAAGAAACCTCAGCTGATCTGGAAGGCAACTCTCATCTCAAGATTAAGGACCAAAGTAAAATCGCTGCACTCCAGTAATTCTACAATCCCAGACCAGAAGTTAGGTGTAATGTGTTACCTTTGCCCTGCCCTTTGTGTCAATGTTCTAAATATCATAGTATCATAGTATCATTCAGGGTTGGAAGGGACCACAAGGATCATCTAGTTCCAACCCCCCTGCCATGGGCAGGGACACCCCACACTAGATCAGGCTGGCCAGAGCCTCATCCAGCCTGAATCATTGATGATCCATGAAAGGTAGGAGAATCTCAGGACTTAGGCTTGCAGAGCCAGAAATTAGCTCTAGAAAGGAGGTGTTGGAAACTGGGAAAACCAGTTTCATTCTCTTTTTAATATTTTCAAGCAGGAGAAATTCAAATACATAACACAGCATCTAGATAAATACAAAATGAGACAGATGAATAAAATCACAGTATCACCAAGGTTGGAAGAGACCTCAAAGATCAAGTCCAACCTGTCACCCAATACCTCATGACTAGACCATGGCACCAAGTGCCACGTCCAGTCCCCTCTTGAACACCTCCAGGGATGGCGACTCCACCACCTCCCTGGGCAGCACATTCCAATGGCTAATGACTCTCTCCGTGAAGAACTTTCTCGTCACCTCGAGCCTAAACTTCCCCTGGTGCAGCTTGAGACTGTGTCCTCTTGTTCTGGTTCTGGTTGCTAGAGAGAAGAGACCAACCCCTTCCTGGCTACAACCTCCCTTCAGGTAGTTGTACAGAGCAATGAGGTCTCCCCTGAGCCTCTTCTTCTCCAGGCTAAACAATCCCAGCTCCCTCAGCCTCTCCTTGTAGGGCTTGTGTTCAAGGCCTCTCCCCAGCCTTGTTGCCCTTCTCTGGACATGTTCAAGTGCCTCAATGTCCTTAAACTGAGGGGCCCAGAACTGGACACAGGACTCAAGGTGTGGCCTAACCAGTGCAGAGTACAGGGGCACAATGACTTTCCTGCTCCTGCTGGCCACACCATTCTTAATGCAGGCCAGGATGCCACTGGCCCTCCTGGCCACCTGGGCACACTGCTGGCTCATGTTTAGACAGGGGTCAATCAGTACCCCCAGGTCCCTTTCTGTGTGGCAGCTCTCCAGCCACTCTGACCCCAGCCTGTAGCTCTCCATGGGGTTGTTGTGGCCAAAGTGCAGCACCCGGCACTTGGATTTGTTGAATGCCATCCCATTGGACTCTGCCTACCTGTCCAGTCAGTCGAGGTCCCTCTGCAGAGCCCTTCTGCCCTCCAACAGATCAACATCTGCTCCCAACTTGGTGTCATCTGCAAATTTGCTGATGACTGACTCAATCCCCTCATTCAGATCATCAGTGAAGATATTAAAGAGCATGAGGCTCAGCACTGATCCCTGGGGATGCCACTGGTGACTGGCCTCCAGCTGGATGTAGCACCATTCACCACCACTCTCTGGGCTTGGGCCTCCAGCCAGTTCCTAACCCAACACATAATGTTGCTGTCCAAGCCATGAGCTGACAGTTTAGCCAGGAGTTTGCTCTGGGGGACGGTGTCAAAGGCCTTGCTGAAGTCCAGGTAGACTACATCCACAACCTTCCTCACATCCACGAGACGGGTCACCTGATCATAGAAGGATATCAGGTTGGAGAGGCAGGACCTGCCCTTCCTAAAGCCATGTTGGCTGGTTCTGAGCCATTGGCCATCCTTCAGGTGCGCAGTTATTGCCACCAGGATAATCTGCTCCATCACTTTTCCTGGCACTGAGGTCAGGCTGACAGGCCTATAGTTTCCAGGTCATTTCCATCATGGAATTGTACAACAGTTTGGCTTGGAAGGGATTTTAAAGATCATCTAGTTCCAACAGCCTACCATAGGCATGGATACCTCCTACTACACCAGGTTGCTTAAGGCCCCATCCAGCCTGGCTTTGAACACTTTCAGGATTGGTGCCTTCACAAATTCCCTGGACAACCTGTGCCTTACCAATCTCATGGTGAAGAATTTCTTCCTAGAGTCTAATCTAAATCTAGCCTTTTACTATTTGAAGCCATTATCCCCTGTCCTATTGCTATATGCCTTTGTAAGAAGTCCCTCTCCAACTACCCTGTAGGCCCCCTTCAGATACTGGAAGGCTGCTACACTATAAAGTCTTCCCTGAACCTTCTCCACGATGAAAAACCTCAACTCTCTCAGCCTGTCTTCATAGGAGTGGTGCTCTAGCCTTCAGGTCATTTTCAGGGCCCTCTTCTGCCTGCTCTGACAGTCTTTCTTGTGTTGGAGCTCCAGAGTTGAACACAATACTCTATCTCATGAGAGCAGAGAGGGAAAAACACATCTCTTGATCTGCTGGCCACACTTCTTTTGATGCAGGCCAGGATACAGTTTGCTTTGACACAGCTTGATGTCACTGGCAAATGTGCTGAGGGTGCACTCCATCCCGCTTTTCACATTGCTGACGAAGGTGTCAATCAGATGTTAAATCCAACTCCCCCATTTTCCCATCTCCCCAGTTTTCGCCCCTGTTGGGATCCAGAGCTATATGCAATACTCAAGATGCAAACAAGCTTTGCATTTTGTATTTTTGGTAGGTTATCTTGTTTGTTGGATTTTCTACTAGTGAGCATGACCTAAACATTGAATTTTAAGGGATTTTTAAATGTCATATTCCTGTAGCTGTTTGGTATTTTCTATTTCTGACATAATGTTCTGTTGGATATCCATTATTGTTTGGATAGTTTTACCTCAGTAGCTGGAAAGACATTTCCTATATTTTCCTACTACAGAAGTGTGTTGAGCCCCCCTGGTCAAGACCTCTGTTTTATGTTTTCTTTGAGGTCAAAGTCCCAAGTGTTAGAGGGTGCTCTGGTATTTTTCTGGAGTGTTGCTTCTGTACTCACTTGAAGGGCATGTAGGTAACTGTGGTTTATCCATGAGAGATTTGAAAAACACTGCAGTTATTTGCTCAGATTTATTCAACCTGACAAAGAAGGATATGCACTCTTCATAGTGGCTAGAGAAAGCAATATATATTCACTGGGTGATTAAAATCTAAGCTTTTCCCTTGATGTGACTGTTGACTAAACATTCCCTCTGTTGATTGACGTATGGGCATCTTGAAAGCTGACACTAATAATTTTACTGACACCTTGGTGTTTGTAAAATTCTGTCTCTGATTTTATTCTGGACTGCAGCACTGAAGTAGAAGTTTGTTTTAAACTTGTATGCATATGGATGCTTTTCTTACTACAAAACCAACCCTTCCTAGTGCTTTTAATAAATACTAATTTCCTTGCCAAGTTATATTAGACATCTAAATATGTCTGATAAGAACATAAGTATAAGGGATATATTCCTCTCTTGCAGAGTAGTTTGAAGGAGTAATGGTCATAGCATTGCAATTGCATCTATTTACTGTATTCTCTGAAGAGTGATCTATGCTGAATGTATCTGAAAGCTATGGGTATGAGAGTGTGAAGTCCTGTCAGCATGTAGTCATACATCAACTAGTCGCATGCTTCCAATAATATCTTATTGTGTCAGTTTGAAGATACAGTATGATTCCCAAGAATTTGTTTGCAGTAGACCTCTAAGATGTCTAGCTAGCTTTGTGTACTCATAATTGTGGCTCCTGCTGAGCCTGAAATTAAAAGTTCTGACAAGAAGCAAGAAATAAATCTCTGTGTCATGCTTGCTCTCCTACTCTTGTTCTCTGTTGCATGCTTTCTTTCCCCTCTCTAGTTTTGGTTTGGACCAGTCTCACTGCTGCTTCATAGTTGCTGACAATAATAATAATTTTTGACACCCTGGCAGGCACACTGAATAAAGGTTCTAATAAAGATTCACATTTTCTGTTTTATTCCCAACCACTTAGGATAGAATTCATGCATTTAGTTGTCTCAACATGATTCTGTGTTTCTATAGCGCTTTCAGCCACCTGTGATAATTCTTGCACTTGTGCTGACTTCAGTGTGTATAGGTATTTACCTTATAGGTAATATTGCAGTTTATAATTTTAGCATTTAAAAAATTGTTTCATCACCTAATTTTCTTTGTATTTCTTTCCAAAATTGCTTGCTTTTTATACTCCTCCTAATTGTTGCTTAGGATTTTAAAGATCGATGTGCTCATCTCGCATTTTGTTAATAGTGGGTTATAACGTTTGCAGCATTGAATGTAACTGATGTAAATAACTGGTAATAGGATTTCCTAATTGGTGGTTGTGGGTTTTTTGTGACTCCTCCTGTAATGCTGGATGTATACTTTAAAATATTTGTTATGGACATCTTGATACACATTTGGTTTTTTTTCTGTTGTGTTTTGTTGCTTGCCTGGTATTCATACATAATGACAGGGAAAAGGGAAACCTCTTTGGATGTATCAGTTTGTAAATTCATTACATCAAATGGGCTGTTTTCAGGTGAGATGGAAGGTGGCAGCTTATGTGCAACTTTATATATGCAAGTTCTGCCACATAGTTCAATACCAAGGATTAAAGCAAGTAGCCTGACCAGCGATCTCTGACAAAGCACACTTGTTTCAGCAGCAAACATTATTGAATGTTCTATTCCATTATGCATAATAGCAGTTGTAATTATTCTGTGGCAGTTCTCCTGACTTTATTATTAGGATTACTGTACCTAAGCCTGTGAGCTCGTGTGAATATTCTTTCTGTTCCCCAAGCTATAAGCAAATAAGTTGTGACCTTCTGGTATTCACTAGCAGCATAACAATTATCAAGTTAATCATCATTTATAGTAAAAGGCCATGCTTTTACCCTCCTACTTATGGAACCTCATGTCCTGTGAGGCTTCTTCATATGGCTGGGGATCTCAATTTGCATGCTTTTAGCATTAGATTAGTTAGTAATTGGAAAGAGTGAATGTTTTATGACTTCTGCACCACCAGTTCTAAATGAAGACCTGTGTGTCTCATTTGTAGGAGGCTATTATGCCAAGAACTTGGGCAAACAAGCTGGAGGAAGGAAGAAGACCCTGTATTATTTCTTATAAAAACAAAGAGTTTTTGTCAGCCTGTATGTTCACTACTTTTTTGGGAGCTGGATTTTTGTTTTGCTAGACCTGAGTCTTTACTACTAGTAAAAATGTCATGGGGAATAAAGCTGTCTTTGAACAGACTGCATGAAATTAATTCTATAGTTTTTGTTATGGTATCACAATTTATGTTATTTACATTAGGCAAAGACTTGCTGAAGGTTTTAGGTGCTTACTTACACACTTACTCTTTTGACCTTACATTCCTTACCTTTCATGTGAATTAAACCTACTCAGGACCCCAGCATATTACTTCTTACACATTGACAAACTGTTTTTTCCACAAGTTCCATTTGAAGTAAGTCTTTATCAAAGTGATCTCATTAGCAAAGAAAAGTGAGGAAACTGTGGTAAAGAGAAATTAGCACTTTTAAATTGCTTTTGAAGTTAAATATTAAACATCCATCCTGATTTGGGAGGATAGTTTTTCTGAGTAAAAATACAATGAAATTTAACAATGAGTAATTTCTTGAGTTGAGGACAGTTAATTTCACTCCTATACCACAATTAGTTTCCTCCTCAAAGGTACAAGCAATCTAGGGAGTAAGAGTCTGCCAGCACATGTGGAAGGCCAAGTTATATTGTAAAGTGAATACTGAAAACCTCTTTTACAAAAACAACAAGTAAAATTTTAGCAAATATTGCAACCATCATACCAAAAAATGAGCTGCCTAGCCTCCTGTGGTCATTTAGGTTTCCAGGGCAAAAACCCAAACAGGACAGACTGTAGGGATTACTCCTTCTTTCCTCTCCCCGTCCCCCATGGGAAAAGATGGGCTGGGGAAGTATAAGGGTAGCAAAAGACTTGAACCAAAATTAGAAGTTAAGAAAGTAATTTTTACAAAAAATAAAAGGCATTTGGTTAAGAGGAAGGTACATAGGTATTAGAAAAGGGAATATATACATATATATACAGAACCAGATTAGATGGCAATAGAGTCATGAGGTAGGAGGCCTGACCAGGTGGTCACCAGCAGCAGGGAAGAAATAGCAAGAAGCTGGTAATGGCTCCCCCTTACATAGGGTGTAGCCAGGAAATGGGAGGGGATAAATACGACCTGGGGATGACTCCCTTGTTGAGGGCTGTATCCTACTCACCTGGGTTAGATTTCCTCTGCCCACCCAAGGGATTCATATTTCTGTCTGTCTGCCTGCCACAGGCCTTAAACCACATTTCCATACTCATTGCATGTATCTCCTAGTGTTAGAAGTCATCTGCTGACTGACTTGGAGATACCATAACAATATTGAAGACTCTGGAAAGGCTTATTGAGAAATAAGGTATTATAAAGACTTCATCCTGAATTACTCCTGAATGCTTTCTGTCTAATAAAAGAAGTATTTGTATTAAACTGCTGTAAAAAGTCCGTGAAGACTGTACTGTGATGGGCTACTTCCTCTGCCGTTTCTGATGGGTTAACTACACAATTGACCAGATACCTTGCTTTTGTACCAGTTCACACAAAGTAATTCACTGTGGTACTGTGTGCTTCCTTAAATTCTCTACTAGTTAATTACTTTGTTATTTTAGTGCTGGGTTTAGTGAACAGTTTCATTTCATTATATGAGTCTGTGACAGTTCATGCTGCTTTGTATGCTGTTACGAAGGGCCCACATTTACTAGCAGTGTCAGTATATGCTGTAGGTGTAGGGCTCTTTCATTCCCTTTGCAAAGGACGCTGAGATTAGCGTTGTTACGAGTACATATTTCATTTTTAGTGCATTACACTTGTATAAGTGGCAATAAGCCTGCAGAAAGTTTTTTTTTTTTTTCTGGGAATTAGTGTTCTCTTAGTTCCTCTGGTTTTAATATTGAATGATACGCAGTGAAGACAATCACTTCTTTTCATCGGGCTTGTCATATGTAGTTTAGTTTGTGTGGAGTGATGTATTGAAAGACATGAACTATAGTTAGTCATAAATGAATGGCATTTAACATGGCATTTATTAAATAAATATATGAAGAAATTCCTCAAATGCAACACGCTTCCTAATGTTCCTCTAGTAAGTGGGTACATTTTTACTGATTTCAATGAATATTACCTATTTGATAGGATGACAGTTAGGTGGAAGATTCATGAAGGAACTGTAGATGTGAAGCTGATTTTTTTTATGTCCCTCTCTCAGCCTTCTTTGAATCCTGGGGGAAGAGAAGCATCTGATGTAGTACTTTTAAACCACTGGAGCATTCGAAATTACGATGTACAACGTGGGGACATTGTGTCATTAGTGTAAGTAATTTCGAATACACTTCAATACACGCTTATGTAAATGTTGAGTTATCAGTGTTTACTCTAGAATACTGTGTGTATGAACAAGGAACATTAAAAAAAATACTAAATGCATTATTGTTATTCCAATAATCAGTTTTCAAAACTCAGACATTCTAAGAATGCATTACCAGGTTTTTACTGACAGGAATGCAGTGAAAGGTAATTACGTGATACAGTATATACATGCACCAAAACTGCCAAGAAAAAAGAGCTGTGGCATAAAGACAGAAAACAGATGAAACATGTGGCTTAACAGAGTATACTTTTTGTTTGGCTATGCATTCATATCTGTAGAGAAAAATAGTATTTCTTTACCAATTAATAATTTTTTTTTCCTGGAGAAATCTGAACAAAATCTAAAATAAGATTATGGGAATTCATGTGCCTTTTTAAAGGACAAATGTAGCAACAACAACCAAGTTTTATAATTCCAATGGGAAGGTCTATGTATCAAGACAAAAGGTGGCAGTGTTCCTCTGTTGAAATCATGTTGAAGACTAACGGAGGACAGAAACTCCATTTCAGCCTCAATGTAGTATAGAAATGGAATGTCAAAGTGTGCATAAATGACACAATGATATAGTACATACTTGTGCTACATGCTTGGATAATTTAAGATGAAGGTTTTAGTTTTGTAAGTGAAATGCACAATATGTAGATTGTAACAGAACTGTCTTTGGAAGCTGTACTACCTAGCTTCCTTTGTGTCATATATCTCTTCTAATTGTCCCATATGTTTGCTTCACTCTTCACTGTGGTGGTAATATGTATGACAATTTTCACTACTATCTTTTAAACTCTCGTGTAGGCTTCTTTTGTTAAAAACTTAACATTTGCTTTATGCTGTTGGTGTGTTGTCTTGACTCGCTTGTAAGATTTTCTGTAAATGGTCTAGCTACAAACATGAATTTATTCATCTTCTAAACACCTGATACTGCAAAAGGACTCCAATTTCAAGTCACTTTATGATTGCTTGTAAAATTTGATCCTGCCTGTGCATCCCTCTACCGAGTAATGCTCTAGTGACTAAAACAAGGAATGTAACTGATTAGTAATTAATTGACTGAAGAGAAGATGAGCATGTTGTCTGATCAGAAAACAGAATAATTCATTTCATCCTTACACTTCTTGAATATTTGTGGAACTATTTGAGCCATCTTCTTTGATTACTTTCATTTTGCTGTATGCCTGAGCTCCATAGCTAATATATTAGATGCTGTGGGGGTTTTGCATGTTTTAAAACTTTGCCTGGTTTTGATGGAACTTATGTACACTCATGTGGAGGAAGTCACCTTGTATTTATGCACTGTACTGTGTTTTTTCCTAGTCTTTGGGGAAGTATGCTGAATTATCAGACTAGAGAAGCTAAGCAATGTAGAAGAAGCTAAGCAATGTAGAAAAATATATTGAATAGTTTTTGTGTGAAAATATTTAAGCATATTTTATATATCATAACAGTTTTTAAGTTGTTGAGTACTTCACAACATGGGTTTATTTGATGTTGAGAGCTTTGGCCTGATAGCATATTGTAAAGTTTTTAATTGTCTCATAAACACTTACAGGATGTAGTCTATGGATATGATTTTTTACCTGTGTGAGTTGTTTGGGACTCTTGGTACATGAAGTTTTATTTTGTAATTGGGTTAATATTTGTATCCTTTTCATTTCTATTGTTTACCTATTTCTAAACTCACTAGCAAATAGATATGGTATGTATATGCATGCATTTTACTTTGTGGTCCCCAGAGGATTTGGCTAATTTAGGCAAGGCATGAACAGGGAAGACCAGTCTCCCATCAGCTGCTGCATTTTCTGTTTCTGTCAGAAGTTCTCACTTGTCAGGTGTGACTGAGATAGGCAGATGGGTACAAAAACCTTCTTTCATACTCTGCTTGGCTGCTTAACATTTATCCACTGTCTCCTCTTTGCCAAGTCGTAGTGGAAAATAGGTATGAGGTTGTGAGAGGGTGATCTTTTGCAAAACAAAAGCTAAGGTCAAACATTCCTTCATGGCAGCTTGTCCAGGGCCATCCAAACTCCTTGCCTTCTTCATACTACCAGAAATATTGTCTCATTCTGTGTGTGGGATGTTTGTGTCTCAATAATCTTAAAAAGGATTATTGAGATCCCAACTGACAAAATTCAGTGTAAGTAGATGGCCAACAGCCAAACCTTGGAGCAAAAAAATGTTACTCCTGATGTCCCTGGGCACCTCAAGAGAATACTGGTCAGCCTGTGATTATGCTTATGGTACTGTTTGCAGATCCAGGAGTTTTTCCTCTCTCATCTGATTAAACTTTTGATGAACATTTATAATGTTGTTATTTTCTGACTTTGGTTACACGTGAACATCCTGTCCCCAGCATTTGGTGTTCATGCCTAGTTAAGGTAAATTAAAGACCATGTCTTTATGGGAACATTTGTCATGTGCCTCTATCATCCCTGTCTCTACATGTGATGTAGCTGTAACTGTCCATCACAACCAGAGCCATAAAATTAGCCAAATGTGTGTGCACACATGTGCATAACCTTGCTTTTAGACATACTATTTAGAATGACATTAGTCCTTAAAAGTATATAGAGTTAGATGAAACCAATGGAGAGAGTAAGTTGGTAGCAAAGAATGGCTTGCTTATTTGCAGTTTAGTGTTTCACAAATAGTTAAATCTCATCTTGACTTTTTAGAAAACCTTTTAAGTCAATGTTTTTCTTTTACTTTGGATTCATCCTTATTGACAGCAGAATTAAGAGAACCCAGTGTTACTTGTGTTAACTTTTGAACACACAATTTTAAGTAGATTCAGAACTAAGGAAAACTATCCTCATCCTTCATTTGATTTCTTGCTTGAGTGCTTAATGTAGATATTAGTTTGTTAGGGGGCTTAATAAATTAAAAATCAAAACAATAATATTTTTTCACTAGAATAACTTCTATTACTGTGTGTTCCACAATACTACCTTTGCACCTCTTAAATAGATGCAAAAAAAACAGACCTTGATATTTCAGTAACTTTTGTGGTGAAACAGGCTTTTTATTTGGTAAGAGCTTTGCTGAGGTAGAGCTCAACAGTAACAGAATTTTACCAGCTATTGCAGAATGGGTTATAAGGTGAGTAGGTTGCTCCCAGCTGGTTCTACTCTGTGAAGTTTGAGTGCTAACATTGTAGCTGTAGCAGTATGCATCACAGTGTGTGCTTGATCCTTGGGAATTTGTTGCAGCTGCACTTCGTGGTACAAAGAAGGGAAATGGTTCTCTTATGTTGTATAATGGACTTGTTTGCCAATTTACCTTTATGTAATTTGGTCTCTACTGTGTACGGATGCAGGCATTGTTATAAAAAGATGTTGCCAAAGAGTGATTTTACAGTTCTAGAATTCATTTTGCTTGTCTCTGCTGAAGACCTTATATCCTGATTGTAAAATTGTGCCCTTGTAAAATTGTGCTCTCTTTTTATTTAACATAGAAAAAAGTTTGTTGTAACCTACAGAAGACTGCAAAATCAGCACCTGTGTAAAATGTGTGTTGTATGAATATGACAAAATTGAAGTAAGCTTTTGAAATGAAGACATAACAGTATTAATTCAGACATTCAAATACTTTTTTAAACAAGAAGTTTGGACATTTTGTTCTTTACTTGGTTGATAGGCTTTTTAAAAAAAGGACATAACAATAACTGAAGTTTAAATGCATTTTGAATTCTGACATTTCAAGGTTGTAAGGCTACTAATTTTAGCCTTTAGAGGTTGTGCTACTTCTGTAGTAGAGAGCACACCTTCTCCAAGGTGTGACTGAAAGCCAGAACTTACTGGGTAGGTTGCCAAGTGTCCCTCCTATTTCAATTTAGAATAACCTACCCAAGTGTCCCTCCTATTTCAATTTAGAATGTGTGCTTATGTGTTAAATAAAAATAACTCTGCTAGTTTAATCTGTAAAAAGATTGAGAACTCGTGCTCTTTGTTCTGTGCCTTCTGAATGGTAACATGATTCTAAAGTTTTGAACTGTAATAGCTAAACTAAAAATGAGCAGTATATTTAAAAACATGCTTTTGAAGGTCAGCTATAATAATAAGAAAGCAAACACTATATTTTGACAGCCTCTTGTGAGTTCTTATATAGAAGCATAATTGCTTTAAGTACAAACCCAGCTTTTTACGTACAAACCTCCCTGACATTTGAAAAAACCCCACTATACTTCTTGTCTCCTATCCTTATGAAGGATATTAAGTGGCTTCTGTCACTGTTTCTTCTGACTCTAAGTCTGTGTTCAGACCTTCTGGAAAATTTCCTTGCTTTTGGTAACTTCTGAGTATTTTTATGTGAGGTTATATGCCTTTGAGCTCTGAAAAATCCAGTGCAATTCAGCATTCTAGAGGAGCCCTGAGGAGAGAGATTTGGGGGTGCTGGTGGACAGGAAGCTCAACATGAGCTCTTAATGTGCACTCGCAGCCCGCAAAGCCAATCAGATCCTGGGCTGCATCAGGAGAAGTGTGGCCAGCAGGTCGAGGGAGGTGATCCTCCCCCTCTACTCAGCTCTGGTGAGACCCCACCTGGAGTACTGCATCCATTTCTGGAGCCCCTATTACAAGAGGGATATGGAGGTGCTGGAATGTGTCCAGAGAAGGGCCAGGAGGATGATCAGAGGGCTGGAGCACCTCTCCTATGAGGACAGACTGAAGGAGTTGGGGCTGTTCAGTCTGCAGAAGAGAAGGCTCCGAGGTGACCTAATTGTGGCCTTCCAGTATCTGAAGGGGGCCTACAGGAAGGCTGGGGAGGGACTTCTCAGGATCTCAGGTAGTGATAGGACTAGGGGGAATGGAATGAAGCTGGAGATGGGGAGATTCAGGCTGGATGTGAGGAGGAAGTTCTTCACCATGAGAGTGGTGAAGCCCTGGAATGGGTTGTCCAGGGAGGTGGTTGAGGCCCCGTCCCTGGAGGTGTTTAAGAGCAGGCTGGATGAAGCTCTGGCCAAGCTGATCTAGTGTGGGGTGCCCCTGGCCATGGCAGGGGGGTTGGAACTAGATGATCCTTGTGGTCCCTTCCAACCCTGACTGATACTATGATAAGAATCAAAGTACTGTGTGTGAAGTTGTCTCTGCAGCTATGTCCCCCACTGACATATTTTCAGAAATGAGAACTGGAAAAGATAGTCACCATGGTGATTTTATGTGATCGCTCAACAAATTTGACCCTATTCACAAACAGTTGAATAAATGCAGAGGTGTTCAGTCAATGGAAACAAAAGTGTGTCAAATGGTGGAAAGCAAATATGTACTATTCATAAAACACCACTAATTGGTATTTCTTTAATACCTAATAAAAGAAAAAACAGTAAGAAGATATTATTGAATTGGTAGTTATAATTATGAAAAGACTTTCTCATAATGATAGATGCAACGTGAATGGTTCTTGCATTATTTTTAAGAAAGCTTCTTTCTGACTACAACACTAAACAACTTTTTACGAATATCTCTGCTTGACCTTCCTAAGTCTTCCAATTTCTATTCTATTTTTGTTTGTACTTAGGTCCCTGTACTAAGTCATCTGTCTTCTGGCAGGTAGGACACTACAGTGGAGGTTGCGCTGACATAGAAGCTAAATAATCACTTTACTTTCCGTGCCTCAGTGACCTCAGAAAATCTTTTCCTGTTCTGTTCTTTTAACTGGGGAAAAAAAAAAAAAACACAACAACACCCTCCTTATGTCTTCTTCTGCTAAAAATCAAATATGTAGTTCTACTTTTATTATCTCAGTTACAATCTATTCTTACAGTAGATATCATAATTTATATGAGCATGCTAACACTGTGTTACATCTTATATTTATAAAGTAAGTAAAGTAAGTTTTTTTTTTTTTCTAAAGAAAATTTTCAGATATTCCACGTGACTCCTGGCTTTATTATGAAGTTCTCAGGATGGCTTTAAGTAGGCAGTTAGTGTAGCACTGTGAAAGTTGAGTGATGGTGGAAGAAAGAAATTATTGCAGTTGAAGTTACTGCTATGTAGTATAAAGTCTGTGGATATGAATAGGAAGTCTACAGGATTCGATTGCAAGAATCATTGCTGGAGAGAGTCTTGCGAGAATCTTTAGGACAAAAAGTAACTTATATGAACGTTATGACTTAAAGATTCTTTAGTGGCTGATTGGAATTCTGAGATTTTTTCCCCCCCCTCCAAAAATGTTGACATGTCAGTCAGGCAGCTTGGGCCATTTGTGAAAGAGGCATTAGCTGATCAGGAAGACTACTGTATTGTTGTAAGTGGTGCCAGGGAGAACTTTCTATTCTGTTTGATTTTGATTTTATTTGCCCCACTATTGAATTAAATACCTTGCTACTGAATTAAGTACCTTGCTATTGAATTAAGAAATTAATTGTTGCTTGCTGAATATTTATTAGAGTATCCATTTGAATACTGAATTGCAATTTTGCTAAAAAGCACTTCATGGATTACTGAGTTAAGATGCTCAGACAAAAGTGAACATTGTGCTTACATAAACCAGATTGTGACCAGCGGTAATTAAACAAGAAGAAATAGTAATTTTGTCACAGCAACACATCAGATAACATTACTAAATCTACGACATGTTTTTGGTTGGATATAAGTGGATCTAGAACCCTGCTATAAGATCAGTAATGTTGGTTCTAAAAGCAAATGTTGACATTGCTGAAGACCAATGGCTGAAGACCATTATCTGAATCAGGTTTTTCATACTAGTTAGCATCCCTTGAACAAATTTATGGACATCAGTGTGGTTGTCAGAATTTGTTTAAAATATGAATTCCTGTTAGTTAGAAAGTAGTTTAATCTTAATGAGAGTTATTAAGTTAATTCCATCAGTTCTTACCTGAGGTATTGCTCTTACAGTGACTGAAGGGTACAATTTTGAAAAACTAAATCACTATTGTTTTTTAACTGTGTAAGTCACTACCATGACTTATGTTGTCACTTTTGGTTTGGAGGTTATTCTACTGCATATGGTCTTTGCTTTTCATTTAAAATACAGCATTGGGGTACTTGACAAAACTAGTTAAAATTGGATGTGAAATTTGGTTGAATGTGCTGCTGAGATAAGTATCATAAAATTTCACCGAGACACATTCTATAGAAAGTAGAGGAAATAATCATCTTGCCAACCTCAGTACCAATTCAATAGCATCAAGACTAAGCATCAAGGATCTTCTATAGATCTGTACTCCCATGTTTTAAGTATTTTGTTTCTTGGCTCATCTATGTTTTCACTGCAATAACAGTGAGTTATGGTTATATTACAGCTCAGACAGATTAGGATGTGAATAATAAAAATAAGTTTCATCTGAATATGTGATTCTTCAGAAAGCCAGAAAGATGGGAGAAAAAATGGTTCAACTGTAATCTTTAGATTTTAAGATCAGATAAGGTATTAGCAGGTAATTAATGCAAAAGGAGGGCCTATATTTTGCTGAAGAGGACTGTTAACAGCAATTGTCACCCTCTAAACAAAATTATTCATTTTTACTTAACTTTTTAATGAACAGGCCTATGAAGAAGGGGGGGTGGGGTGGAAATCTGTTCTAATAAATGAAATAAGTTGTATTAAATAGAAAAGGGGACAGAACATAGAAGAGTTTTCTGCTGTTCTTGATAATGGGCAGACATAACATGCTAGAGATGCTGGGTTTAAATGGACAACTCCTTGAAATGTTGCAGAATTTGAAGCAGAGATTTGATTGGCTGGAAAGCTGTTTCTGATCCAGTAACTCACTGCCCTGCAGGGTGATGGCTGACTGCCCTGTGAAGGTCATGTTGAGCAAAAGGAGCTTGAAACCTGCTGTGGTTTAGAAAAATGTCACTTTTACCTTTTGAAATATTTATAATTTAGATGCCAGGAACTTGCTTTGCTTTCAGCAGAATCTGGTGTTATAAATGCTTGCTGTGATGTATGTACAGGAAGGTAACAGTATATTTTTCCTAAACTTTTTTTTTTCCTTTAACCTTAAGAAAATTTGACAACTGTGATAGGGAAATACTTGGTGTGGGTTTTTTTTTTTTTCTTCTCAGTACATTTCCAACTGCTGAGAAGTAATTACTAGTTATTTATGACTGGCATTGCTTGTAGGTACCTAGAGCTAGGGAAGGTTTTACAAGTCAGTGAAATAGCCTACACAATCTCATTGCTGGAAGTGCCAAGAAAAATGATAGTTTCCAATGCTCATTTTCTATAATGTAGTCAAATTAGACACCTACTTCTTAAGTAAATTCAGACTGATGATATAGGATAAAAAAAGTCATAGGTATTCATATGGCTATCCTTGTATGAAAATATCAAGTGGGTTTTTTTATTACTGTATGTATGGAGGGATGTGTACTCGATCTGTTGAACAGATATCTTGAAGATTTAGAATACTGCTGAACAGAAAGTAGACTGGTACTTTGTTGAAAGTAAAGTAATTTTCTTCCCTGTAAGGCACAGGACTTGAAGAAGCAAATGCACCAGCTATGATTCCTAAAGAAGATAGTGTATCAAAGCACTTAAACATGGGTTCTGCTGAAGTGATGAAATGCTGAGTGCTGAATTGATGAAATACTAGATTCAGTTTAAGATAAACTTCTTGCTGGATTAAGATCTTACCTTTCATATTGCTTTGCTTGAATCGTGAATGGGATACTTTTTGTGTCTGTTGCTCTATAGAGTAATGTTGCTCTATAGTAATGAAATATATTTTATTTTTCTTTTTAGAATAACTTTGAATATCAGTTTACTCTTTCTCCCCCTCCATATGAGACCAATCTCTTTGAAAGATATCAAATTCCTTAATGTCCACGCTTGCCTATTATCATAGTAGTAGTATCATTCAGGGTTGGAAGGGACCACAAGGATCAACTAGTTCCAACCCCCCTGCCATGGGCAGGCACACCCCACACTAGATCAGGCTGGCCAGAGCCTCATCCAGCCTGGTCTTAAACACCTCCAGGGACGGGGCCTCAACCACCTCCCTGGACAACCCATTCCAGGGTTTCACCACTCTCATGGTGAAGAACCTCCTCCTCACATCCAGCCTGAATCTCCCCACCTCCAGCTTCATTCCATTCCCCCTAGTCCTATCACTACCTGAGATGCTGAGAAGTCCTTCCCCAGCCCTCCTGTAGGCCCCCTTCAGACACTGGAAGGCCACAATTAGGTCACCTCGGAGCCTTCTCTTCTGCAGACTGAACAGCCCCAACTCCCTCAGTCTGTCCTCATAGGAGAAGTGCTCCAGCCCTCTGATCATCCTTGTGGCCCTTCTCTGGACACGTTCCATCACCTCCACATCCCTCTTGTAATAGGGGCTCCAGAACTGGACACAGTACTCCAGGTGGGGTCTCACCAGAGCTGAGTAGAGGGGGAGGATCACCTCCCTCGACCTGCTGGCCACACTTCTCCTGATGCAGCCCAGGATCTGATTGGCTTTGTTCTGTTCCCTGCAATAGTATGAAAACTTCAACAGAGAAATGTACCTAGGATATTGTAATAAGATTAGCAATGCTTGAAACCCAGATGCAGTAATTTTTTTATCAGTGATGAAGCTTGATAATGTTTATTTTATTTTTAAAGTCCTGGATGTAAGCTATTAAACAAATTGAATTGGTTCTATAGTTTTTGAGCATGCTAAAAGATATCCAAGTGCATTTTAGCCTTTTGTGTAGATAAGGGCTTTTATTTTGTATACAACCTGGGAAATACTGAGTTGATGTTTTATCATACAGGATATTTCATACACTGTTCTTGGACAAATTGTAGCTTAAATACTGCCACAGATGACTTCATATCTTTTAGTAATAACTTCCCCTAAGCTAGTTTGGTTGGTTGTGATATGAACAGCCATAAATATTAACTGCAGAATGTTACTTCTAGGAATCTTTCAATGAACTATGCATATGCTGACAAAGTGAATTCTGCTTACACATTAAGAATATTTATTTCCAGTCTAATTGGTAATGTTAGAAGAAAAAACAAGGGTCTTAACCTGTGTTGAGCATATTGTGGACATGAATAGTTTTGCATATAATAAGCAGAGTCTTAGCCTTGTTTCCTGTTGGTTTTTTCCCCCTTCCATCTTCTTAGCAAAAGCAAAAACAAGGGAATAGAAAATGATCAGGTTTAAAATGATAATTAACCTTATCATCACTGTATTTTCTAGGGAAATTGTCTTAGGTTGTATTCATGAATGTAACATGAGTTTTTTTATGTGCAATCAACTTCTCAGAAAGTGCAATCGAACAAAATTAATAAATATGCTTTAAATAAATCCATATATATTTGTTCAGCTGAGAGGAGACCTTACTACTGTTGTCAGCTGTCTAGCTGTTGGTTAGCTGCAAAGAAATGGAGTCAAATGCTTATCAGAGGTATACAGCAAACAGTCACAATTTTAGCAAGGGGCATACTGACCAGATATAAGGAAAAAAAAAAAAGGCAAAATGAGAATAGTTAAGTTATTAGCCTGAGTGACCATGAAACTTCTGTTCATGGAAGTATTTACAACTTGGCTAGTGAAAGCCTGAGCACCCTGATCTGCCTTTGCCGTTGGATCTGTTTTGGCTAGCAGTTGCAGTAGATGACTCCCAGATGTTCCTTCCAACCTAAATTACTCTATCTGCATATTAATAACTGAAATTTTGAAATATGAGATACAGTAGTGATATTCAGAGGCCACAGTCTCAAGCTGCACCAGGGGAGGTTTAGGCTGGATTTTAGGAAGAAGTTCTTTACAGAAAGAGTGATTGGCCATTGGAATGGGCTGCCCAGGGAGGTGGTGGAGTCACCATCACTGGAGGTGTTTAGGAAGAGGCTGGATGGGGTGCTTGGTGACATGGTTTAGTTGATTAGGTAGTGCTGGATGATAGGTTGGACTCAATGTTCTTAAAGGCCTTTTCCAACCTGGTCCGGTCCGGTCCGGTTCTGTTCTGTTCTGTTCTGTTCTATTCTATTCTATTCTATTCTATTCTATTCTATTCTATTCTATTCTATTCTATTCTATTCTATTCTATTCTATTCTATTCTATTCTATTCTATTCTATTCTATTCTATTCTATTCCTTCCAAGTCAGAAGTCAACATTACCAGTTACTGTTTACAGTGTGCGTTAGGATGTTTTAAATTTGTTCTCTAGCATGGACATAGTATTTCTTATTAACTCAGATCTGGCTGTGATATTTGACATATATCAGCTTCTAAAAGACCTGGTCAAGTGTTAGAAGCCTGTTGTGTTAATATCTAGAAGTACAATGAATGTTAAGATTGCATTTGGGTTTTATAACTAGATTGTAAAATCTCCAAAGGAAAAACAATAAATAGATTCAGGCAGATATGTGTTGTGAAACAGTCAGTTGGGTGAGTGCCAATCTGCATGCAGACAGCTGAGCATTGGGTCATGTTTAACGTACTATAGTAAAGGGAAATACTTTGCAAATGTATGAGGAGAGTTATTCCCAAGTGAGAAAAGGAGCCTGGAAAAGCACACAAGTAATTGTTTGCTCACTTGTTAAATTTTCAATTAAGTCTGACCAAATTCATTTGTAAGGGACAGGGTCAACATTTTGACTATAAATCAGAGAGGAATGTGTCAGGAATAAAGTATGAAGGATGCCTAAACTGAAGGCAAAAAATTAATGTGATAGAAAAGTGAAAGCAAAGAGGGGTTACCTACAAATTTTAGTGTCATGGCTGTAATTTAATTACTTTATGTAGGAAGAATCTGGGAGAATCTTTTTCATTTATTTCATAAATAGAACTGAAATTGATTTGAACTTGACCTGTGTCCTCTGCCAATATAGAGCAGAATCATCTAGCCTGCAATTCTCTAGCTGCTCAGCTCTGAATTCCCCTGGTAGTGTAGGTATCTTCTTCTATGGCTACTTTTGCCAAACATAAAAAACCAGTATATAAACACAATCCCTGGCTAGTTTTGACAGGTATGAAAAAACAGTATATAAACATAATCCCTGGACTAGGGAAAAAGATGGAAGATAAAACTTAAATTAATTTAAAAACAATGATCCACAGCATAATGACATTTTTAGGGTTTTGATAATTAATAGTGTTTATCTTAATGTGAAAAAGAGATACCTACTAGCATGTGTTGTTTTATATGTTTGCTTTCAGGGACAAATTAGTGGCATTTCAGAACAGTAACTTTGATGTTTCAAGAACTAGGGCAACTATAATGAGAGAAGTGTGGTCTTGCCATATAAAGGGAAGTATACTGTCAGCAAGCAAAAGATAATAGCATCCTGTACACCCAGAAGGCCTGCTGTGATGTTTGCATCTGTGTAAGATCCCCTTTGCCCTCAGAACAATCTATTTTTAAACTGGTGCTGAGTCTGACCTTAGTAAAGAGATACTGTTGGAAGATTTTCAAATGCATGATCATGCACAGTGTGTTCCTCAGTCCTATAGGACACTGACAGTAGTATTTCTTTTTATTAGTTTGCACTTTCCTTGAGTTCAAATACTTACCTGTTTAACATTAAAGGGGAAGCTTGATTACAGATTATGTTCTCTATTCTTAATTGATAATAGCTTACCTGAATCCATGAGACAGAATTAATTTATGATGAGATGGATTCAGATTTCTGATTAAAACAGCACTGGCTTCCACAGAACATGAAATGCTGACTTTGTTGTTAACTACGTTTTCCTCACTGTGATCTGTAATTTCTTTGTAAAATTTGTGAAAGTTATAGAATGTTCTAGGTCAATATAACCACTACTTCATAGGAATGGAATACACACCGCTGAAAATTGAAGAGGGCTGTTGGCACAGTTGACATATGTTTATTGTAACATTTTAAATACCTTGCAAAGGCAGGAAACTGTAAGAACAATAATCTTTCATGGGCCTCTTGTGACCCTCTAAGATAGAGTTTGACCTTTATGTTGTCCCATGATCTCTGGACTGTAATATCAAATGTTAGTTAGATTTTTAAACTCCTTAGCACTTGTCACCCTTCCTGCATGAAGCTGTTTGCTTTCCAGTGGTCAGACAGTGCTTTTTGTGCATCATTAGGACTGCACTGCTACTACTTAACTGAGAGAAGGGGCACTTCATTCTGTATGGTTTCAAACCAACAATGATAGGAAGGTGCAATGTAGAAATAAATCTGTCCTGGGAGAAGTTTATGATGCTGTTAAAAAGTATTAGCTAACATTAAGTTAGACCTGCTTTAGGAAAGCAAATTTTCTCTGAATGTCTGAACCCAAATTTAGCAGAAGTGCATTTTAATATCCAAAACTTTATCTATTCTTAGTTTTGATAATTAAAGTGGCAGAGCATGTTAATACAGGATATTTCCTCTTCTTTATTTCTCATTTTGTCTATCCTTTTTGAAGTATTTTATTTCGGTGGTTATCACTGAGAGAGTTTTGGGTAGTCAGCACTCCAATTTTATTCTTCTAGTCAATTTTGTAATCCTGTGGCCATTTCTGATGTTGAAGATGTTACAAATTTTGGGAATGCATAAAATGAATTGAGGTTGTTTTAAGTGTTTAGAGAGTGTAATAGTTGATTCCGTGTTGTGTTACCTTAAAATGGGAGAACAGTAGTCTGCAGCTTAGGAACTGTTTTCTCCTACTTTTCTAAATTCTGCTTAGATTTTTCCACCTGTATAATTCTAAATAGCTTCCTCTTTTTTTTCCCTTATAACACTTAACAGAATTTTTGTGTGCATTTGTTTTTATGTATGTTTTAATCAGCTTTTAATTGTGGTTAGTGAGCAGATACAACATCATGTATCTCTCTAGTCCATATGTGAATGAATTGACACGTCTGAAAATACTTCAGAGTTTGTGAAGACACTAAGAGTTGTGTGTAGGGTTTCAGTGGTATAACTCTATTGAAGACAGCTCAGCAGGGTTTTTCAGTTCACAAGTTTTGCTAACACAGGAGCAGTTAACTGCCAAGGGAAATTTAAATTTGGGGGGAGTCTTCATGTCCTGATTTGTAAAAGCTCTCCTGAGCTATTCTAGAAATTTCTGTTAGCAATGACATTTAAGTCTAGCAGGTGTGCCTTGTTTCAGTGGAGCTGTATACTCTTTGCTAAAACTCCTACAGTATTACATTGCAGCAACAAATACATTGTCTGGAGCAGCAGGGCTAGCAAGTGTGACAGCCCCTGGTATGCATAGACACGTATAGAGCACTTGATCTTGTTAGCACAAAGTAATCCATTTCAGTATCAATATCAGTTATACTTCTGCTTTATGATATAGTAATATATCTGATACTGGAATGGGCTTAAGAATGATTCTACTGGGTTTGTCTTTGTTTTATACTTGCAGTTGACAAAGTGAACAAATAAAACACGTCAGTACTGCATTGGTCATCAGTTTCATCTGCATGAAGATAAAAGGCTTACAATTTTTAATGTTATCTCATGAACAACCCTTTTATTTAAGTGTGCATTTTGAACAAAACACTTTGATTTCTGTGTGCAGATATTTCTGATAGGCTCTCCTGTGTGTTTTCTAAGAATAAACTGGGAAGAAAACAAGGAAGATGAGAACAGGCCTGTGATGGGAAAAAAAAGTTGTGTGCTCAGGACTTCGTGAGATTTCGCTCTCTTTTTGTTGATCCTAGCTGAATTTTGACAGAATTTCTGTTCTGTAGGGAAGGAAGCATGATATCCTGATTTTACTTCTTACTTTATTGAAAAACATTTTGCATTAATACTATCATTTTTCATCACATTTCATCATTATGACAGACTAGTTAATCTGTTAAAGTTTGGCCAGCAAGGCAAGCACTTCTGTTTCTTATCTTCATAGCATCTTTTGACTTTTTAAAAAAGAACTTTTCGAAAGTCTAATGAAGCCTTAAGGATGAAGCCTCTAGGCTGTTACTGTATTCTTATTTATATGTTGTCATCCCTAAGGATGCTGATTTTGGACAACGATATCACTCTTCAAGAAACTCCACAGATCTATTCATTGCCTCAAGGGGGCTTTCTGCATTAAACTCGCTCCAATTATCGCTATTATTTTAATAGTTAGGTGTCATAAATCAAGCCTACAGACCAGAATTTCTCTTCAGCCAATGGAGAAAAATGAGCACTACCAGAAATGGGTTTTTATTGATTATCCTTAGACATTTTGTTTTAAATGATAGGTCAAATAAATGTCATGTTTTTTAATTTGGATTCAAAACTCATTTTTGTATGAATTTTCCACTGCTGTTCCTATCCTGCATTAGGAACAGTGTGGCCAGCAGGAGCAGGGAGGTCATTTTGCCCCTGTACACTGTACTGGTTAGGCCACACCTCGAGTACTGTGTCCAGTTCTGGGCCCCTCAGTTTAGGAAGGAGGTTGACTTGCTGGAGCATGTCCAGAGAAGGGCAACGAAGTTGGGGAGGGGTTTGGAACACAAGCCCTATGAGGAGAGGCTGAGGGAGCTGGGGCTGCTTAGCCTGGAGAGGAGGAGACTCAGGGGTGACCTTATTGCTCTCTACAACTACCTGAAGGGGGGTTGTAAACAGGCAGAGGTTGGTCTCTTCTCCCAGGCAGCCAGCACCAGAACAAGAGGACACAGTCTCAGGCTGCGCCAGGGGAAGTTCAGGCTGGAGGTCAGGAGGAAGTTTGACACAGAGAGAGTTATTGCCCACTGGAATGGGTTGCCCGGGGAGGTGGTGGAGTTGCCATCACTGGAGGTGTTCAGGAGGAGACTTGGCAGGGTGCTTGGTTGCATGGTTTAGTTGGCTGGGTGGTGTTGGTTGATGGGTTGGACGCAATGATCTTGAAGGTCTCTTCCAACCTGGTTTATTCTATTCTATTCTATCCTAGCTGACCAAATAGTAAGGAAATTAATTGAATTAGTTTCACCATACAGTTTTAAGGATTACTTACATCCATTTTACTCATGCTCAGAAATATTATTTTCCATGTTATATTTTGAACTTCACAGTGGCATCTCCTCGCTGCACTTGGAGCCTCCTTTAATGAGGCTGTAATAACTTATCAACAAAGGTCTTCACTGTTACTGTCAAGTTTTCATTCTGTTGTGATAAAGCATCTGTTAATGAGTTATACTTGTAGGTAATTAAATGTTATTGAGAATCTTCCTTACTTTTCTTGTATTTACTTAAATGTTTTTTCCCCTTCCTCTCTTTCTGTCAAATCACACAGAAGGAAAAAGGTCATAATTTAATGAATAACCCCTTGGATCACAGATGCCAACAAAGTGAAGCCTGAAAAATTTTAAATTGGCTGACTGCTGTTATCCTAACAGAACCCATTAGAGTAACACAAGAGAGCATAACTTATTATGTAGTAAAACTGACTTTTTCATGGTTTCTTTGTAAACATGACAAAATTTATGGATGACATAAGTGATACTAAGTTTACAGAATTAAAACCACTGCTTTTGAATACAGTTCAGTAACTCAGTATAATTAGATTCTCACTACATTGATCTAAGAGGATTTTCAAGGAGCATTTTATGATGAGGGTTTAAAAGAGAATGCTAAAGTTCTCACACAGGTGATGAATTGAAAGAGATATTTTCATCTCAGGATGTATATTTGACCAAAAACTTGGTGGTTATGCTCTTTCACTTTGAAACAGTGTACGTTTGAATGGGGATTTGGTCACTGGAAAATTTCAAACTTCATCTTTCACTGCATGCATACTTCACTGACACTCAGTGTATTAAGTGTAACAGAGAGTGAGTCAGCTCTGCTTAAGAGTCATTAGAAGTGGGACATGAAATTCCAGGCTCCATTGACAGCATTGTCTATAATGGGAACCTTAGACCATTAGTTCCCTTACTGTTACCTACCTTTAACATGGTGTATAGTACAATTTCAGAAGCAAATGAGATCATTAGAATAATCAGTAATCTCTGACTCTATCAGAGATGCCTTTTAATTTCTTATTCTGTCATGTTCTTTCCTTTTTCTGGGTACCTGTCCCCATTAATAGCCAACTTGATTGTAAATCTACTAAGCACTACATTATAACTTTCCTATTTGATAAGATTTACTGAAAACAGTGGGCAATGATAAACTCTGGGATTTTAAGGCTAAATCTTTTGAACATTTAAAATAGTGTAGGCTATTGGAAAGTGCAGTATAGAGCAGTGAAGTGAGCATAAGGCATGTTAAATGGAATGATGATAGATGCAACAATGTGTTAAAAAAAAAATTACTGTTGTGAATTTATGGAGATGTCAGTGTGCCCTGGGTTTGGCATGGATAGGGTTAACTTTTGTTGGGGTGTCCATCCACACACCCCCTGCTTCAGAAGAAGATGTCAGGTGTGGGTACATAATGGTTTGAGCTGAAAAATCCATGACAGGTTGCTTTGAGCAGGTGACTGTGATGTGGCTCAGCCACTCAGTGCTTCATTTTGTATCACTCACTTTATCTACTATTCCCTGGTTGTTTTTCTCTCATTGTGGTCTTTTGTTAAACTCTCCTTAACTCACAGGGCTTTGCCTTTTTCTCTTGATTCTTCTTCCCATCTCACTGGTGGGGTGAGTGGCTGTGAGGGGCTCGACTTCCAGCCAGGCTTGGACCACGATATAGTCAGAAATGGGGGTGTGGAATTTTTTAGTCTAATGAGGTAGCCAATAAGGCTACCCATTGGAAATCTCTGATAAAGAAAACATTTAGTCAAACACCTGTTTCCAAAAGTGGCAAAAGAAGGTCGAAAGTGTCATGTGATTTCTCTGTCTGTGGTCAATTCCTCTTGTAGTTCCTCAGTATTAGCAACAATTGCATATACTTCTTTCCATCAATGTAGTCCCTGCATCTGTCTTTCCCTGAAGCTGAAAAACCAATTCAGGGATTGATGATCCATAAACTGTTAAATGTTACCTCTCTCTACAACTTCCTGTGGCAACAAACTGCAGAAATTTTCAGGTATATTTTGTTCTTCATCCAGAGAATATCACGAATCCCTGCATCTATTAGTTTTCAAATTTGGATTTCAAATTTATCTGGAAATTGTGCCAGTGTTGTGTATATTAGGAGCTCTTTATATAGAATCCATCTTGGGATATATGGGAGTCTGAGCACTGTCTTCAGAGCATGGATTAGAATTGAAGAATATCTACAGATAAATTTTCTTAAACACAAGAAGTTGCAAAGTTATGTGAAAAGTTTGTATTTCTTGCTCAAACTTTGTGTTCCTTTGCATAGGTACTGTGGCAAAATGAGAAACACTCAAAGATGATCTCCAATTTCTGTACTTTATGCGCTGTAGGAGGGTATCTATAAACTATGTACTGAGCTCTGACATTAATATTGTGTTGCCTGTTATCATTTGTATTACATTTATAACATTACATATGGTATTAAATTTATATCTTAGTGTCGTGGGTTGAGGGGAAGGCCTTCTCCCCCCCCACAAAGTGAAGGGAAAAAAA
Organism: Melanerpes formicivorus; assembly: GCF_026170545.1. Lineage (NCBI taxonomy): Eukaryota > Metazoa > Chordata > Aves > Piciformes > Picidae > Melanerpes > Melanerpes formicivorus. The sequence goes on from NW_027142355.1 coordinate 31,005,043, forward strand.
AATGAAAGAAACCACAGCTAACCACAGCCGGATGAGCAAAAAGGGATGCTGTATTTACAAGCGGTTTTAGGGGCTGCAGGATGTATATACACTATTTACAGTATATACACAGAAATATACAGCAAAGTAACACAGGAATGAGACTCCCCTCCCCTGGAGGAGGGTTCCCCCCCTGCACCCCCTTCTCTCCCCTTTTTCCTCAGAGAGGGTTAGAAAGAGAGGAAAGGAGCAGTTGTTAATTAAAAGCAGTCTGGCAGAGAGCCTAGAAGCCACAAGCTGCGAAAAGGGCGGAGGGAAAAGTGAACTGAGAGAAGTCTCCGCTGGACTCAAAGCTTAAAGTTGTACTCTACCAATCCACCAATGAAATTAGTTTAGACCTGTCTTTTGTTTATAAAACATTCAACCATAGTGTCCCTTTCTTAAAGGTGCAGCCTCAAACGGTCACTAAGTGATGTCAAGATATATTTGAAGTAGGAGTTCTGGAAGACAAAATTGAATACCATGATAATTTTTCTTCTTTATGATTATTTAGTGATGGTGCTGCTAAGATGAGCTATATTTATTTGACTTTTAGTTACTTTTGCTGATTTTTTTTTTTTGTTATGCACCCAACTTGCATGTGTGAAGACCATCATTATGAAATCTATCCAAAACAAGATAGCAGATTCTTGAATTTCAAAACTGAATTTCACTGTTCTATTATAGGAAGGAATGTGCCTGTAGCCAGGTATACTGGTTTTTTTGTGTAGGTTTCTCAATGATGGTTTCAAATTCTGCTATCAAATTTCAAAGTTTATTATGAATGCTACAAAACACACTTTTTCCCCCAAATGACAGAAAACCACTCAAACAACTCCATATCTGTCCTGCTCTCTTTTTATTTCTCATGATAATGATTCATAATATATCTAATACTTTTATTTGTTATACCAAAAAAAATATACTGTGATACCTTTCTGCTGTGTGTTAACACTAATGGAAAGAGAAATGATTCAGGGAGAAGAGAAAAGCATATTGGAAAAAAATGTTAAAGTTCATCTTGCTTTTGTATATTTTTTTGTTGTTGTTGCATGGTGGTTTCTTTGTTTACAGTTACCGTTTTGATTTTAGAAATGTGTGGCTTCTCAGATATTTTCCTTTTACCGATGAGAGAATTTTCCTTCTACTGATGAAAGAATGCCATGACAATATTGAAGGCTGCTGTGCAGAGGGACCTTGACCAACTGGACAGATGGGCAGAATCCAGTGGAATGGTATTTAACAAGTCCAAGTGCCGAGTGGTGCACTTTGGCCATGGCAATCCCATGCAGAGCTACAGGCTGGGGTCAGAGTGGCTGGAGAGCTGCCAAACAGAGAGGGACCTGGGGGAACTGATCGACAGCTGCCTGAATATGAGCCAGCAGTGTGCCCAGGTGGCCAAGAGGGCCAATGGCATCCTGGCCTGCATTAGGAATAGTGTGGCCAGCAGGAGCAGGGAACTCATTGTGCCCCTGTACTCTGCTTTGGTTAGGCCGCACCTTGAGTACTGTGTCCAGTTCTGGGCCCCTCAGTTTAAGAAGGACATCAAAACACTTGAACGTGTCCAGAGAAGGGCAACAAGGCTGGAGAGAGGCCTTGAACACAAGCCCTATGAGGAGAAACTGAGGGAGCTGGGATTGTTTAGCCTGGAGAAGAGGAGGCTCAGGGGTGACCTCATTGCTCTCTACAACTACCTGAAGGGTGGTTGTAGCCACGAAGGGGTTGGTCTCTTCTCTCAGGCAACCAGCACCAGCACACACAGTCTCAAGCTGCGCCAGGGGAGGTTTAGACTCGAGGTGAGGAGAAAGTTCTTCACCGAGCGAGTCATTCGTCATTGGAATGGGCTGCCCAGGGAGGTGGTTGAATCACCATCCCTGGAGGTGTTCAAGAGGAGATTGGATGTGGCACTTGGTGCCATGGTCTAGTCATGAGGTCTGTGTTGATAGGTTGGACTCGATGATCCTCAAGGTCTCTTCCAACCTTGGTTATACTGTGATACTGTGATATTTTGTTTTACTAAATATACCAAACTTTTACCACATTGATGTGCTTTCTAGTTGAGTGCTGAAAGTTACCCAGCAAAGCTTCCTTCTATAAAAGGATTATTCTAGGGAACATTTGCTATACAAAGAATAAAATATATTCTGTGGCTGCATGTGACAGAACAGAAGACATGTGGTATTCTTGTCCTGTATTTACAATAAAGTGATGCTATTTATTACCAGAATTCAGAGGTTATTTCCTTAGAATGATGTAAGACCCTCTTCCTTAAGGAATTTCATAGTACAGTTTTAAAAATACTTCTTTTTATAGCGTTCCTCATAGTAAAATAAATGTGTTTCTAAGGTGTGATGGAAGATATATGGGAAGAGCTTCTTGCGTAACGAAAACCAGCGCAGTTTGAAAGGATTATACAGTAAAACAGTACTAATCTGAGAAAACATAGCTTTAATCTTGCTGAATGTTTTCACTTTCAGGCATTTTGCAGGCTGCTGATGTAGCCAATAAAAGGGCACATTCATCAAAATGTGTAATTTAATTTAAGAAATACCCAACACACCAGTTTAAGCGTACAGTACTAGGATTTCACATGAAGGTGAAGAAGCCCCTTAGGACATTTAAAATTTATGAGGAGTCTTGTGATTTCATTCATTATGTTGACAATATGCACAGCTTCTTTTCAAAATGGATTGGACCCAAAAAAAGTGAACAGACATGGTTGTAATAGCTCTTCCCATAGTGTGTGCTGAATTATGAGAGTTACTTCTGGTTATATGTTACCCAGGAGGACTGTTTAATGTTCTTGGTTATATAGATCTGCAAATTTTTAGCTGTGGGCTGGTATCCACATTGAGCCATAAATTTATAGTTGATGTATTGCTTTCTAGGCAGACAACTCATACTCTGGTAGAATTAAGGGTGAGAATTGATTTCCTGCTAAATAAGACACATTTCAGTTTAAAGTATAATAAATGGAAACTGGAGTCTCTGTATGAAGCTGCTCTATGTTGTAAACATTGCATGTAGAATAAAAGACTTTTTAGAATTACAGATTTGCATATACATATGGAAAAAATACCTTCTGAATGCAAACAGTATCTAGAATCTTTTTAGCATTTGAATTATGATTTACAGAAACATTTCTGATAATGTGTCTTTGATTGCCATGGTTACATCCCCATTCTGACAATATAACCTTACTATTGGAATACACTTTCAGCTTGCTTTTGGCTTGTATTAAGTATGAGGTGACTACTGCATGAGTTAGAAGTTTCATATGGCTGGGCTCGATGATCTTAAAGGTCTTTACCAACTGAAATTCAGCATGAAATTCAACTGAAATTTGGCGTGAGATTGAACTCATCTAAGTGCTGGAATTCTACACGTTGGTCACAACAACGCCACGCAGTGGTACAGGCTGGGGACAGAGTGGCTGGAGAGCAGACAGGCAGAAAGGACCTGGGGGTATTGGTTGACAGCTGCCTCAACATGAGCCAGCAGTGTGCCCAGGTGGCCAAGAAAGCCAATGGCATGCTGGCCTGCATCAGAAATAGTATGGCCAGCAGAAGCAGGGAGGTCATTTTGCCCCTGTATTCAGCATTGGTTAGGCCACACGTTGAGTCCTGTGTCCAGTTCTGGCCCCTCAGTTTAGGCAAGATGTTGAGTTGCTGGAACGTGTCAAGAGAAGGGCAACAAAGCTGGGGAGGGGTCTGGAACACAAGCACTATGAGGAGAGGCTGAGGGAGCTGGGATTGCTTAGCCTGGAGAAGAGGAAACTCAGAGGAGACCTTGTTGCTGTCTACTCAACTACCTGAAGGGAGGTTGTAGCCAGGTGGGGGTTGGTCTCTTTTCCCAGGCAACCTGTGGCAGAACGAGAGGACACCATCTCAAGCTGCACCAGGGGAGGTTTAGGCTGGATATTAGGAAGAAGTTCTTCACAGAAATAGTGATTGGCCATGGGAATGTGCTGCCCAGGGAGGTGGTGTAATCACCATCACTGGAGGTGTTTAGGAAGAGACTGGATGGGGTGCTTGGTGTCATGGTTTAGTTGATTAGATAGTGTTGGGTGATATGTTGGACTCGATGACCTTGAAGGTCTTTTCCAACCTGGTTAATTCTGTGTTCTGTATTCTGAAATGATTCTATGAGTCTGTGATTCTATATGCTCATAAACACTATGACAAATCCTTTAGGGAAAAAAAAAAAAAAGAAAAAAATCAATGGTAAGTCCTTATGAAATTTGGAAGGAGTCTGATTCACTAAGATTCAAAGCAAAATCTTTTACAAACTTAAGCAGTTTTTTTTCTAATCACCAATTAAGCTGCCAAGCAAATCTGCTTAATTTCACCTCCACCCTGTGAAAAGTGCTGCTGCTTTAAGCATTTTCATTATATTATATAACAAGTAATGGAGGAAGGAAACTACCACTGCTGGCAGATTAAGGAAAAGTTTGTTGTGCTACTTCAACTTCATTTATGGGTGGAATTGCATCCTGATTCAGAATGAAAACTTCTCAGTCTCCTCTTCCCTCCTCACTCCTCATGCACTCTTATTATCTTTCTTATTCTCTCTTTCTATTATTTTTGCAGTGATGAATGTGCTGTGTAAAATTTAATGAACTTGGATCATTCCTCATCAGGGAGAGATTTATTCTGGAGGATTTCAAACCACGTTTTTCCTTTAGAACTGTTTACTATAAACTGCCTCAATTGACATGAAATAATGGGTATCCTTTTTGAGGATAAAGGAAATGTTTTTCTGTAAATAATCTTTCCCAGTTGTAGTCTGATTTTGCATCAAAGCTGTGTTGCTATGTAGAAGAAACACCTTGTACACCTACATCTAGTTTCTATTATCCATGTGATTTAAAAAATCTATTTATTTTGTTTGCTACTCTGTACATGTGTAGCTGAAATGATGTATTTGCTATAAAGGAAGGAGCTGCTATCTGAATGATATTTTACCTGTTTTGTTAAAGCTACATTCCCATTAATTTTCTAGCAAGCGCTAGACAATATGTGCCAGAATTCAGATTTCCTGTACTTGGGGAAGAATCTCCTTCATGATAGCTTTTAAAATTATTCACCGTACCTGTAGCTGCAGAACTGAACACAGTTTTAGGATGGTATCAGAAATGCGTGTGTAATTAATTTTCTGAAGATGCACAGTAACTGCTGAAGGAAGAAATATCTTCTGAAGAGTGACATAATGTTTTACTGTAGGGAATCTATTGTTTTACTGAAATTCAGCAGATTGAATCTGACCCCCAGAGAAGTCACCACATTCACCAAAGAATTCTGTCTGGGTAATAGCCAGGCTGAAACTCTGCATAGATTTGGGAGTATATATTGAATACTTTATATATTTAAACAGCACAAAGCTGTCCAGGCTAGCCAGGCACCATATATGAGCTCATCTGGTCTTCTCCATACTTTCTTATTGCTGTGCTGACATTTTAAGCTTTGGCAGAGCATTTTTCTTGCCACACCATCTAATTACAGAGTGATTGCCCATTGGAATGGGCTGCCCAGGGAGGTGGTGGAGTCACCATCATTGGAGGTGTTCAGGAGGAGACTTGATGGGGTGCTTGGTGCCATGGTTTAGTTGTTTGGGTGGGTTGGATTGGTTGATGGGTTGGACGCGATGATCTTGATCTTCCAACCTGGTTGTTTATTATTATTATTATTATTATCCAATTAGGTAGGATGGTAGCAAAGATGAGTTGGCTCTGCTCTACTGATCAGTGGTTGATAGGAGGATTTATGGAGGACAGACACCATTCTGCAGTTGCTCAAGTATACTTTAAGATGCCGTATTCAGAGGAACTCCACAGGTAAATACAGCACCATTCATCTTTAGATGACGGCACAGATGTCTGTTACCATTAAGGTGAACCAGATCTGAAAAAGTCTCCAAGAATTTGGGTTTTGAGAAGGATGGAAGGTTCAGATTGTGTGATTTTGCATTTTAAGGTTTGATAAACCTGGAAGAAATGCATTTCAGTTGGGAAATAATTGCAAGTGTAGGAGTTTGTAGTATCAAACTTCATATCCGGTACTTTCCCATGGTTCTGTCATTGATATAGCAAAAAAACCCACAACAACCCAGTCATCAGAATCGCCAAGTTAAATAAAAGCCAAATTATTCTCCAATAGAAGACAATATTCAGATTGGTGAGAAGTGAGGTTATGCTACTCTTTTCCTACTTTAATGGAAATTAGTCTTTGAAACTGTGAAGGAGTGTCCCAGTACCCTTGAGGGACACTTGTCACCCATCTCCATTTGGACACTGAACCACTGATCTCTGCCCTCTGGATGTGACCATCCATCTAATTCCTTATCCACTGAACAGTCCACCAGTTGAATCCATCTCTCTTATTGCACATAATAAACCTACTGAAGATCAATGAGTAAGATACTCTTGCATTTTCCTACAGGGTCCACTTATTAGGCTTTCTTGAAACACCATTCAAAAGTGCAGATAGTTTGAACTAGCTTTTCTACTTGCTTTGTGGGTATTTTACTCAATCTCATTCTCCAGGAAATCTACCTCCCTGTGATCCAGTCCAGACAATCCATTTTTTCCATTTGTCTAATCAGGTATCTCTGTTTTCAATAAGGCCTTCCAGTTCTTCCCTTTTTCCTGGCCAGCAATTTGCTTACTGTTTACTGTGTTTTGCCCCTGTCACTTGAAGTGCAGAAAGAATAATCTTCGTCTTGTTTCTACTGGTTAATTTCCTAAAGTGTTTTCCTTCTTTCCTGACAGCTTTGTTCTTTGTATCCTGACTGCTCCTTGTGCCAGCCTGTGAGCCTGATTTGCAATAAGGACTCTTTCTGGTGCAGCTGTTGTGATGCATTGCTCAAAGCCTTCCTCAGCTCCCCGTTTTCCAGAGTAAGGGCATGCATCCGGACAAGCCAGGTTATATTTAATGAGATGGACAGTGGAAGGTTGCAGTCTCTAGTCCAGAGGTGGAATTAATAGAGGGTGTAATGCTAGTTTTGAGAAATTTGAGAAAACATATTTGAAAAATGAAGGGTCACTAGGATCTTGATGTGTCAACACATTTTTCACTTTTATATTTTTCTGTGCTGTTATTAATGAACAAGATTTAAAACTTGCCTAATTCTGTTTTTAGCTGCCTTATTTTGGAGTCCCATAACCCTCGACGTTGATTCTTTAAGCTTTCAATTTTAGTTGTCTTCTATGGCAATGCTTTGATCCTCTTTATGTTTTTAAAGCATTTTCAGAAATAACATTTACCTGAGATTGTCTAAATTCAGCTCTGAAGTCATAAGAGCTTTCTTTTATTTCTAAGAAGTATCTCTTTCCAGGTTGGATCTTGTAGGCATCACCTCCAAGCCGGTTTGCACTATGCATATGTATGGTTACTAAATGTGACTTCTTTCTTCTTCCTCTAATTTGGCAGCTCTTGGCTGCATCACCTGCAGTTGCACATTGTTTTGCCAATACTATGTGTGGTCCTACATCCCATATGCTTCTTGCCTTACTGCTATTTCTAGCAATACTTTCTTTCTGAGCCTTATGCTTTGTTTTTACTTAGTATTTTTCCATTTTTGTTTTTCTCTGTCACCAAAGTAAATCCATTTGTAGGGTTTGGTTTTGCTTTGTTCTATTGTTTGTTTGTTTTTTCTTTTGGTCATTTGATTTGTGTCCTGAGTGGTTTCTGCACATATTACTCTTTTTCAAGCATGAAGTTGTGTCTTTTGTTCTTTGCCCTTTGCCCTCCACCATACAGTTTTGGATATCTGAACTGAACTAGTACCTGATGTGTTGTAATGAAATCTGCCAAGTGCCTTCATTATAATTCTGACTTATTAGTTTAAAATGAATAAAGGACTCTTTAAGGAATTCTTTCACTTTTTGCGGATTCATTTGCCATCTTTCAGAAGTGTTTCTTTTGGGGGTTTAAGAATGGTTGCAGTTTCAGTTCAGAGCTTGCACTTTCAGTCTGGCTCTGGAAACTCATTAAGTCATCATTAGGTACAGGTTCAGAAAAAAATAGAAAAGTAATAATCAGTGACATTTTTAGTTTAATTTCAGATGGATTCCAGCTTTTCCCTTTATTTAGAATAAACCTTTATTTAGAATAAACCAAACCAGGTTGGAAGAGACCTTCAAGATCATAGTGTCCAACCCATCAACCAATCCAACCCACCCAAACAGCTAACCCATGGCACCAAGTACCCCATCAAGTCTCCTCCTGAACACCTCCAATGATGGCAACTCCACTACCTCCTTGGGCAGTCCATTACAATGGGCCATCACTCTCTCTGTGTAGAACTTCTTCCTAATATCCAGCCTAAAATATCCCATACAGATTCAAATATGTATCTGATCTCCTTCCTACCATTCATCAATGTAACGCTGTTTTTGGCTTGTTAGCAGCCACTCCTAGTGTTAACACTACCCTTTTTCCCTCTCTCTTTCCTTCTTGGCTTGCTTACTTCTCTGATAAACACAAAATAGTTTAGTTCCTAACTATGGAGTTATGGATTAGAAATTCTGAGCTTTGTGCTCCAAACACCTGCTTAAAGCAGAGCTAGTAAGGTTGTGCAGGGACTTTATCAGACATTTTGAGTATCTCCAGTAATGAAGATCACATAGTCTTGTCTAAATTCCAGTTTGATGTTATGTAGCTCCTTGATGTATCTTTATTTGCTGAAGGGGAGAGCAAAATATTAAAAGAGCAACTATAATTGAAGTTCAAGCCCCACAGAAGTCTGTGATATAAAGAGATCCTGATTTTCCCAGATAGTTGCACAAGAAGGGCCAGTATGTAATTTTGAAGATGGTTATATTGTTATGATTCTAGAGAAAGTGACAGTCATTCTGCTGGAAGAATTCTGGCTGACAGAACACAACTCTCCATGAGTGAAACAAACAGTACAGCCAGTACCTGACCATTATGTAAAGAACATATTAAAAAATAATTAAAAAGCCAATATTTGATAGAAAATCTATCCCATTGTATTCCTTTTGTCTTACTTTATTAGATTTTTCTTGGAATTCTTTGTTCTGTGGTAGTGGTCATTTTGCTGTATTGGAATGAATGTATTAAACTATTTTAATGTTATATGTATGAATGTTGCTGTTATTCAGAGAGTTGATGTGTGATGGCAAAATCTTCTTGATTAAACACCATATGTATAGTAAGAAAAAGGCAGAGAGTAGTATTTGAGTGGAGAAGTTTTGTACTTATCTCCTTGAGGAAAAAAGTGTTGCATTTGCCTAGTGATAAGTATGGAGAGTTAAACGTTCTGTAGGAATCGCAAGTAAATCCTATCCACCATTTCAAATACTTTTAGTACTGTTTGGAAGTGAAGACTATCCTTGATGGACAAATGCCAACTGCATGTGAAGCACTTTCTGAACTGTCAGCTTCCTCAGACTCTATGATAAAATAACGTAGGAAAGTTGACAATACGTACTCCATTATCCTTTAATGGAATAATAATCGCTTCTTGCAGGTTGATTCTATAGGTACTTCATTTTTACATAGATTGCTCAGATGTTAAGCTATTATGTTTTCATAACAAAAAGCTTTGGTTCTCTGCCTGTGTCATTCAGGTGTTTGAGAGTAGCTTTATAAGCAGGATTCTGAAGTTAAAACTTTTTTCCTTAAGGTTGCAGTAGTGACTACTCTGCTTCTGTCTCCATGTGAATATAAGGTTTTGGGTTCATGGTAAATGTTAAGTATATTGAATATTCCTGTATTTGAATGTATTACAGTTGTATGAACATCTCATCCTTGCTGAGCATATGGTCAGTTTTCTTACATATTTTTACCTAATTCTCATAATTCCATCCCATTTTAATTTTCTGTTATTGATGAACTGAACTCATCTGCACATTATAACATTTAATGAAACAGCAGGAATCACTTTTAAAAAAGCTGTTTCTAAAGATAGCTTGAACTTACCACAGCAAACCCCAGGAAACAGTAGGCAGCTCTTTGTGAGGCCATTCCGTTTCAGTGAGATGTAAGACCAGAAAAACAGAGTGCTGACATAATTAGGTATTAATCCTTTTTAGATGGGGCCTTCTGTCCCCAAAGACCTGCTTATGGTTGCAAATATTCTTTATAGTGACTAAAAGCAAGCTGTGTATGCATGTATGAGACCTACCATGCTATAGTTTCTGGAAGACTTGCAAAATTTCCACAAGCTCTCAATGTCTCACCAGGTCAGTCTGTAGCTGGATGGGCATATACTGCTAGGAATTTCTATTGCCTTTTCATTCCTGTGTCAAATACTGCTTGCAAATCCTTTTTTTGCATTCAGTTTTCCCTTGTTCTTATATTACAGACATTCTCCACAAACACTTACTGAGTTAGAAGAAGCAGCTCAAGAATATTTTTGCTTGCCTTTGTGAGGCTTGAGCTCTCTAAATGAATTCTGAACTTCCCGTGTTGCCTACTGTGCATAAGAAACTTGTATTATTGTAGGTCACTGAATTAATTTTTAAAATGCCAATTGACATGATTCCCTTAGGGAGTTGTAAGTTGCAGCCTCATATTATGTTCCAGCACAAATGTGGAAATCCAGTGTTTTAGAAGGGAAAGCATTTGTAGTACAGAAACAGCTTAACATGAATCAGGTGATGCTTTTCTAGCTTTTACATGCTAATAGATGGAAATAGGCAGGCTTTCTAGAGATGTTTGTGATTCAACATGCAGGAGGAAATTGTGGTTGGTGGCCTTAACTCTGGCAACAAACTTTGCAACTACTGTTAATTGTTTTATTTTGCATAACGATAAATGGGTATTAAGGTTTCGTACTAATAATGACTACAACTTAGTTCAGTCCAGACATGGGGACACTGAATACAGGAAGAGAACTAGCCAAAGATGACCTATTCAGAGCTATTTGCCTGAGTGATTTTTGGTTGTAAAGATCTATGGAATGGGAGTGGTATTATATCGTATGGCATGCGTTCTGTTTCCATCAAATAGTCAAGAATAGAGGACTGCAGATGAGACATGATAATTAATGAATAAAATAGATTTTTCACTTAACGATAACGCTGCCCAGTAGCAGAGCTGCATTTAGTAGGCTGTCAGCAAGTGGTCTGTATTCCTCATGCAGTGAAGTTTATAAAAAAATGGTAATTCTTATTTTGTGGAATTTTGATACTGGGTTTATGAGTCTGAAAGCAAGGCTGCTGCCTATGGCTTGTCCTCCATCACAGAAACCCTCTAACATCACCTTGACTACTTGACAATTAAAATTTTTGTGGGAGTAATACAAAAGTTACCAGAAATAACTAATAACTTACTGTGAAAATCTGAGTTTCTACCAGCACAATTAAATGCCAGCAAATCTTTCTCGTATTTTCACTGTCAAGAGCTGTGTCCTGTAGGTATACTTCTCTGCTTACAGCAGGACTTTATTTCACTTAACACAGCAGAGTGATTGTGAGGCATGTCTGTGATGCTGTTGAGCTGGGAATCCTCACCTTAGTGGCAGGAAATACACTAAGAAAACAGTGTAATTAGCTAGGGTAAAACACTTGGTGATATGTGATGTAGAATATAATTGGCAGCAGGAAGAAAGACTTTCTAGCATATTGGGTCATTTTCTAATTCATGATTTGTACGATTGTGTCCTTAAGGAAGTAGAATTCTTTCTGGCATTCTCCAGGGAGAGATTGTATTAATAATGTATCTTTCATTTGATTTTTAATTTTCTTTCTTTTTGGTCAAAGATCATTCAAGTTTCATTAGAGTTTGATTTTGTAGCTTTTATCTGCATGTGAAGCTCTTATTGGTACTGCAGTATGTCAAGATATCATGAACTTTAAAAGCTGTTTCATATGGGATTTTTTGGGTTACATGGTAAGGATGGGTTAAAAGCTAACATCAGTTGAGGGAAGAAGAGGAGGGGAAGGAAATGCTTTCTTTGTATTGTTCAGACTGCACAGTGAATTTACATGAGAATTTTATCAGCATTCTTGGTGATATGCCAACTGAATGAATTCCCTACAGATGCAAATTTTTTTTGGACTGGCTTATTTATCTTCTTTTGAGATACTGGCTTAAAAAGATGGATCTGCCTTTCATGTCTAGAGAATGGTGCCTTGAGACTTACTTGCCATATATTTCAGACAGCTGGACTAGCTGTTGAAAGTAAAGATTAGTTCTGCAAACAGCTTTGACAGTGAGGTTGAGGTAAAGAATTAGGGAGAGCAGCCACTTCTTTGGCTGTGGTTTTTTACTGTAGCTGGTGGAAATTTCTTAAAACGCTCTGTGTATCAAAAACCTTAAAAAATTGGACATTTTGTTAAGGCAAATATTCATGTCTTTGTAGCTTCACTAAACTGGAAGACAGATCCTAGTATCAGATCCGTTTGGGTTGGAAGGGACCTCAGGAGGCCCAGTCTGTTGCTTGAAAAGGGGCCACCTATGATGTCAGATCAGCATTTGCTGGACTGTATCCAGTTAGGTCCTGAAGACTTCTAAGGACAGAGACTGTGTAATCCCTTTGAGCAGCCTCTTCCACTGCCTGCCTGTACTCACTGGGAAGGTTTCTTTTTGTGTTGAGTCTGAACCTGTCTTGTTTCAACTTATGCCCACTGTCTCTTGTCTTTTAAGTGAAGTCTTGATCTGTAAGAAACACTTGAAATACTGGTGAGCAATATGCAGTGTAATAGCGTGGTTAATGTAATTTGTTTTGTCTAATCTGAAAACACTGCTCTATTCCACTTAAAAGCCATTCATGAGGATCTCTAAGAATCTTTTCTGGGTTTAGTTTGAATAGAACAATGGACACTTTATACAAGTAAATTAGTTGCATACTTTTTTTTCTAGCACAGGAGTAAGACAGAATCCAGTGATTGCATTAGGATGCATGCTTGCATGATTGTTAGGAGGGCTTTTGTGGTATTTCTGGTTTGTGGTCTTTTTCCTTACCTTTTTCTTTTTTTCTTTTTCCTTTCCTCCCTTTTTTTTCCTTCTCCTTTTTCTTTTCCTTTACAAATGGAACTTCTGTAGGAGATAGCAGTTCTGTTCCCTTTGGAGAAAATACTGAGGACTACATCAGGAGAATGTGTAGAATTCATTTTGTATGATGTTGTGAAATCTGATGGATGACATTTTAAGCTGTAAGCATGAGCAGCTAAACCTAGAAAAAAAAAAACATTCTGCTTGGTGCAGTCTGGGATTTTATACATTAAATACTGCATTGCAAAAAAAATTGTTTGCTGATGTAGCTGAAAGACTGCTACTTCAAGACAGCAGCATCTCTTACATCTCTTTCACTACTGCATGGCACTTGGAGTTCTCAGGATAGTATTATGGAAAAAAAACCTGTACTTTTCTCTCTTTAGGTTCCATCACTGTGGGGATGATGTAGGGCTGGTCTGTTTCAGTAAATTGCTGTGGTAGTTTAGGCTGGGTGACTTCTGCTGCTACCACACAAGATACACCTTTAGTTCCCCGGGTGTCCCCCGTAGTGAGTGGACACGGGAAGCTGCGTATTTCATTCCCATAATGTCCTGCACCCCTATAAATCTATCGGCAAGGTCTCACACTTTCTCTTTCTTCCCTCGCTGCCCCCGTGGGAGATGTTCCCTATCTGGTAATGGACAGGGCGTTATCTCAAGGCCTCTTAGGCCTGGCTAGGCCTAATGCCAGAAAGAGAAGAGAGAAGGGCAATCTCAGATCTGGCCAGCTGAAATTAGCCTAACAGTGGGGGTGGGGGGGAAGAAAGAGCCCTGGGGGTTTTGGGTGTACCCCCAAGTAGGGAAAGGGGAATGCTGGGAGGCTTCTGCATATGCTTTGGGATCTCTTTTGTCACTGTACTTGTGGTTCTCTGTAATACACTCACTGTTTTTCCATTTAAACTTTCCATCACTTCTGCAATCCATTTGTGTGAATCTTATTTTTTTTGCCCTGGTGGGAGGCAAGGGAGGATCTCCTTCTAAGCCACCACAATTACAGAAGTTGCAACTTGGTAGTTTTGCCTTCTGTTTTGTCACAAGTGTGACACCAGGGGGCAAAATGAATGTCTGCTCTGAGGAAGAAATTCAAAATAGAAATACAGAACAAGGGGACACAGTCTCAGGCTGCACCAGGGGAAGTTTATGCTCAAGGTGAGGAGAAAGTTCTTCACCAAGAGAGTCATTAGTCATTGGAATGGGCTGCCCAGGGAGGTGGTGGAGTCACCATCCCTCAAGGTGTACAAGAGGAGATTGGACGTGGCACTTGGTGCCATGGTCTAGTCATGAGGTCTGTGGTTACAGGTTGGTCTTGATGATCCTCGAGGTCTCTTCCAACCTTGTCGATACTGTGATACTAATTTTAGAGTGTAGTTATCATGTATTATCATAGGCCTGGAAGAAACCCTGAGGATTTGGGTCTTGATGTTATTTTTGACTGTATATATCGTATATCTTTCAGACATATTGTACAATTACCAAATTTACTTTATAAGTAATAATTATTCTTTTTGAAGTCTTTTGTGTCTGTGTACACTATTCATTAATTAAAGAAAAAATATTCAGACTTCTACATCAGTCACACCGTGTGCAACTCTTTATCTTGCAGAGCCTGAGACAGCTTCAGGGAACTTCAGGGACCTGGGGGTACTGGTCGATGGCAGGCTGAACATGAGCCTGCAGTGTGCCCAGGCAGCCAAGAGGGCCAATGGCATCCTGGCCTGCATCAAGAACAGTGTGGCCAGCTGGAGCAGGGAGGTCATTCTGCCCCTGTACACCACACTGGTTAGGCCACACCTCGAGGACTGTGTCCAGTTCTGGGCCCCTCAGTTTAGGAAGGATGTTGACTTGCTGGAACAAGTCCAGAGAAGGGCAACAAAGTTGGTGAGGGGTTTGGAACACAAGCCCTATGAGGAAAGACTGAGGGAGCTGGGGCTGCTTAGCCTGGAGAGGAGGAGACTCAGGGGTGACCTTATCACTCTCTACAGCTACCTGAAGGGAGGTTGTAGACAGGCGGATGATGGTCTCTTCTCCCAGGCAGCCAGTACCAGAACAAGAGGACACAGTGTCAGGCTGCGCCAGGGGAGGTTCAGGTTGGATGTTAGGAAGAAGTTCTATACAGAGAGAGTGATTGCCCATTGGAATGGGCTGCCCAAGGAGGTGGTGGAGTCGCCATCACTGGAGGTGTTCAGGAGGAGACTTGACGGGGTACTTCTTGGTTGCATGGGTTAGCTGTTTGGGTGGGTTGGATTGGTTGATGGGTTGGATGCGATGATCTTGAAGGTCTCTTCCAACCTGGTTTGGTTTATTCTAAATAAAGGTTTATAAAAAAAAAAACCTTAATATTTGTCATGTTCCCCTGTTTCCTTTCATAGCTTTTTTTTAACCCAACAGCAGGGAAAAAGTAGTGTGTGTGTGCTATGTATACATACCCAGGTATGTATATGCATAAAAGCTCTTAGTGTTGTTTCATAATATTGTGAAATGCTGTATAATTATCAACGGACTTCTACTCTGATAAGTTTGTAACCAAGATATTTTCCTTTTTTCTGTCTTTTACTTTCCTTAAGTTGACACAGCTTTTTAGAAAGTCACAGTTATTATGCAGCTTTGCGTTCTAGGATATCCTATAGTATCCTTCTTTTATTTTAAAGAAATGAGTGGGTGCATTTTATAATGATATTAATACAGTGCTTGAAAGAAAGCCTTTTCATTGTGATTGCTTTTGTAACTGTCTTCACCTACTTTGTGCTATGAGGACAGTCTTGTTTGGCTAAACTGTGAAAACCTCATTATATGTAGAAACTTCCTTTACTGTAGCAATTTGCAGGCGTATATATTTAATTTGTCTCAGTGTAGACCATGAGAATTATCATACATGGGACATTTTTACCTGTGGAATTTATGTCTTGTTTTTTGTTTGATGGGGAGTGTTTTATATTTTTATATTATTTTAATTTGTTTAATTATTATTTTAATACTGAGATGAAGCTCAGTGAGCTGTAACTTGATTTAAAATATGTATATGTGTTTCGCAGAATGTTAGGTGCTGGAAGGGACATCAAAAGATCATCTAGTCCAACGCCCCTGCCAGAGTATTCATTTGCTGTCATTCATTTTGAAAGCTGTTGGCAGATAACATTAACTCTCATGGTATCTCGTCTAATCCTGAGGTCTGTTGTGACTAAGGGGTCTCGTCGGTACAAACTTTCAGCCTTTTTGACAAATGCCATACCTGACAGATTGGGCTCAAGGTTATTGACCGAGTTTGAACAATTTGTAAATGATTGGCTGTTTCCACAGTCATAACTGCATTTTCCTGAATGTCTAGTTTTCCATATTTCAAGACACCATACCTCTGTCTATTCTACTAGTTACGTGGTTTGGTCACAACAATGACTTGTATCTTTTTTACCAGTGCTTGAAATATACAGAAATCTGAGATGTTCATCCACCTGTAAAATGGAACCAAATCAGTGTGATGATACTTCCATTTCAAATTCATGAAAGCAGGTTTAGTACTGATCTAATCTAGCAATCAGTATTCCAGATCTACTATATGTGTTCCGTGAACCTTGACTTGTTTGTAATGTTTACCGTCTTTTTAAAACCAAATACTCTGCCAGGATCTGTTCAGTGGCTAGATTACCTGTACATGAAATTACTGGATGGGTTATCTGATGATTTCTCTTCTTCAAGATTTACTTTTGCACTTAGCATTTCCTTCCCCTCCTCTTCTTCCCTCAACTGATGTTAGCTTTTAACTGAAAGGTTAGTAAATTTACCAAGGTTTTTTCCTAAAATTTACCTCATGGCAGAAGGTACATAGTTTCATAGTTTCATTCAGGGTTGGAAGGGACCACAAGGATCATCTAGTTCCAACCCCCCTGCCATGGGCAGGGACACCCCACACTAGATCAGGCTGGCCAGAGCCTCATCCAGCCTGCTCTTAAACACCTCCAGGGATGGGGCCTCGACCACCTCCCTGGACAACCCATTCCAGGGCTTCACCACTCTCATGGTGAAGAACCTCCTCCTCACATCTAGCCTGAATCTCCCCACCTCCAGCTTCATTCCATTCCCCCTAGTCCTATCACTACCTGAGATCCTGAGAAGTCCTTCCCCAGCCTTCCTGTAGGCCCCCTTCAGATACTGGAAGGCCACAATTAGGTCACCTTGGAGCCTTCTCTTCTGCAGACTGAACAGCCCCAACTCCTTCAGTCTGTCCTCATAGGAGAGGTGCTCCAGCCCTCTGATCATCCTCGTGGCCCTTCTCTGGACACGTTCCAGCACCTCCACATCCCTCTTGTAATAGGGGCTCCAGAACTGGACACAGTACTCCAGGTGGGGTCTCACCAGAGCTGAGTAGAGGGGGAGGATCACCTCCCTCGACCTGCTAGCCACACTTCTCCTGATGCAGCCCAGGATCTGATTGGCTTTGCGGGCTGCAAGTGCACATTGAGAGCTCATGTTGAGCTTTTTGTCCACCAGCACCCCCAAGTCTCTCTCCTCAGGGCTGCTTTCCAGCCAGTCACTGCCCAGCCTGTATTTGTGCCTGGGATTGCCTCGACCCAGATGCAGGACCCTGCACTTGCTCTTATTGAACTTCATGAGGTTGGCCTGTGCCCACCTCTCCAGCCTGTCCAGGTCCCTATGGATGGCCTCCCTTCCCTCCAGCGTGTCTGCTGCACCACACAGCTTGGTGTCATCAGCAAACTTGCTGAGGGTGCACTCAATGCCACTGTCCATGTCCCCCACAAAGATGTTGAATAAGACAGGTCCCAGGACTGATCCCTGAGGGACTCCGCTTGTCACTGGCCTCCACTGGGACATGGAGCCATTGACAGCCACTCTTTGGGTGCGGCCATCAAGCCAGTTCCTTATCCATCTAGTGGTCCACCCATCAAACCCATGTGTCACCAGTTTGGAGACCAGGATGTGGTGCGGGACATGAAACCTTCCATTATAAGGGGAGCTTTGGGACAGAAATTATGACAAACTGAAAATTATTAAATTTATTGAACGTATGGAAATAATGCTTTAATTAAGACTGAAACTATGTTTCTTCTGGCAATTCAGAAATACCTTTGTCAGTTTACATCTTATTCTAATCTATTAAATTGGGAACTGGGAAAAACACTCATGTTGTTACAGAAAACTCTGAAGGCTTTTCAATTTGAGTTTGCTTTCTGTCATTCTGTACTTCCTTGCTTATTTTACAAATTTTTAAAAGAATTATTGTTGTGGGTTTGAGAGGAAGGCCCAGCCTTCTCCCCCCCCCACAAAGTGAAGGGAAAAAAAAGTTGACCACGGCTAGCCAGCCGGAGGAGCAAAGGAATGCTGTATTTACAAGCAGTATTAGAGAATGCAGGGTATATATACACAATTTACAGTATTTACAATATATACACAGAAATATACAGCAAAGTAATACAGGAATGAAATTCCCCCCCCCCTTCTGGAGGAGGGTTCCCCCCCTGTACCCCCTTCTCTCCCCTTTTTCCCCAAAGAGGGTTAGAAAGAGAATAAAGGAGCAGTTGTTAATTAAAAGCCGTTATAAATTAGAGCAAAATGTTAGTAGGTTTGTAGGCCTCACACTTATCAGTCCAAGGTCAGTCTGGCAGAGAGCCTAGAAGCGAAAAGGGAGGAGGGAAAGTGAACTGAGGAAAGTCTCAGCTGGACTCAAAACTTAAAGCTGCACTCTACCAATCCACCAATGAAATTAGTTTAGACCTGTCTTTTGTTTATAAAACATTTAGCCATAGTGTTCCTTTCTTAAAGGCACAGCCTCAAACGGTCACAGTCGTTTATCACAGGCAGATTTGATAACTATCATTAAAACTATATCCTTTCCCTCTCAAAAATGTTGCAAGGTATTTTTAAGATATTCGGTAGCTTCTGTGATAAATTGTTCCAGGTGATCACCTAATTATCCAATTAATTCAATATTTGCCTTTTTTACTTTTGTCACTGTAAAAAATAAGAAATGCAGATTTCTTTTGACTGCTTTTGTGAAACACCTGCTTTTATTTATGAAAATGAATATGGAACAAATTTCTTTCTCTGACTTTGTGTCTTTGGACTCTGTTTTCCTGACTGAGTCACCTTAAAGGTAGTCATTAATGTGCTGAATATCAACAGGCTTTTCATTCCTTTTTATTGGCTTTCCATACTTATGTTTGAAAAGGTCAAATAAACATCTGTTTGCAATGGTAATGATGGCACATCTCCCATTAATACTTAGCTGTGTAGCTGAAGAGTGGTTAAAGAAAATACATTTCCATATTTTAAAGGGGAAGAATCTTTATTTGAACATTTTTTTTTTTTTTTTTAACAGGTATCTAATTTAATTTCTTGGGTGTATAATCCTTTCATAGAATCAGAGAAAGCTTTGGGTTGGAAGGGATCCTAAAGATCATCTAGTTCCAACCCCCTGCCATGGGCAGGGACACCTTTGATTAGGTCAGGTTGCTCACTAAGCCACATCAACCTGATTGTGAACTCTTCCATAGAGGGAGTGTTCAGAAGTTCTCTGAGCAACCTATTCCAGTATCTCACCACCCTAGCAGTAAAGGATTTCTGCCTAATACCTAATATAAAGCTATCCTCTTCCACTTTACCATAGTTTTCCTATCACTAGGCTCCCTCTCTTCATTCTCCTGTTACGCCCCCCGTGTTAGGTACTGGATGGCCACTATAAGGTCTCCCTGGAACCTTTTCTTCCCTAGGATAAAAAACTACCCTTTCAGCCTGTCCTTGTACAGGAAGCTCTTCATCCCTCTGATTATCTTCTTGGCCCTTCTCTGGAAATGCTCAAGCAGTTCCATGTCTTTCTTATGCTGAACACAGTAGTCCGAGTGGGGTCTCACACTTGGGAGAGAATCACTTTCCTTGACTTGCTGGTCAGATTTCACTTAACACAGCCCAGGATGCAATTTGCCTTCTGGACTGTGAGCATACATTGCTGGCTCATATTCAGTTTTCCTTCCACCAATACCAACAAGCCCTTCACTGTAGGGCTGCTTTCAATCCCCTCGTTGCCCAGCCTGTGTTTATGGTTGGGATTTCCTTCACTATCCCAAGGATCTTAACATTTGGCCATGATGAACATCATGAGGTTTGTACATAACTGAATAAGAGTTCACAAAAATGTCTGGGTTTCAGCCTGACACATGATCATGCCTTACCTGCCAACATATGTCAGAAAGCAAGGGATTAACTTCCCTAATAGTTTAGGTCATTCTTATATAGTTGCCCTCTGTGCAATATGTTTATAAAGAGCAAGTAGAAAGCTATCACCCTATTGGTTGAATTGTAAAATATTGCATCGTCTATACTTTGCTCTATCAGCAAAATGACTATTTAAGCTCAGTGAGTAACTCAATTACAAGAAAAGGTATTGACTTTTTTGTTTGATGAAGTGAGTCAGTAACATTTCATTTGCAGTCTGAATAAAAAACATTCTAAGTATTTCAATTTTCTATCTCAAGTGAAAGAGCAGTTATGAAAAAAAAAAGTGTAAGACCCTGAAGACAAGGAACAAACCCATGTATTTATTGTGAGATTCTAGTTGCCTTTGTCACTTCTTTTTGGAATTTTCTGTGTGTCCTTGTTAAATTCTACCAGCTTCCTCTACAAATGTTCTGATGGAGTTTTCAAAATGTATTAAATTAAACTTTTCTCATTTGCCACAGTTTTTTCCACTCCTGTGGTAATTTGCTATCCATTCTTGTGTAATGTACATTGTGGTAGTTTAGTTCCCATATTGAAAACTGCTCTATTAGACGTCTCTTAAGCAATAGTGTAAATTGAAGTGAAATTGAGCCATAATATTTCTGCACTACCATAGTAATATGATCATGCTCTTTCCACAGTGGGGGATGCACATAAATCTGTCAATAGCAAAACCTGCAAAGCATAAATATAAATCCACACCATTGTATTGATATGTTTTTTAAGATCTCAGGTCTATCAACCAGCTACCCTGAATATATTGAATTTATTTTTGCTGTAGCAGTGAAGAAATCAATTCTGCAGTTTTGCACACAAATGTCATAAAAAAAAAATAATCAGATTTAGGATGCCATTGTGCTGATTTGTAAATAATTGATTTATTATTTACACTGAAGTTTAAAAGTGCAGATGTAAAAAAACAGGTGAAGTAATGGAGAAAATTCTGAATTACAAAAAGCAGCATGGACATGGTCCTGGGCAACTGGCTGCAGGTAGCCCTGCTGGGGGCAGAATTGTTGAACCAGATCACTGCTGGAGGTCCCTTCCAACCATCTGAATTCTGTGAAAATAAAATTTGAAAGAAACCAACTAGCCTCCTATCACTACATCAGTGTTTTCAAGTAATGGAAGATTGGTTTGCTTTCTTACCCTTGAACATGTTGCAGTGATAATGTGGGAAACTTGTACTATATAACATTATTTGAGTGGAGAGATTTTAGAGGAACAACAACAAAAACAAGCCTAATGAAGGAAGGCACAAATTAATTAATTAGTCTAGGAAAATTAATTAGTCTAGGAAATTAATTAATTAGTCTATGAAAAAAAGTAAATGAGGATGAAACATAGAATTCTTGATTTAAGGAGCAAATTGGACAAAGTTTTGCCAGGGATAAATCCAATGGTATTTGTTTCATCTCAGTGCAAGAATACTCGTCTGGATCATTTCCTTCTTTTCCAGACCTAATTGTCTTTGATCTCAACTCATTGACTTGCTCTTCCATCCAAAACAACTACATTGTTGTCTAAGATTAAAACTGATTTTTTGACAACAGACACTTAAGTCTTGTCATGATAGCTCCCCATAGTTAACCTAGAGAGCTGAAACAGGGCACAAGTGTTTGTGGATTACTGGTTAATAGGTTTCTGTACTAATCAATGGAAGACATTGCAGATGTCATCTCAGATTCTTTCCTCATAGAAATAACTTTTAAACTAGGTAATCTTTGTTGCTTAATAGAAATCTGCTTGCTTGGAGCAGTGTAATAAAAGGAAGTGAAACCTCAAGCATTTAGGTTGCATGGTGACTGCAGATGTACAAAATGGCTTGGGCTCAACTGCATAACCGTGGAAAGCCACAGTAATTCAGATGAATAGTATACAAATCTAAGAATCAACTGCATATATTAACTGGGTCTCTGCTGCTTAATTGGCATAAAGTATTTCACACTGAATGTGAAGAATACATTTATATATTAATAGCAATCCTTGTTCAAATGTTTTGCATATCTTGATGTATCTTAATCTGAACTCAGCCTACAGATTTTGTCACAGTTATGGAGGAAATCTAACATTTTATCCTCTTCATTTTTCATTATTCGTAAATCTAATTTCTATCAGTGTAGCTGACACAAGTGAAGTTTTTCATCTTCAGTACTAGTAGAGGCATGTATATTAAGTCCTAATGGTACCAAAGCAGAAACTGTATGCGCTCTTCAGACACAGAAAGAATTTCTATTATAATTTCTACTGACAACCCCCTGAATTATTTTAATGAAATTCACAGTACTATTAGCTTTTTTAAAGGCCTGCTTTAAGAAAGTTAGTTACCCAAACCAGGTTAATAAATCCATCCTAGAATCTGTATGCTTTATAGCATACAGAACAAGGGGACACAGTCTCAAGCTGCGCCAGGGGAGGTTTAGACTCGAGGTGAGGAGGAAGTTCTTCACCGAGCGAGTCATTTGTCATTGGAACGGGTTGCCCAGGGAGGTAGTTGAGTCATTGTGACCGGTTGACGTTGTCCCCTTAAGAAGGGGAATATGGTGGACGGAAGTTGGTAAACGGAAAGAATAATCTAAACTAATTTCTTTGGAAGAGTGGGAGGAAGCACCTTCTGAACTGGGACAGCAGGAAGGTATACTGGGCTTTCCAGCACTTTTCTGCAGTCTTGCTTCCGCCTCTTCTTCAGGCAGCAGCTTTCTGTGCTGGGCTTTCTGCCAAGGCTTCGGCCTTGAAAACCGATAAGCTACCAGGCCTGTATTAACTGCTTTCCAATTAACACAAGTGCTTCTAACTTTTTTTTTCCTCTCTTTTCTTTCTCTTTCTATCCCACTCTGGGGAAAGGGGGAAAGAGGGGAGAGCGGAGGTGGGAAACCCCCCTCAGCAGAGGGGGGAACCCTCATTTCTGTGTTACTCTATTGTATATCTTTGTATATATTGTACATATTGTAAATTTGTATATATTCCCCTGCATACCCTACATTGCTTTGTAAATATACAGCTCCACTGCTTTGCTAATTCAGCTTGTGAGTTTTTTTTTCCTTTCCCTTCAATTTTTCTTTCCTCTTACTTACAGGGGGGAGGGAAGAGGCTTCTTGGCCTTACCCTTCCAACCCTCCACAGTCATCGACCCTGGAGGCGTTCACGGGGAGACTGGACGTGGCACTTGGTGCCATGGTCTAGTCATGGGGTCTGTGTTGATAGGTTGGACTCAATGATGCTCGAGGTCCTTTCCAACCTAAGTGATACTGTGATACTGTGTGATACTGTGTTTAATTTATATATGAGATATGAAGTGACTCTGTTAGAAGAAATTATCTAAACCATTGTGTATGAACCAGTGAATTGGATGTTTATAATGTCTTTCGGAAAATTGCATGCATGTAGGAAACATTTCTGGTTCCTCTAACTCAAACTATAGTTGTATATAAGCAGCAGAAAACAGAAGTTCAAAAATTCAGCAGAGAAAATGTTTTTTTGTAAAAAAAAACAAACCAAAAAAGAATAAAATGTTTAGAGAAGATGTGGAAAGTTTAGCACTCAGCAGTTTGTCATCTTAATGTGAGGTGAGCAAAGCAAGCTTGTTGAAAACTCAATACAATCTGGCACTAACATACAGCTGTTATAGTTGTATTTTCATTTTTAATTCTACTAAAAAAAAAAATTACTTTCTTCTGAACCCTTTTTTTTCCAGTCAGGAGCATGTATTCCACAAGAAGAAAGTTTTTAATTAAAAAAAAAAAGTAGCAGTGACTATATAGCAACAATTTTCTTTTGTTCTGGGCTTCTTTTGCTTTTCTTATTCAATATAATACTATTATTGCCAAGATGTTCTGGGTTTTGATCAGAGGCTTGAGAGGAGGCAAAAAAACCCCACCCCACAGAGTCCAGTAGGCACAGCAGAGCATAAATGTATTGCTATCTTTTCATGCTATGTTTGCCTGATAAGTATCAAATTTGAATAAAGCTTTTGTTGTTCTTGCTGTTTTGCTTTGGACAGATTAGTTTCTTTTTAAAAAGGCCTGAATATGCTTGTTACGATTTTTATTCAAAGTACATTTGGTAAGGAGAAATTGTCTAACATGGAAATATGAACAAGTGGTTAAGCCAATGTCAGAATCTGTTTTCCTTGTTTCGACTTCAGCATCAAAAGTCTGGGTTTACAAAGAGAGTTAAGTTCACCAGAAAGTTTACTGTGCTGTTTCTTGCTGCCAGCCCATCACACTACCAGGGCCCCAAGGATGATTTTGTGTGCAAGTCTAAACCAAATTTATTCCAGCACACACTACTCTGTTCTTCAGTATATTTCATCTGTGAACTGTTATAATATTCAACTAATAAGTTTAATAATTTATTAACTTGGATTTCTTATAGTAGCATTTCAGACAAAGCTTATTGTATGCAATTTTGCCAGTGTAGACTGCACCGAGTCATGATGAGAGAACAGTAAACCAGCTAAAGGTTCTGTGCAGACAACCTTTAGTGCAGCTCTGGCTCTGCTGACAGCAATACCTTTTGTCTGCTTAGTATGTATCATTCTGAAAAGTTGATGTTGATACTATCAGAAATACTCCTTCTGTTGACATGTAATGGCTGGATTGTATCTTATTTTAATGTATTGTTCTAAAAGTACATTCTCCCCTTGGCTGAGAAGAATCTCATAAGGCAAAGTGCATGGTCCTGCACCTACTTTGGGGCAGTATAGGCTAGGGGATGAGGGAATTGAGAACAGCCCTGCAGAAAACGACTTGGGTGTGCTGGTGGATG
This sequence comes from Melanerpes formicivorus, assembly GCF_026170545.1. NCBI lineage: Eukaryota > Metazoa > Chordata > Aves > Piciformes > Picidae > Melanerpes > Melanerpes formicivorus. The sequence goes on from NW_027142355.1 coordinate 31,030,016, forward strand.
AGAAGGTGGACATGAGCCAACAATGCACGCTTGCAGCCCAGAAGGCAAATTGTCTCCTGTGCTGCAGCAAAAGAAGTGTGGCCAGCTGATGGAGGAAGGTGATTCTGCTGCTCTACACTGCTGTGGTGAGACCTCACCTGGTGTACTGTGTCCAGCTCTGGGGCCCCCAACAAAAGAGAAACACATACCTGCTGGAGTGGATCCAGAGGAGGGACACAAAGATGACTGAAGGGCTGGAGCACCTCTGTGAAGACAAGCTTCAAAAACTGGGGCTGTTCAGTCAGAGAAGGGAAGGCTCCTGGAAGACCTTATAGCTACATTTCAGTATCTGAAGGGGACCTACGGGAAGACTGGGGAAGGACTGTTTAGAAAGGCTTGTAGTGGTAAGCCATGGGGCAGTGGTTTTAAACTGGAGCAGGGTAGATTCAGATTGGACATAAGAAGGACATTCTTTACACTGAGAGTGGTAAAATACTGGAAGAGGTTACCCAGGCTTGAGGCCCCATCCCTGGAGTCATTTGAGAACAGACCTGCTGTGGCTGTGAGCAGGCTGATAACCTAGCCACCTAGACTTCTTTTGTAATGACCTGGGCAAACAAACACCCTTTTTGAAAAGACATCTGGTACAGATGAAGTGGATTGTCTTTATTTTTGTGCTGGTCTGTCTCAGTGAGTTGTATAGAGGATCTGGGTAATTAGATTACACAAACTCATTTTTAGATAGGTGAAGTTAAATGTGATGAATTTGACATATAGGGTACCATATGAGCAGACATACAGTGAATAACTGCAAGTAATTGCACAATGTATAAGTTTTACTGAACAAAATAATAAATTCTATTATCAGTCTGAAAATAGGACTGAGCTGTATGTAGGCACTTATATGCAAATCCCACAAAGTCAATCATATGTAAAATAGAATCACTAGATTGGACAATTCAGGGAATTTCACCAAGATGTAAGAATAACATATTAACTTGAAGGCACTTGTTGATTTCTGTACATAACAAGGCGCACAACAAAGGAACATTTGAATTGCTAGTATGTGGTAATGAAAAAAGAGCATCTCTCCTGCATCATAGCTTCTAGCAGTTTCTAGGGTAAGAGCTGTTGGTTTTACTGTTTGCAGGAATAACACTACAGTGAAGAATGTAAATAATGAAAGCTAATGAAGGATTATTAGACAGAAAAATCTAATCAGAAATGTTTTAAACCTCATTTAATTTTTAAGAGCAGGGAAGAGACTTTTAAAGAGATCAAGTGACCTCATGTGGCTTAACAGTGTTCTCAGTGTTGAAGGCAAGAATTTGCTGTGGAGGAATCCCAGAAATAGTTGAATCTACAACAGAAATTTTTACTCATGTGTGATCAATTTGATTCTTATATTGTCTATTGTTATATACAGTTATTTATTATTATATTTACACAGACTTGAGCTAAATGCTAGTTTACAAACTGTTACAAGGTACACAGATCACCTTTTGTGTTACCTTTTTCAATGATTATTTAGCCTGTTTAAATACTAGCTGATTGCATTAACAGGTTGGTAAAAAATTGTTTCATCGTGCTTAGATGGTTTTATTGATACATTGGTTTGGGTTTTGTACAATAGGTCAGGCATTCAATCTTTAGAACCACAGGATGGAGAGGAGAAGGAAAGGAACAGAGCCAGGTGCTATTTTGATTCTCATGTAAGAGCTGAAAATGTAAAAGAATGAGAGAATGCATACATTTACATTAAATTTGATCCATTTAACAATTTTTGCAGCCTCAGTAGTCAGTCTGTTGATATCTGCATATTTTATATTGCAAATAAATCTAAAATAATATAATAATAAAAATGGGCAAAATGAAACAAGGCTACAAGAGGTTCATCCTGATGATTCCTGGTTTCTATCAATATTTTTGTCTTCAGTAATGGTTGTATTTTATGCAGTATTCTGCTTCTACTGCAGTATTGATTGCTGTTGTGTGCTCAAATGGCTTAGTATCTTCATAGTCGCCTATAAGAAGATACACTTATGCCCCACATGTTGCTGGTAAGAAGTAAGGTGGAGAGTTATGCAAGAAGCATATGGAAAACGAAAATAGAACATGAGAAGGCAAAATAAAAAGAGGGGAAACAAATGTAGTGGAGCTGTATGAGAATGGAACTTACATTGGTGGCAGAAAGGAATGACCACAATCCTCCCATTACACTGGTTGTTTCACGATGATATATTGTTAGTAAGCCAAATGTGTTGTTTCTATTAAGCTTTTCATTGCTTACTCTAAGGTGTATGTAGAGAAGACTTGGTAATTAGTACATAAGGCTATGACTTGGCTTTATACAAAGGAATATTAAACAGATGGGAGGAAAGTATACGTCCGTGTCCAGATTTGTTATATACATAAACTTCTCAAAAACCTTACTTGAATGAGGAATACTAAGGTGGTCTAATAAAAGTTTATGCTCTGGAAACTGTTAGCTTACCCTCTACTCATCAGGTATGTAACACCCCAAATGATTCAGTAGAATATTAAAAATTTTAGAAAATACTTAGTATATATGCACTCATTTTTCAGAAGCACAGGTTTCCAGGGCCTTGAATTTGAGCAGATGAGACCTATCATTCCCTTCACTTTATTTTACTTAGCATATTGTCTTCTTTGTTTAATTGTTTCACTAATATCTTCTTATGTTCTCACTGTGTGTATTTCTTGTTTTTTTTTTGGACATAGTTATCTGTATCACTATGAGGCAAATATCAGCTTCTATAATTGCGTGAGTTTGTTTCTTTATGTTCTGGATGGTTGTTCATGCAATATTGTTAATTGTGTCTGCTACTAAAATAAAATTTGTTATGGATGTTGCTTCAGGAAGTGGTCTCTAGACCTCTCTAATTTCCATGCTGTGTTGATTTAATCAGATAAACTCACTGAAGTGGCTGCTGTATCATAACAGTGACAATGAGAGTCAAGAGAGATAATAAATATGTTTAGACAAATCGGATTTTTCTAGTGGTAGTCTGTTTTGTGCATCTTACTAAATTCCTAGTGCAATTTCAAAGAAATCCTTAAATCCTTAAAAAAAGTCTGTTCTCTGCTGGCAATTGTTTATAGCTTTAGGTAAAATGTGGGTTTGCTCAGTATTTGAAGGTTAGAATTCTGTTGAGATACTGATGGTTAAAGTACCTACTTGTAGGTATCTAGGAAGTTTAGATGTTTAAAGGTCCATAATGTACAGCAGAGATCTCGCCAAGACCATCAGTAGAGGCTAGAAAGCAGGTGGATTCCTACTTGTAAAACCAGACTTCAGCTTTCTGAACACTGAAGTGTCTTATTCTTTCATTTATCTGTATAAAAATCTTATATTGATGTCTACACTAATTTCTACCTGCTCTGTTAGCTGTTTAAACTCGTTATTGTCTTCTATTAATGTTAAGAGAAACTTCTTACAGCATACTTGGGAGCTGATCCAGCACTTTGGATATTGTCAACATTAAACTTTCGTATTTGGGCAAGTAAGATTATTGGGTTAAAAAGTTAAATATAGTTAATACCATTCCCTTAGTCTTGAAGTAAGTCAAAGCTCCTGTCTTAGCAAAACAGTTTGCTTATTTTCTTATAAGAAGCAGAAACTTATTAATAGAGCAGGATATCTTAGAGGATATTTTTAGAACACAAATCCATGAGAAAGCAAGCATGGTCTTTAGATAAGAGATGCATGAGCTTTCTGAGCTGCATATATGGCAAAGATACCACAAGATACATTACAATGGTTTTACACTTTCATTAGCAGCATCCTCTTTAAAGTGACACAAATTTAAATAGATTTAAGGAGGAACAGGATGCAGGAATACAGGAAAGAATAGCAGGTGATTTTCTGTTTAGGTATAAAAATAGGTACAAGTGCTTTAATATGTTGAGGGTGGGGGAAAGTTCTATATGGCTTTCAGTTAGCTTCAATTTCCTGCAAGGGATCTGTACCATTTTGAAGGTCATATATTTAATAGATCATTAAACCCAGCTTCCTTAGATTGCATTGTTTCTAGTGTTTTCTTGCAGAAAATGGATGCAGTGTGGTTGTTTTGTTTGTTTGTTTTTCAAAATGAAGATATTCAGTTGAAATATCTTAAAAATATACTTACCTTAATACGCTTACCTTAAAACATTGTTACTCAGAATCCGTTTTTCTTTCTGTTTTAGTCTGGTTGGACTCCTGTGTATCTGGTTTTCCCATACACATCTGCAACAGTTTGCCAATTCGAGTTTTAAGATGTGTTTATGTAGGACCTGGTGAGCGAAGCAGGGAGCGTTAGCACATGATATACACAGTGATATCGTACTTGGGCAGTAGATTAGTATTTTCCACAAAAGTCAGTTCTGTTGTATATGCAGGAGCTCTGTACATTGTAGTGGTGGGATGGTTTAATCCACCTGCACCCACATAAAGCACAGCTAAACTCAGCTGGAGAAGCAAATGGAAAACTGTATTTTACAAGCAAAAATGAAATGCAATGAATATATATAAAATATACAGTATTTACAATATCATACAAGAATTCACAGGAAAGAACACAAACACTGAAATCCCCCTCGCAGGAGGATCCCATCTTGGGTTCCCCCCAAAACATCTCTCCCCCTCCTTCCCTTTCCCCTAGTAGTTAATTAGGTGAAAAAGGAGAAAGAGTGAGAAAAGGATATTAAGGGAAATTTGTTAGCTGAAAGCAGTTGTTAAGAAGTTAGTTTCTCTTATCTTACCAGTTTCAGTCCAGGGTCAGTTGCATCCTCTCTGGCCAAGAAACAAAAAGTCAGACAGACTGAAACTGGAGTGAGTGAGAGAAAATAATGTGAGATATTTGCTACAGTACATTTCACATCTGACCAATGAAATTTGTTTAGAATTAATCTTTGTTTTCCTTTTTACACCCAGACATTCAGCTAGAGAATTCTGCAGTGTCTTCTCTTAAAGGCACAGCCTAAACTGTCACATAACTGCAGATATAACACTGCAGTTTCCCAAACAATGAACACTGTGGCTGCGGGAGGCATCCTCCTTGCTCTGCTTGCTGTGTGTGTAAATCACACTGATGAACTGGATAACTGCCATTTGGAACTTTCTGTTTTTTGGTTGGTTTGTTTGTTTTCTAAGAGTGTTGTGAACCAGAACAATTCTACATTTCATAACTTTGAGGAGCAGTACAAATAATCTGTCACAGTTGGAAAGGACTGTTGAAGGAGAAGGTGGTGAGGACAAGGAGCTGCAGGGTGAGAAGTTTTCTTCTTTTTGTTGTTTTCATGTTTTTCTTTTTTCCATTTTTTCATTTGATGCAGTTCTGCATAATGTTTAATCTGTTCTTGAAACCACTGTGCAAGTTCACTGCATTTCAAATGAACTAGATGTTTAGCACTTGGCTTCTGCTTATATGCATGCATATTTGTGTGTATGTAGGAGGTTTGGTACTTGCTGAGGGTATGGAGTTTCCTGCGTGCATAGTGTGCAGTGTTAGTACATGGATTTATGTATAGGCTTTTTCAACAGAAAGTAAAGGATCTTAATTTTGTAGTGAAATCTTCACTGAAATTTAGTATCATACTATCATAGTATCGTAGTATCATTCAGGGCTGGAAGGGACCACAAGGATCATCTACTTCCAACCCCCCTGCCATCGGCAGGGACACCCCACACTAGATCAGGCTGCCCAGAGCATCATCCAGCCTGGTCTTAAACACCTCCAGGGACGGGGCCTCGACCACCTCCCTGGACAACCCATTCCAGGGTTTCACCACTCTCATGGTGAAGAACCTCCTCCTCACATCCAGCCTGAATCTCCCCACCTCCAGCTTCATTACGTTCCCCCTAGTCCTATCACTACCTGAAATCCTGAGAAGTCCTTCCTCAGCCTTCCTGTAGGCCCCCTTCAGATACTGGAAGGCCACAATTAGGTCACCTCAGAGCCTGTTCTGTTAGACATTGGTTAAACATAAGTCTACTGACAAAAAGTTCTGGTTAGTTAATACTAGATTTATTTCTCAAGATTTGTTGATATTGGTTACAGTCAACTAATGCAACAGATTAACTTTTAGAAAGTGTTGCTCATTTGTTTTTCCCCATCCAATTAACTTGGATTGCTGTTTAATCTTTCTTCTAGAGAATATATTCCTCAATTTAAACATGGTTCATGTGAATCACTAACTATAAATTTCCACCTTGATTTAGGTTTCAAATTAAGTTTTTGAAAGCTTTTCTCCTTTAAGAACAAGAGATGACTGTATTTCTCCATTGCAAGCCCCTTCCTCTTTGAGTTTCTGTGAAATACAGAATATTAAAAACTTGATCATAAAATGAGCTGTAAAACCACTTGGTTTTTTCCCCTATTAATAACAGAAATGAAATGTGCATACAGATTCTTTAATGTTTTGCATAAACTACTCATCTCAGGAAAGTTGGGAAGTATTTCTGATATTTGGAACTTATGGGTTTCTTTCCACTGATTTATTTAACTTAACTGTTTTATCTTCAATTTGTAAGGACAATATCTCCCACTGACATGTCAAAGTTTCTGCTCTCAGTGTAGCTTTTACTTTAGACTTACTGAATTTGATTACCACTGCATTCAGTTTTTTAAACTTTCCTTGTCAGAAAACTTGCTTTTGGGTTTTTTGGCTCAGAGGAGACCTTATTGCTGTCTACAACTACCTGAAGGGAGGTTTTAGCCATCTGTTGGTTGGTCTCTTCTCCCAGGCAACCTGTGACAGAATGAGAGGACACAGTCTCAAGCTGCAGCAGGGGAGGTTTAGGCTGGATGTTAGGAAGAAGTTCTTCACAGAAAGAGTGATTGGCCATTGGAATGGGCTGCCCAGGGAGGTAGTAGAGTCACCATCACTGGAGGTGTTTAAGAAGAGACTGGATGGGGCGCTTGGTGCCATGGTTTAATTGATTAGATAGTGTGGGATGATAGGTTGGACTTGATGATCTTGAAGGTCTTTTCCAACCTGGTCTGGTCTATTCTATTCTATTCTATTCTATTCTATTCTATTCTATTCTATTCTATTCTATTCATGCACATCATCTCTCTCAAAAACATTTTATTAGAATACCCTGTATGAGACTGTTGATGAGAGTGAATACAAAAATACTACCTTAAACTTTCATTCCTTTTGTTACCAAAGTTAGGATAAACTGTGTATTTTTATCAACATACATATTTTTGAGATCTATTTATGAAAGTGTTGGGATAAATAGGATAAGGATTACTGAAATCAAACAAAGAATTCATTAGGATTCAAAATTACACAAAATGATGAAACTATTTACAGTGATAAGCAAATAGAATTAATCTGAGATTTCTCATGCTTTTTTTTCCCCTGTGAATGCCTAGTACTAAACACAGTCTGAGAATGATATTGTGCTAGACATGTCACAACCCATTTATGCTGCGCTGTGCTGGCACTGGGATGTCTTAAACCATGGAGTACAGGCTTCCAGAGGCTAGATAGGTCCAGGAGGTAGATTGGAAAGTGTAATCTTTTGTTATTTCACAGAATCACAGAAAAGACCCTCAGGATCACCAAGTCCAACTGATAACCCTACTCTACAAGGTTCACCCCTAAACACATCTCCAAGCACAACATCCAAACAACCCTTAAACACATCCGGGGTTGTTGATTCAGCCACCTCCCTGGGCAGCACATTCCAATGCCTGAACACTCTTTCCATTATTTTTTTTCCCTAATGTTCAGTCTAAACCTACCCAGTCGCAGCTTGAGGCTGTTCCTTCCTATTCTATCACTAATTGTCTGGGAGAAGAGATCAGCACCAGCCTCTCTACAGTGTCCTTTCAGGTAGTTGTAGACAGCAATGAGGTCTCCCCTCATCCTCTTCCTTTTCAAACTAAGCAGCCCCAGCTCCTTCAGTTACTCCTCATAAGATTTGTATTCCAGGCCCTTCACCAGCTTCATTGCCCTCCTCTGCACTTGCTCTAGCACCTTGACATCTCTTTTTTATTGAGGTGCCCAAAACTGGACACAATACTCAAGGTGTGGAACAGTTTATGGTTCTTTGTCAGAACTTTAAATTTTATCTATCACTGTGGTGTTTAGTTTATTCATCGCAGTAGCTCAAGGGTAAACAAAAAGTAAAGGTATAATTTGTCTTGTTGGCAAACACTTGGTAGTTCTTGAATATGCTAATTGATTTAAATTTTGTAGGGCAAGTATACAAATGAGCCTCTGGTACCAAACATTTTAAGTCTCTCAGAGATAAAAGTTAAGTTGAAAACCATGTTTTAAGAAAATGGCCTTAAACAGGCAAATTGTTTTCTTTTGTGTTCTGGAATCCAAACTGAATGCAATTAAACACAGGAGTTATGTGAATTAGCAAGTTTGTGATGGCATGGTCATTACAATTCGATATGGATGACTGAATTTTACTGTCAGTTATGGATAGATAGTTCTGTGTTGTTGGTTACTAGGAAATGATGCTTCATGCTATGTCAGTTTTTGCTGCAAGTCACTAAAAATACTGTAGACTGTTATCAGACCTTCAAAGAAAGTGCCCCAAGTAGTCTCCATGCAAGGCAGAGTTAAAAAACATGCAGAACTTATTTGTCACAAATCAGTTTTTCACAAACATTTTTACAAATTTTCAGTGTTCTATCAAGGTCATCTATGCTAAGCCTCAGAATTCAGTCAGTTTCTAGGGTCTTTTTGCTTCATTTTAATGCAAATGATGTGCTATACTTGGTATGTTTTCCATTTCTGTTATTACCTAGGTGGACTTCTTATTCCTTAGTTGTTATTTTATATCCCTTACTTTTATGCAGAAAATTTGCAAATTGGTTTATTCAAGTGCATATTGTATTGTCTTTAGGTTATATACCAAACTTAATTTAATTTAGCCCTTTTTTAAAAAAGGCGTCTCTTCAAGCTATTGTCTTACCCACACTGAGTTTGCGGTATGAGTTGAAAAGTAAAGACTTAAGCATTCCTCTTCCAATCATCACAGTATCACAGTATAACTAAGGTTGGAAGAGACCTCGAGGATCATCGAGTCCAACCTAACAACACAGACCCCATGATTAGACCATGGCACCAAGTGCCACGTCCAATCTCCTCTTGAATGCCTCCAGGGTCGATGACTCCACCACCTCCCTGGGCAGCCCATTCCAATGACGAATGACTCCCTCAGTGAAGAACTTTCTCCTCACCTCGAGTCTAAACCTCCCCTGGTGCAGCTTCAGACTGTGTCCCCTTGTTCTGGTGCTGGTTGCCTGAGAGAAGAGACCAACCCCTTCCTGGCTACAACCACCTTTCAGGTAGTTGTGGAGGGCAATGAGGTCACCCCTGAACGTCCTCTTCTCCAGGCTAAACAATCACAGCTCCCTCAGCCTCTCCTCATAGGGCTTGTGTTCAAGGCCTCTCCCCAGCTTTGTTGCCCTTCTCTGGACATGTTCAAGTGTTTTGATGTCCTTCTTAAACTGAGGGGCCCAGAACTGGACACAGTACTCAAGGTGCAGCCTAACCAATGCAGAGTACAGGGGCACAATGACTTCCCTGCTCCTGCTGGCCACACTATTCCTAATGCAGGCCAGGATGCCATTGGCCCTCTTGGCCACCTGGGCACACTTCTGGCTCATATTCAGGCAGCTGTCAATCAGCACCCCCAGGTCCCTCTCTGTTTGGCAGCTCTTCAGCCACTCTGACCCCAGCCTGTAGCTCTGCATGGGATTGCCATGGCCAAAGTGCATCAAAAGTTTTGGAAGTACTATGTGGAGTTGGATCTTTCTTAAAGTAGCTAAGAGGAAAACACTTGCAGTAGTCACAATTACCATCATGAAAATTTTCTGGTAGGGTATGTGTAGGTGGATTTTCTATAGGTTTTTGTTGTACTTTTTATTAATGCTGCTGAGTTATTAATTGTTTCTTTCTCAAAAAACTATATGGGATATCTGCAAAATAAATCAAGTGAATGCAAGGAGCTAGTAGGAGCCTTAGGTAAACCTCAGAGGGCACAGACACTGTATTATGTTCCACCTCAGGGCAGACTTAGTAGGAGGCTCTGCCAAGATAATCAACAGCTGCAAATTTGAGAGATTAATTTATACATTACTGAGGGAGAACTCCAGGAACAGAGAATTGATTAAGGATCTCTCAGATTCATTAGAATTCATACAAGTAGCTTTTCTTGAGAAAAGTGAAACAGCCTACGCTGACGAAAACACAGAATCAGGAAATCTTTTTCATCACTAGGACCTCTGAAAGCTGGACATGCTGCACGGAGCGGTTGTGCAGTGCTGTTCTCCTGACCATGTTGGGCACCATCTGTTGTCTCTTGAAATCTTCCAGTTGCCCATCCATGTTAAGGTGCCAGTTATTGCTCCCCTGGTCTGGGGCAGCCAAATGTAGTTGCAGACTCCTTATAACAAGGTGCCATTGGGTGACGAATGAAGGCATGAACACCATTGCTGTATAGCAATGAAATTCCAGAAACAGAGAGAGCAGAGAATCTCAGAATTTCTCCTTAGAAGTCCTTTATTGTAGCCTTGTAGAATCCCTAGCATTAGAGAGTCTCAGAGTTCCACTTACAGAAGTCCCAGGAGCCCTTAACAGATGAAGCATCTAACAGAAGTCCCGAGCGTATCACAGTATCACAGTATCACAGTATCACTTAGGTTGGAAAGGACCTCGAGGATCATCGAGTCCAACCTGACACCGCAGACCCCATGACTAGACCATGGCACCAAGTGCCACGTCCAATCTCCCCTTGAACGCCTCCAGGGTCGATGACTCAACCACCTCCCTGGGCAACCGGTTCCAATGCCGAATGACTCGCTCGGTGAAGAATTTCCTCCTCACCTCGAGTCTGAACCTCCCCTGGCGCAGCTTGAGACTGTGTCCCCTTGTTCTGGTGCTGGTTGCCTGGGAGAAGAGGCCAACTCCCTCCTGGCTACAACCACCCTTCAGGTAGTTGTAGAGGGCAATAAGGTCACCCCTGAGCCTCCTCTTCTCCAGGCTAAACAATCCCAGCTCCCTCAGCCTCTCCTCATAGGGCTTGTGTTCAAGGCCTCTCACCAGCCTTGTTGCCCTTCTCTGGACACGCTCAAGTGTCTCAATGTCCTTCTTAAACTGAGGAGCCCAGAACTGGACACAGTACTCAAGGTGCGGCCTAACCAGAGCAGAGTACAGGGGCACTATGACCTCCCTGCTCCTGCTGGCCACACTATTCCTAATGCAGGCCAGAATGCTATTGGCCCTCCTGGCCACCTGAGCACACTGCTGGCTCATATTCAGGTGGCTGTCGATCAGCACACCCAGGTCCCTCTCTGTCTGGGAGCTCTCCAGCCACTCCGACCCCAGCCTATACCTCTGCATGGGATTGCCATAGCCAAAGTGCAGCACTCGGCACTTGGACTTGTTGAAAGCCATCCCATTGGACTCTGCCCATCTTTCCAGTCGGTCGAGGTCCCTCTGCAGAGCCTTTCTACCCTCTAATTGACTAACATCTGCCCCTAACTTTGTGTCATCTGCAAACTTGCTGATGACTGACTCTACCCCTTCATCCAGATCATCAACGAATATGTTGAAGAGGACAGGGCCCAGCACTGATCCCTGGGGGACACCACTGGTGACTGGCCTCCAGCTGGATGCGGCACCGTTCACGACCACTCTCTGGGCCCGGCCCTCCAGCCAGTTCCTAACCCAGCACAGAGTGTAGTGGTCCAATCCACAGGCTGACAGCTTAGTCAGCAGTTTGCTGTGGGGGACGGTGTCAAAGGCCTTGCTGAAGTCTAGGTAGACCACATCCACAGGCCTCCCCACATCCACCAGGCGGGTCACCTGATCATAGAAAGAGATCAGGTTGGAGAGGCAGGATCTGCCCTTCCTGAATCCATGTTGGCTGGACCTGAGCCCTTGGCCATCCTTCAGGTGCGCAGTTATTGCTGCCAGGATAATCTGCTCCATCACTTTCCCTGGCACTGAGGTCAGGCTGACTGGCCTGTAGTTTCCAGAAGTAGTATCCCTAGAAGCATCCCTAAACTGAAGCCCTTGCCAGAAGCAGCAGCTAAGTAACAGAAGCAGAAGTCCCTACCAGCCCTAAACCCCTAAGCTGCCCTTAGCTGAAGTCCCCAACTGAAGTAACCCTAACTCAGGGGCCATTTATATACTCTTTGTTATCAATTGTTTAACCAGTAAAATCCAACCGCATATATAAGCTAAAATCTTTTCCCAGTAAGAGGTGCCAGCATGTGAAGGAGTTGGCTTCTACAGCATGTTCCATTTAAAAGGTGCCAATGTCAGGATGTTGTTCTTGGCAAACATGTTTCGCTCTATGCAGCATGCTAAGGAATTGGTCAGCTAAAGAATCATGCACTCTGCACATGTCCAGCAGCTGCCTTCAGAACGGTGGCTGCAACAGTGCGGTCTTTGAAGTTTCCTGATGGATAAAGTGCTGAACAACCTGATCTTTCTGGCTGATCCTACTTTGAGCAGAGACCTCCTGATTGCCCTTACAACCAGTATTACTCTATGATTCTAAAATACCTTGGATTTTATGTTGTGGATGATTGCAAGGGCACAATGCAAATATGAGTGCACGTGAAACTGCTGATAGCATAATATTTCTATCATAACACCTGTACCAGTAAAATGTTTGCATACCAAGTTTAAATCATTTTTCTATGAGAAATATTTACTAGGCTTATGTCCTGCATGAAATCAGGGCAAATGTTTTCTAGTTAGTAAGGTTAGGCAAGGACTAGGTTAAGGAAGCCAGAAACAGAGTGGTAGTAGTTCTCACTAACAGAAAGCCTTAGAATAGAGTTGAATAGCACATAAATAATCAGTGTAACTTTTAATTATGCCTTTTTTTTTTTCTTTTTAATAACTAAAGGACAATCTATATGAAAGATGTGCCCTTGGAAAGCTAAAAAAGAGTGGTTTTGTTTAAATTAGTATCTTAAATTGGAAGAAGCCTTTTGAATGCTTTGCAAAGTTGGTAACAAGTCAGAAACTGCCCATGACTGGGATTTCTTGTCAGATGAGGGTTAAAGGTCCCATTCAAAAATACAGTTCCAGCAGATGGCTCTGGCTGGACCAGAATCTTATAGAAGCCCTAGAGGGTTACCTAAAAGCAGTTCAGAAGTACAAATGTAACCATTGATTAAAGCAATAGTTTACCCATCTTTAGAAAATCAGTCACCAGTATTTTCATGTGTTCTGTAGCCTGCAAGTTAGCTGCAGAATTTTCAAGGCTTTAAAATACAGTGTGCCTGGAGGTGACAAAGAGGGTGGATGGCTGAAATGGTCTGTATGTAGTTTTCAGTTGCCACCTTCTATGGAAATAGTGACAACAATTTTGTGCTGACTGCTTATGAGAGATCCAGGAAGTAGCTTGGAAACAGAAATACATCTACGTTGGCAAGAGGATTAGTAAGGAATAGGCATAAAACTCTCATAAATGCCATTTTATCCAATTACTTTTGCCAATGTATAAATAATCTTCTGCTAATTTTTCAGAACTAATATCTCACTGAGAGCTCTATTGCAGGAGGCAATAGATAGGCTACTAATCTGCATCAGGAAATTTACCCAAATAAGAAAATACAATAGAAATTAAAAGTTTTCTTATCTACAGACACAATAATCTATAAAATAAATGCTTCTCACCAGCCCCAACTGTTGTAAGTTGTCCCTAATCTATTTGCTGTAGTCATTCTGATACAATTTTTAATATTTTCAGTCCACATTTAAGTGTAGTAACCATGTGTGGGTGTTTTTTGTTGGTGGTGGTTGTTTTGGTTTTGTTTTGTTTTTTTAACTACTTTTCCCATGTGATTAACCATACTCTGTGATGTTCTGTAGTGATTCAATTTGGCTACAGTCCATGCTGTACAGTGCAATGGTCTGGTACTGGATATTTCTGTTGCTTTCACATGTTCCAAAATTGGGGTTATGAAGTCAGAGCAATAAGGATTGAAGTCAGGTATCAATGAATCTTCAGTCTGCTTAGAAGTATTTCCCAATCAAATGAAGTGTCTTGTGTTCCTGCCTAGACACTGCATCTAATTGATTGCAGTCTATAATGGCAAATCAGTGGGTAAAATAACCTGTTTCCTTATAGATGCTTATTGAGACTGATCTGAACAGACTATCAGTATATTTTTTCCCCCATTGGGGTGCCTTGATGTGAATATTGAGTTGTAGCTAAGTAGAAATAAGAGACAGGTGTCCTTATTTTTAGTTTTAGTTCCCCACTGAAATCCTGCATTCTAGTTTACAATGTAATTATAACAATACAATGAAATTGTTTCCTAAATTGCCATTGTAGAATATTTATGCTACAGTAGTCCTCATTGTGTAAGGCATTGTGCAATCTGAGTATTATCTAGGTGAAGAAATGTTAAACAAGCTCAGATTTTAACAACAGATTTTCTGAGCTCAAATCTAATCACAGCATCCTTGGAGATAGAGAGTACAGAGCAATATACTAGCAATGATACTGGCACACAAATGACTGTAGTCAGCCTTGCATGGTGCATTCACATTAATCACACTTCTAAAGGCTTGGATCCATGCGGAAAAGTGATACAGAGTCCTTTACAGATGTAGTAGGCAAGAGCATAAACCAGTAATATGTGCCAATATGAAAGACACTTTTTGACACAGTGGAGGGAAAGCTGTCATATCAACTTTCATTTTATTGAAATGAAACTAGTGCTAATGTACCTGAACATTATTTCACTGAGATCTGGCAGTCTAATCACATTCTGCTTTATATTAATAAATCAAATGGGATATACTGAGGAGCTGTGTAACAGCTTTCTCGAGACATAAACCTGCAAAGTGCAAAATGGTGTGTAATGGATGTATGACAGAGTTCTGACAAATATGAGGTAGAGTTGTCATTCTTTACTCACTTAGATTATAGATCAAAAAAATATAATAAAATATTAAATTAATCAAAGGCATCTAAAATATCATTGACATAACTATGTTAGATTTTAATATGCTTTCATTCTGTATGTATAAAAGTCACTTGCTTTAATATTTAAATTTCATAAACCCATTTAACCAATAAAATTCATGGGGTTTTCTGGCAGTTTTGGCTGGGTCCTTCCTGTTCCTGCCACATAAATTACACCTCCAGTGTCCCGAGGGTCCAACCCAGTAGATGGACACAGGAAATAGCGTATTTCATACCCATAATATGCTGCACCCTATAAATCCATCTGCAAAGTCATTCTCTTCCTCTTTCTTCCCTCTCTTCTCCCTGTCGGGTAATGGTGGGGGAGTTATCTCAAGGCCTCTTAGGCCTAATGCCAGGAGGAGAAGGAGGAACAGTCTCAGACCTGGCCAGCCTGAGACTAGCCTAGTAGTGGAGGGGGGAAGAAAGAGCCCTGGGGTTTTTGGGTATACCCTCAGGTGGGGAGATGGGAAGTGCTGGGTACCTTTGGGGGTGCTGGAAGGGACTTTGTATGCTTTGGGGTATCTTTGTCACTGTGCTTGTAGTCTTTGTGATACACTAATTGCTTTTCCATTTAAACTATCCAGCACTTTTGCAATCCATTTTGTGTCATTCTTTTGCCCCCTCTCAGGGGCAAGAGAGGATCTGCCTGGCCTCAAACCAGGACAGGTTTGTAAACTACATTTTTCTGTGGAACCCCAAAGCTGAAAATACGTTACTTTTACAATACTGGATGATAGTTATATATTCTACATCTGTGGTGGTACCTGCATGTTATTTGCAGACATACTTACATTTTGGTTGCAGTCTAGAATAATATGAAACACTTCTTAAACCACATTTTTAGTGGTGTGGCTTGAAAACATTTGTTTATAAATTGTCAGCGGTAACATTAAATTCCTGCACTAATCATGCTTTAGATAAACAAAAATTAAAACTATTATGAAAACCCCATCAGTCTCTCCAAATACTATTTTAAGAAGCATTTAAAACCACACACACATATTTTTTAATATATCTCTGATTCTGCATGCTAGAAAAAGTTGGAGCAGGTTCTTGAGGAAGACCAGTTTAAAACTCTGCTGTGTCTTGCCAGTAGCTCAGGTGGCCTGTGAGCATTTCTTCAAGTGGAGAGATTCACTTATTTTGTTACAATGCAGTCTAAGAGGATGCTGTACTCTTCTATTCCCATGAAAAGCTTGATTTTCTTATTCCTAATGCTCTTACCTATATGTAATTATAATATTCTGACCATAAAGTGGATGTCATGTGCAATTAAAAATGTATGCATCTCTGGGAAAAAAAAAACTTGGAGTAGACAATATATTTTATCTTTTTCCTATATACATAATTCGTGCTCTACAATGCATAATACCAAGACATGCTTACTGTATAATACTTGCTTCTAAGTGTAGTTTTAGTTGATAGGAAATGCTAAGTATAGTTAAAGATACTTGGATAATCACAGTCTTTTGCATTATTTTGTGTGTATTATCTCACACATTCTCTATTTTGCCATAGCATTACATTTGCTCATTAGGAACCAATGTCCTGTAAATCCCAGGAGGCAAATTTACTGTTATCTGTAGCACAGGGTGTATTCAAACACCTGTTTATTGCAGAGCACTAGACCACAGAATATGCCTCTGATGTCCAGAGGTAAAACGATCCTATATGGGCTGAAACATGCTTCATTTTGGACTTGACTGTAAATGAAGTGTGACCAAAATACTTTACTCTAATAGTGGATCTCATCAGTGCTTTCTTTATGTGCCTGTACAGACAAATTATTTATGTTACAGTTATGATTACTGTCAGCTGTGCTTGCTCATCCTGAGTGATCTTTACTTTTTGTATTTATCTTGATCTGTATGTAACTGTGTCAAGTTTTCTTTTCACTTGGAAATGGTTAATTTTCTGTTGAGTTAATGATAAGCTGTTAATTCTGACAACCAAAATCCTCTCTCATTACATGAAAAAGGCTGCTGTGAATATAGAAAAAAAACACCACTAGTAAATTTCTTTTACTTTGAATGGTTGGTTGGCTTAAAACAGTGGAAGTATTCCATTGTCTGAGATTGAGGATGAAATCAGTATGACAATATATTATCGTGATGAAACACCAGTTGAAACTTAGTTTATGTTTTACAGATTGAATGGAGTTTTAGGAAACTAACATCTGGCTCTGGAATTCCTTGAGATAAAGTTAGAGGCTGGGAGAATATGGGGTCAAAAGGGAGAGAGGCATGATGCAGGCTTTCCCTGTCTTAAACATTTTTGAAGGCTGCTCTCTTTCTAACTGTTATCAGAGGTGTGATAACAAGCCAGATGATATCCTTGATCAGGTTCAGTGGGGCAGTTTCTTATATTTTAGGGTATTGAAGAGAAAAAATGTGTAAAATGGTTGTTTGAACAGACATACCTTCCTCACTGTGCTTACTTGCAAAAAAAAAAAACACAACCCCCCCCAAAAAACAAAAAACCCACAACCAAAAGAAACCAGTTTTATTTTCCTGTTTTTTAACTGTAATGAACTCCTTTTTAATCCATTTTGAGACTTTGGGTCTCCATTAGGATGAAAGGATACACTGAATCTCTGCTTCTGGCAATGTATGGAACTAGTCCTTCAGGATCAGTAAGACTGTATTAGTTTGGTTGTTAATGGTCCCAGGAGGCAGCAGGCACATCCAGAGATTCCTGGAGCATGGCTAAATCTCAAAACCATCTCCTTCTCTCTTGGAGGGCATTGAATGGTACCTCTCAGGAATAGCTGTTCTTTGAAGCATTCTTTCATGGTAATCTTACGCATCTGGCTGTGTTGCCTGCATAAAGAAACAACAGGCTAGGACAGAGGGCAAGGCAGCAGTTTTGTACCTGAAGGCATGGTCCTGAGTTTTTCTAGTGGAGTGTGCTAATGCAAGCATATGCTTAATCTGTGCAGAGCTTTTCTAGCATAACAGGTAGTAAGGCTGTGGAATGCAGGAGTGGGGGGTACCTTTGCAGTTACATTTTCAGCTTTTAGACAGAAGTAAAGTGGTTTCAAGGCAGAACAGCAACTGCTGCTTTTAAAAAACTTTTATTTTAACATGTGAATCATAAGAAGATTAAAAAAAAAAAGAGGCATTTGTGTTTTCAACTGGATTGTATGTGCTGCCTAATGAAATGTCTGTATGAAAGACTGCAGGCTTCTGTGACTTGACTTTGGTTTTGCTGGGACAAAATCCCAGGCCAGCCATGGGCTGCAGGCCATTAGCAGTTCTGAGTCAGCCAGGACAGCTGACTTGACTTACAGCATCATACTCAATGTAAAAGAGGAGGTTTAATCAGAGAGGGGAGACTATTGCTAGGGTTTATGCTAACCTTGCTCCTCTCCTTTCTCCTGCTCCTCTCCTTTCTCCTGCTCCTCTCCTTTCTCCTGCTCCTCTCCTTTCTCCTGCTCTTCAGGACTGAATTCTTGTTTACTGTGACTGCTGTACCTTTGCTTGGCTGAGTATATCTGTATCTATCTATCTGTGTATATATATATATAGGTACACTTTATATTGGCACTGATATCAGTTTTGTTGTTTCATTAAATCAGTTTTCATTTCAACCCAGGGGTCTCCTCTCCCTTTCCTGATTCCCCTTCTCTCCTGGAGGGGTCAATGGGTGATAGAGCAAATGCTGTAGCTTAGCCCCAAATACAGGTAAACATAGACACAATCTATTTGTCCAATCCACTAATTGAAATGTGCCCACAAGCAGCAATTTTGTATTTTAAATCTGTTTGTATTTTAACTGCTAATCTTCAGTTGCTTATCACCAGGTTCTGATTTTTTCTTGCTAAACTACCTATAAGCACTTAACACACTGATTGCCTTGAAGATGATTGTACAGGTGCAAGGGATGTAAGCAATTTTATCATTATTTAACTGGAGCAAAGTAGGACTGTTCAAAGATACAGGAAGCTCTTGAATTTGTGATTGGGGAGTGCAGGAAGGGCTGGTTACTACAGGAACTGTGTGAACTGTTATGAACTGTTAGCACCTCTTGGCTTCATAGAACCTGAAAGAAAACAAAGTAGTTACTCATCACCCCAGTGTGCTGCAGAAATGAGATGCAGTGATAGAATCTGTGTATCAGTTCTTTGAAGCAGGAACCTTATTTTCTGTAATATTTGAACCATGTGTAGCACATCAGTAGCATTATCTAAACCTCAATCTGCAATAGGAAGTAGGTGATGCTGTGAATATATAGCACACAGTAATTTGGTTTTCAGGAAAGAAGTATTTTTGTATTTGTAATAACAGATTGGTAAGATTACCTATTTTGTTGTCATCATCATTATCTCAAGCTAAGAATGAAGAAGAGTGGCAAATCTTCCTAGCTGTCTGGTAAGATTTTACTAGATCGATTCCACAAGATATGTTTCATCATGAAAACTGCATGATACCTTATATTCATTTCACAATTTTATACTATAGTGGGGTTTATATATTAGTGCTAAGTGAACTAAACAATGCACTGCTAGATTTTAGCAGACCTTGAATTTATCAATGTACTGTGGCTCTGTACATTTCATGTGAATGAAATTTCCACAAAACCATACTAAATGACCTTGGGAATGATGTAAGAGTAATAATGAATGTTATTTATCCATTATAAGAGAAATTGAATTATCTAATTGCAACATTACTCTTTCATTATTCTTCATTTTGGGAAAAAGCAGCATTTCTATGATATATTTTTTCATAAATTTTCAGTATAGCCTTTCAGATTTATCCAATTAAGTCTTGAAATTTAATGGACTTTAAATCTTTGCTTCCATATGTGAACAACAAACACAAATGAAAGAGTAATTATTTGAGGTTTCAATAATATGTTGACACTTGGTATTTTAATTTTGTTAAAAAATAAGGGACAATCCATTGCCTTTTGCATTGGTAGTCACTCAAGGCCCAGTATTCCAAGCCAACCTGGGCAGCAGGGGGAGGTCATGCTAAGATTCAAAAATTCCCTTGGGAGTAAATAAAAGCAAACTGTGACCATACAGCTGAGGAGCTGGGCTTATTTGAGCCAGTGAAAGCTCCTGGTAATGGACTGGAGCAGAGGGGAAAATGGGAAGAAAAAGAGGGAGAGTTAAGAAATCGCAGAAAGAAACAGATCACCACTCCTTGGATACAGTGATATTTTCACAGGTATAGTCCAAGACTTCCAGTGGCAAGTGTACATCCCAGCAGAGCCTTCTGTGGTAGGTGCATCATGTGGACCCTGGAAACTGTGGTCTTTTATACCCTTTTTTGTGGTGTGGGGCTTGATGGGGTACTTGGTGCCATGGGTTAGCTGTTTGGGTGGGTTGGATTGGTTGATGGGTTGGACACGATGATCTTGAAGGTCTCTTCCAACCTGGTTTGGTTTATTCTATTCTAAATAAAGAGGTCTCTCCAAATAGCAAAGATAAGTGTGCACTACTGCACCTGCAGTGCAATGTGTGTCACACTGTGCTGTTACACATGGTTCTAAAGAGGGAATTACTTCTTTTCATTAAGATGGCAGTTCTCCTCCAGAGCTCATAAGGCCATCAGCTGTCTATTCAAAACCAGGTACCTCACACCTTATTTGAGACAATAGTCATTATAGGCTATCACATAGGCTAAAAAATAAGAGCCAAATTCAAGAAGGGCTTTGGTGGCTAAAAATCCTGAAGCAGGAAATCAGTGCAATGATCTTAAGTGTTAATGGCAAAACATACATAACAAACAGGACTTTACACATCAGACATGTCTAGTAATATCATAATTCTTCATTTGCAATGTGCTTTTCTTCTATTTGATTGTATTTGGGATTCAGAAAGGATTCGTCTTTGTTCTGTAGTCCTGTGAAAAATCATTGGATCCAAAACATAAGCAATGATGGTCTTTTGTATAGTAGCTTGGAAATTGATGATCTGCTAAGTTTGGGGATCACAGACACTTTTCAGCTTGAAGGTATTTGAGGCAAATCCCAAGTACTTCTTTCAGATATTGTCCATCACTTTATTTGTGACTGTAACCAAGAATAGGAGGATGTTTCTTGCTCTGATTTACTTTATGGGCAGATCTTCTGTATTCTGTGAGAAAAAGGAAAAGCTTAATTATAATTATTGGCCACTTCCATAGATTTTTATTCTCCAAAGAAGGATTACTTTTTTCACAGATAAGACATTCTATGTTTCTTATAATACCTAGAAGAATGTCTTACTAAAATTCCAAGTCTGATTCTTATCTGAAGAATTGTTACTAGCATTGTATGTTACTTGAAATGAATTACATCTGCAAGTGGTTGAGTAATGAAATTCCCCAAATAAACAGTCTCAATTCCCCAAGTAAACAGTCTTAAGATAAATTAACTATAAGTATGGCTACCAAGGTGTTTCTGGAGTTAGGCATTTGCTTCATATAATCAGTTGCTTCACAATTAAGGATATGCATCATTTAAGACAAGCACATAATGAAGATAAAGAATGGCTGCGAAGGCTTCCTAATCTTAATATGAAAGAATTAATTAAATTAACTCAAATGTAGGAAGCTCTGGCAGTTATTAAAAGGTTTGGCAATCTAAGCAGACTATGGTATAGTGATGGCCTGAAGAGGCCTGCAATTTTCTATGACATGCTACAGATGCTCTCAAATTTTGTACAGAAGGTTAGTATATAAAATTCAGTAGATCTATCAAATATAATGATGCATGTTTGAGGAAAATCTTTCTTTCAACTTCCATCCACAAGTATGCTTTGGAAAGAAAGATCACCCCATTTGTGGAATTACATTTGTAGGTTCATAGCAAAATATATCTGGAGAGACTGTGAGAGAATCGCAGAATGCATTGGGTTGAAAGGGATCCTCCAAGGTCATCTTTCCCAACCGCTCTGCAGTGAGCAGGGACATCTCCAACTACATCATGTTGCTCAGGGCCCCATCAAGCCCCATTGAATGTTTTCAGGGATGTCTCCAGGGCCTCCACCACATCTCTGGGCAACCGGTTCCAATATTTTGCTACCATCATTGTAAAGAACTTCATCCTAACGTTCAAGCTAAATCTACCCTGTTCTAGTTTAAAACCATTGCCCCTCATTCTGTTGCTACATATTCTTCTATACAGTCCCTCCCCAGCCTTCCTGTAGGTCTGAAAGACTCCTTACGTATTGAGCTGTGCCTGCTGCTGAGGTATATGGACACTAATTCTTTTTGTATAAGAGATGAGAGAAGAAAAAGCCAAGAAACTAGGATCAGAGGTGGCTCTAGGAGCTATGGTGCTTGACACTGTCTGAAGAAAGGATCTGAAATGAAGTTGGTGCATCAGAATCAGGTATTACTGTGCGGTGGAATAAGCAGCAAGTGATGTAAGTTGATAATGTGACGTGATGGGGTGGTAGAAGGAGAGCTGGCCTGCACTTATTCTGGTTTGTCAACTATTTTTTTTAAATTATTTTGAAAAATATGCTGGTTTGATGATCACTTAACTTCCTAGGCATGTCTTTTCAAACCTTACTTATTAGAAATATGACTGGTTTTTTTCATACTTCCTTGCCTTAATATCCATTGGTGCTATTTCAGTCTTTTTATCCCATCTGCAATATAAAAGAACTGTTCATTAACCTTCTCTTTATGGTACCTTTGTGTATCTTGAAGACTTAAAGACTTTAAGTCTTTATTTTGATTATCTTGTTATATTAAACAAACTCAACTAATTCTATATTTTTCCTGTAGATGATACTTATAGATTTCTGAAAGATCTTACTCCTCAGAATTTCTGGATTCTCTGAAGTTTGTCCAATTTTTTCCAGAATTGTAGTGTTGAAAATAGGACAGAGTATTTCACTTTAGAACTTACTAGTGCTGAATACAATGGAAAGAATGCTCCATGTATTATACAATCATAGAATCACTTAGTCAAGTTGCTCAAAGCCTCATCTGAGCTGTTGTTGAACAGATTATATGTAATGTAAAAAAGGAGATTGTCCACTGCTATTGGTAAAACAAATAATTGATGGCCATACCTGGGTTTATTATTGACAAGAATATTGTTTTTCCATCAATACACTGTTTTACTGAGTTTAAACAAGGATGGTACCTTTGTTTAAACAAACAGGACATGATGTATAATGAATAGTTTATGATGTAGTACATTCTGGAAAGTTTTCTTCACCTCCTTTCTTTGATTGTGTTCCTTGGCATTTTGTGTGGTTTACCCTTTTATTTATGATGTCTGTGAACTCTGTGAACAATTAGATCCCAAGATCATAATTGTTTTTCCCCAGTATGTCCTAAAACATTTCTGTGAAGAGATCAAACATTTTGTTTTTAAAACAACATTACAGTGCTGATTCATGTTCAGTTTGTAAAACTCTTTGCTCCAAATAGTTAGTTTTTCCCATTGCAGAGAGGAATAGTATCTCTATTCAAATGGAATCCAGTAGTTTTAATCTCTGATGGTAGGCACTCATTCTCGTATAAAAGAAAATTAAGCTTTAACATTTGTGCAATACCTTATTGAAGAAGAGACTGTAGGTATCAATGATCTTGAAAGCATGGTCAGAACGACACAAAGACATGAATGTGTTTCTTACAATATAAATTATGTGTTTCCAGGCATTACTGGAGCACAAGGTAAATCATTCTACATTATCTTATTTGGTGAGCCTTTTGAGAGTGAGTGCCAGTGGCAAACAGTATTCAAATAATTAGTTTTTCTTAGCTGATGTGTTAGAGGCATTGATATTCAGGTCATTAAAGATGGGGTCCGTCTGAATTAGCACTAGAGTTCTGGAAGTAGTCATCTATTCTTCTGTAGTACTTAACAGAGAGGAAATACCACTGTCCTAGTTTGAAGCCAGGCAGATCCTCTCTTGCCCTTGAGAGGGGCAAAAGAATGACACTCACACAAATCGATTGCAGAAGTGATGGAAAGTTTAAGTGGAAAAGCAGTAAGTGTTTTACAGAAGCTATAAAGCACAGTGACAAAAGAATCTCAAAGTGTACAGAGTCCCTTATACCACACCTGAGGGTATACCCAAAACCCCCAGGGCATTTTCTTCCATCTGCCACTGCTAGGTTGGTCTCAGGCTGGCCAGGTCTGAGACTGCCCCTCCCCGCTTCTCGTCCTGGCATTAGGCTTAGCCAGGCCTAAGAGTCCTTGAGATTACCTGAAAGGGAGCATCTCCCAGGGGGCAGAGTGGGAAGAAAGAGGAAGAGAATGAGTTTGCAGATGGATTTGTAGGGTTCAGGATATTATGGGTATAAAATACACTGCTTCCTCTGTCCACCCCACTGGGCAGGACACTCAGGACACCTGGGAGAGACTAAATCTTGTCTCTCTTGATGTGACTCAACAAAGATAAAATCACCTTTGCTGCTTGCCCAGACAATAGCTGATGTGTATTGGGCAGAAGCCACTGGAATGACTCTCTGGAAGGTGCACAGATAAAGATTGCTCACCAGACTGCAGCTGCCCTGGAAATAATGGGCAGAGGCCACTGCTATCGATACTCTCTGGAATATGCATATTCACCACCTGTACTCATACCTAAAATCTGTATAAAAGATCTGAGCAACTACTGGCTAAGGAGAAGGAAAACATGAAAGAAGGGAAAGACCTGGACAATGCCGCTGAGAAGGAAAACACAGCAGAAGGAAAAGACCGGAGCAATGCTGCTCTGAAGAAAAATGGAGAGAATATCAGGAGGGAAAAGGACAGAGACATCACCATGTAGCCTGGAAGAAGCAGACCAAGAGGAACCCTCTCTCTGTGTCCTTAGTTCTGCCTGCTACAACTCATGGAGCTGAAGAGGCTGCTCAGAGGACAGAACAGCCAACAAGGACAACATCTCCGCCATGCCAAAGCTGCAGTATCCTTCCAAAGCTGCAGCACCCTTCCTCCACAGACCCAAACTCTCTTGGGGGGTGAGTGGTATGGTAATACAATTCCTTTCCTCTTCTCTCTCCCTCTTCTCTCTCTCCCCTTCTGATCCATCCACTTTATTTGTATTAATAAATAACCTCGCTGTTGATATTTTGGCCTCATTTGTGCCTCTAATTTCATAACATGGGAATATTCAAAAGAACTGAGTCTCTTTCCCTCTCCAGACTGAGACAACACCGGAGGTGTATGTGACAGGAGCAGGAGGCACCCAGCCTAAACTGCCACAACCACCTTCAGGGGTTAATTTATCAGCCTGCAAGCCTGTAAAGTAAAGCTGCCTGAATAATTTCAAAGGTATTTTTCTTTTTTCTTCACTGACTGAAGAGGTAATTTAGATCTCTAGCATAAACAATATGTTGACATCAGAATCTTAAGGTCAGTTGAGGTGAATCCCTGTATGGTTTAGAAATTGTTGTTTATAAAACAGCCATGAAGCTACAGTAGCTATAGTATAAACATCTCTATTTGGATGAAGCTTATACTAATTAATTTTTCCAAAGGGGGATTATGGATTTATATGGAGATAGTAATGTCACATGCAGACAGATTCTCTAAATAATTTTGCTTTAAAATGTAAACTTCTAAGGAATATGCCACATTGTGTGTGCCAGTTTAAGGGCATTTTCATTATCTTCTCTGTATTTGAATATTATTTTGGTTGTGAGAGCTTTGAGTAGTTGTTCAGAAATTTCACACAGAGAACATTATTATCTCCAGTTTTAAATTCACATTAGCTGGTGCTATTTTTCAGAAATTCATTGTTGTGAACAAGAAACTACAATGGATTCTAAATAGAGTGTTTTGCTATGCTACTAAGAATTAAAACAGCAATTAGATTCATAAAAGATAATTTCAAATATTCAGTCAGGCGAATTTTGCAACCACTACTTGCTCATTATTGAGAACTTCTTACCCATAATGAAGAGGGAAAGAAATAGGAACTCGGACTTGACAACTTCTGAGGAGGTGATACTTGTTTATGATTGCTCCTGACATGATGATACCTTTTATCTTCTGTTGCTGCTTTGTTAGTCAGTAAGGAGTGATAATGAAGGCTGACTATTTTTTTTTTAAGGGCTTACTGCATGCCCTGAAAGGTTTGAAAATAAAAGAACCAGTACATTAGTCCTTTTATAAATACACTGTCTTCATTATCTTGTGCGTATAATGAAATGGAAGTCACAGAAAATTAAATAAGTCACAGCTAAACGTGTACTAGAGACTCCATATGAATCAGTATGTTTTGGAGTTCTATTTCTAACCAGTGTACTGAATCCTTCCTGTGATTCTGTTTAAAATCACACCTGGGTTTTGACTAGATCTGTGCCACCTCTTACGTGGGACATAAAACAAGTTATGCACATCAAGTTGTTCAAGAAAATTTAGGTTTCTGTTCATTAAAACAGGCACTAAAAATATAATGTGCCTTATTGTCACAGGAAATAAAGGAATATTCCCCCTAGTGATAGGACTAGGGGGAATGGAATGAAGCTGGAGGTGGGGAGATTCAGGCTAGATGTGAGGAGGAGGTTCTTCACCATAAGAGTGGTGAAACCCTGGAATGTGTTGTCCAGGGAGGTGGTTGAGGCCCCGTCCCTGGGGGTGTTTAAGACCAGGCTGGATGAGGCTCTGGCCAGCCTGATCTAGTGTGGGATGTCCCTGCCCATGGCAGGGGGGTTGGAACTAGATGATCCTTGTGGTCCCTTCCAACCCTGAATGATATTATGATACTATGAAATCTGTAACTGCTGGCACCCTTTGATAATGAGCTTTGATTTCTATCTGTTTGTAAAATATGTAGCTCTGGGTAATTTCTAAACTTTCTGCTGTCTAGTTGAGGTATGGATACACTACCACTTGGGACACCTCTGAATTTGTCAGGCCAAATCAGTGCTTATGTTATGTTTTTGGCATTCTTTCTTTTTCATTGTGCAGGGTTCATCTTGGATAAATATCAAGTAAAGTCAGTTGGAGTGCATGTTAAAGTTGCATATAAAAGTTACATGGGAATTTGTTGCAGCAGTTTCTTCTTCACTGTTTAATGATAAGTAGTTATGCATATCACTTCCCAAGCTATACATCTCACTTTGACCTTTTAGTATTACAGAGAACCCACACAAATACACATGAATTCTGTCCAAAATCCATCTAATCCATGAAGCAATATAGTTCTGGATTGATTCGAGACCCAGGTCATAGTTATATGCAGTACTGCTTGTAGTTTTCTTTGGGATTTTTTGTTTGCTTGGGATCTTCAGGGTTTGCCTGGGGTGTTGGGAAGGCTTTACCTTGTCCTTGAATTGTGAATTACTTTTGAGACATGTAAATGTTTTAGCAATTTTCTAATTCCTGCTTGAAATAGGTGGATCAATCTGACATGTCAGAAGAACTATGAGGTATTGCTTTCTGATTAATATTTTAGGTCAATAATCTGGTCAGCAGTGTAAGGCATATAAATGTACATTGTGATTAAATTCCACTTGAATAGAAGATTTCAGATATGGTTTTATAAAAAGGCTGGGGGAGCATGTCAATGGGGAAAAAGAAGCAGCATATATTACAGAGTATTCAAGTCTGTATTCAGATCTTTGCAAGATTTTACTTAGATTCAGACAATGATTGAAGCATTATAATGTGCATTTAAATTATAATATTTAGATACCCTTTGCCAAGTGAAATTAGATATCCAATTTTTATATGCAGTGTATGTGAAGAAAGGCCAGGATTCAGATATGAAATTCTGGCACAGTAATGGCAGCAACGTTTAATTCCTGGGAATATGGGCATCTAGTCTAAACAGCATCTGTATGCTCAAGATCCTAAAATCTGGCCTTAAAACTTTCATTTTTTTTAGAGAAAAGTCATGTTTCAGAAAGGATGGAAAAAGGATGGGTTAACCAGTGATGTATTACTGTTTTCTTTCACTAATGGCCCTATGCGTTGTGGGTGGCTGTGGCTCATGGTTTCAAATCTGTATCCTTTTAATGGATGTCTACCATTACAAATGCTATGTTTGAGTCAACTCAGGTCAGCTCTTCTGAGAGTTGGTTACAGGTTAAATACCCAAGTCTGAAAACTTCTCAACAGCTATGTGACTGATTCTCAGGTCATGCAAAGTAATCTGTTATCACAGAAATTAATGGAGCTGTATTACTTCATGCAAACTATACATTTTATTTATTGCTTCTAGGTATATTGAAGATGATGTTGACTGTGTCCAAAAAAATTCAGTTTCGCTTGGCTAAATTGCTGATGCAGTAGGTAGTGCTTTTGAACTATATTTGTGAATATGAATTTCTATTTTAATTGCTGAACATTCTCTTTACGTTGCATTTGGAGTCAGAAAGTCATAGGAAAGTATAATAAGAGATCCCCGCTAGCTAGAAAGGGTTAGTGCTGCCTCTGGTTAAAACAGAAGAGATCCTTTTGTTCTCTATTCAAGAAAACAAAGTTCTGTCTGAAATGACTTTCAGATAATATTTCCTTCATTTCATTTCTCTTGCTTTAAACAGGAGTTACTTGAAGGAGATGATTATATTACATACTATGCAAAAAACCCACCAACAAACAAACAAAAAACCAACCAAGCTAACAAAAAAAAAAACCCCAAACCAAAGCCATCTGAATATTCCTAATCTTTGAAGAAGTTGTCTTGTAGTTTCCTCTAAACTTTTTGTTTACTTTGTATTTGTCTATTAGAAATACTCTTTTCATAAAGAGTATAACACAGTAGGGGAAAGATAAAGCATATGATAATTGAAATATGTAGATAACATTGTAAAACATGTATAGTTACATGGGGTTAAAAAATCTTGAGTAATATATGGTTAGAAATTCTTAGAGAAATGAGCTTTTTTCTTTCTGCCAATCCTAAAATAATGCTGCTGGAAGAGTTTTTGGAAGAGAAAATTCTTTTTTTACTTGCTGAATATATTGTGACTAGGAACTAAATATTGCTGGATTGAAATACTTTGTTTACATTTAATGATTGAAATCTGAATTTCGGATAAACATTTTTATATCCTATGAAATAATTTGGAATTTCAGGATCCTTGTTACCCCAGCCTTGAATAGATCCTGGTATTGTAATGTCACAGTATCACAGTATTGCCAAGGTTGGAAGAGACCTCAGGGATCATCGAGTCCAACCTGTCACCATAGATCCATGACTAGACCATGGCACCAAGTGCCACATCCAATCTCCTCTTGAACACCTCCAGGGATGGTGACTCTACCACCTCCCTGGGCAGCCCATTCCAATGACTAATGACTCTCTCAGTGAAGAACTTTTTCCTCACCTCAAGCCTAAACTTCCCCTGGCATAGCTTGAGACTGTGTCCCCTTGTTCTGGTGCTGGTTGCTGCCAAGAAACTCTTTTGACATACACAAATCGGCTACTACTTATTTACAGAGAAGAAAATGGCCATTGGAAGGCTGTGTGAGGTATGATGCTGGGTAGACCATGTGTGTGTAATTTGAAAAGACTAAGTAGGGAATTGTTGCAGAATGATAGAGCCTTAACTGCCCTTTGCAGCTGTGGGTCTCTGTTGTAGTACAGGTAAATGTAATGCTTCCAGAAACTACAGTTTATAATACATACCTTTACTGTGGCAACTCAGTTTTTATGACCAGTACTTATCCAGGTGTTAGAAATTACCTTGCATCTACTCTGTAAATTTATAATTATAAACCCAAAGGACCTGAAACTTTTCTCTCTTCCAAAATATTAATATACCATATTGCTTCAGTGAAATGCTATTAATTTTTTGAGAATAGGATAACTTGTAGTACAAGCTACCAGCCCTGAGCATGTTGACACAGGTGCACCGTGTGTAAGATATTTGCAGTTACATGACTAGTGATGTTTAAGACTAGCCATCCTGTCTGGCAGATGGGTTCCTCTTTTGGGTAAAATATACTGTGAGATTGAGCAGAACATAACCATGTGTGAGAAAAATTAGATTTTTCAAAATTGCATAAAACCATTTCAACTCACAGAATGGTAGGGATTGGAAGGGGGGTGTGAGTTCATCTAGTCCAACTTCACTACTAGAGCAAGATCACCTGGAGTGAATCACACAGCATCTCCCTCCCCAGTATTTTTTTCAAGTGTTTTAAGAAATGAATGTGTTTACTTTTGCTTTGGAAACTTTATATAATAGAGTACCTCCATTTCTAGATAATCTCTTTGTACTTGTCCTTTGAAAGTCTGTGTATCTTTCTTTTTAGGACACTTATAGTGTATTTCTCTGTTGTCGTGGATATGCCCTCAGAAACGCACGGCAGATCCATCAACGAAAATATAAGTTTATTTATATATATACAAACTCTGTAACGGGGTATTTACAATCGCCCTTCACAGGTATCAATATTCGGTTAGTGGAACTATCTTTACAGAATGTTATGTATGGGCATTTAAATCAAAATGATTCACAGAACTTATAATCTAAACTGAGTCAGAGAGTGGCGGGGGAGGGGTTGGTCAGTGACCGGCAACCCTCCACCCGGAGCAATATAAACGCTATCCTGAACGAAGCTCTACAAAGGGCTTGGCTTACTCACAAGCTGAGAACTTCGTGGAGTCTTTCCTCAATAATGTTTATAATCCAGACAACGTGGCACGTATGTGCCGTAATAAGGAGGCAGAAAATGGCGCCGGCCGCGTGGCCTCACCGCGTGGCTCTGCTGTTCTCTCTCAGGATACAAAATTCCTCGCTCGGGGGGGGGGTAGTGGCAGGTCAGCAACGCTGGTTCACACGGTCTACCAGGTTTTCTCCTATGATGGATCACGCAGGTGTTGATCCCACGGAGTGCTGTCCACGGCACCGCACACAGCTGGGTGACGGTGGCAAAAGGACCACGAGGCCTCCCAAAGCACTGGCTGGCACGCACGCACACACAGGCTCCAACACCGAGGTGGGGGGCTCATTTGCCAAACGACCCCTATTTACCATTTGCCCCAGTGAATACTGGCCCAATAAGCATCTGTTGCCAACGCAAACATTAACCAATGAACTACCAGCTACCAAATATGGCCTGAGTATATGCTATACTCGGGGAAACAAACATATAGCCTGCCTCTAGTACTGCAGGGGTGAGACCACGCCCAGGTAGGCTGTTTACCTGGACTCAGCAGCGCCAGGAATCCCCCTGCTGCCTCCAGGAAGGAGGGGGGGACAAAGGAGGGTTAACACATACAGAAATATATCCTACCCAAATGTTTGGGGCACAATCCTGATCATAAGCATCCTTCACTACATCTGTGTGTGTGTATTTTTCCTGGGTTGAATTTAACAGACTGTAATGAGTTGTATTCCATTGAATCGGTATGTTTCATTTCATGGATTATTATTGGAGTACTGGAGTGTGATGGCTGTCTCTAGGCTGTTAGGTTTATCAGGATAATCTAGCTACTTAAAAAGTATTAAAATGACATACCAAAATCTTGTGTAATCTTTGAAAATTAGTGTGGGTTCTATCCAAAGGCAGTATTCCACATTATAGACTTAATGGCCTGTGAAGAGTTCTAGAGGGCATCACAAGGACTTTGATACCAGTAACTTCAGGATTTCTATTTGTTTTTAAACTAAATGAGCATTATAATCAATCAAATTGCTCCCCTTCAAAGCATCGCTCTTCAAGATTATTATTTTGAACAATAGCCAAACATCAACCTGAAAATAAATATGTCTGAAATATGTAAAATAGGGAAATTATCACAGTATCACTTAGGTTGGAAAGGACCTCGAGGATCATCGAGTCCAACCTATCAACACAGACCCCATGACTAGACCATGGCACCAAGTGCCACGTCCAATCTCCCCTTGAACGCCTGCAGGGTCGATGACTCAACCACCTCCCTGGGCAACCCGTTCCAATGATGAATGACTCGCTTGGTGAAGAACTTCCTCCTCACCTCGAGTCTAAACCTCCCCTGGCGCAGCTTGAGACTGTGTCCCCTTGTTCTGGTGCTGGTTGCCTGAGAGAAGAGGCCAACCCCTTCCTGGCTACAACCACCTTTCAGGTAGTTGTAGAGGGCAACGAGGTCACCCCTGAGCCTCCTCTTCTCCAGGCTAAACAATCCCAGCTGAGTAATTATACTGATATCTAAGATACCTGAAATAACTAAAGCTCTTCCATTGTAAAAATAATTCTGGGTTAACAAATAAGCAGTTTAACTGAGGAGGTGGTCTAGTTATAGAGTGTTTCTCAATTTCTCCACTTCAAATAATGTTTCTTTATAGTATCATATGTATAAAACTGCACTTTGAAACTTTGTGTGGGTTCTGGCTATGTAAATGAAATCTTTGTAGCACTTTATACAGATACTTCTTGTGACTGTTCTTTTTTTTTTTTTTTCTTTTTGAAAAAAGAATTTCAAAGGATATGGTGGGTGTGTAGGTGCCACCATCTAATTTTTTCAGGGCAAAAACCTCTGGGGACAGAATTGAGATTTCATCCCTATCCCCCCTTCCTCTCCCCTCTCAGGGAGGAGACAGGGCAGGGGAAGTAAGGGGTAAACACAAGGACTTGCACTGAATTAGAAGTTAAGAATGTCATTTTACACAAAATAAAAGGTATTTAGGGAAAAAGGATGTACAAGGAAATTAATGGAAGGAATATATACAAATATATACAAATCTGAAAGTTGGATGGCAATGGATTCCTCCAAGATTGGCATGAACACATGGAGGTAGGCTTGACCACATGGCAAGCAGCTACCAGCCAGCAAAAAACTTGCACCAGGCAAAAAGGTGAAAAAGGAAGAGAGGCTGGATCTTCCTGCCCCTTTAAATAGAGGGGAGGCAGGAAAGGGGAGGGAATAATATGACCTGACTGCAGTCCTGGGGTTGGGTGATTCCCACCTGTTAACCCTTAACTCACAACAGTAGGTCAGATGTCTCCTGGGAGTATTTGACTCAACTAGTATTGCCTATATGCTTTGGGATTTTTCAAGTGGTTGAGAACTCTTACATGAAAACTGGACATTTTAGTAAGCTTGATTTTTAATTGGTTCTCTCATTGTCAACAATCATGTGAAAACTATTAAAATATAAGAAACATTGCTTGCATAATAAAATAAGTGCAATGTGAGCATAGTAGTCTTATGCAAAACTACAAACATTAGCTTGGTAATAATCTCAGTAGCTTGATTTCATATTTGCAGGATTTCTGTCTTAATGAAGTATAGAAACCAGCATATCACACCTCAGATAAGTGATTCTCCCAATAACTGAATTGCTAGTTATTGCCTTTATGACCTATACCATGCAATTTGCATACATATGCAAATTATACCTAATATCTGCATAATCATAATATAACTTTTAGTATATTTATGTTGAAGAGTAGTAAACCCCTTAAATCTCTTGTTGCAGAATCCTGGTGTAGTATCCTGTTTGTTTCGGAATGACTGGAATTCACCTCACTCAGACTAATAAAGCAGCAATATGTTTTATTGAGATAGAATGATAATTTAATAGTTTAATTAATATGTTGTAATTTAACAAAGTTTAATTTATCATGATCCAATTTGATGGCAATGTTTCCTCTATTTACTACATGGAAGCAGCATGCATGAGAAAACTAGACAGTGCAAGGAATAAGGGGATCCTACACAACAGTAATATAGGACTTGTTAATATTATTATGGTAAATCTGGTGCACAGTTCGTGGGCTGCAGCTGTAGGAGCTATTCTGAGCTTCAGTTCTTGTGGGGCTTTTCCCCTTTCTGCCTCTTGTGCAGGACTCTCAGAGTGTTGGTTGCCTTGGTCCAGATACAAGGCCAGGTTTGGGTTGCTTGCTAAGACAGGATCTTCAGCTGCAATTCTGGCAGCATTTGGCTCTTGTTGCTTTCTCATTGAGAACAAGGCAAATTGCCTACCATCTCAGCTGGCTTAAATACTGTCTGAAGACAATTTAATGCCCATTGGTAACAGAGAAACCTGATAGCTGACCCCTAGGATGGGGCATGTCCAAATATGGCTAGGCACACACACAGTTCACAAGTGTTCTACATGTGCTACATGTTTCCCTGGACCAGGTAAGGTACAGGTTTACACATTCAGAGGTGTTTAACCCATTGTCTGGGTTAGAGAAGGTTTTGGGATTTGTTCCTTCAGGACACTGAATTACTCTTCCCTTTATCAGCTTTTACCAGTAGATGATTTTTTTCCCTTTGTCAGCTTCTACTGGTGGTTGGTCTTAGTTTTATCATGAAATCTACCTTGAGGTTGTGAAAAACCTACCCTTAGGGGAAGATGCTTTAGCACAGTCCGCTGGGATGGCAGAGGACACCAAGGACCTTACTTATGATTTGTATTTATAGGTTCACAAGATGATTGACTTCAGTCAGTACTTTTCCCTTGGCTTCCTTCAGAGTGGGCTATGGTCCAGTCAGGAGGAGTTTTGAGTATGCTTCCCAGGCAACAGGGGCTTCAGGTGCAGTTAGGGAGCACTTAGTCCTCCCATAATGTTGATTTGGGTTGATATTGAAGTGCAGCCCAGGAAGGGGAGTCTGCACTGCAACAATTTACCATATCTGTTAAATACTGGTTAATATAATTACTGTACTGTGGTACTTGTGAAATTTTAGCATGTTAGAAATGAACATGCTAAATATTTTTATTTCTGGTGTTATATAGATTGCAGATTCATAAAAGGACACTTCTTGAATTTCTTTATAGTGTAAACTCCTGCTAAAACTTTATTATGCATAGTTTGAAAACATTCCAAATCTAATGTTTAACTTACCACAAAAGTAATTGCTCTTGTTACTACAGTTAGAGGCCTGTATACTCTTCCTAAAATTAAACTACTAGATAATTATCTTAATTTTATGTGCAGTGTATAAATACTTTTTCTGCTGTAGTCAAAATAACATTGTAATCAGGCTTCTTGAAGCCCTTCATAGTTTTGTTTTATTTATCTCCCTAGACATTAGCACTTAAAAGCCTTTATGCTAACAATAAATACATTAATGCACTTACAGGATTGTAGCTATGATTTTCTAAGAAGAAATGCTTTACAGGCTTTGTAAGGAGGTGATAATGTCTTAGACTAATTGCAATAAGTGGAAAACAGACCTTTGACCATGTAAACCTCTTTAAATCTGAAACAGTAGAAGAGGTCTTGAACTGCAGCTCTTAAGTTGTTACAAGTTTAACCTGTTTACTGGGCTGCATCATCTGAAAGGAAACACAGTGGGTATCTGTGAAGCAGCGGTGGAGAAGAAAAAAGGATATTATCCACAGAGGAGTCAACAGAACCACTAAATGCTTTCTGGCAGGGAGACAGAGATGAATATAAAGCATTGTGTTAGAGATGAGTGAGAATTATAAAGCAGAATATAAGGAATTACAAAGAGAATCCTAATGTTCCCCTTTGTGTTTTTTAGCATCCTTTGGAATGTATGTTTCATAATTGTCTGGGCTTTGGGATTCTCCCTTAGAGTCAGAAAAGAGAAATTTAGAAGATTCAGTGAAAGATCTGGTGGATTTCTCTAGAGTGGTGTGTTTATGTAGTCAAGGGTCTAAGATTGCTGAGCTGGGCATTGGGAGCATACAATACACAGTGATTGTTAGTGGTGTCTGAGGGCTTCCTGTATTTTGTAGCTTCCTTGGGGTGTTGCAAGAAGCACCTGATTTTATAATGGGTTTGCACATTTTTTATCTAAAGTAGTTTGTAAGTTTTATTTTTTTGTACTGAATACAGGGGCTAAGAAATTGATGCTGCTGTAGGTATAGTTGAGTTTTGTTTTGATGGAGAAGTAGTGGTTATTGAATCTTCTCATAGAAGCTTGAGTGAGTCTAGAAGATACAAATGTTCTCTCTGTATTTTGTGTGAATAATGAAATGACACTACATTTAGTGAATTCTTTGTAACTTGGCATGGTGACAGTCAGTACTAGCAGGTTGAAGTAGTTGCAGGTCATAATGGATTCCATTTTTTTACATAGGAAATCTAAGTATTGGCCTTGTTCCTAATGATTTGCTGTTGTGGGGTTGGCCAAGATGGTGAAGTGTTGTGTTGTTTTGTTTTGTTGTTTGGTTGTGGGTTTGTGTTTTGTTTTGTTTGGTGTGTGTGTGGTGTGGTGTTTGTGAGAAATCTGCTGTTTCCCAGAATACTAAACACTTGGGCAGCTGGAGTCTCGATGATGGTTTCTGTGAATTATACTAGTTTTTCAGTTAGAGTATTCCCTTACATGTTATAATAATGTAGTAGGATTTCCTTCCTTGTAGTTTTAAAATATGGTGGATCTGTGAGTGGCATTATAGATTGTACAGGATTTTTAGGCGCTTGTAAGGATGGGATTTGATGTCATTGTAAATAATGTAGAATCTCTTTTAAGACCTGCTAGCAGGTGGGGTCAGTTGGGTATTGCTGCAGTCTCTATAATTGTAATACCACATATTTCTGTTGACTGCAGCAGAAGAATGTGAGGAAGTAATGAGCAAAACCTGCCATAAAGCTTTTCTTCCTCTGATGAAAATATATAAAGTCCTTGCCTGGCTGTGATTCTCAAATCAGCAGACAAGAGAGGAGATTAGGAGGCGAAGGATCAGATATGAATGAAGACGGACTTGTCTATCTAAAAGTCTGGCTATTCAGCTCTTCATATTATAAGACTCCAACAGAGATGGAAAGAAACTGAGACATGGGCAAAGTAATTCCTGGGATTGATTTTATTTCCTTTTCTCATCCTTTTACTTTCCAGGAATAAGAATAACTTTTGAAGTGCATTACAGACTATTGCAGCAGAAAGTTTAACAAGCTGTGATACTGTAAATGAAAATTATATATAGATTGCCATGAGCAAGATTGGGTGCTGACTACAGAATGAAGATTATAGGGATTCTTGAGGAAGCTAATATTAAATGTCCCCTTATTTGATCACTTTTTTTTTCTGAAATAACTACTCTGCAGAGCCTGTACCTAGATATCCCTGCTAGTCAGTGGTGGAGACATGAGACAACCAGTACCATGTTTGGTCCTCTGCAATGACTTTCAATATCTGCACTCTTGATAGCACTAATTGGTACTGACTATCTGTAGTTAAACAGGCTAGGCTTAATGAACTGCTGGGCAATACTATGAAAACAGTCAGAAGTCCAGACAATGCATGAGGAAGGTAGTGCAGATTTTTGTTTGAAGTGTCTTTTTATCTGTGTTTTGATTGAGACTAGTGTTCTGGTGTTAATATTTTGTTTTTTTTTTTTTCCCAGTAGAAAGCTTTGCCATTCTTTTGTGGAAAAATACTTGCTGTTGCATATGCAGAATCAAGCATAGCATATACGGAAATTCATGGAAGATATTTTTACAAGATCCGTGACAAGTGAGTCTTTAAAACTTCTGCACTGATTTCTGCAGTGACAAAGGTGTTGGATGATAGGTTGGACTCGATCTCAAAGGTCTCTTCCAACCTGGTTAATTCTGTTCTATTCTAAAGGGCACTCTTCCATGAGGAACAGCAATGACATAAATATTCCTCTGATTGTTTGAAGAGCTGAATTATTCTCCATTGCTTTTCTGACCTATGAAATCTGTTAATCTGTTTCTAGTTAGGAGGAAAGAACAGTTTAACATGAGATAGGAGAAAGGAAATGTTTCTCTTGAAGACCTGAGTGTAGGAAGAGGAGGCTGGTAAGTAGTTGAGTGATGCTAAGGAATGTGTGTTTTCTGATAATTGGTTGCTATGTTTTGCATAACTTAGGACAGAAGATCATAGTTGCAGACATACAGAGAAGGTTTACATCTCAGGACAGGTGGAGGATAGGATTCTAATACAACCTACAGTTACTAAAGGGAACAGAACAGTTATGTATTACACTCATTTGAATGCCAAGGTCAAGTCAAAACAGAGACTCCTGTGGTATTTCTTATCTGCTATTATCATTTACACCTGAATACAGGTGTGTGGAACAACCCCAATGATTGTTTAATTGGTGTATGTATTTAACGTTAGAAAACACAGCCTTATAAAAAAAAAAGACTGCAGTAATTACCATGGAAGAGGTAGCTTCCTAAATAGAAAGTAGGAGGCAAAAAACAGGTGATGTTTTAACTAAACCCCATACTTCTATATCAGTTTGGGCATAGGGGGTGTGTGTGTGTGTGTGTAGGAAATCAGTGGAATGAAGTGTCTGAAAACACTAATGATGTAAGTAATTGAACTGTAACCACTGCAAATAACAGATACTTGCCTGTACGTGCTCCTGTGTTACATCTGTGCATGCTCTTTTGCTGTCCAAACTAATTCAAGATTCTGATTTTTAAGATCACGTCAATTTGCAAAGTATAATTACCTAGAAATCAATTAAAGTCAAATGACAGATTTTTCAGAATTCCCTGCAAGGTGGTACTGACATTCTAATTGTGCAAACACGTTCACTGCAAGGTGACATTGCATCAGAGTGACCTTGGAGTAGACAGGTGTTCCTTGTAGTCAGCAGAGCTGTAGGGAATGCTGACAGGAGGATTTGACAAGTGCAAAACGTTTGTTGCTGACTGGGAATATAGTCCTCATTGTGTTCTGGTTAAACAAATCTGATATCGAATTCTTTGTTTCCTTGCTACCCAAAACCCTATTTCAAAGTGATTTTCTACATTCAAAGGCTAGATGATACATAAAACACCATTTTGTTTATGGATACAAGTCTCAGTGTGAAAAAGAATGAAGTGTCTAGGGGTAAAACTGAACCACAAATACTCCTAGGTAAATGCTTTGAAGCACAGTAAAGAAACGATCTTGTTGCTCAACAAAACAGAACATTTGCAAGTTAATTAACCCAGGAGCATGTCCTACCAGCAAACAGGATATTTGCTGATATGAAAACATTTAGAATCAGTGGGAAAAGAATGCTTTACAATCCTGTCAATAAGTAAACATAAAGCCTTTTGATAATAGAAATCTTTTTTAAACCTGAAATTGTCACACTTCTAAAATTAGATCTTCATAACTGAATAAATCCTTGGTAAGATTTATTTTCTGTAGCATTTGCTGACTTCTTCAGCAAGTGAACATTGTATTTGCAATAATTCCTTCAGAAATATTTTCTTCTATTTGGGTAGCTCATTTTACATCTAAGAGGATATTTCTTTTCATAAGAGTTTCCCAAATCTGGGTATTGAAACTTTAACTTGCACGCTGCTCTATGTATTGATAAAGCTTCTTGTTTAATTGTATGTGCTTTTTAGATTGTGTTTTTTTCTTCTTAAACTCTGATTGGTGACACAGTACCTTCTATGCAACATAAATCACTTACAGTACAAGAACAAGATTTGCATTTGTTCCAACAAAACAGTAATGAGCAATATTTACTTTACTGAGAACTCAAAAGCCTGCTTTTGTTCTGTGTTCCAGTAATCTGTTTTCATTGCTGTCTAAAAATGTTTTAAAAGGAAATATCTACATGCACTTTTTTTGTACTGTAGGTTATATGTTTTCTCACAGGCAACATGAGTAGTATGCATTAAATTCCAATAATAATACTGGTATGTATATTAAATTCCAAGCCATTCATGTACATTACTGCCATGCAAATATTATTTAATGCATTAAACACTTCTAAGGTAAAATTCAATAAATGCAGAATTCTCCATGGAAAGGCAGTTAAAAAACTCATAAATTTAGATTACACAGTCATATCAGTGATTCAAATTAATGAAATGGCATTCCACACAAGCACTACAGTAATTTACATATTAATTTCCACTAATGTTTTTTATGGCTGTAACAGACTTGTACTAGTCATATTCGATAAAACACAACAGATTGTGGAACAACAAACAGTGAGCAGTTGGGTATGATTTATCTGTTGTTCCACTGGATCCTCATTTTCCCAGGAAAATGCTCTGTCTACATTATTAATGTCTGACAATTTTCTCGTATTCATGCCCTGAAGCAGAATGTCTGTTAATTTTGTGTAACGGCTTCTTTCCTAACAAATGGTATTTATTTTTAATATTATGACAATACCAATACATAGAAAGTACAGCTACCGTTGTGAAGTTGGACACTAACGTGAAACACGTTTCCGTGTGTACCAGGTGTACTTTTTTCAGGTTATGGAGATGTAAATATAACTTTCACTGGATTTTGTATGCTTTCGTTCTAGATGACGGTCCTAACCTTGATAGTCAAGATTTCTTTATTTTTATTGGTTTTTTCTTTCTTGTAATGAGCTCTTCAAATGTGGGCAAAGAACTTGCTATTGCAGAATGTACTAGCAAACTGCTTCCTTTCAGAGAACAGCCTGTGTCAGTGCAGTTGTACTAACCTCCTCCAGAACTCAGGCCTCTTATCAAAAGACTTACATTAGCTGCTTAGCTTCCCGTCTGATTGAACACAGTGTAGAACCGCATACAGCGTGGGTGGAGGAAATGCTGTTTTCAGAAGCTCCAATACTGCACTAGCTACATGGTGGGTAAAGTCATGTACAAGGTTTCTAGAAAATCTCAACAACTTCTAATAGCTTAAAAAACTAATACATGCTGTAATTTAAATAGTACTTAAATATCAGATAACTTTGAAATTAATATTTATTTCTTCAATAGGAGTATAAGCATTATGTGACTAGTCAAATATTTGCTGACACATAATCCTAGGTTCTAGGAAAGAAATGTTTTGCTCCTGGAGAGTTGTTAGCCTTTGTCTGAGGGAGAAACATGCCATAAAATGTCCATTGTTGACAGGGTAAGTAGGGATGGTGAGACTGTGTTTAGCATCAGTGTTCTCAATGAAGAACCTAAAATGTCTGTATCTGTATATTTGTATTCAAAATATCATGCTTGTTTTCAGATTTCCTTTGTTTGTTTTGTTTTTCTTCTTTTAATTCTGGCAATAAACTTCTCTGTGCAATCTCAGAAGACTTAGTTTATTTCTTTTTACTACGTATCGTTTGCATTATCCTCTGCTATACTGTATTACTGATTTTGACTTTAGAACTTCAAAAAAAGAAATATTGGGTAATTTTCATGTCTCAATTGGATGAAAAATAAATGAAATGCTAAAAGTTTTGGAAAGTTTTTAGGCAAGGGAGCGTATTAGGCAAACTGCAGTGTGACTAATAATGCTGTAATGCAAATACAAACCAAGTTGCTTTGATAAAATTGCTAAATGTAATACATCACTATATGTTCTGGAAGCAGAGTACCTACTGTCTATTCCAGCCCCTACCTTTGCTAATTATTCACAGGTGTTATCCATTCCTGGCTACCCAGAAGGTGTGGTCTCAGTTTATGCAGTTCTGTACAGTGCCAATCCATATATATATATATATATGAGTCAGATGGTTATTAGCTGTTTGTTATGTCTTTTCCTAGCAGTAATTGCTTAAACTTCAGGCAAGAAAGTGTTTCCAAGTAAGATTTCTTTTTACTGCTATATGGATACAATGAAATAATGTGATGGCTTTTCCTATGTTTTTGGATTTAGTAGCTCAGCCTGCACCCAACCTTGTAGAACCTGGCAGGTCCTCAGGCCTGTCCTGGTGAAGGTAAAATACATCTCTAAATACTACTCTGTCCTCTGCAGCACAGTGTGTGGTTGTACAGCTACAACTTAGTAATGGCTACATTTTCTTAGATATTTAAATAAAGAATCAGTTCTTGCCAAATCTAAAGACACTATATGTATTTTAGTGTATTTTTACCAGAGTAGAATGCTTTTTAGAAATGTATTCTGAACACTCATTCTGAATTGCTGCTATGAACAGTGGCAGTGGGAACAGAAAGTGAAATCTTGTGATAATACACCTACAAATTCTTTTTCTTGAGGATGCCCTTTTTCAGGGGATGCCAGATTTGCAGTGTGGATGAGGGATGTAGTATCCTGTAGCTGTAGCTATAATCTAATAATAGTATTTGAATTACTGCAGCCTTTGGCAAAATTTATGTCTTTTTTAGGTAGTATCAGGTACAGAATTATTTGAAAAGATCTTGGAAATGGCTATGACTAGTGAAAGGAAGATGAAATTCAGGCTTCATACTTTTATTTTCCCTTCATACTGGACATAGCTTGCATTTTTTATTTTTCCCCAACCATGCTTTCTTACTTTATCATTTTTATATTTTTTTTTCATGTATGGTGCTGACCTTTTTCCAAAGTGACATTAACTGTACAGGAATGACTGCAGGCTCAGATCAAGGTCTGCTCTGCAACCCCTTGCTAAAAGTATTATCCAATCGTTGTGTTGTGCTCTTCCCCTTATTATAGGCAGAGAGTATCTTTCTTCTTGTATAAAAATCACATTATATTCTCCAAAGGAGAGACACAAACTGTACCAAAATCTGTATTTACAGATGTATAATTATTGATGTGGCCCTACTAATTGGTTCTGATTAAGGCTTTTGAAACTTCCCCTTTTTCCATCAGTATACATGAAGCTCTGTGACAAGATCGCGTAAAACGAGTACAATTACTTGTCCACAGGAGGCTGTTTGAATTAATCAAACTTGATGAAACTTTGTGCATATAGAACTTTCAAGTGTTTGGGGACAAATATAAGTAAAAAAGACTAGAAGAAAATAAATAGCAGTCATAAAAGTTTTTCTTGTAAACAGAAAAAGGTTTGAAGGATTAAAAGTAGATTCTGCATTAAAAGTAGATTCTGATGAAAAGGTTTCGGTAATGAAGTGGTACATTTATAAGGCTATTTTGCATTAGGGATGCAATTGTTGTGCATTTCTCCATGCAAATGTATTCTACAGCTTTTATGATATCTAAAATTATTCTTGCAGGAAAGAGAAAATTCCTAAGGTGGTACAGATTATCAGTGTTAGCAATATCATGCATAGTAAATTAATATTAATTGATAAAATTTTACAGTATTATTATGTAGCTTCTGGTTGAGTGCTGGAGAGGATTGCTAATTGACCTATTATTTCTAAGGCTTTCTTAGGAAAATGTTTTTAATTTCTATGAAATGGTAAATCCTATTTCCTTATCTTGTAAATAAATAACAAAATCTAAACATTTTCCCATGGGGTCCCTCTGTGGCATTGTGCTTGTTATATGCCATGACATAGACTAAAATATTTCCCTTCACTTTATTGCATTTATGAATCTTTTCCTTCTGTCTGTGAAAAAGGAAGAGGAGAGAAGGAAGAGTAATAACTTCTCTAATTCTTTAGATAGAACCTGCAGGTAAGAGACAGAAATCTCTGAGGAGGTTAGAGAGAAATAAAACTTACACTATTTCTTCAAGATCTTTCTTTATCTGTAGTACATGTTCTAGAGTGTCTTTGGTATTGGATGAGTGAAGGAAATGGTCAAAAGTAAAATCTTTTCATGATCAAAAAACGTGGATCAGGACAAATAGGCCCTGTCATGGTACATTTATGACCTTCCAGTAATGCCCATGTTCAGAGAAAGTAGGGAGATCAGACATGAGGCAGCATGTTACTTAATATTACCTTGTAATGGATCAAGGAAGACAAAGTATGGAAGCCAGATCCTGCAAAAGCTATTCTGCAGCCTGACACAAAATTCTGCTTAGTTTTCAAGATATCTGTGTTTTGTAAATTAGGTGTTCCTTTCAAATATGTTTTCCCCCTTAAATTCTCTGTGTTGCTCTGTTTTTCTTTTTCCCCCCCATTTCTTTGTAATTCAGCGATTTACTACTAAACATGACAAAACTCGCAGAACTCTGTGAAAAGGCTTTATGGGAATGTAGTGAACGCTGTTAATGGAATAAGCATCCATCACATGGCAAGGGAACTCCTAAGTCTAAAAAAGGGTTTTTTG
This sequence comes from Melanerpes formicivorus, assembly GCF_026170545.1. Lineage (NCBI taxonomy): Eukaryota > Metazoa > Chordata > Aves > Piciformes > Picidae > Melanerpes > Melanerpes formicivorus. Next base: position 31,073,647 of record NW_027142355.1, read on the forward strand.
ATAAAAGAGCTTTTTAATGGGTTCAAATTATATTCCTTCAGGTAATTCTTCCTTTGAGAAGAACCATATTTGACACTCCATAACACTCATAATCTGTTTATAAAGGGGTAGTTAGATGTGTTTAAGATACTGATTACTTTTTTCAAATTCAAACATCACTTTTTTTATTTATTTAGAAGCAGCTAATTATTCCCATTTGACCAAAATGGGAATTTCCCAAAATGGGAAAAGCACATGTTCTCATTGTGAAAGAGCTGATAGAATTTTGGGTAATTTTGGCAGCCAAGAGGGCCAACGGCATCCTGGCCTGCATCAAGAACAGTGTGGCCAGCAGGAGCAGGGAGGTCATTCTGCCCCTGTACACTGCACTGGTTAGGCCACACCTCGAGGACTGTGTCCAGTTCTGGGCCCCTCAGTTTAGGAAGGATGTTGACTTGCTGGAACGAGTCCAGAGAAGGGCAATGAAGTTGGTGAGGGGCTTGGAACACAAGCCCTATGAGGAGAGGCTGAGGGAGCTGGGGTTGCTTAGCCTGGAGAAGAGGAGACTCAGGGGTGACCTTATTGCTCTCTACAACTACCTGAAGGGAGGTTGTAGACAGGCGGATGTTGGTCTCTTCTCCCAGGCAGCCAGCACCAGAACGAGACGACACAGTCTCAGGCTGCGCCAGGGGAGGTTCAGGTTGGATGTTAGGAAGAACTTCTATACAGAGAGAGTGATTGCCCATTGGAATGCACCAGGGGAAGTTTAGACTCAAGGTGAGGAGGAAGTTCTTCATCGAGTGAGTAATTCGTCATTGGAATGGGCTGCCCAGGGAGGTGGTTGAGTCACTGTCCCTGGAGGTGTTCAAGAGGGGATTGGACGTGGCACTTGTTGCCATGGTCTAGTCATGGGGTCTGTGTTGATAGGTTGGACTCGATGATCCTCGAGGTCCTTTCCAACCTAAATTATACTGTGATACTGTGGAATGGGCTGCTTGGGGAGGTGGTGGAGTCACCATCATTGGAGGTGTTCAGGAGGAGACTTGATGGGGTGCTTGGTGCCATGGTTTAGTTGTTTTAGGTGGGTTGGATTGGTTGATGGGTTGGATGTGATGATCTTGAAGGTCTCTTCCAGCCTGGTTTTTTTATTATTATTATTAATAATATTAATATTATTATTAATATTATTGTTAGAATTGTGTTTTCCTCTGATACTAAAAATTCTTCATCCTGTTTACCATTTTATTCAAACGTGCAATACAAGCACTGAGGTGAAATTATGATAGCAAATACTAAATAACTTCTAGATTTGGGATGAGACTTGATGTTTACCAGTGATGTGTCTGATGGTCTATGGGGAAGCAAACAGGGGAAAAAAGCCTCTGCAGTGCTTATTTAGAGCTTTATTGCTTTGAAGATACAATAGTTTAATTGAAGCTTTAAGTACAGGTTTTAATAATTGTGTAAGGTTGGTAGATATTTTTTTCATATAGAATTGGCTAGGGCAGCATATGACAAAACCTGAACTTCAGCATGGAAGAATGTCTGTGATCACAGTATCACAGCATCACCAAGGTTGAAAGAGACCTCAAAGACCATCGAGTCCAACCTGTCACCACAGACCTCATGACTATAGCACCATGGCACCGAGTGCCCCTCTTGAACACCTAAGTTTAATTCTCATTTGGTAGCAATCTCCTGTCCCCAGTAGAAACAAAACATTTCTAAAACTTTATAAAATGTACTGTTGTGAAACTGCAATGTCAGTTGTAAAAAAACCCCAAACTTTTACAATAAAAATAGTATCACCTTCTAGCATGGATTCGGTTACGGTAGTCAAAATCCTTTAGATAAGTGTAGGTGTTTAAAGGGAGGATAAATCTCTGGAGCACAAAGAATTTTACATTAATATATTTAAAGTAGAGGTTGTTTTGTAGAAATATGGTTCAAGTGAGATTGATGTATGGTGGGTAGTCACATGGTAAGCATATGTAGCTACTTGCGAAGTTGGTCCGTTGCTGCCCTTCTATAGATACTGACCACTTAGGTCAAGGAAAAAAAAAATACAACCATATTGTTTTGAATTATTTTAAAGTTAAGCAATTGCAACAAGATTTAATGCAATATGACATCATATTATGATAGAATTGAAATGCTTTTTACGTTATTTACGGTGATTGTTTCTCATAAAAACTAATTTATTTTTCGAAAGGTTAAGGAAGGATGATAAATTGGCTTGCACTTTCCTGTGTCATTAAGCTGCACTTTTTAACCGAAGAACATATGGACATTTATGAGAACTGATGTAGATCTGAAAGCAGTGGTGACAATTACTGCTTCAATAAATGCTCATCCAGCTGAATCCAGCAGGAAGGGCCATTCATTAAAAAGTATTTTGTGGTATTTAAAGCTTATTCAAAAGCTTTTGAGAAAACTTTTTTCCCTGCAGGGTCTTAGATGATTTGAATATATTGTTCTCCTACAGATGTGAGATGACTGATACTCAAAGCCTTTTTGCCTCCTTTACAGAAGGTAGAGGAATTGATCAAATTATTTATGCATGTCTTGTGTGCCATCGTGTTTATTTGCAAATTCTGTAATCCAAGTCTCTATTTGAGCAGAATCTCTGCTTTGCTTTTACTCCTCCTTTGCGTCAAAGAAATGGGCTTGATCTTTCAAACCTCATTCTTGTCCTTGTAAGGGGTTGTACTACATTCTTTCTTTTGAGCTCTTTCAGCTTCCACAAGCTCTGAATTCAGTCCTGTGCTGCTGTTCAAAATGGCCACGATATTTCTAGGAATAATCACTTCACATGAATCTTTTCCCTGCACTCTATATAAGGTTCTTCTGGTAACTACTAAATTACATGAACAGTAATTTTGAAAACTACTTAAAAAATACATGCTTGATCCACAGAAGACATAATTTGGACACTCAGAACAAATAAATTCTGGGGGTTTTGTTGTTTGTTTTTTCCTTTACAAGAGGTTGACTATTCTTACTTTAGAAGTTTAATATTTATGCTCTTTTTAAGGAGGTTTTAATTTTTTTATGTACTGGATGATTAGAAGTATATATATTAGATGTGCATATATATAAACAGTGACTATTGTAACTGGGAAATAAGTTATGATATTTTCCTTTAGTATTCCTGTGCTAAATTTAATAAAACCTTGCAAAGAACTTCGGAGTTACTGTCTAAGACAATTAGCAGTTAGAACTGAAATCAGCTGTAGAATTAAGAATGCATCCATTTATGATGAGTTGATTCAAGCATAAGGATCCTAGTTGTGGCATACTGACTTTTCAAGCTGTATATATAGACAAGAGTGAAGGAATTTTAGACTGGATATTAGGGATAAAAAACAACATATGTGAGATGACAAGTTTTTGACAGATGGCCAAGAAGGCCTGCATCAAGAATAGTGTGGCCAGCAGGAGCAGGGAAGTCTTTGTGCCCCTGTACTCAGCACTGGTTAGGCCACACCTTGAGTACTGTGTCCAGTTCTGGGCCTCCAAATTTAAAAAGGACATTGAGACTCTTGAACGTGTCCAGAGAAGGGCAGCAAGGCTGGTGAGAGGCCTCAAGCACAAGCCCTATGAGGAGAGGCTGAGGGAGCTGGGATTGTTTAGCCTGGAGAAGAGGAGATTCAGGGGAGACCTTATTGCTGTCTACAACTACCTGGAGAGTGGTTGTAGCCAGGAAGGGGTTGGTTTCTTCTCTCTAGCAACCATCACCAGAACAAGAGGACGCAGCCTCAAGTTGTGCCAGGGGAAGTTTAGGCTCGAGGTGAGGAGAAAGTTCTTCACAGAGAGAGTTGTTAGCCGTTGGAATGTGCTGCCCAGGAAGGTGGTGGAATCACTGTCCCTGGAGGTGTTCAAGAGGGGATTGGACATGGCACTTGGTGCCATGGTTTAGTGGTTATGAGGTGTTGGGTGACAGGTTGGACTTGATGACATTTGAGGTCTCTTCCAACCTTATTGATTCTATGATTGTATTATTCTAAGTAAAAGCACTGGTTTATATTGCCACAGGAAGTTGCAGATCTTCTGACTTTGGTGGTATGTAAGAAGGGACCAGAAAGCATTTGTTAAGAATCTGTCGGTAAAAATGCACCTCTTGTGGACCATAAGGATGAATTTGGAGACCTTTTAAGGAGACCTTCTGTCTGATTCTGTTTAAGAATTGGGATTTCGCTGGAACAACTCTCCATAGTCCTTGTAAAACAATTTGCAGAAATAAGGAATATATATCATAAGAATACTTTATATTGAAGAACTTATATTGCCTTTCTAAAGTTCTTTTATGAAGTTGTTTTATCTACATTGTTTGTGATATTCTTTTCTCATAAACACTAAATTTTTCTTTTTGTGGAATGATACTGTAAGAAGATTAATTGGGAGAAATCAGTAGTTGTTAATTTATTCACTCATTTTCCTTGCTGGTGATTCATAATCCTGTTCTGTGCAATGGAAATGATATCAAGAGAGAGAATACTTCAAGTTAATTTTATATATTCTTTATCAAATTCTTTGCATTTCTTTGTAGTTTAACAAACTTTTCTGTTTCATGCCTCTAGTGTTTAATTTTCTATGATGCTTGTTAGATTTCCATGTGTTAGTGTCGAGTTTGGGGAAAAGGAGGTTTATTACAAGAGTTTTATTCTCATAGAATTAATGTACATGGGTAATGAAATAGTAAACATTTAAAATTATTTTTAATTTAAAAAAAAATTAAACATTTTTTTTCTCTCCCAGGATCCATCTCATTGTATTTATAAAAATAATTGAGGTAGTTGCTGCAATTTCAGATTGCTTCCAATAAAACTCTACCACCCAAACTTGTACCCTTGAACCCTCTTATAGCCTTTCACTTTGGGCCAAATGGAACAAGATAAGCTCAAAGAATATTGATTATGAAAGGAATGAGGAGATGGTAGAAGGCATTTTTCTGGTTTACTGTTTTTTTGTTGTTTGGTGTTTTTTTTTTTGTTTCATTTTCTGCTGCAGTTTTTATCTGCTGTATTCTGATGTTAAGAATCTGCAGAACTTCATGCTCTGGGCAACGTTCCTGCCAAAAGCATTGATTATAGAAAAAAATCTTTAAATGGAAAGAAAATATAAATATAGAAAAGTTGATAATTGGATACGAAGAGGAATTAACTACAAATGCACATCAAATGTGGCCTCTAATCTATTAGGTTATTTTTTGTCTAAACTTTGAAAAGTTTTCTTGACTGCTGTTTTACATTCAGAAGATGAACAGAATTTCAAACCTAGATGTAAGCAATTTTTCTGAGGGTCGAGAGGACATTGACTGTCTGAAGGGGTATGTTTCAGAATTCTTTTTTTAATACGAGGTTTTGGAATGGCAACAATAACACATTAGGTAGTATTAAAACACCATGCTAAATAGTCCTTGTGTGTAATTTGGTCTTGCCATGAGAAACTAGCTGATGTTTAGTTTTTTTTAATGATCTCATTAAGACTGAACTTAAAAAACAGATTTCAAGTCTTCATGCTGTCCTACACCAATTTACTGATTAAGATACTGTGGTAACTTAAAGAATAGAATAAAATAGAATAGAATAGAATAGAGCAGACCAGGTTGGAAAAGGCCTTTGAGATCATCGAGTCCAACCTATCATCCAACACTATATAATCAACTAAACCATGGCACCAAGCACCCCATCCATTCTCTCCCTAAACACCTCCAGTGATGGTGACTCCACCACCTCCCTGGGTAGCCCATTCCAATGGGCAATCACTCTTTTTGGGAAGAAATTCTTCCTAACATCCAGCCTAAACCTCCCCTGAAAACCTCGGCATAATATTCTTGTAGTCAGTAACCAGCATAGGTTTTGTCCAGGTATAGGACCTGGAAACTGATTTTTGCTATTACTTAACATTTTAATGTTTTTAAAATTAATTTTATTTTACAAAAAGATTGCTAATTTTTCAGTCCTTAAAAGGAACCAATTGTGATGGAAAACCTTGCTTGTTGCTTGCCTGTTCTTGTTTTGAGCTTGATTGAATGTGTTGTTTTGGGGCTTATTTGAGACTGAGGAAGGTAAGGGCAGCTTCTGTGTTAACCTGGTCCCACTGCATTCAATAATTTTGTAGGCTTTTCTGAAAAATGTTTAGTTTTAGTTTACATTTAAAAAGTAACACTGGTATCAAAATATAGTACCGAGTACCTAAGTATGGTTATAAAATAATTCAGACTGAAATATCAAAGTTTGTTATCTTCAGATATTCCAGGTGAGTTTTTGTATAGCACATGTCTTGCTGAGATACAGAAATGGCCATGCTAATGACATAGATATCAAAGTAAGAAGTGAGAAATGCCCTTGTAAAGCTGCCTTTGTGGTGGTTGCATAAATTCCTTGAAGTTGGTGGAAAAAAGCAATAGAGGTATGAAAATGCCTCCAGTGTGGTGGGCAGACTTTTCCTTTGCTCCCTTTTGCTATCTGAACTACAACTTTTTCATTTCAAGAATTATAATGAACAGCAAAATGGAATAGCCTGCCTATGTTTACTTCCTTCATCTCCATGTATGTAGGTAACAGCAGGACACTTTATCTTGTACTCTTCAAAACACCAAACCATTTATGTAGATTTAATTTTACCCTTTTCTTTTAGGTCAGTATTTCAAGATAATTCAAAACCAGGACTGGATGGTTGCTTCTTTAATACTTTTAGGGATGCTTTTACAATTGATACCTTATAATGCTTGTAATTCTTGAAATAGGGAAGCATTTTGAAATAGAAAAATAAGCTTTACTTTCATTCAGATTTTTCCTTTTACTTTGAAACACGATTTAGTGAAATAGCTGTGATCACTCCCAGCTGATTTCTGTGTTCCACACCCTAAAATGACAAAGGCTATATTCTGCAGTTGTTTTCTCTTCATTACACCCTAAAGAGATGAAGACTACATCTGGTCTGCAGTTGCTTTCTCTTAGTTAGTGAAATGAAGTATTGTCTTTTAAAGTCAAGAGTCAGTAGGGAATTTTCTGTCATGAGGTGCAGTATTCTAGTTTTGCAGCTTTATTTTTTCTTTCTGGGAAAATTGATTTCAGTAATGGGCTTTTACTTGAAAGACTGTATTTTGGAGGCAATTTGACATAAACAATTAAACAGCATATTAGATTCATAGATGAAAACTAGGCTTCTTTACTTGTAATTAAAAATGGAAAAATGCACTTATTTACTCACGGATGAGTAGAACTCCTTGTTCAACAAGTGCTACTCATAAATAACTTTTGCTTATGTAATTTTGTCTGTATTTTGCAAGGACTATCTGCAAAATAGACACTAATAAAACAGCTGATGTCACATTTTTTTTCTCACAGATCTTTAGTAATAGGTGAAATTGAATTACAGTTAAAGCAGTATCACCAAATATGACTATGACAATGGTAATATACAGCAGACCTGTTCACTTGGAAAGAGGTAAAGGATTATCAGGCTTGCCCACCATTACTGTTGCACAAGCCATAATATTCTGTCATGGAAAATATGTGAACAGAGGAGTTTCATATTTGTCCAATACAAGGTTGAGGTACTAGGGAAAAGGTGCTGAACTTGCATCCAAAAATAACTCTTCAGAATCAAAGATCTTAGTGTTATAATTATAGCTGGGGGTGGGGCACAGAAACCACTATGAAATTATTGTTTGCTTCTTGGATGGAAAGATGTTTCATGAATTATTTCCTGGCCCTGGAAATTATTCATGCCCTGCATGTGAGTGGTCAGGAACAGATTATTTTGGACAGAAATAAGCACAAAGTACTAGAATGGTTACATCTTAAAAAGCAGGGGGAAAATGAGAGACGTACCTTTTATGGGTGTCATTTTTCAAGAGCTTTTAAGCAACTAGCCATCACAAATTCTTGGCAGCTTAATCTGTAGGAGCACACAATTTGCAGCTCATCTGTCAAAAACACAGGTAGGGTGGACAAAAATTGCTCAGAGGAGAAATGTAAGAATAATAGCACAACTCCATGCCCCAACAATGTGAACAAATTTTCATTTGTAAAGGGTAACAGTCAATATGTTCTGTCTTTGTCAAACTACTTTCATTAGCTTTTCATACGCACAGTCATAAGTGACCTCAATCGTTTCTCTATGATCTGAATCGAGTTATTTGCAGATAGGCCTGATCATGACATCTCCCTACATTGAATAGTAAATAGATTCTACTTTTGCTTCTAGAGATGTTTCCAACTTTCATCTTGCTGCGCATACTTTCACTTTTATGTAAAATGTCGCACTGCGTTACATAACCAAGATATTACTTGCTATGTGAGTGCTATACTTGCTCTGTATTCATAGACTGGAGAGGAGAACGTGTCCCAGATAACTTGGCAGTAGAGATAGGAAAGATATAAGATAAGTTGCCAAAAACCGTTTTTTTCTGAGTTCTTAGGGATTTTCTTTATTTTGATTCCCTGTTTTTGTTTAAAATAAAATCTGTTAATGCTTTTCATCTTATCATTTTAGAGCTTATGAACAAAAGTTTAAATTTCCTGTACAATAATTGTACTCTTAAATGCAACACTGAATATGATTCACCACTACTGCATTTTAATTGTTTCTTCTCCTGTTCTTACAAATTATGAAGTTAAAAAACACGTATGTATGGCCAAAAATAAAATGCAATTAACCAAATGAAGTTACACAAAAAGGCATTATAGACAAACAGTACTTTCAAAAGCAAGCTCATTTTCAGCAGTATTTATGTACAATATTTTAGGATCACATAATTTTAAAACATGGAAGAAGAAGAGTTATGGAAATGTGATTTAGCTTTTGATAATAATTTGTGAAGCAAACTGCATCCTTGAGAAAGACAGTAATGAAATAGGGAAATTTGGCAGGTAATAATTGTTATCTTTTCACAACAATAGGAAAAACTGCAGCATTGTGACTTTCTCAATTCTTGACTGAATTTTCAAACATGTAGGGTGCTTGTGGCCATATATGACAGAAGGTCTCAGACTAAAGAGCAAAATTACTTTTTAGTTTTAAAATATCGTTTACTCTTATCCATAAACAGAGATCGTGCTGGTTGGCAGTCCTTCTAATTTGTTAATTTAATTATTACACTTCTACAATGCTTCTCAGTAATAAATATTTCACCAAGCTAGAATGATTCAATTGATCTCAGAGGACCTATTGTATTGTATAATTAATACCATCATAATCAAAGTAAGAATTTCTTTTGTATGTCACTAGAGCCCATTCCTGCTCTACATGCTATAAAGGGACTTGACTGCTTACAATATTGTAGAAACCAGATTTGTAGAACAGTATTGTCAAGTTTTACTCACTTATTTATGTAGCACTAGATGTGAGCAACCATAGTGGTATTTTTATGGTGAAGTACACTCTTTCCTGTAATAAATAAGAAATCCCACAGGGATTCAAGATACATAGAATTACAAAATATTTACTTCAAAAATTTTTGCAACAGTAAATTATTCCAAGTGGTAAGGTGCCATGGGTATATAGAATAGAATAGAATAGAATAAACCAGGTTGGAAGAGACCTTCAAGATCATCGCCCCTTACTAACTTCGTTGCCCTTCTCTGGACTCGTTCCAGCAAGTCAACCTCCTTCCTAAACTGAGGGGCCCAGAACTGGACACAGTACTCGAGGTGTGGCCTAACCAGTGCAGTGTACAGGGGCAGAATGACCTCCCTGCTCCTGCTGGCCACACTGTTCTTAATGCAGGCCAGGATGCCATTGGCCCTCCTGGCCACCTGGGCACACTGCAGGCTCATGTTCATGCTACCATCAACCAGCACCCCCAGGTCCCTCTCTGCCTGGCTGCTCTCCAGCCACTCTGACCCCAGCCTGTAGCACTGCATGTGGTTGTTGTGGCCAACACATTGTATCTAACACATTGTTTCAGGCAATTTTTAACAGATTTTTAACAAGTTATTATTATGCTTTCAAAGATATTTCATATCAGTTTCTGTTTTTTTCAGTTACATGTTCTCCATTTTGACTTGAGGCTTATTTTTTCACCAGAGGCAAGCACAAATCAAAACTTCCTGTTCTATGGATGTTTCTGGACTTCAGATTAAATTTACGGACACCCACACACATTAATGGTATTATAGAAGCATCTAGTCCTAGGTGTTAAATTTTGACACTGTCTACAAAGATAGCCTCTCACCCTCTTGTCCAAGTGGAATTACCACACTTGCACAGGACAGGAATGGTTTTACCTGTCCTCAAAAGACTTCCAATAACAAAGAGCCTATAAGCTGCAGAAGTGATGTGGGTTTGTTTTTTTATTTTATTTTATGGTTGTTAGTAAAAAATAGATGCATTGCAATGATTTCTTGGTGAAAACACTGAAATTCTTTGATCTGATCACACCATCACTGTATTGGCAAGTAATTTTCATCTCAAATTTCTGTAACACTGCCAAATGAATTGCCTCTGATGAGAGTGGTGGTTGTGTGTAGTCTGAGATCTGATTACCGTGTTCCTTGTAAAAGGAAACAAACTCCCATCAGTCAAACTTGGAAGCAAGAAAATGTGATCTTTCCAAAAGATAACAAAATCTTTTACAGATGGTGTGTGTACTTGGTATTATTCTCTGGATTAATCTTGACATGCCATCATCCTGTACAGATACATCCTGAAAATGTGGGTCTGAAAAACTGCTGAGGAGTGAGTGTTAAAGAAAACGGCTAGAGTTGTGGGAAAACATCCTCAAAACAGAATAAAATTGCTGGAGCAGTGCTTTTTTTTTTTTTTTTTTCCATAGCCAAGAATGTCTGAAGTGACAGAGAAATGTAAGATATTTTGAAAAAACTAGCTTCAGATTTGTCAAGGAAAGAAAAAAAGATGAACTCAGATCCAGAAACTGATGTTTCAGCTAAATCAGGTGGTATCTAAGATTAAAATAGACTGAACATGGTTAAGAAAGATACAAATTAATACTGCTTTTGTATTTGAGATACATATGAAAAATATTTTAAAATAATTATTTGTAAACCATGGTTGTGTAAACAGACTGAAGGAGTTGGGGCTGTTCAGTCTGCAGAAGAGAAGGCTCCGAGGTGACCTAATTGTGGCCTTCCAGTATCTGAAGGGGGCCTACAGGAAGGCTGAGGAAGTACTTCTCAGGATCTCAGGTAGTGATAGGACTAGGGGGAATGGAATGAAGCTGGAGGTGGGGAGATTCAGGCTGGATGTGAGGAGGAGGTTCTTCACCATGAGAGTGGTGAAACCCTGGAATGGGTTGTCCAGGGAGGTGGTTGAGGCCCCGTCCCTGGAGGTGTTTAAGCCCAGGCTGGATGAGGCTCTGTCCAGCCTGATCTAGTGTGGGTTGTCCCTGCCCATGGCAGGGGGGTTGGAACTAGATGATCCTTGTGGTCCCTTCCAACCCTGAATGATACTATGATACTATGATGAAATGGCCTAAGTGGTTAAATTGACATCAGTGTTTGAAATGATAGATACAGTGATATCTGTCTTTGCTTACTCTATTTATTTTATAAAAGGATTATGGAAAAAAAGAGGAAATACCTGCAAATACAAGCCTGTGATTTAGTTGCTGATTTTTATTGTGTTGAAAAAGTATCAAGCTATTTAGGAATAGCAAGCTGGTGTTAGGCTTTATATAATCAACAGTACAGAGGGATGAAACATCAACTTTGCTAGCGGCTTTTGCTGGTAATTGTTGATATATGACTAGTTTTTATCCTGGCAAACACAAGATACATTCTGAAAAGAAATATTTAGAGTTGCAAAGACAATTTTCTGTGTTTCTTATCCTGTTTTTCTGTTGTCTTCCTTCTGTTGCCCTAGGTTATCTAGTTTGCTTCTGTTTTCAGCTCCCAGGAAGACCAGCTATTGTTATTTTTACTCATTTCCCTAGATGCCTTTGGTAGAGCTATTGAAAGTACAGGATACACATTCTGCTCAGATTTGGTTCCCATACTGAACCTCTGCATCATCTCACACATGGGGATAAGGAGCAATTGCCTTGAAGCAGATCGTGCTACTAGTTGCATACCATGACACACATACTCTTCAGTAGGTTTCACACAAAATGTTGAATCAAGGACTAGGAGTCCAGTTTCTGGCATGATTAGTTTAATTAGGAGAATGAGTCAAGCTGATAAACATGCCCAGTTATCCATAGGGGTAGATGAGCTGTGCTGGCTCTATAAGTGATTGAATATGTTCAGTATAAACAAGATTGTCATAAAGTAGGTGACCTCAACAGAGTACAAGCAAAAAGCAGTCTTCAAAAGTTTAACACCTCGCAGGATTTAAATAGGATTTTGTGAGCTCAGAAGATATTAAAACTTCATAGGCATTTAACCTCTTGACATATTTGAAGATCTTGTTTTGAAAGAAAGTGTCATTAAAAATCTCCAATGAAATTGTTGTTAAAAACTTCCTAGTATTGGCAGAATGTTTAATTCTGCCTCTATCTGGTTTGCAATAATAATTGAACAATGGTAATTAGAAACTGTAAAATAAATAAATAAATAAATTGGCTTTTAATAGACTCCCAGCATGGAAAATTCTAGTCTGAATAGTGGAGACTATAAAGGTTGTATCTTACAATTAGGCAATAGGTGTCACTGTACATGCTGTCTGTAATGATCCTAAGGAGAAAGTAATTTAGGTATCAATGCAGGGAAGAAATATTTCAGATGACCTGCTTTCTGTTGAGGCTAATCAAACAAATTAAAACAATTTACAAGCTAATTATAGCCCCTTTGCAGCAGCAAATGGTGCTGTAGTAGCTCTTCAGATAACTTCTGTCATTGGTCTGGAGCAGGATATTTAAAAGACACAGTGGCAAATCTAGATTGATACTTCAGTTAATCTCTTGTATGCTGCTTGATGGGCTTGGAAAGTGAAACATTATTAACGCATATACAAGGCATAGTCTGGGGCACGGTTCTAACAAATGTTTGAGTCATTGTAGTCTTGTTATATAGGCTGAATTAGGCATGAAATACCTTCACTGACAGATGTTTCATTGACTGTATTTTTGCTTAGCAGCTTAGCATTTTTGGAACCTACCATAGGTTATTTAAAGCGTCTTTAGCTGAAAGCTCTTTTTAGCAATCTGTTTATTCCCCCTCCCCTCTTTATATTTTGTTTGTAAAGACTAAAAGCATTTGTATTGCAAGCTCTCTGGACAAAGACAAAGGGCTTTTCACAGTGACACTTTTGGGATCTAGTCCTCATGCTCATTATAATTATCCTTCTATTCATGCAATTAGACATATTGAGAAAAGCTATCATAAATAAATGAAATCTATTTTAATCCCTTCTCTTATAACATTATAAATTGTATATAATAATAATTGGCACTTGGCCTTTATCTTGTCATATAGGTTACTTTCTAAAATGGTTTGGAGTGGGTGCTCTTTCTAAATCAAATATTTTGAGTTATCATCCTTCTGAATGAGACTTGAATTTGCTGACCAAATGGATAGAGATAGATGACGTGGAAGTAGTTTTAATGTGGCATTGTCTGTTGACCTATTTGAGGCCCCTGAAATATGTATAAGCCCAGTTTAGAAATATGTTATGCAGCATTCATTTCATGAACATGAAGAGCATTGTCTGAGCGTTGTTTGTTCAGAACAGTGCCATGTCTATAAGATAATCTTAAATTCACCTTTAACATTAAACCAAGATGGTAGATTGTACTGTATTCAGACCTTGAACTAACTGCAGTTGTCTGACCATAGTAGGGCTTCTGCCAAATAGAGCAATCCTACTGCATAAGTTGTACGTAGTTCTGTACATTATGTGGGGCCTTGATAAGGATTTAAAGTTGGCCAAATCAAAAATTACTAGTTGGTTAGAATTAGCTTTTCAGCTTGTTGGTTCCTGCAGGACAAATCTTTTAAGTTACAAAAAGAATAAACATAATTGGTACCTCTTTATGAGTGGATTAAGTGAGCTAGACAATAATTAAGCATTCATCATCTTGCTATTTAGTAATTTACTGATTAACAGAAGTTTGAAAGAAAATTTAGACAGTGTAATTGGAAAAAATAATGTTTGGTTGATGGTTTTAATGCATACTTTTTTTTCCTTCTTTTGACAAGTGTTTATCACTTAATGAGGCCAAACCCCAAAAATAAATTTTGAAAGACAGTTGGCAAAAGTAATTGCAATATATAAGCAGAAAATGTTGTCACAGCAGCAACAGAATATTAAAATAGGAATCAGCACTGAATATAGGCCACCACATGTGTAGGATGTCTGGGTTGGAAAAATGCACTGCAATGTATTTGAGGGTTGAAGTGCTGAGGCCCAAACAATAGGCCTTAAACCAAAGCTGACCTCTGGATGAACATCACATCCCAGCCAAACATTGTGTATTCTTGATATCTGCTCATTAGAGGAGTATGTATCTGTTCCTAGTATATAACCATTAGCAAAATATGCATGCTCATTAGTGAAAGATGTTGCTTAGACAAAATATAATGATTAATGGGAATGAAATGTTGTGAGAAGGTATTTAACTTGCCCTGTTTAGTAGAGCATCGTGGCCTTATTTGGTAAATCATCAAAGCCCTGTAGCTGGATGGTCTGGCTTGAATAGATTATACAAAGACTGTATCTCAGAGATTGCCAAGACGATGGAGCCAGGTGTTTGTCCCTGTTGGAAAGGATGTGGTCAAAACCAAATAGATAGGCACACTCCCTGGGCCCTGCCCAGGCTATGGGAGTATTCTAACAGAACAAAGCCACTTATCCCTACATTGGAGGTTATGTAAACTTGTTTATTCAATGATGTGGAAGCTGGACCCTCTTGCAGCGATTTTGGAAGCCTCACCTATGAGTGCATGGGACTTCCCAATTGCTGGAAAAGGTTCTTCAAATCCTCACTGCAACCAGGGCTCCCCAGTGACTGCGGATCTGGATGATGGTAAATTATTAAGGCAATTTGTAATGTGTCTTTCCTAATCACTATCACTATCCTCTTGATGTTTAGCAGAGGCAAAATCTCTTAAAAATCTCTATCAAGAACCTTTTCTTTTTCTTCTTGGAATCCCACCATTCAGCAATACATAATTTCCATTCTTAAAAATTGCTCCTGCTGCTTTTGTCTCCATGAAATGAATTTTAGTATGAAACACTGACACCTGATCCCATGACTGAAATGGCAGATTTCCATATAAGGAAAACTGATCCTGTTAATGTTATCTTCATCTTTTCATTAATTTAGTATAATAATCCAAAGAGTTTCTAATGATTAAATCCATTTTAGTTGCTGTATTTCCTGAATACCAATTACTGGTTTTGAATTATTTAGTTTAATACAGTACCTAATGGAATAAGTGAGCTCTTATCTTCTACATCTTACTATGCTTTTTATTGCATGTGTTTGCTGTGTTGTGTGAAGCTAATCATAAAGTTGTGGAGGAGCCATTTCTTTGCTTTCTACTCCCTAAGATGCATTTTCATAACATTGAGTTTCAAGAGCTGGTTGTTTTTCTCCAATGGGCATCCAGCAAGTAAGAACATCTCTCCAGAAAGTCTTTGTAAAATCTCACGGAACACTGACTAAAGGTAGTTTTAATAAATCATTAGTTTAAATTAATTACTTATTTTTTTTTTTAGTGGGAAGACATGCACACTACCCACTTAGGTTTTTAGAGAGAACAAGTGAACTCTCCAGTTATCTGCATTTGTCTGCCAATGCACATTTTTAAAGATTACCAACTGGATTTACTATTTTCACTGAGGGTGCAAAGATAAATTGCTATTCTAAACAGTGAGATAATCTGCACGTTTCTTAATATGTAAGCATTATTTCTAATCATGATTTTATGTGTACATTAGCTAATTTGTGTATAGACATTCTATTTTAGGAGGTAATTTTCCTGTCAGATACACTTCGTCTGTTGTTTTGTGGTTAGAAAATTATAGTGGTACAAAGTTTTGAGAATCCATCAGTGACACCAGAATTTTTATTAAGCACTGAGAGCTGCTTTTTCATCTAAGGAATGGAGAATTTCCATCGTGCCTGTTTGTGTGATCTTTAAATGTAACTTTGGTTTTATATGGTCCTCCTTTCTGATGTGCACCTGCTTGTGCTCATCCATATGGCTAAGTCTGAGGTGCTGAAATTTATGTTTCTGCCAAATATAACCAATGATTAACACATGCTTATGCCCATATATAGGTCTCTGCTTAGTCATATTTTTCTAACATATGCCTTGCTCTTTAATTAAAAAATACTATGTGGATTATTTCTTTTTAAAGCATATAATAGACTAATAACTTTGATAATTGTTATATGAGGAATGAGTTGTCTTTCACTGAGCTTTTTGGTCCCTGCTTAGCTTTCAGCTTCTGTATACGCAACAAATTATCTATTTCTCCCAAATTTTTAATCTGAAACCATGTTTTTTATAACCTCAGCATACATATAACAGAATTGTGTCAAGACCTTTGAGACAGATAAAATTCAGTTTAATAATGATTACAGAGTACATTCTGGACAGGAGAGAGCTAGCTAGGAAGGATAATTTTAGGGTGTTCACAGCAGAAGAGAATCTGTGGCTTTTAGAAGGCTGGTGAGGACAGGAGTCCTCTTTTTCTGACTTCCTGTCATCCCTTCAGCACAAAGCCCTTTGTCTTCCTCCATGTTTTGTTGTTGAGAAATCAGGAGACTCCTCATGTTTATTTCATTAAGTAATCACATTTTAATGTTCCTTACAAAGATAAGCTTGTTCTGCTGGTCTGCTGCACTGGGTGATGGGAAGGAGAAGGAAATTGAGGCCAAGACTGGCTCTGTCTCCATAGAGAGACCTGGTCAGAATAGCCATTGAGCTAATGGAGTAGCATAATTATCTTGCCCACATTAAGTGGGTGTATTCAAAATAAGAAAGACTTGCAATTATAGTAATACAAGCTTAAAGGTGACTGACTCTAGATGTATACAGACCAGTCCCATTGCTAGTGATAAAGTGCTGCTTTCTGCCCCTCATTGTGAATTTTTTTGGTTTGGTTTGTTTGGTTTTTTTCACTGTAGACCTGACTCTATTTGCAATGCTTTTGCGAAGGTTTTATCCATGAGATTAATGTGAACAGATGGTAAGGTGAACACCACAGTGACACTTAAAATATAGACCATAGCTTGGGGCTCTGTTGTGTTCCAGGAAAGGACAATGCCGTTGCTATATAACTAATACAAAATGTGATGTTGCTCATATTCCTTAAGAAAAGGAAAAATCCTGGTTAATACAGCTGTTCAAAGTCAAATGGCTGCCATGGAAATTATTTTAATTTACATAATGGTTTCATAGGCTAAAATATTAGCAGTCCTGTAAGTGAGTGAAATGTCTGTTAATGCAGACCATTTATGCAGTTGTTACAAATGTCTGACAATCTTTATGCTGAAATACAGGCTGAGGAAATTGAATGTGAAAATAGACCACTTTTTTGTGTCTGTGCTGTTTCTGTTACACGAAGGAAAACATTCAGTCATCTCAGTCATTTGGTGTAATTGATGATTGCAAAACAAACTAGTCCTATTACCATATGAATGTGTTTGAAGTTGGGATTAGAATGCACTAAACTCCTTTTTCTAATGGTTGTCAGTGAGAAATATTCTTGCTGAAAACTACTTTAGAATTTGAGGTTTAGAAGTAGCAAATGTGATTGTATTTATTTTTCATTAAAAAAAGGAAAAAAGGTTTTGGGGATTTCCAGAAGTACAGACATGTCTAAATTAGTGAAAAATAAGTGAATAATAGAATTAATGAATGAATGGGTAAGTACAATATACTTTTAGAAAAGCAAGCATGGCTGCTGTGAAAGGAAACCTTGCCTTAAGAGAATCGGTTATGTGGATCCTGTTAATTAATACATTTGTCTGGGATTTCTAAAAGGTGTTGATTCCTTTCCCAGAGGGTATAAAGGAAACTAAACAGTGAGTGTCTAAGTGGAAAGGTTTGCAAGACTAAATACTTGATTAAAATGCATGATGCTTTGATCAGTGAAGGTCGGTTTCCGATTTTGCAAGACTTTTATTGAACATAGGCTTTTCAATATATTGCTAAATACTGTGTCTGTGTAATATAGGTAAATGTAATATGGTGTACATGAAGACAAAATAGAATCTTGGCTCTGTATACAAAATTATGGAGCCAAGCTGATCATTATCATGTAGTAATGAAAGCCTGAGGTTATGACATATAATTCTTTGAAAACAAGATGCTAACAGCAGACAAAAAAAGCAACAACTATTATGAATTCTTGGCCAAAGAAGAGAGGACAAAAGAGACAAGATAATGAGAAGATTGTATACCATGGTTTTCCTCCATTTTAATGACTGCTTGCAGTTTTGAGTACTATATTTCAAAAGGATGTAGCAAAGCATGTAAAATGCTCATGTTGGGTTCACAGTATCACAGTATCACTTAGGTTGGAAAGGACCTCGAGGATCATCGAGTCCAACCTATCAACACAGACCCCATGACTAGACCATGGCACCAAGTGCCACATCCAATCTTCTCTTGAACGCCTCCAGGGTCGATGAGTCAACCACCTCCCTGGGCAACCCGTTCCAATGACAAATGACTCGCTCGGTGAAGAACTTCCTCCTCACCTCGAGTCTAAACCTCCCCTGGCGCAGCTTGAGACGGTGTCCCCTTGTTCTGGTGCTGGTTGCCTGGGAGAAGAGGCCAACCCCTTCCTGGCTACAACCACCTTTCAGGATTAGACCAGTGGCCAAAAGCATGTGAACATGTTTTATGTTTCTCCCATTGTTAACATCTTTCCATAAGCAGCTAGGCAAACTGGATGCTGTAGGTGTCTTTTTGTGCTAGTCAAGTTGTGTGAAAGGGAGTGAGATCTGCTGGGAAATTTTCAGACTTAGCCTTTTAGCAAACTATACCAATTAGGTGGCCTAAAGGGAGTGAAAGCTGCCTGCCCCAGGATTTTAGGAAAAGTCTGTTGGAAGTTAACATTTTGAGAGTAGGACAGTCTTTGTTCTCTAGAAAAACTACAAGACTACATGTTTTGCCTGTTACCTCTCATATGCCTAATACAGTTGTATGAAAGACCCAAATGTACACAAAGCAATGAAATTACATGGGAACTGATAATACTGTGAACATTGCTTTAAGTACAGTAGTACAATTTACGTCTCATGTCAAGGAACTCCTTGGCTACCTTTTAACATAAGCTTGGTTTCTGTCACATGTCAATTATTCGGAACTTCAGAGTCTTAGGCTGTAACTCATAGTCCTTCAAAGCAAACTTTGCTGATGAGCGTAGTTCGTTAGAATTGTACCTTTAAAGAAAATGGTATTATGTGCAAATACAAGAGTTTATACCAAAATAGTAAGAGGTTCTGCAAGAGTTTATACCAAAATGGTAAGAGGTTCTGAAAAAACTGAACATTTTTAAAATGAAGCATTCAGATTTTTGTCAGAACAATTTAGCTAAATTTACTTTAAATTAGTGTAACAAGTCCAAATGAAACCCATCAGCCAATCCCCACTTTCCAGCACTCTCCAAATTACTCAGCCCTGCCAGATGCCAAACATAAGCATTCATGCTAATTTCTTCATTGTGCTATTTGCTATCAAAAGAAAATAAATAAGGGGTAGACATTATGTTTCTAATTGTGACTAGTCTAAGCTTGACATTGCTGTAGATTTTTATCTGTGTATCTGGATGTGAAACAATAAAAAGATTAATTCTAAAGTTTTCCATCTTGCCAGACTGTTTCAAATTAGATCAGAATCTCTTGGTCTCTGATGGCTCTGTTCCTGGAATATTCAGTATGTCAAAAACACATAGTTAGCAACACAAGCCTAAAATATTTTGCTGTGTCATATTCGGTTCTGGGAGATAGAGCATGCATTCTGTCAATGTGACTATTGACTAATTAGGCAGTCCTGTAAGTGAACAGAGTATAATTATAGTTACACCCTGACAAGGACTTCTAGTACTACATATGTTGGGTTTTTGAGAAACTTAAATTTAAGTTTCTCATTAAGCACATTGCACTGTAGCCTCGAAATATTCATGACAGTTTTTCCATCCTATTGAATTTTCCGCAGCATATGAAGGAACCGAATTATGAAGAAGTGTTAAGAAATTGAACTGTAGAATAGAACATCATTTATTAACTCATAGAATCTCAATTATGTAAAGAAGTTGAACCTATAATGCATGACCAAATTGTAATCAGCCATCACAACAGGTTATGAGCTGCATGTAGTTTAAATTTCACTGCATATTCTTTAAATTCTCTTGAGGGCCTTTTCATTGTTAAACCAGAAGAGAGATTATTTGCCAGCAACAGCTTTTTACATATTTTATTCACTTGACAGTTCCATTGCTTGCATAAGTGAGCTTTTGTTTTATCAAAATACTGCTAGTGTTGGGACTGTACATTTCCTTTTTACAAGATCCTTAGAAGGACTTTATGGCCATAGGCAAGTTCTCTGTTCCAGAGAAAATGTAGAAACTGTATGATGTTCCTCAAATACTTTTGCATATACTACAAGTTTCTGAAAGATCTCTGACAGTTCTGGAAACAAAATCATGGGTAATGTCCATTAGCTTCTTAAGAAGGCATGGCAGCATGTGAAGAACTGGATACACGCTTTTTTCCGTGACTGCCGATAGATCAGTAGGAAGTTATAGCTTCCAATACCAGCTTTATTTTGATCCTTGTAGTTTACCAAAGGTTTGGCTAATGGATCCAGTAGGCCTACATTCTCTTTTCTATTGTTTCCATAGTCATAGGCTTGGTCAGTTTTGGGTGTATGTATTTCATTTCACTTCCTATCTAATGGAGGTCAGGAGGAAGCTTTACACAGAGAGAGTGATTGCCCATTGGAATGGGCTGCCCGGGGAGGTGGTGGAATTGCCATCACTGGAGGTGTTCCCGGAGGAGACTTGACAGGGTGCTTGGTTGCATGGGTTAGTTGATTAGGTGGTGTTGGATGATAGGTTGGATGCGATGATCTTGAAGGTTGTAGACAGGCGGATGATGGTCTCTTCTCCCAGGCACCCAGTACCAGAACAAGAGGACACAGTCTCAGGCTGCGCCAGGGGAGGTTCAGGTTGGATGTTAGGAAGAAGTTCTATGCAGAAAGAGTGATTGCGCTATGGAATGGGTTGCCCGGGGAGGTGGTGGAGTCGCCGTCATTGAAGGTGTTCAGAAGGAGACTTGATGGGGTGCTTGGTGCCATGGGTTAGCTGTTTGGGTGGGTTGGATTGGTTGATGGGTTGGACACGATGATCTTGAAGGTCTCTTCCAACCTGGTTTGGTTTATTCTAATAAAGGTTTATTCTAATAAAGGTCTCCTCCAACCTGGTCTGGTCTGGTCTATTCTATTCTATTCTATTCTAAATGCATATATAGCCAACATCATTATAGTTAAATGAGTTTAAATTCACTAAAATTTGAGAATGTTTTGCAGTAAATTTTCAGACAGTGCAGCACTGACTGTTTCTGTGTAAGTGGTGCTGAGTCACAAAAAAAAAAAGGAAAAAAAGAGGCATATTTTAGTTGAGAGGGGAGACAAGTTTGAGAGACCTTTGAAACTTCACCTGGAACCCCAGCATACCTGGCACACACTTACAGCCTTTAATTCTTTTATTTCAAAACTGTGTATGATAGAGGAACTATTATTGTGGTAATAGCCAAGTTGTTTTTGTTCAACCTACCATTGAAAGAAACTCCAAATGTTTTATGTCTAAATGACAGGAGTAGAGATGATAATAATGAGTTATAGCTGTTGAAACTATACAACCATAAATACAACACCATGGCCATTCTTATTTCTGTAGGCAATACATCTGGGTCTGTGGTGTTGCATGTATCCACAGTGCAGCTGAGCTTTGTTTTCAGGAAATCTAAGGGTTCTTTCCAGGATAGGTACTTAAGATGAAAGTAATATAGTCACTTCCTTGTACCTTATTATTGCTTCATAGTCAAGAAAGGCGTGACCCTAGAATTAATGTAGATAAATTAGGCTTGAAATAACAGTGGCATAAGCGTAGAAAGAAACTATGATTTGCTTCATATAACTTGACTGAAATCAATGCAGTTTGTTTACTATTTATAGCTTAGTGTGCAGATAACATTTTAAATACGGTCTGATCATCCAAAAAGGTTTTCTAAAAGCATCTAGGTGAAAAATATCAAGGGTACTACTGCCTTTGTTTGTGACCTCACAAAGTTTTCATATGTGATCGGCAATGCTTTTTGACCTTGCATAGTTAGGTCACAACTAACCACAATACCATGTGGCTAACAATTCACTGGGAGAGATATCTTTGATTTTTCTGAGAATTATTATGATACTGAGAAGCACATTTTCCCATGTATGATCAGATTGAAATAAACTGGAAGAATGCCACATTTATTTATGATGCACCTCAAATAAGAAGGAACGGCCTCAAGCTGTGACTGGGTGTTTTGTGGCTAGACATTAGGAAACTTTTTTCACAGAAAAAGTGGTCAGGCATTGGAATGGGCTGCCCAGGGAGGTGGTTGAGCCACCAGCCCTGCATGTGTTCAGAGATCATTTAGACGTGGTGCCTGGGGGTATTGTTTAGGGGTGAGCCTTGTAGAGTAGGGTTATTGATTGGACTTGGTGATCCTGAGGGTCTTTTCCAACCTGAATGTTTTGTGATTCTGTGAAATTTAGAGTATCAGTACAAATGAAGAACAATTTTGTTCCTTGATTTTTGTGTATTTTGTGTGTGAAACTAATGTCATACAATCAAAGCTGCAAATGATGGGAGTGCAAATGATGGAGAGAAGTTGGTGTCTTTAAAGTCTGTGAAGTGTTAGTGCTTTTAAACAACAATAGGTGTACTATTTCTATTGGGAATCAAGCAGTAGAAGATGTTCTATTTTTATTCCTAGCCCTTGAAAGAAATATTTGTTTGCTTTAGAACTGTCCAATGTTGTTGAAGAGAGAAAAGAGGAGCTGCGGTGTGCTTGAACATCTTCATGTCTGGTTCCTGGGATTTATATATATCAGTGATTTATTTCTGTTTGTTAATTGCAAAATAGCAGCAATTCTAATTTGACATGCTTGTTAGCAACAGTCTAATAATCCTTTGAGGGATAGTTGATAACCTTCTATGTCCTGCAAAGGGATTAGCAAATGCTACTCTGGGAATGAAATAATATAGTGTAAATGAGTCTAAAAGCAGGTGCTCCAAAAACTGAAATAGGTTGGAAATTTGGAAAGAGATATAAAACCATTGCTTTTGACTATTACCTCTGCTCACTACCCTAATGTTTAAAACTCGTATAACTATATTTTAAACATTTTTTTGAGGAAACATTATGTGAAGGACTGTTTCAAATAAAGGGCATCTATGTAAGTGAGAATGACATCATCTAAACTGTAGGGAAACCAAGGTATTGACACTTAAAACTACCTTGTAATATTCTTGATGTTCAAATTGAGAAACTATAAGGAGGATATGGTTCAAGATGACATTCCTATGGTTGAAGATAAGAAAATTCAGTACTAAATTCAGTATAGCTCAGGTGACATTATTCAAGAGAAAAAAAACTGAAACAAAGGGATTGCCCTTTAAAGAGAGTGTTAAAAAAGGCACCAAATCAGTAGCACATATATGAATTCTGGAAACCAAAAAGAGAAAGTGCTAGCCCTATGTCTGTCTGATTTTTGGAAAAAGTTAAGTCACATGCTATTGTATAGCATCTGCTACTTTCAGAAATGGAAAAGTACAGAAAAGACAAAGCAAGCTGTGCCACTTTTGGCATAGTATCATATTGCAAGGATTTAAAAGCAAACGACTGTGGTGATCAGATCAGCAAGTCGTAAAGTGGAACTTTGTCAAGAAACTGGGTTCTGCTATACGGGGTTTAAAAAAAAAACAACCACCTTGTTGTGCATATGATTTAGAGATTGGAATCCTGGATGCCTGGGATTCATCAGAACCAATGGACGTATCTAAATCTAAGCTTATTACATAGACTTCTAGACTTCTCTTGCAATCAATGGACAGGAATGGGCACTCCCAGGTGAGTAAACCATTTCATTTTGAAAGAGATCTAAAATAAGCTACACAGATTGGGTCCTAAAAGTGACCATTTGCTCTCAATTCAATGCAGAGCACAAGGGGGCTTATCTGGGATGCAAAATACACAGCACAAATCCTGCCTGAACTGGCACTGAAAGTAGGCCATGCAGATTTCAAAGTTTTTGAGTTGGCAGAAGTGAAAACAAGGAGAAGGAAGCATGCAAATTTGCAAGAAATACAACTGAATTTGGTGTTCTTTGCCCCTTTTTTGGGGGGGGGCTGCTTGTGGTTTTTTGGGTTTTGGGTTTGTACTTTGTTTTGGTTTTGTGGCGTGTTTTTGTATTTGTTTTGTTTGTTTGTCTGCTATCCCAGGTTTAGAAAGAGCCCTATGAGCAACTGAAGAATTTAAAAAATGCTAAGGTTTTATACATCACAGTATCACAGTATAACTAAGGTTGGAAGAGACCTCGAGGATCATCGAGTCCAACCTGTCAACATAGACTCCATGACTAGACCATGGCACCAAGTGCCACATCCAATCCCCTCTTGAACACCTCCAGGGACGGTGACTCCACCACCTCCCTGGGCAGCCTGTTCCAATGACGAACAACTCGCTCAGGGAAGAACTTTCTCCTCATCTCGAGCCTAAACTTCCCCTGGTGCAGCTTGAGACTGTGTCCCCTTGTTCTGGTGCTGGTTGCCTGGGAGAAGAGACCAACCCCTTCCTGGCTACAACCACCTTTCAGGTAGTTGTAGAGGGCAATGAGGTCACCCCTGAGCCTCCTCTTCTCCAGGCATCTAGTGTTCCTTTTAAATTTGTGGGTTTGTGTGGCATTGTGATCTCTTTTTAAAAAATAAGTAATACGTAATTGTGCCTACAACGGAATAGAAAAAACATCTACTGAGTAGTAATTTCTGTTCCAGATTTCTCACATGTGACTCTATTCAGAGTATTCGGATTCGATGCATGTTACAGATTCAGCAATTAATTTCTCCCCATTCTTTTAAAAACATGATGTATTTTTAGTGTGTTAGTAAAAATGGAAGGAAACTGTGATGAAGGAAGGAAAGATGATTTAAATAAAAGAATCAATATTTATACTTCCCCCCCCTGCACAGTACTTATTTGGAATTTTATAGAAATATGTATGCTGGTATATTAGAAAGACATACTGAGGTATTACATTAGGAAGAAGTAAATTGGTGAAAAAGAGATACAAAACTTTGAAATAAATTTGCCCTATAGGATAACATCAGAATTGCTTTGGTAAAATCCCCAAAGAACAAAGTTTTAGTGGGCACAAGATTGTGAATGTTTTAAGACGGAATATTTTTGTGCAATTTGAAATCTGTCCTGCCTGAACTATTGTCTATTAATAGCAACTGTTTTTGCTATAAACAGTCGCAAAATGGGTGACTATTATTGTGAAGTCACTGGTTTACTTAAGTTTTCACTATTGCATGTAGTGAGATGCTGTAAAAGTGGAAATGTGTAATTTACACCAGACCTGGGCTGCATCAGGAGAAGTGTGGCTAGCAGGTCGAGGGAGGTGATCCTCCCCCTCTACTCAGCCCTGGTGAGACCCCACCTGGAGTACTGTGTCCAGTTCTGGAGCCCCTATTACAAGAGGGATGTGGAGGTGCTGGAACGTGTCCAGAGAAGGGCCACAAGGATGATCAGAGGGCTGGAGCACCTCTCCTATGAGGACAGACTGAAGGAGTTGGGGCTGTTCAGTCTGGAGAAGAGAAGGCTCCGAGGTGACCTAATTGTGGCCTTCCAGTATCTGAAGGGGACCTACAGGAAGGCTGGGGAGGGACTTCTCAGGATCTCAGGTAGTGATAGGACTAGGGGGAATGGAATGAAGCTGGAGGTGGGGAGATTCAGGCTGGATGTGAGGAGGAGGTTCTTCACCATGAGAGTGGTGAAGCACTGGAATGGGTTGTCCAGGGAGGTGGTTGAGGCCCCATCCCTGGAGGTGTTTAAGAGCAGGCTGGACAAGGCTCTGGCCAGCCTGATCTAGTGTGGGGTGTCCCTGCCCATGACAGGGGGTTTGGAACTAGATGATCCTTGTGGTCCCTTCCAACCCTGAATGAAACTATGATACTATGAATGACATGCCTTTTATCATCATCATCATCATTACTTTAAAATGATAGCTATCATGGCAAACATTCCTTTTTCTGTTTAGTGAAAAAACCTGTACATCTCAGTGGGTATTAGTTTGATTCGTTAGATCATACTGATGTAATCCTGAGCAGAGTTTTAAAAGTTGTTTAATCTTTGGAAACCTTTCTATTTACTTCAGAATTAATAGAATTAGATTTCCACTAAGTAAACTTCTGCATCTATGACCTGAATAAAAGTATAACCACTAATAGCAGGGAAGATAGAGTTAATGAAAGAATCAAGAAAACATAGGTAGAAATGTGGGTAGGGGTGTGGTTAGTTGGGCTTGCCAACCAGGCAAAATTAGAAACAGTGTGTAACTCATAATCAGCTTGTCCAAAATATTCTCATGATCACTGTACTGCCTCTTCTGTAAAGATGAAGCTCTTTTCTGATGTCATCCAATCTTTGGTTTCAATTCTTACCTGTGCAGATTCAGTGATACGTTTGTGCTTTCAGCCATATTTTCGATGCATAAGCCAATATTCTAGTGTACTCTGATGCAGTTTTGTCTTTGCTTAGTTCATATTTAATTAAACACTTAAATGTTGTGATTGACAGTTTATGTTTTCTTAGGCCTTTCTGATCATATACGTCCCTGCTTCTCTGCCACATGGTCCTTCCTGCTACACCCACGCCTTTGCAAAGGACTGGTTTTGTATGTCATATTTCTTTTTTCCCATCCCTCCATGTTCTTTACCCTTGTGAACCCTATCTGTTACTGTTTTTTATATATATATATACACTGTTTGATGAAAATTTGTACCTCTCTACTTCCAAGCCAAATCCTAATTATTTCTTGGTGGATTTGCTCCTTTCTTGTCCTCTCTATTGGGAAAGAGGAGGGGAGAGCGGGGGAGGGATTCTCAGCCTTACCCCCATTTGAGCTCTTAAGTCCGAGTTAAGGCTCAAACCACCACAACAACTTCACATTCTAAATTGTTTAGGACTTCAGTTTTTATTGTGAGAGCATGTAGACTAATAGAAATCAAGTTCAAGGCAAATGTAATGCACTATATATGTGTCAATAACTCATATTTAAAAATATTTCAAATCAACTCTGTCTTACTGTTAGCTATACATTCTGTTCTGTAATTTTTAGCAGCACATATTTATTTTACCCTTTGGGATAAAATTTGTGCATTTGATTACCAATCAGCTATCTTAATTCCTTGTGAGGAAATAAGGAAGAATATCTCACAGCTTTGCTGGAAGGATGAAGTTTAGTGTTATAGTTAGCATGTTTCATTAATGACTATTTAAATACTAGATGCCGATGATTCAGAGGATATAGAAGAAAAATTAAATCGAGAAGATTAGGTATCTTTTCTCCTGAAGGCTGTAAAAACTGTGGCAAACTTATGTTTTTAGGTGGTAGCATATCATCTCAGGCTCATTGATACATGCTCACCAGGGGTACTTCCTACAGCTGTCCAACAGCTGTCAAACATACTCTCAATCAGAGGCTTGCTTAATGCAGGATGGGCTGTGTTTGCTCTACCTTGTTTTTATTATAGAGAACTTTTATCTCCTCCTGGGTTAAGCAGAGTGGTTTCATACTGGTTGATGGTAGGCTGAACATGAGCCTGCAGTATCACAGTATCACTTAGATTGGAAAGGACCTCAAGTATCATTGAGTCCAACCTATCAACACAGACCCCACGACTAGACCATGGCACCAAGTGCCACGTCCAATCTCCCCTTGAATGCCTCCAGGGTCGATGACTCAACCACCTCCCTGGGCAACCCGTTCCAATGACAAATTACTCACTCGCTGAAGAACTTCCTCCTCACCTCAAGTCTAAACCTCCCTAGGCGCAGCTTGAGACTGTGTCCCCTTGTTCTGGTGCTGGTTGCCTGGGAGAAGAGGCCAACCCCTTCCTGGCTACAACCACCCTTCAGGTAGTTGTAGAGGGCAATGAGGTCACCCCTGAGCCTCCTCTTCTCCAGGCTAAACAATCCCAGGCAGCCAAGAGGGCCAATGGCATCCTGGCCTGCCTCAGGAATAGTGTGGCCGGCAGGAGCAGGGAGGTCATTCTGCCCCTGTACACTGCACTGGTTAGGCCACACCTTGAGTCCTGTGTCCAGTTCTGGGCCCCTCAGTTTAGGAAGGATGTTGACTTGCTGGAATGAGTCCAGAGAAGGGCAACAAAGTTGGGGAGGGGTTTGGAACACAAGCCCTATGAGGAGAGGCTGAGGGAGCTGGGGTTGCTTAGCCTGGAGAATAGGAGGCTCAGGGGAGATCTTATTGCTGTCTACAACTACCTGAAGGGAGGTTGCAGCCAGGTGGGGGCTGGTCTTTTCTCCCAGGCAACCAGCACCAGAACAAGAGGACACAGTCCCAAGCTGCACCAGGGGAGGTTTCGACTGGAGGTTAGGAAGAAATTCTACACAGAGTGAGTGATTGCCCATTGGAATGGGATGCCTGGGGAGGTGGTGGAGTCACCATCACTGGAGGTGTTTAGGAGGAGACTTGACAGGGTGCTTGGTTGCATGGTTTAGTTGATTAGATGGTGTTGGATGATAGGTTGGACACGATGATCTCAAAGGTCTCTTCCAACCTGGTCTGGTCTATTCTATTCTAATATTCTAATTGTCAGAGCAGCAGCATCATCCCTTGTCCTCAGCCAGGAGTGCTGGACAGAATGTATTTGAGGTAATTCCTAAGTTTGTCAGAAGAGTCATAGAGATGTTTTAATACTTGGCTCACTCCGTGCTTTCCTCATTCATTGATGCCTGCTTTACAATGCAGGTCTGCGGTTTTGGCCATAATGAAACCATTTGCTTATGCTATAACTGCTTTTGTCAGTTCTTGTATACAAAAGGAGCAGCCTAGGGAGGAACTGTTTAGGGAAGAGATAGTCTCAGGAAAGGCAGATGTATTGAATAATTTTAAACTTTCATATGTTTGTAGATAATTGAAGCATATTCTTTTTTAAAACTGTTCAAAATCTGCTGCTTAGATTATTTTTACTTTTCACTGAATGGGAGATGTATCTTCTTATTTGAAGAATTCACACCCAATTTAGGAAACACCAGATGAGGTGAGAGCTCTTCATTGATACAGAACTAGACAATTTGTAGATGAGCACAGCAAGTGATTTGCGTGGTTGCTACAAAATGTCAATATGTTAGACTCATCAGTTATCTAATCAGTAGGTTATTGTGTATTCTGACAGTCCTCCATAAAGACAGATTTGTTTTACTTTGCATACAATAAGTTGTTTCTATAACTGTCGCTTCACAGAATTTTGTCATCTGTGAAATAGCTTTTTCATGTAGTTTTTGCTGTATATTTCCTTACTCAACCTGCATAGCGGAGGCGATTAGTGAAGTCGTTAAAAATGAATATATATCAAGAAGGAAATAAAACTATTAAAAGGTTTTTTCTTAAAGTTGTGGTTTCCAAGAAGAATATTTTCATATCCTGTAGTTGAATGTTTGAAGACTTTTAACCAGAAAAGACATTAAAAGCGGTCTATGACAAAGTTCAGTGAAATACTTCTTCAATAATATTCTGCCTAATGCCGTCCTGCCCTGCAATTCATCTGTATGTGGGTTTAATTCTGCACTAATTAGTTCAAATATAAACTAAAGAAAAAAAGATTTGGAATTACCTGTCACCATTTGACAAATTTTATTTCATGGTTACAAATGTTTGTTATTAAACTGAAATAACAATCCTACAAGAAAAAGGTAACTTTATAGTTAAACACAGTTAGAGGCAGGAAATAGTCGCTTGCTGTATTTGTATATTTGTTCTTATCTGTATAAATTATTCCCAATCTGTTAATTACTGCAGTGTTTTGAATATGAAAAAACATACTACCAAAAAAAAAAATCATTTTTGGGGGGGCTAGTTGTGGGATTTTCTGTTTTATTTTTTTTTCTGAAAGCTGTGGTCTTCCATGATTTTTTAAATCACTTATAGAAATGATAAACAGTTTTTTAGAAGCACAGAGCTATCTGAATCAGATCTGAAAAAAAATTCTCTGTAGAGTAAGCACTTCTTATTTCAGATTTATTAATGTAGATTTATTGGTTAAAATTAATATTGTGTGTCATTATTTTACTGTTTCCCAGTTTACATGGTTAAATTGCAGGTTTTTGTCAAGCTAAGAAAGCTAACATAAGTCTTGCTGTTCAGTCTGGAGAAGAGAAGGCTCCGAGGTGACCTAATTGTGGCCTTCCAGTATCTGTAGGGGGCCTACAAGAAGGCTGGGGAGGGACTTCTCAGTATCTCAGGTAGTGATAGGACTAGGGAGAATGGAATGAAGCTGGAGGTGGGGAGATTCAGGCTAGATGTGAGGAGGAAGTTCTTCACCATGAGAGTGGTGAAACCCTGGAATGGGTTCTCCAGGGAGGTGGTTGAGGCTCTGTCCCTGGAGGTATTTAAGACCAGGCTGGACGAGACTCTGGCCAGCCTGATCTAGTGTGGGGTGTCCCTGCCGATGGCAGGG
This sequence comes from Melanerpes formicivorus, assembly GCF_026170545.1. Classification (NCBI taxonomy): domain Eukaryota; kingdom Metazoa; phylum Chordata; class Aves; order Piciformes; family Picidae; genus Melanerpes; species Melanerpes formicivorus. The sequence goes on from NW_027142355.1 coordinate 31,104,298, forward strand.
GGGTTGGAACTAGATGATCCTTGTGGTCCCTTCCAACCCTGACTGATACTATGATATTTTGTTAGCTGTATTAGTGCTAACAAACAAAAATGAATCTTGAGATTAGTAGTCCATAGACTGACTACAGTCTAGAGATCTGATAGTTGATGCATCCAAAAACCCGAAAAAAAACCCAAGAGCAAAGGACAGTGGACTATGTTTGTGCCAAACAGCAGAGTCCTGGTGAAGAGTAAGGGACAAGGGGAGTGAAAGACTGTTCTGAGCTAGATAAACATGGATCAAAATCAGAACAGAATGTCTATAGAGGAAGGAAATAATTGGAGGAAATGTACATTACTGGGGAGAATACATGCAGATCTCTGATAAAAGGATGTTTGGATAGTCCTTTTACTCCTCTGATGTAGACCTCAAGAAAAGAACATATTACTAGTAAAGGTCAACATTCTCTTTCTGTGGAATTTTTATTACTTGAAAGGTAAATTTGGTTGGTGGTGAGGGAAGTAAAGAATATGTAACTTTTTAACAACTGAAGGAACACATGCTTAATCAGTTGTATTGTGTAAGAATTCTTTGAGACAAAGCACTAGGGAGCTCAGATCCTGCAATCTTTAAGAACATACATACACTTAAGGCTGAATCAGTGAGAGGATCTTGGTGATGGTGTCTGTTAAAAACAATGTAATAGGAAACTTCCAAACAATATACATCATCCCTACATATTTGAATCAGTGTCCTGATAAGTGGATGAATCTGTGACCAGTGTTAAGTAAGAGCAAAACAGTATGCAATTTTGATTGATTTTTTTGTTGTGGTTTTCATGAATTCTTTGCATGTGCCTGTAAGCATGTATTACTAATGCAATACTATGCAAAATTGTATTTTAATACGTGCAAGATGTTAATTGCTAAATTCATTTTCTGTTACTAACATAGGCATGATCCTGTTTAGTTTCCCTTCCTGGACAGGTTTTACAGTATCACTTAGGTTGGAAAGGACCTCGAGGATCATTGAGTCCAACCTATCAACACAGACCCCATGACTAGACCATGGCACCAAGTGCCATGTCCAATCTCCCCTTGAACGCCTCCAGGGTCGATGACTCAACCACCTCCCTGGGCAACCCGTTCCAATGACGAACGACTCGCTCGGTGAAGAACTTTCTCCTCACCTCGAGTCTAAACCTCCCCTGGCGCAGCTTGAGACTGTGTCCCCTTGTTCTGGTGCTGGTTGCCTGGGAGAAGAGGCCAACCCCTTCCTGGCTACAACCACCCTTCAGGTAGTTGTAGAGGGCAATGAGGTCACCCCTGAACCTCCTCTTCTCCAGGCTAAACAATCCCAGCTCTCTCAGCCTCTCCTCATAGGGCTTGTGTTCAAGGCCTCTCCCCAGCCTTGTTGCCCTTCTCTGGACACATTCAAGTGTTTCAATGTCCTTCTTAAACTGAGGGGCCCAGAACTGGACACAGTACTCAAGGTGTGGCCTAACCAATGCAGAGTACAGGGGCACAATGACCTCCCTGTTGTAAACCCCGAGCTGTTCCTCAAAAGGCATAAAATCATTTTCCTCAGGTAGTCCCACAATATGATATAAACCAAATAACCTTTATATGGAGTAGCATATAAGCGATATTCTTGTAGAAATCTCACATCATAACTATATTTAAAGCTGTGTTTCAATGGGTAGGTTTTTGAATTACTTGTAATTGCAGTGGAGAAGTAGTAAATTCCTTTTATAATTACTCTGTTTTGAAGATACTTGCTACTGCAAAGTTGAATGATGATGACATTGTAATGTAACAATACGATGTTAAGAGCATTAGAGCCAGAAAAATACAAAGTAACACTGCACATATTTGCTAGATTAGTCAGCTGAATTTCTCTAGGAGTGTGTGATGTACTTTTCAGATGCCGAATGTGCAGCTTCACAAAAACTTACCAGCTAATTTTATTTTAAGTAGACATTAGATTTTTATCTATTTTGGCAAACATATAACAGACTACATACAATTCTTATGGTTTTCTTTTTGTGGCCCTTTTTTTTTAACTCTGCAATTATGAGACCTGAATAAGAAGTCGCCTCAGTTTAGACAATAAAATGAAAGATGAAATAACTTGTACCAGAACCACTATACTACAAAGTATGATTCAACTTCCAATGTGTCCTAGTTTAGAGAGGGTCAGATTGCTCTATGACTCCAAAAGTTTCTGGCCTGGTAGGCCCAGGTGAAGAAATGAGCCTAATATGTGAATGTATTCATTTAACCTGAATACCTTTTGTATATAGTTATAAATAAATTCCCATTTAAACGTCCAATCTGGTGTGGACCATTTTTATATACTCCTTGGTAAGGGGTAAAATATCTTTTCTGTCCTTTTGCCCTGGGCAACTCATGGCCCAAATCTAGGACGGTTCCTCATATGGCTGTCAAGATGCCTACACTGCTGCCATATTTTAAAAAGCATTTTTACTGGGCAAACTTAGACTGTCAGAAAATATGGCTTAGAGATAGAAGCATATTTGTGTCTTATATTCTCCAATGCAAATTGGCATCATAAACAACTTAAATGTGATGTTTAGTATAAAAAAATCAAACTCATCCTTAATTTAGAGGCAGTTTAAGATGAAAAGAAGCTTGGCAGGGGAAGGAAGAGGGAAAAAAAAAGGAAACTATAAAAAGACATGTAGAAAGTCTCTTGGTAGGCGATTTTGAAAGAACTGGCATTTCTGCTAGGAGTCTCTTAAGCATCTACCATTTCAGCATTCATCAGGAGAGACAAAAGTTCTGATCCCTATTAAAATACATGCACATACATAATATGTTGAAACAAACCTACACATGTGGAATACTGTCTCCATGAAGTTAAAAGTATAGGTGGGGTCATAGCAGGAGGAAAACATACAATCATGTAAAGCGATTACCTTAAGTTATTGGAAGTAAAATATGGCATTAGGTTTTATGAAGAGCCTTACTGTTTTCCTCACATTATTAAGGCAATGATTCTGTTTTTCTAATGGTATTTTTTTTCTTGATTATGTATTGCATGCTTCTAAATTAATATATTGCTGCTTAGTGGAGATAGGACATTTACATATGACTTTTTGAGCCAGATAGTTGTAGATATTATAGGATGACAACTAATGCCACTTAGAATAACCCTTTGTTTTCTGCATTGAGCTTAATGTCACACAGTATATGTACATATATGTGTACAGTGAACCTTTTCTGAAGCAAAAAACCACACATAACATCCAAGAACTGCCATTTCTCAACAAATCTGAATTCCTTTTTAAAGTAAGGGAGTAAGCTTTAATAAGTAAGATTCCAGTAATATGAAAAAATAAAGTAAGAAATTCTCTTTATGTGCTGAGATACCTATGGTAGTCTTTGATAGCATCAAATCCTGAAAGCCTGTGCCCCACCAATGAGATTTTGAACCCATACTCAAAAGTAGAAGTTACTCAGAGGAACACTGTCAGATTCAAAAGATTCCCAAGTTGAGCTCACAGACAGGGAGCTTCGATGAGCTTTATACAGAAACATGTAAAGAGTATGTACAGAATAACCCAGCCTTTTACTCAGGAGAGTATAAAGCATTTCAATGCACACCTTTCTTTAGTATTTGTGACATAACCAAAAAAAAATCCATTTTTGTCAATTATTGTTAGTGCTCTTCCCTTAATAGCTTGGTAACTGTGTCATATTGAAGCTAAGTTCATCATTAATTGCTAATATATTTATTCTACTGTTGTTTTTTATTTTTTAATGTTTAATTTCTTCTGTGTTTGTGTAATTTACATTCTTTGATTACATGACAGCTCCAAAAATCATTCTTTGACCAAAATTCTCTAATGAGTCTCATGTTATTAAGTAGACATATGTATTTAAACCAAAGGCAATTATACACATCTTTGGCAAACATATTCCTCAGTTTAAGATGTCCTGTCACATCTATTGATATTTTCCCTACAGCTAACATATATTGCTTATCAGTCTATGGTGTGTCTAGGAAATCCCATTTCACACATCACTTCTCACAATATTTCATAATCACACGTCAAAATGTTTTGCATAATTGGCAAAACAAGCAAATATGAAGTCAAACTGTCTTTCATAGGGTTGCTTAAATTGACAGCCAGGTTCTCTGCTTGTTTTAGCTTTTCTGACAGGAGCTGCTCCATTTCAACTCACTTTTGCACTATTTTAAATTTATTTGCATTATGCCCAGGTGGCCAAGAAGGCCAATGGCATCCTGGACTGTATCAGGAATAGTGTGGCTGGCAGGATCAGGGAAGTCATTGTGCCCCTGTACTGAGCACTGGTTAGGCCACACCATGAGTCCTGTGTCCAGTTCTGGGCCCCTCAGTTTAGGAAAGATGTTGACTTGCTGAAACATGTCCAGAGAAGGGCAACAAAGCTGCGGAGGGGTTTGGAGCACAAGCCCTATGAGGAGAGGCTGAGGGAGCTGGGGTTGCTTAGCCTGGAGAAGAGGAAGCTTAGGGGAGACCTTCTTGCTCTCTACAACTACCTGAAGGGAGGTTGTAGCCAGGTGGGGCTTGGTTTCTTCTCCCAGGCAACCAGCACCAGAACAAGAGGACACAGTCTGAAGCTGTGCCAGGGTAGGTTTAGGCTGGATATTAGGAAGAAGTTCTTCACAGAAAGAGTGATTGCCCATTGGAATGGGCTGCCCAGGGAGGTGACAGAGTCACCATCACTGGAGGTGTTTAAGTGGGGACTGGATGAGGCACTTAGTGCTATGGTTTAGTTGATTAGATGGTGTTGGCTGATAGGTTGGACTTGATGATCTCCAAGGTCTTTTCTAACCTGGTTAATTTTATTCTATTCTACCTTGTATGAAGCAGATATTTTGAAAAATATCACAGTATTGAAAGCAAAATCTTGGGGAGTTTGTTATAAACATGGATACACATTTCTCATCTTCAGGTAACTCTTAGGAGTCCTGACTCTACTTTGGATTCAGTAGCAGCAAAGATTCCCTTCTCTTTTTTTGGCCAAAGTTCAATTATAGTTGTATGCCTTTTGAAGTTTGGAAATTCTCAATTAATAATACCTTGTATCTCTTCTACTCCTATTGTGCAGCATATTTGGGAAACTGTGAAGAACCTGTCTCTCCATTTCTGTTTTTATTTTTTGCTTTCATTCAGCTGAAGAATAAAACAAATTTTTAATGCTTGCTAGAGGTTCTTTTTCATGTTCAGCTATTGAACAAGCCAAGTCTGATTACTGGGTGTTTTGTGTAGTTGTTTTGTTGTGTTTTTTTTGGTTTTGTATTTATTTTTCCATATTCATTCTGCACTGCACTTCAGCAGGTGCTAATTTATCCTCTTTCCAATACAGATTTCTCTACATTTTTTGATTTTGACCTTTTACCTTTCTTCTCTTTAAACGTTTGCTATAACTTCCCCTTCTGCATGAAAATAGATTGAGAATTGTATTTTCAGGACTTCTTTTTTTTAATTTAAGTTTTCTTTTTCGGCTTCTTTGGAAAGACAGATCTCATGTGCATTGTTCTTTCCCTATTTGTGGTAGTTTTTAAGTCCTGCAATTTTAGGTGCATATAAAATTATGGCTTTACTTCTAATTGGTGAAATCACTCTTCTCTTCCCCTCTTTTGTGGACCTGTGGACTATGGTCTGTACTCACTGATTCCCCTTTCTGATTTCGAGATAGCACCTCTCTTGTAATGTTGCCTAGTCTGTCCCTGAATACTTTTGTTTACTGTTTGATGTGTGGCTGTAGTGGGTTGAGAGAAGGCCTAGCTCTCCCTCCCTGACAAAGAGAAAAAAAAAACCACAGCTAACTCAGTCGGAGAAGCAAAATGAATGCTATATTTACAAGCAAAAAATGAAATGCAGGTTTTATATATATGTATGATATACAGTATTTACAATATATATACAAAAATATACAGCAAAGAAAAATACAGGAATAAAACTCCCTCCTCCAGACAGAGGAAGGTTCCCCCACTGTACCCCCCTCTCTCCCCCTTCCTCCCTTTTTTCCCAAAAGGGGCTAGAGAGAGAGAAAAGGTAATTAATAAGGATGAAATTTTGTTAGGCCTTAAAAAGCGCATGCAGGATTAGTGCTTATCTTATCCAAGGTCAGAACTCCGGCTGCTCAGAAGCAGTCAGGCTGGAAAAGCAGGACAGAGAGAAACTGAGAAAAATTCCAACTGAACTCAAACATAAAGTTGCATTCTACCAATCTACCAATGAAATTTGTTTAGAATATCTGATTGTTTTCATTATTATGCCAAAACATTCAGCCAGAGTGTTCCAGCACTGTCCCTTTCTTAAAGGCACAGCCCCAAACGGTCACAGTGGCATTTTTTGGTGACTAGGTGGTGCTCATATGATTTGGGTGTGGAGAAATTTGCTGATGACACCAAGCTGGGGACAGGAGTTGATCTGCTGGAGGGTAGAGAGGCTTTGCAGAGAGACCTCGACAGGCTGGACAGATGGGCAGAGTCCAACGGCATGAGATTTAACACATCCAAGTGCCGGGTTCTGCACATTCGCCACAACAACCCCATGCAGAGCTATAGGCTGGGGTCAGAGTGGCTGGAGAGCAGCCAGGCAGAGAGGGACCTGGGGTTGCTGGTTGATGGTAGGCTGAACATTAGCCTGCAGTGTGCCCAGGTGGCCAGGAGGGCCAATGGCATCCTGGCCTGCATTAAGAACAGTGTGGCCAGCAGGAGCAGGGAGGTCATTCTGCCCCTGTACACTGCACTGGTTAGGCCACACCTCGAGTACTGTGTCCAGTTCTGGGCCCCTCAGTTTAGGAAGGATGTTGACTTGCTGGAACGAGTCCAGAGAAAGGCAATGAAGTTGGTGAGGGGTTTGGAACACAAGGCCTATGAGGAGAGGCTGAGGGAGCTGGGGCTGCTTAGCCTGGAGAAGAGGAGACTCAGGGGTGACCTTATTGCTCTCTACAACTACCTGAAGGGGGGTTGTAAACAGGCAGAGGTTGGTCACTTCTCCCAGGCAGCCAGCACCAGAACAAGAGGACACAGTCTCAGGCTGCGCCAGGGGAAGTTCAGGCTGGAGGTCAGGAGGAAGTTTTACACAGAGAGAGTGATTGCCCATTGGAATGGACTGCCCGGGGAGGTGGTGGAGTCGCCGTCACTGGAGGTGTTCAGGAGGAGACTTGACAGGGTGCTTGGTTGCATGGTTTAGTTGATTAGGTGGTGTTGGGTGATAGGTTGGACTTGATGATCTTGAAGGTCTCTTCCAACCTGGTCTGGTCTGGTCTGGTCTGGTCTGGTCTGGTCTATTCTATTCTATTCTATTCTATTCTATTCTATATGAAAAGTCTTCCTGTGGATGATGACAATGAGAAAAGAGGCAGAAATGGACCCGAAATTGTAATTGGTGACCAAAAATCATTTTAGGTTTTTAATTTTCAGTGAGCATACTTAAAGTTAATTTTTAATAATATCAAGCCAAGTGATAAAGTATTGATTGATATAAATAATTAAATAATGAGCTTTCAGATGGCATATATAATAAAATTTAAATATTATTAATTAGAAAAACACCTTCCCACAATGGTGCTTGGTGTATGGGGCGGCCCCTGGCTTCCCCACTGCCTTCCTGTGGCCCTGGTTAAGAGGCTGTGGCCTTGGGAGCCCCTGCTGCTTACGGTTGTCCCTGCCTGTGGGGAGTTACCAGCCCACAGAGTTCTCTGACTTTTCTTTTTAAAATTTAATCTTAGAGCATATTTTACTTTCTTTATAAAGCAAGACTTATGTTAGCTTTCTTAGTTTGACAAAACTTGCAATTTAACCATGTAAATTGGGAAACAGTAAAATAATGACACAAAATACGAATTTTAACCAATAAATGTACATTAATAAGTCTGAAATAAGAAGTGCTCACTCTACAGAGAAAATTTTTTAGATCTGATTCAGATAGCTCTCTGCTTCTAAAAAACTGTTTATCATTTCTATAAGTGAGCCTGTAAATTGTTGCATAAATGAAGTGTTGTATCTGTTCTCTTCCTTGTTTTCTTTTATGCCCTGAACCAATATTCTACAAGGCAGATTCATTTGTTGTTTAGTTGAAATGGAATGACTGCAATTCTACAAACAAATTGGGCCTCAGTAAGGTGCACTTTGTCATAAATAATCTCTGAGGAGATTGGATTTCTCTCCTTGCTTATGTACTTCAGCTTTATGTTAAACTCATAGCTTCTTAAAGGCACCAAGTTATTTCTCAGGTAAATGATTACCAAGCAACATGCACCTGTCCTTGTTCTCCAGTGCTGTAGCTGTCTTTTATTAAAAAAGCATATTCAGCAGAGTTTATGGTAAAAGAAAATACCAGTCCATTTTCTAGGATTTTTTTTTTCATCCTTTATCCCAATTTTTTCTTATTCAACCTCATGATACAGAGTTTTTTTGGCATGCATTTCTTCATGACCAGGAAAGAAAAGCCATTTTATAGATTGGTTAAGGGCATTTTCCATGGTCTGGTCATCTAATGCTCATATTTCACGTTCAGCAGTAAGAGACTTTGAAATTGAACAGCATGTCTTTATCAGCTGCAGGAAATATCCTTTTCCTTTTCATTCATAAATTTTACAGTTATTGTTTAGCTTTGTTATAGAAATTTGCTCTCCATTGCAGTGTATCTGTTTTTTTTTTTCTTTTTCTCAAAAGCAAGATGAAACTCTTCTGCTTTGTGGCTGAGATGTCTGGGGGGCTGGCAGTGTGATAATATAATCTCTATCTTTTTCCAAGATACCTTCTGCAGGTTGTGTAACAGGTTGAGAAGCACCTGCAAGAGTAAGATAGTTCTGATCTAGCCGCTTCTGCACACAGAACCATCCTGAGCAGCATGAATTATACTTCCTTTAAATAGGATTACATAACTATCTCAATGATAAAAACATGTAGCAAGCTTTAAATCCTCACAAATAAATAAGGGATTTTACATTTGATATGTTCATACTTTGAGTGTCTTTGCATTTGATATATTCCTCTTCTAAAAAGAACAGTAGTAGTATACTAATAGTAAGAGCAGTATACTAATTCATATGTCAATCTCTGAAATAATGGAATAGTAGAACAATCTATTGACAAATGAGTGAATGCTTGATGCATATAAAGTATCAATGATCTGGATGAGGGGATTGAGTCCATCATCAGTAAATTTGCCAATGACACCAAGCTAGGGGCAGAAGTTGGTCTGTTAGAGGGTTAGAGAGATCTGCAGAGGGTCCTTGACAGGCTGGACAGATGGGCAGAGTCCAGTGGTATGAGATTTAACACATCTAAGTGCTGGGTTCTGCACATTGGCCACAACAACCTCATGCAGTACTACAGGCTGAGGTCAGACTGGCTGGAAAGCAGCCAGGCAGAAAGGGACGTGGGGGTACTGGTTGATAGTAAGCTGAACATGAGCCAGCAATGTGCCCAGGTGGCCAAGAAGGCCAATGGCATCCTGCCCCTCTACTCAGCACTGGTTAGGCCACACCTTGAGTCCTGTGTCCAGTTCTGGGCCCCTCAGTTTAGGAAGGATGTTGAGTTGCTGAAATGTGTCCAGAGAAGGGCAACAAAGCTGGGGAGGAGTTTGAAGCACAAGCCCTATAAGGAGAGGCTAGGGGAGCAGGGGTTGCTTAGCCTGGAGAAGAGGAGGCTCAGGGGAGATGTTCTTGCTGTCTACAACTACCTGAAGGGAGGTTGTAGCCAGGTGGGGGTTGGTCTCTTCTCAGAAGCAACCAGCACCAGAACAAGAAGTCCCAGTCTCAGGCTGCGCCAGGGGACGTTTAGGCTGGATGTTAGGAAGAAGTTCTTCACAGAAAGAGTGGTTGGCCATTGGAATGTGCTGCCCAGGGAGGTGGTGGAGTCACCATCACTGGAGGTGTTTAGGAAGAGACTGGATGGGGCACTTGTTGCCATGGTTTAGTTGATTAGATGGTGTTGGATGATAGTTTGCACTTGATGATCTCAAAAGTGTCTTCCAACCTGGTCTGGTCTGGTCTATTCTATTCTATTCTAGGCTCATTTAGAAAAAGATGAGACATAGTTTCACTCTGTCACGAATCTGGTCACATGCATGATGTGTTGTTGAAAAGATGCAAGCGTGGGATTTTTGATTGACAATATTATGTCTGCAGAATAGCATTTAGGAAAAAACAAGCAAGAAAGCCACTAATAAAAATCCAATTGATAGACTGAGAATGAGTACTAGATATAAAAGCAGCTAGTAAAATGAAATGGTACTTTTCCTGTGTTATTCAGTGATCACAGATCTTATATCAGCTGTGCCTAGCATATAATACAGTGTTTCAGTAGTTCAGAAGTAGTTAAATTCTGTCTTGCATCATTATATGACAGTGTGAACATGGCTGGAGGAGTGGACAAATACTCTCAACACTACAAACATTATGAGTGTATTGTATCTGAGGGAAAAAGTGCTGCATATATATTAAGTTTTCTTTTTTCTGCCATGTTGCATTTTGTGTGGCTCAGGTTGCATTTCTGATACAAATTGCCTCACCAGCTGCGTCAGCTTGCACATGGGTGTAAGTAGACTTGGATGTACATGCATGTACTTGTCAGAACTAATCAGCTAGCTGTTTTGTATGTAGGCTGAAGGTAGGTATTATCAAAAGGGCAATTTGACAGCAAAGAAGAAGCCTTTGATGGTGGAGCTTAACAGAAGGGATTTGAAAAATCTGTGTCCAGTCTGTGGTGGATTGGGTGTGGAGGAATTGGACATAGCAAAATAGGCTAAATGTGATGCTTTCAAAATCTTAGTATGACATTATAAATTTCAATTTTGAAATAGCAGCAGAGAAGGACTCACTGTACAGAGTCACTACCTTGTGGTTTGACTACAATGTTGTTGCACAAAAAATGTCACTGAAAAAGGACTGGTGAGGGAATAGCTCAGGGCCAGAATGAGACCCTAATAACAGAAGAGATGTTACGAATTGCTGAATGGCAGTGCTTGCTGAAATGTGTATGGAAATAAAATTACAGGTGCTAGAAAGATGTTTTGGATAAATGAATAGCTTATGGGGGAAAAAAGAACAAGGGAAAAAATATAGCCTAGACTTCAATGATTAAGAAAATAGTTGTAATAGTGATGGAAAAGGGGCAGAAAGAGTTTGAAAGTGAAGATGGGAGAGTCATCTGTTTGAAGTGACTGTGGCATGCCTAAAATAGAAATTAACTAAACGTAGGAGATAACTTGGTGCAACAGCTAATTTTTTTGTCGTCAGTAGGTAGCTTTATAAGCTGTGCAAGTGGTGGAAAGTGTTCACAGTCACTGCAAAGTGAGAAAAACGGTTTGAGGACCAAGCTCTGCTTTATCATCATCATCTCATCACAATAAAAGATATTTTTTTAGCAGAGTACCAGTAAATTTTCTCTATTTATGGCTTCCTTACTGAAGTTTGTATCTTCTATTTTGAAGCATGAGAGGGAGAGGAAGTGGGAATTACTTTTTCATCTAACAAGCTCACATGTGATTTGGTTTCTTCAATAGCAGTGTAAGAAATCTAAATGAAGTTCATTTGTCTTCCTAATTGCAGGGAGTATACCTTTTAAGACTATTGTATTATATGTTTGATTGACCTAGAACTCTTTCTGAAAAGTGGAGTTAATGATGGATTCCAGTCAGGCTACTTCAGTGTATTTGGCAAGCTGCCATCATTTCACCCATAGTGTGATGTTAACCTCAATAGAAAATATAGAATCCAATGTAAAGAATTTCAGAGGAATTGTCTGATCAATTTTTCATAGGCTCACAATATGCTTCGTAGTATATATTATTAATTAGGTAAATATCTTACAGAGGTAAAAATCTTCCTATTGTTGTGGAAAGTAAGCAGGATGGTTTTAAAAAAGTCCTCTGTGAACTTTTAAAAAGGGATTGCTTTGTTATTCATGGGCTACAAAAAGGTGCTCTTCTTCCTATTTCAGTTATACATTGTAGATTAAAAAAAATATTAGTGTTACTACCTTTCAAAATTGTTATATGTGATTATGACTGATCATGCTGTATGTTAACAAGTAATCAGAAATTTATTCTAAACATTGTATACTCCCCATTTCTTCAGGCATCCTATGATTCTTATGGTATTTACTGAAAGCATTTATTTTGTACTGAATATTGGAAATTCTGAATATCTCAAATTTCTCAGGTGCATAATTTAGAAGTGTATTTTAATGTACAATAAAGGGTACAGTGAGATGGGCAGAGTACTCTGGAAGAGTAAGAGTTGAAGTCAGCAAGTTGAGTGCTGGTTTTATTTTCTTCCATAATGTTGTTATGAAGCTCCATAGACAATGAATATTTTGCTTCAATTTCTTCACTTGTAGAATACAGATAGGGATAACTGACTAAGAGAAATGTAATTTTAATAGGTCTTTGAGTCAACTGATGTGAAGAGTTTACTTTGTTTTATCAGATTTGTGTTATTACATTTTATTCAGAGTTCATGAGGTTAAAATAGGACAGTGGCATACCATTTACCTCCTGTGATACGAAACTCTAGTGTGGTTATTACTCTTTGTTATTCTGTGTACCTGTTTTGGAATGTACCTGGAAATAGATAGGTGCCTTATATATTGGGGGGGGGCGAAGAAAAAGAACTGAGATAACTTTTTTCAGTTTCATCTGTTTAATGGGAGAGAGTGTTTGCTTTATGAGCCAAACTATAGGATACATTATTTTTTTCACACAAAACCCTGAAAATTGTTTTGTTGGTGCTCATCTTGCCATCATTGTGAGAATATGATATTATTCTCTCAAATGGACTTGATCTCTTGCAAGAATTTCTGAAAGCTCTCAGCATTCTTGGGCAGAACAAGTAGCTTCAGTAATTATATTTGTTCTGCCAACATTTCTTCATGTCTTCCTCCACAGTACAACAAGATGAGTCTGCTTGTTTTTCTTTATATCTATATGCTTAATATAAAATAAATACTGCCCTGTAAGCACCAGGCTCTTCTGATCTAGTACTATTATTCTTCTGTTTCTGTGTGATATCTGTTAATTAGGAAAAGTGCGGCCAGCAGGAGCAGGGAGGTCATTCTGCCCCTGTATACTGCACTGGTTAGGCCACACCTCAAGTACTGTGTCCAGTTCTGGGCCCCTCAGTTTAGGAAGGAGGTTGACTTGCTGGAATGAGTCCAGAGAAGAGCAACAAAGTTGGTGAGGGGTTTGGAACACAAGCCCTATTAGGAAAGACTGAGGGAGCTGGGGTTGATTAGCCTGGAGAAGAGGAGACTCAGGGGTGACCTTATCACTCTCTACAACTACCTGAAGGGAGGTTGTAGACAAGCGGATGTTGGTCTCTTCTCCCAGGCAGCCAGTACCAGAACAAGAAGACACAGTCTCAGGCTGCACCAGGGGAGGTTCAGGTTGGATGTTAGGAAGAAGTTCTATACAGAAAGAGTGATTGGCCATTGGAATGGGCTGCCTGGGGAGGTGGTGGAGTCGCCATCATTGGAGGTGTTCAGGAGGAGACTTGATGGGGTACTTGGTGCCATGGGTTAGCTGTTTGGGTGGGTTGGATTGGTTGACGGGTTGGACACGATGATCTTGAAGGTCTCTTCCAACCTGGTTTGGTTTATTCTAATAATAAAGTTTATCTCGTCCTGCCACTCTTCTAGAGTGGAATTCATCCCAATATCTACTTCTGTGCTTTAGAGAATGTTTGTGTAAACTGTACATACAGCTATTTTTCGATTTTGCTTTCTCTTCTTTATAAAAAGTTTTATCAGTTTCTCTTTTTGGTATAAACTCATTGAACACAGTGATCTTTAAAAGGTTAGTGAACCCAAAAAAAGCAACAGGGGTGTTACAAGGATGTGTTTCTAGTCAAGTTTCGTTTGCTTGTTTTTTATAGCTATGTAATGTTGTATTGAGGAAAGTTTAGGTTTACTGGAAAATTCTCCAAATGTAAACTTATAACTGTACAGGTAAGATGTAGACTTCAAAAATCAAGCAAAATGAATAAATGCAAAATTTAATGATGAAGATCTTTACATTTATTTTCGTTTTACCAAGAAGTATAACTTCTATGTTGTCTGGCCACTTTTTAATTTTCTGTTATATAGTTCTCTGTCCATTTTGTATTAGTTAAGTTTAAATGTCTTTTCAAGATCCTCTGTTGTTTTTCCATCATTTTTAGTTTTCCTATTTTTTTCCTAGACTCCTACACGGTGTTAAAATAAACAGTAACCTGATAGATAGAAGCTTCATATTGTGTAGATGTATTTATTATACAGATTCAATATTCTGATAATTTTGTAAGAATATGAAGGGTAGAGACCTGTGATGCTTTAAACAATAATGTTATAATGGTAGGAATTTTCTTCTTAATACAGCTGAGTTTAGAAATATGGAAATAATAGGAATAATGTTGTTGATATCTCACATTGAATATGTGTTACTGAATAGACTTATGTTGACATTAATAGCATTCCCAAATTCATTTATTTGGCATAAATATGTTGTTGAACCGTTATGTAGTGTATTACATTATATTGTAGGCATGTTTATGTTGTATAAACAGTGCTCTTTACATAGTAATCTGCATTCTTTGCTTTAGCACAAATTCAGACTCAGATTTTTGAAAAGGTTTAATATCCACTAGATCAGGCTGTCCAGAGCCCCATTGTGCTGGGTTGAGGCAGCCTCCTCCCCACAACGAGCAGAAATAAAGAACTCAGACAAACGGATTGCAAAAGTGATGGAAAGTTTAAATAGAAAGCAGTGAACATTTACAGAAAACCCCTCTGGGCTGGACTTCTGGACACAGGAAGTAAACACAGCAGGGGGCACCCAGATCAAACTGCAACACCCATCCAGCCTGGCCTTAAAAACTTCCAGGGATGGGGCTTTCACCACCTCCCTGGGAAACCTGTTCCAGTGTCTCATCACCCTTATGGTGAAGAACTTCTTCCTAACATCCAATCTGAAACGACCCATTTCTATTTTTGTTCAATTTTGCCCTGGTCCTGTCACTCCCTGACACCCTAAAAAGTCCCTCACCAGCTTTCTTGTAGGCCCCCTCAAGATACTGGAAGGCCACAGTAAGCCCTCTTCGGATCCTTCTCTTCTCCAGTACATACTAGTTGGTTGAAATAGAAGGTAACGCAGCGTGCTGTTGTTTTCAGGGATGGCTCTGAGTAGTGAGTGAGTCCACCACTCCTTCATGTGTTGGGTTTTTTTTTGGTTTTGTTTTTAGTGCATACTGAGAGCATAGTCTGTATATCTGAAAAAACAAGTGAGATGTATGTCTCCAATTTCCAGGATCCTGCTGGAAATCAATTGCTGCTGATTTTTATCTGTCAGCTTGCCCTTGATTCTCCAAAGAAGGTCCCAAACGATCCATCAGGACAATCCATCAGGAGAGTGTTAGTGGTGGTTGTCATTGTTAACCTGTGGTACACTGGTGACACAAATAGCCCCCAGCTTGTAGATAATCTCACTGAGGCAGACAAGGACAACATCCATTTCATGTGATGTTAAGCTTCCAGAAGCACATACTGCCTGGAAAAAAGCTGTCAGTGAGATGGAACTACTTTGACTAATAGTAGAGCGTTGGGTAATTAGATGATTCATATGGATTTAATGAAAATGGAACAAATCACTGAAGTACAATTGCAAGTTTGCATGAAAATCTTAACACTGAAAATGATTAAGGGAAGAAAACTGATAAAAATATTAAAAAACCCAAATCAACCATTTGGTTTGCAGTTTAATGAGTTGTAGGTTATGTTGTGACCTCAAACCTTGTTTCAAGTCAGTCAGAGAGTGTATATTCAGTGCAGTTCTTAACATATGCATAAATTTTAGCTTATGAGGAATCCTATGAAAAACAACCACTATTATGGCGATTAACACGAAAGTGAAGCCCCTTCAGTGATACAAAGACAGCCTCATGGGGCTGGGTGAATTAGTAGCTGTAAAGAATGAGATTGAGCTGGAGCCAGCCCCTGACAAGAGCAGGTGACAGGGGAGCCCATCAAAACTTTTACAGCTGTGGGACCACAGTGACACAGCTTCATTCCATCACAGCTGGCTATGTCCCAAGACATGCTTCTGGGCAGTCAAACCCATCCTAGGGGGAAGTGGATAGCAGAGCCCACTTGGTGCCCTGATGCTTGCTTTTGCATTTTAACAAAATAAGGTTGGTGGGGGTTAGGGTTTTTTGTTTGTTTGTTTGTTTGTTTGTTTTATAAGTAGCCAAATGCAGCATATCTATTCCTTACCCAGTTGAATATGTATTTGTGACCAAAGAAATTAAGAGAATCATCCAGATTTGCTTTATGGAAGGGAAGAACATACGCAAAGGGCAATTTATCCCATCCTAGAATAAATATCTAAGGCAAGTGGTCTTGCAACTCCTCCAAAGCACTGTCTTTCCAGGTTAAATTGATCAAGAAGAAAGCCATGCTCAGCTGCAAAAAGAGCTAGCTGTCAGTCCCAAGAAGCTCTTCAGTCCCAGCAAACTCATGATGAATGACAGCAATTGTGTTCTCTTCAACTCTTTCAGTTCCCTGCAGTTTACCTTTGGCAGCAAAATAATCTCTTAAATATGCATTGTATGGACATCATACTATTGAGCTGTGCATATCTATTTTAAATGTCTTTCTTTTAAATGAGTATTTAAAATGTATTTCTTAATCTTCAGTGTACATTCTGTCTCTCTGCATAAGACAGATACCTAGAAAATTAAATTAAAATAGACTCATCTAATCTTGCATCCTCATCTCATACAGCCAGAAAAGGACTTTTATTTCCTGTTTTATGCACCTTAGTCAAACAAGCTAGCATTTTTCAGGCATTTGTGTGTAGCAGATTTTAACTCCCAGATGAAGTCATTTAATGAGGCATTTTTCCTCAATCATGGGTTGAGATGTGTATTGAAGTCTAGCTGGATAAAGTGCAGTGTTTTGTAGAATTGTTATAAGGTGTTGAAGGAAAACATTTCTGTTTTGTTTGCAAAAGAGAGTTGCTGTTCAGGTTGTGATATCTATACACGTGTTGGTGCAAGAATCACCCCACTGTTGCTTCTCAGAATTTAGGAAATGCATTAAATCATATAAGCCTTACAGACACAGCCACACTATAGCTGCTCTTCCTTCATGAGGAATACATTTATTTTCATGAAGTACCTTGACAGGTACTTGGATAGATTGAATGTAATGGATGTGCATGTGAGCTTTTCTCTTGCTGCTGGGTAGTTAAAGTGTAAGACAGAATAAGACAGATTAAAAAAAAACATAATAAATCTCTATTAAAATTGACAAACATTTGCTTTTGGACAACTGTTTCATTAAGAGATGAAACTATGCCCACCAAAGCTTTCAGAATACTTGGTTTACTTACTGAAATAAATATCACCTGAATGTAGTTAAACAAATAATCAGCTGCAGATGTTGGTATGTAATTTTGATCATGAATATGGTTGTACATCCATGAAATAGGTCCAGAACAGTTTTTCTGGTGCTATGGTAAATAGGTGAGGAAATGTTTCCGTCAATCTAATACTTGAAATGCTGTGTGCATTTTTCAATTTCATTGCTCTAACTCAATTGTCATGGTTATAAATATGAATTAATAAATGTTATTAGTAATAATTCCTTAATATAACATTAATAATATATTTTAAACAGTGTATATATATACAATTTCTAGTGTATGGTCATGATATAATCCCATAAACTGGTACAGTTTAACAATCTTGAGCCAAATTAAGAAAAATACAAAACGCAACTAGGGTGCAATTTGCCACTTGTCCACTAGGGGTCGACTAGACAAGACACGCGGTGGATGCATGCAGTGGTGAGGCTAGGTGTCAGAGCACATACAATTAAAGGAACCTGTCAAAGAGTCTTAAAGCAGTTTTTACTCACAATTTATAACTCCAGGCATACTGGGAGTGGCTGCTTTGCAATCCGCAGGTTACAATACCGTACGGGCTAAAACGCGGGGATTTTGAACAGAACCAAAACGGGTGTAAAACGTGAACGCTGGAAAAGATGCAATTTCATTTGCTAAGGCTTGTTGCTGAACTGGTTGCCATGGCTGGCTCTGGGGGCGGTCTGCTCCGGCTGCAGCTTTCTCCTGCCACTGCAGCGGTGTGGCGTAGACTCCGCGGCGATATGCTGGAGACTGGTTCGCCTGAAACAGGCTTTTGGGTGATTCCCTTGGTGCTGGCAGCGCTGTGGAGTTTCTGGGACACTTGCAGGAGCTCTGGACCATCCTGCACTTTGCTTACAGGGCTGTGGAGCGGCAGGCGGTGGCTCCCTTCTCGTGCGACTTAGAGGCCGGCACAGGAACGGCTGGGTGCATTTCTGGCTTTGAAAGTGATGGATGCACAGGCTGGCTTCGCCTCATAGGTCTGCAGCTTTGTGCTTGCAGCAGACATGCTTAGAACTGCCAAAAGGGATTCTGGCAAATTCTCCCCAGAGCTTGGCTGCCCAAGTCTCTGGCATATTATTAGCAGTAAGACATGGGAGTGGTAGTTGTAGAAATTGCAGATGAGGCAGTTTAGCTTCAAAAGAATATGAATTTCTGAAGTCTGATTGATTTCTGTCAAAATTCTAGGAATGGGTAAGGAATACTCAGCAACATCTTGGTGGAAAGAAATTAGAAAAAAACAAAACACAAATATTTTGTGAGCAAAGTTGAAGCATGATATATTAGGATGTATATTTCTTGTTCTCAGATCATTCTTGTTATATCCGTTGTTTAGGAAGATGTACCTTATTTAACTGACCAGTTAGGAAAAAAGTAGTTTTTAAACCAAAGCTAATTCTTTTATTTGGCTAGCATTTTGTTAAAAGGTAGTGATAAGAAATCTAATGATTAATCTTAAACCAGACTGTTTAAATGAGCATAATATCTACTGCTATCTCAATTCCAGGAGTTTTTAAAATGAAAGTAGTACCAAGAGAGCATTATATTTAATATAGAAAAATGGTCATGCTATGTCAAACTATCTATTTGTAAAGTCATTATTTGTTATAGTTTTTCAAAACACAAACTGAGTACTATAATACTTACTTGGGTTAATTTATCTATGTTATTAATTTGAAACAAGTGCCAGTTCTGTATGAAGCCATTATAATCCTTACTCAACTGCAATGAGACTATGTAAAATTTGCCCTCTTGGGGCATATGTATAGCAACATGAAGGTGTGATGGCTGTATCAAAGCAGCTTTTTTTAAGATTGAGCTTTTCCTGAATCTACTGAGAGTAGCAGTGTTAGTAAAAACATGGTTAATAAAAACATACATGTTATTGGCCAGCATCCTCAATGTATTCAAGTTCCACAGAAGGCTTTCTGTAAATGGGGTGTTCTACATTTCCACTGTTGATACCCCCTCCAACTAGGTTGTGCTTTCCCATGCCACAGACCAACATCCTTTGCTGAAGAGCTCCACCAACATTTCTTAAAATTTGCCTTGAAGCTTTTTCAGAAGTAGCTTTGCCAAAAGACCTGTTTATTAAATCTTAAAGGCCACTCAGTTATATATCTCAATCATTTGAAAAGTGGCATTATTCTACGTTTAGGGGAAAGAAGCAGGTGTAGCTATTGTAAATGACATAAAACCTCAAAGTTTGTTTGTTTTAATATGTAATTGAAATAGACAATTTGGATTATTTCTTTAAGCCTTAGAAAGTCTTGAAAGAAAAGCAGAGACTTAAAATTACAGCATTTGGCATTCTGTCATTTTCTGTGCACACATGTTCTACAGTGCATAACACTAGTTTTGTTTTCTTATAAAGTGTATGAACTGAGGCATAGTCCCAAGTAGAAAGATAATGAATATGTAAAGCTGCCTTAAAGGATAATTAGATGATTATAGTGGTACTTGCTTTGAGATAGCAAATTAAAAAACCTTATTCCTCCCAAGCTTAATTATTTGAGTAATGATAACATATTAGCAACCTCCAAACTTCGGTTACAGCCAGCCACAATTAAAAAAAAGTAAGTAAGTATGAAATTGGGAATTTTCTTATGAAGACCAACAGGATGATACTTTACTGAATTTTTATTTCTGTAGTTTCCTTTCTTACATCTTATTCTGAGAATTCCATAACCAGCTAATGAGTGCTTTATAAATGACACTGCACTGGTTAGGCTGCACCTCGAGTACTGTGTCCAGTTCTGGGCCCCTCAGTTTAGGAAGGATGTTGACTCACTGGAACGAGTCCAGAGAAGGGCAACAAAGTTGGTGAGGGGCTTGGAACACAAGCCCTATGAGGAGAGACTGAGGGAGCTGGGGTTGCTTAGCCTGGAGAAGAGAAGACTCAGGGGTGACCTTATTGCTCTCTACAACTACCTGAAGGGAGGTTGTAGACAGGCAGACGTTGGTCTTTTCTCCCAGTCAGCCAGTATCAGAACAAGAGGACACAGTCTCAGGCTGCACCAGGGGAGGTTCAGGTTGGATGTTAGGAGGAAGTTCTACACAGAGAGAGTGATTGCCCGTTGGAATGGGCTGCCTGGGGAGGTGGTGCAGTCACTGTCATTGGAGGTATTCAGGAGGAGACTTGATGGGGTGCTTGGTGCCATGGGTTAGTTGTTTAGGTGGGTTGGATTGGTTGATGGGTTGGACGCAATGATCTTGAAAGTCTCTTACAGCCTGGTCTATTCTATTCTATTCTATTCTATTCTATTCTATTCTATTCTATTCTATTCTATTCTATTCTATATTATATTATACTATATTATAATATTCTTACCTTCTTCTCTCTTGTCATACAGAAATGCAAGAGTATTCTGATGTATTGTAAGGCAGTTTCATGTGCACCTGCTTGCTGTTAATTTAGAGGTGGCAGGCATTGATGCATCGGCTTCCTTTGCCAAGTCCTGCTAATACTTGTGTAGTTGTGAATGCTGCTCTAATTTATGTCTTTGACTAGCCACTCTATTGCCATCTCAGCTTTGTGAAAATAGCAGGATGCATGCAGTTGTTGCAAATTGCTATTTTTGTGATTTCCCCTTTGTTACAATAACATGAAGAAAAAGAAATCCTTGTTTAATATCTTGTAAGCATTTCTTTAGCTTATTATACATGCTTTACTGACATCACGTCACTCAGATACACAGGAAAGAGCAAGAGGAAAAAATAAGTTTTCATAGTTTTTATATCAGGACACTCTAGCTGACAGCTTTGACAGCTTTGCCTTCTATAAATTAATTAGCAGAATTTCAGGTTGCCAATTTACTTCAGTCAATTGTTTACTAGGATGTGTCTGGTAATGTCAGAATTTCAGTACTTATTAAAGATTTCTCACAGTTTTAAAACAGCCTTTACAAATATATTTTTCTTTTCCCACTTTCTCTGTAACAACATCAGAGAACAAAACATGCCTTTGTGATTTCAGAGCGTGTCTTCCCTATCTAGGTGAAAACTCTAGTAAAAATTAGCATTTCAGGAGTAGTATTTTTGAATTTCTGATGCTTAACTATTTAAACTGAGATTAAAAAAATACCACCACCCCCCCCCCCCCAAAACAACAAAAAAAAAACCCCAGGAATTCCTTTTTTTCCCCCTTGAAATCAGCATCAGTCTCCTGGTTCACTATAAAGTGATCCATTTCGTGCTCTAAGAAATTGCTGGTAAAACTCTCACTGATGTCGTTAAGTGCCATAATAGTAATGTGTGGGAAATATATTGGAATGCTTTTTCTAGGTAAATTTGAAGAGCAAGAAAAGCACTGAACACAATGCATAACATATACATTACCTAACTCAGTGTGATCCCTGATAACCGCTAACATTCTTATGTTCACAAAAATGGTGTTAGGTGTATCAGCCTAAAAATGATTTTTTGAAGTCATATAGTGTATACATCAGTGAGAACTTTATACCTTTTATAAAAACCTCAGTATCTGCATTTATATTTATAATGTTAGAAGCATAACATTGAAACCTGCAAGTTGTGAAGGATGAAACGTCATGCTTAAATAGAGAAGCTAAATTACTCCTTCCAAGAGGTAATAAAAGTGAAAGGCATTCATTATAAAAGTAATAAAAACTGGTAAGTCCCATTTTATTAAAACTACTATCCGGTTTCCTGATGGAGTGAGATTACTTGGAGGATCAACCAGTGACATTTTATGTCTTGCAATGGAGTTTGTTTAAAGAGAGGTCTCCTGAAATTAGATTGATGGTTTTAAAGTGAATTATAATGGATGGGGTTTTATGTTCTCAGACCTGGCCAGCCTGAGACCAGCCTAGCAGTGGGGGTGGAAGAAAGAGCCCTGGGGGTTTTGGGTACCCTCAGGTGGGGAGAAGGGAAGTGTTGGGAGGCCTTTGGGTGTGGTGTAAGGGACTCTCTACGCTTTGGGATTCTTTTGTCACTGTGCTTTGTAGCTTCTGTAAAACACTTGCTGCTTTCCATTTAAACTTTCCAACACTTTTGCAATCCATTTGTGTGAGTGTCATTGTTTTGTCCCTCTCAGGGCCAAGAGAGGGTCTGTCTGGTCTCAATTCAGGACAATGTTTTAAGTAACATAAACACCACCTTTTCATAACAACATTTTTAATCAGTTTGTGTTGCCACAAATATTTTTGTCTCTTGATTAATGAATGAAAAAGAATTCATTTTGTAATAGATTGTCACTCTGTTTACTCTGTCTCAGGGCCATGTAACGCAGTTCATATCCATGTTGCTTCATCATCTGTGCTAGGTATTTCCTTGTTTATGATGTAACAGTCTTTCAAAACTGGTCACCAAGACTAGTTCAAGTTTAACTTAAGGGATATTAATAGTAATACGACTTGTAGTTCCCAAATATATTTTTACTGAAACTGTATACACATAGCAGATAAATATTAGGTCAAATTAAAAATTATGAAACTGATTAAAAATATGAAAATATTTTGTATGTATTGAACGGAAGTAGGGGTCTTTTTCCATGTTTAATGAAATAAGCACAATAATTAAGTACAGCTGTGGTGTCTCTAGTCATTAATATGACTAGCTGAACTATTTTTAACCCTTCAAGTATCCACATATAATGACTGAATTATAATTAAGTTATAATGGCAAAGAAAGAAAACAGAGCATAGCAATAGGGAGGAGGAGACTGATTTAGATGGAACAGATAATGAAAAGACTTAGCCACTGTTTACAAACACCCCTCTATATTGTTATGAAAGGTAGAAAAATGAGGTCCAGAAGACAATTTTTTTTTCTTCTTAATTTGAAAGAGAGAAAAGCACAGAAGGTTAAGGACAAAAGTATAAAAATTCTCTTCATGTCAGTGATAGGACACCTACTGCTTAAGTAGAGTAGAATAGAATAGAATAGAATAGACCAGACCAGATTGGAAGAGACCTTCAAGATCATTGCGTCCAACCCATCAACCAATCCAACCCACCTAAACAACTAACCCATGGCAGCAAGCACCCCATCAAGTCTCCTCCTGAAAACCTCCAATGATGGCAACTCCACCACCTCCCCAGGCAGCCCACTCCAATGGGCAATCACCCTCCCCGTATAGAACTTCTTCCTAACATCCAACCTAAACCTCCCCTGGCACAGCCTGAGACTGTGTTGTCTCGTTCTGGTACTGGCTGCCTGGGAGAAGAGACCAACGTCTGCCTGTCTACAACCTCCCTTCAGGTAGTTGTAGAGAACAATAAGGTCACCCCTGAGTCTCCTCTTCTCCAGGCTAATCAACCCCAGCTCCCCCAGTCTCTCCTCATAGGGCTTGTGTTCCAAACCCTTCACCAACTTTGTTGCCCTTCTCTGGACTCGTTCCAGCACGTCAACATCCTTCCTAAACTTCCTCCCTTTAAGCCATTGTAGTAATGTCATTGAAAGCTGCACATTTTAAAATATTTTGGTATATAGAAAATGACCAAATAAAAAAGGTATTTAGGAAAAAAATACAAAATTATTTTTGATCTGCTTGTTTAGCACAAGGAGTTGGGGCTGTTCAGTCTGCAGAAGAGAAGGCTCCGAGGTGACCTAATTGTGGCCTTCCAGTATCTGAAGGGGGCCTACAGGAAGGCTGGGGAAGGACTTCTCAGGATCTCAGGTAGTGATAGGACTAGGGGGAATGGAATGAAGCTGGAGGTGGGGAGATTCAGGCTGGATGTGAGGAGGAGGTTCTTCACCATGAGAGTGGTGAAACCCTGGAATGTGTTGTCCAGGGAGGTGGTCGAGGCCCCGTCCCTGGAGGTGTTTAAGACCAGGCTGGATGAGGCTCAGTCCAGCCTGCTCTAGTGTGGGGTGTCCCTGCCCATGGCAGGGGGGTTGGAACTAGATGATCCTTGTGGTCCCTTCCAACCCTGAATGATACTATGATGCTATGACATATCATGAAAAGCAGAAGGGGTCCATTTCTTCCTAGTAATAGAACTGCAGGAGCAGTAGTGGTGCATCGAGACCTTATTCTTTGTTTTTTAAGTTTATGTCTGTGAAACGTACAGCAGTAGCAGTCTTTAAAAGAACGTGCATGTCTATAAAGAGCCATATAGTAACAAAAGTCCAAAGAAAATGCTGTGCCACAGCAATTACACAGAAACTGGAGGCTTGTGCTATTAATTAGACTGTACTGAATTATTTTGCTCTTTGTTATGAAATTTAGCACATCATTAGATATATTCTACATGCTGTTTATAATGAAATTGCTTCTCTTATGCAGAACTATGATTTAAAACCAGTTGAATAGGAGATTAAATTATGTAAAGGTATATTTGACATGATTGAAGGTCAAGAAAATCAAAAATCTGGTAAATCTGGTACTTATTTTCTGTCTTAAGATATTAGAAATACTCTGCCATGTCTTGTATCATTTATAGAAACTTGATGTCATGAAATTAGTCTTCAGAATCAGCTGCTTTTCTGCAAGCCCCATTTGTCTGAGATGAGCAGTAGCAGCCATCATACGAAATACAGACAAGATTCCAAAATGTATTACATACTTTATATGTAATAATGGCATTTCAGTTCCTCCTGTCTTTATCACTTAGAATCACAGTAGATAAGCTCAAACAGACAGTTGTAGTGAAAGTGCCTTTGATGTGTACATCATAGGAAATGTAAAGAGTAAAACTTTGAAGTATTTGCCCAGAACAAAAATATGCTAACGTATGACAAATACTAAATACTGAATTCTTATACCAATTACCGGCCAAACACTTTGCTTATTCATAATAAGCAGTGTTTCAGGAGATGACTGACATTTCTGCAAACATCTGCAGTACAGAAGTCTGACAAGTGCAGTGTCTGTGTAAAATAAAGCACCATTTTTTTGTACCTACCTGTACAAATGTAAATTACTGCACCATGCTCTTTAATGAAGAGTTGATGCCTCTATGCAATGAAAGAAGTGTTTATTCATAAAAAAAAAACAATTGGCATGGACTATCTGGAGGATCTTAGAACTTGCCATGTAGCCCTCATGATGTACAGGTTTGAAGTTACTGTCTAATAACTAAGATTTTAAAAAAATGAAAAATATAATTGGTGCACCAGGGGAGGTTTAGGTTGGATGCTCAACATGAGCTCTCAATGTGCACTTGCAGCCTGGAAAGCCAATCAGATCCTGGGCTGCATCAGGAAAAGTGTGGCCAGCAGGTCAAGGGAGGTGATTCTCCCCCTCTACTCAGGTCTGGTGAGACCCCACCTGGAGTACTGTGTCCAGTTCTGGAGCCCCTATTACAAGAGGGATCTGGAGGTGCTGGAACGTGTCCAGAGAAGGGCCACGAGGATGATCAGAGGGCTGGAGCACCTCTCCTATGAGGACAGACTGAAGGAGTTGGGGCTGTTCAGTCTGGAGAAGAGAAGGCTCCGAGGTGACACATTTTGTAATGGCCACTGCCGTGTTGAGAGTTCCTGCCTAGGGTTGTGGAAGGGGAGGAACTATACTATGACTCCTCTGGCCACATGTAGTGGTTTGAGCCTTAACTGAGAGTTAAAAGCTCAAATGGGGAAAAGGCTGAGAATCTCTTCCCCACTCCCCCCCCGCTCCTCCCTCCAAACAGGGAGAGGGAAAATCCACTAAACAACAATCTGGAGTCAGCTTGGAAGTAGAGAGGCGAATAATTTTTTCTTCAAATTATATATATATGGCAATAACAGGGGAAAAAAAAAAAAAAAGGTTCACAAGGGCAAGGAACAAGAATGGATGGGAGTGGGACAGAAAAAAAGAATAATACAAAACCAGTCTTTCTCTGAGGGGCTGCAGAGGCAGCAGGGAGAAGGATCAGGTCCGGCCACGTGGCTGAGGAGCAGGAGGGCAGCTGCAGTAGCTCTCATCCAGCAGAGGCAGGAGCCAAAAAGGAGATCTAACAGCTATGATGTCCTGCTTTTTATACCCTAGCTGGGCAGGGAGGGGGGAGTGGAATAGACTCAGCTTTCTCAGGGGGGAAATGCCCTGCAGGGAGGGTGAAGTACCCGCAAGCCCTCCACCCTGCTTTGTTCTGTTGTTTTCAGAAAGAGGCGTTAACCCACCACACCACAGCACAAGCTGTGTGGAACACAGAATAGTTATGGTCCCTCTGTAGTCTTTTCCTATGAGAGTCATTAAATAGTCTCCCTCAGTGCTGATTTTCCTTACATATGCAAAGGCTCAATACTGTGAATCTTAAAACACTAGCACTTCATACTCCTGCTAAATTAGATGAAACTTGTTCAGCAAATTAAAATTTTTGAAGAGGTGGATCTGTGGAGATAGTGCAATCCTTCTTTTAATTGATGAAGAAAATCCAAGATATATCACTTTCAGCTCAGGACTCTTCTGGCTGAAAAATGCTCCAAGCTAGAAAAATTTTCTAGGGCAGTTTGAATACCCAGATACCCTCTTGTGCTTTTCCTTAAGCATCTATTTTCAGCTGTTGTCAGACAGGATACTGCTTTAGGTTGACTATCCTTACTTTCTTAAGCTACACCACAATGACATTGTTAATCCAGAAAGGATTTTTTTATCGTTGTTGTTACAAACCAGATAAGAGACAGGTGGACAGGTAGGAAAAATTATATAATTGTGTAGTAACTTACATTGTTAGAGAGGGACCCCATATCAGCAGGATTTAAGAAAAGGATTTAGGAAAAGAAAGATGGAAATGGAGTAGGATGAGTAGAATGTACACAAACTACTACCAAAACCCTACAAATAAATACATGACCAGACTCTGAGACTGGCTCCAAAACTGAGGGGTCTGGTCATCTGACTTGAGAGCCTTCAAAACCATTTTGTTGTTTCAGTCTGTTTAAAGCATTTCAAGAAATACTGTCAGTATGAGTGAGCAGCTGCTTTTGACTTCGGAGCACTTTGTGAACAGGGAGCATGGCTGACAAAACTCCTGTGTGGTAGGCAAATTATTTCCCTTTTTTT
Source organism: Melanerpes formicivorus (assembly GCF_026170545.1). NCBI lineage: Eukaryota > Metazoa > Chordata > Aves > Piciformes > Picidae > Melanerpes > Melanerpes formicivorus. The sequence continues at coordinate 31,131,645 of NW_027142355.1, forward strand.
AGCACTTTCTATCATTAATGGAAATTATGGAGAAAACCTCTAGCATTGTTTGTGCTTCTAACTTGTGGGGTAGGTTTTTCTGTTACAGGAATATTTTTTTTAAGCTTTTCTGGTCATTGCATTTCTTTGTCATTTGACTCATAGAATCATAGAATCAGTCAGGGTTGGAAGGGAACACAAGGATCATCTAGTTCCAACCCCGCTGCCATGGGCAGGGACATCCCAAGCTAGGTCAGGCTGGCCAGAGCCTCATCCAGCCTGGTCTTAAACACCCCCAGGGATGGGGCCTCGACCACCTCCCTGGACAACCCATTCCAGGGTTTCACCACTCTCATGGTGAAGAACCTCCTCCTCACATCCAGTCTGAATCTCCCCACCTCCAGCTTCATTCCATTCCCCCTGGTCCTATCACTACCTGAGATCCTGAGAAGTCCCTCCCCAGCCTTCTTGTAGGCCCCTTTCAGATACCGGAAGGCCACAATTAGGGCACTCACTGGCAAAAACATTTATTCTATTTGTGGGTTCAGCCTCTCTCCTTTTTATTTTTTTTATTTTTTTTTTCACACTGCTCTCTCTGTTGGGATTCACATGTACTCATATTCTTAGATTTCTTTTGTGCCTAAAAATAGTAATACTGCCTGTTCTTAACCTATTTTCCTACATGATGCCCTTGTAGATTCAGATTCACTTTGAAGATTCCTTGAGTGTCTAAACTCTTCCTCTAGAGCTAGAAATTTGACCTGCACTCACACATTGTTCTAGTTATTGAATGAACACCAAATATAGCTCACTCTATATATGTTTGTAATTTGAAAAGACTCTGTATTTTTGAGTGGTATGTGTAGACAATTTGACCTTCTGTTTAGCTTTCAAGTGACATTCCTGTTAGGTCTTCTCCATCTGATTGATTGTCTAGAAAAAGTAGTCATATTCTTAATAAGGATAATAACTATTTTGTAATATCTCATTTGAATATAATAGAAATTTAAATGACTATATATTTTCTTTTCTTGTCACTCAGCATTGATCCATTAAATCAGATACAGACATAATCCCTACTGGGCAAATTCTGCAAAAAGAGATGATGTAATGTAAGCTGAAGTATAGCTGGCATAAGAAAGACTCTTTTCTCATTTCCCTGAAGAAGTTTTTTATGCAAATGTTACAGATCTATACAGTTATCTTTATAAATTTTCTAAATCTCTTTATAAAAAGTGCCCACATAAATTGTGTGAATCTATACATTTTAAATCTACAAAATGTGCAAAAATATTGTCTTGAAATGTTAATGACAAGATATTTGATAGCAACAATCTAGCAAACTCTCATGGTTGCCTAAGAAGGTCAGAGCTTTGAAGAGATGCTTCCTTAAGTTCGCTTGACGGGGAGAGGCTGGAAAAGTCCAAAAGTTCTCTTAAACTCATGGCAGTTTATACAGGATAACTATTTTTAAATAGGGAGAAAACTGAAGCAAAGCAAACAAACAAGAAAACCACATGGCTAGCCTAGGCAAAACAAAATAAGGTTTCACTATTACTGTTTCCGTGTACCACTGTAGTCCTTGCAAGTCGGTTCTTCATTCATCCTATGCTTGGTTTCAACTACTAGCATGGCTTTCTGGGATGAAGAAAAATTTGAATGATTACCTCTGATCCTTACTAACTTTCTTACTCCTCTGATGCCTGGTTGCATGTGCACTGCTGATGTTGTCACTCCCTTCTGTTATCCTTTGCTGCCTTTTGTCTCTTCTATCCCTTGATGCTCAGTTGATCACTATGAAGACAGAAGCCTCTACTGGCTATTGTTCAACCTGATTCACTCCACTTGAAGAGACAAAGTAGGCAATTGAGAACAGACAATGAAGTAGGTCATGCCCATCACAAAAGCCATAATTTAAGTGAAAATGAATCACTGATTTATAAACGTTATACTACACACCTGTGAATGGAATAAAATTAAACGTATCTTCCTATTGATGGTCCTTTTAAGACTGAAGCCCCAAGGAACTCGTCTCAGTATGGCTTCTTGGAACACGAGAAATACAGTTCCATGGTCAGCATTCGTAAGCCTTAAATGGATATCCAATTTAGCATAAAGTTGCTGATTCTAGTGTCACTCTTTACTTTGATAAATTAGCAGTAAATAAGTTCAGATAAATTCAGTAGGTAACTACAGAAAGGAAAAAAACAAAAATCAGCCCAGACCTCACTGAAAGTTGATGTGTTGAAATATTCACTAAATAAAATCTAATGATTCATGTATATGACTTGACATACTGAAGTTTATCCACCATAGCAGTTCATATCTGTGCAAAATTTGTTTGAGAAAAACCTTTGATGTTTGAGTACCGTTATTTGAAACAACATTAGAACAGATGAAAAGCTCTATCACTTTGATTGACTCTGTTAGAAGGAAAAAAATGGTCTAGTACTAGCAGAATGCCCCATCTATTTGTGCAATATCACTAGCAATCAATGAGAACCCAACATAACTAAAGAAGTAAAGATCACAAATATTGCATTCTTGGAGTTCACATTTATTTTTATCCATCTCAGTTATCTCAATTTTTTCCAGGCAATAAGTGGGTTTTAATAAGTAAGGACTTTTCTTGATGGAATGAAGACACAAACAGTATTTAAACCCAAAATATGCTCCCACCAATCTACCCAAACTAAAACATATGGAATAAGAATCATGTGTTTCTTCCCTTGGCAAATCCAGCTTCCAGCAGATAGGATTTCAGGGACCATCTGTTGGAGCCACAGGTTGCTTTTGTATTGTTTTGTTTAATATTTCTTATCTAATTTAATATCCACTCTCCATTAAATCTGGTGACCCTTTCTGTACTTCTTTAGACTTTTGGTCTGTAAAACATCCTGTGGCCATGAGCTTCTTATGGTAATAACGATTGTACCACTGATGTTGACAGTAATTCAAAGTTATTTTGAAATGGGAGTTTGTGGCAGACATATCTAAGTCTAAATAAGCAAAGACATTTTCCTTTGACTTTACTGTGCTCTGGATCACGCTGTTTTGAACTTTACTTATTTATTGGTTTAGTCAAATGTCTATGCAGCAGAGTAGAATAGCAATAAGAAAAACTCAGAAAATAGCTCTGTTCTTTTTAGTGTGTCTTTGTGCAATTTTACTTGTCCTTAATGTTGAGCTAATTTCCTGTCTGGCAGGCACTAGCAGTATTTCACTTTTTCATTAAAAACAGAGAGAGGGAGAAAGAGGAAAAAAAATGAAAGTGGGGGGAGACATAGCAGATGATGTAGATTACAATAGTAATTGACACAGTGATTTAACATGCCACTGAGTTAGTGTATAAAGCCTTCTGCCTTTTAAAACTGCAGTTCAGCTACTGCTGTTTGGGAACATGAACAGTGATGGAATTTTACTTTTGTGTAAGTTATTTGATGGAATCCAAATGAGAGAAAATGATATTTCAGCTATATGAACCACTCACTGAAACTACCAAATATGAGTATATGGTTATGTATGAGTATGAGACTCCTTGCTGGTGATAGTCCAGTCTAAAACTGGAAGCAAAAGAAATTGTAGTCCTGGATTAAAATGGCAGCTGTTATGTTTAAGTACAAAAATCTCATATACAGCCGTATTGATTTTTTACTTCTATAAAAGTGGAATGCACTCAGGAAGTGTATTTCACTGTGTAAATAAGCGTGGTAGCAGCCAAACACCTTTAACTGCTGGCTGCCCTCTTCCTTCACACTCCACTTAGTACTCTTCTTCAAATGCCTCAGTTCACATCAGATGCTGACTGAGCTTTTGCAGCACACTAAGGCATCAAGAAGCTAACCTGACCACCAAGATACAAGTGCCTGTAGTAATTTCGCATGCTGAAATTACTTACTGATGGGCATCAAAGCCAGAACAAGGGCAGGGAATGTCCTGAACTAACCTCTAACAAAGCTATCTTTGAGTGATATTATTGATATGTATTTGGTACTGTGTTCAACTTAGAACCACAGCCCAAGTTACATGCTTGTGCTCATCCAACGGGTAAGATTATTGAAAAAAGTAATTTTACCAGGCAACAGAGAGCATGGTACAAAAAGGACTTCACTGATGCAGGATATCCTGCCTGAATATTGTGGTTTAATGAGTGGACAGTTTGCTTTATTGCCTGTTTTGGAACAAAAGAATAACGCTCACACAATTGGATGGGGTAGAAACTGAAAGGCTATCACAGACTAAAATGCTGCAGCGACATAGTGGTGAGCATAGCCAAGCATATAAGATACAAAGAAATCCATAACAAGCCAAAACTTCACACACAACTCCTTATACACCAGGCCAAACCAATTCAGACCAAACCCCCAGTGCTCTTCCTTCCTTCCACCTGAATTTTACCATAAGACCTAGGGTTCCTTCTTCTCCCCTCCCCCCAGTGCTAGGCTGGTTTCAGGCTGGCCAGGCCCAAAACTGCCCCTCCTTGTTTCTCTGAGACACCCCTCAGGACAGCACTACCTCCCCTCTTCCCCCCCCCCCCCCCCGCCATAATTAGGTAGTAAAAAGACCAGAAAATAAGAGAGATGTCAAGAGAGATGTCTCCTATGGGAGCAGAGCGAGGGAAGAGAAAGAAACTGACTTTGCAGCTGGATTTATAAGGATGCAGGATTTTGGGGAAGAAATACAAAGATTACATCTTCAGGTACACCTTCTGGAGGCTCTAGTCCCTCTGGAGGTCTGCACTTTGTGGCTCTTAAAGGCACCAAACCTAAACTGCCACACTGAATCAGTTATTAGTGATGGGAATGGTAGGAAACTCAAGAGTTAATTTAGAACATGAAGAGCAGAAATGCAACTGAGAGAGGATGACCTAAAGCAAGTTTCTAACACAGATCATTGTTCATTTTGTGGCAGAGGTGAGTCTTGTTTAAAACAAAATGCATCTCATTTCTGGAGATCTGTACAAATTATGTAGAAACTTGCCAGTCCCTGGATCAGAGACTTCAATTTGAACCCAGACCAAAGTGCATAATAGCTATCAGTCATGTTATTGTTTCATGTTTCTGTCACTAAATATAGCAAGTAATATCCAAAGCTGCACATTTTTGGCAGAATAAACTAATATTCTGTCACTTTAAAATTTGTCAACTATCAGGGAGTGACAGACCTCACTTGTTTTTTACCCAGGGAGTTGGCAGTGTAGAAATGGCATAGAGATGCAGGATGTCCTCCCAAAAGCTTGATACCCTTCACAGCTTGGTGGAGTTGTCTTTGGCTGAAATCCAGCGCCTGGTTTGGAAACTTGCTGGTATGGGGTACTGGTTAGCAACAATAGCCTCATGTTGGCAATGTTACCTAGAACTTTCATGGCATCCATGTGGCAAACATGATTCCCTCCCCCTTTTTCATGTAATTAAATGTTGTTAAAAATAAACTACAACTTGGAAATAAAATTGTATAAAATTGATATGACTTTTCTTCATGTAAGTTTTCTATCACAGAGTTTGGTCATATACCCACCTTATTTTAAGTACCTAAGTGTGTTGAATCCAGGCACTTTTAGCTAATTAGTATTTTCTATAATTATGTGTTCTTCCATCAGGAAAAGCATATGTGTAGAGATTGTTTTGTAGTCTTCAAAACTGTGCATACTCTCCAATTGCTTCTGGACTCTGTACTTGATTATTGAAGCATTTATGCATTACAGTAGCTTTTCTGATGTCAGCTCTGGTTTTTTTATGGCTAATGGTTCCATATCAGTAAATGATGATGGTATTTGCATGATTCTCCCTATTTTGCTTTCAGTTACTAAATTCAAGGAGCACATATTTGAAAAGGTGAGTTATAGGTGATTGCTTTTATGTATTAATGGTGCCTATGGAAGGTCTCATTAACACTCACAGCATGGAAAATTCCTGCAGCTACCCTACAGAGCCCTGGAAAACATGACTGCTGAGCAGGCTTTATTGTTTATGCTTCATTTTTCTAATTTATTCTCTAAAAGGATATTTTTGCAACCTCCATATGACAAATAAGATACCATATGGAAGAAACAAACAAACCAAACAACAAACCTGGACAAAGGCAGAAGGAATACGTCTTCTAACTTATTTACCACAGGCTTTTTTTCCTTTTTTCCTTTTTTTTTTTCAGTGGTGATTTACTTTTAATTGTCTTCTTGCAAATGTTTCATTTCCAAGATGGCATTTGGTAGATTGTTAGAGCAGCAATCTACTTACATTTGGAAAACTCATAGTCTTTGTGGCCCTCCTCTGGATCCACTCCAGCAGGTCTGTGTCCCTCTTGTGCTGGTGGTCATCCAATAGCTGGACACCAAGTGAGGTCTCTCCAGAGCAGAATGGCAGAATCATCTCTCTTGCTCTGCTGGCCATGCTTCTTTTGATGCAGCCCAGGGTGTGATTTACCTTCTGGGCTGCTAATGTGCACTGTTGGTTCATGTCCAGATTGTCACATACACCAATTCCCTCAAGTCCTTTTCTGCTGGGCTGTTTTCGATTTCATCATCCCCCAGCTTGTATTGGTATTGAGGATTGCCCTGACCTAAGTGCAGAACTTTCTACTTTGTCCTGTTGATCCTCATGAGATTCTCCTCAGCCTACTTCTCTACCCTGTCTGGGTCCCTCTGGATAGCATCCTGTCCTTCAGACTTATGACCTGCACTGCTCATCTTGGTATCAACAGCAAATTTTTGGAGGGTGCACTCGGTTTCGCTGTTGATATCATTGATGAAGATACTGAACAGCAATGGTCCCAGTACAGACCCTTAAGGGAAACCACTTGTCCACTGTCTCCATCTAGACATTGAATTGTTGACACTACTCTTTGTATGCAATCATCCAACTAATTTCTTATCCACTGGACAGTCCACCCATCAAATCTGTGTCTCTCCAGTTTAGAGAGCAGGCTGTTGTGGGTGACTCTGTCAAATGCTTAACAAAAGCCCATATAGGTGACATCTGTTGGTCTTGTCTTGTCCATGCTGGCTGTCTTGAATCACCTCCTTGTCAGGTTGCTTAAAACCCCTGCAACATGCCATGCACAGATTTCAGACAACCATATGTTTTAAAATGGCTGCGCCAGGGGAGGTTTAGACTCGAGGTGAGGAGGAAGTTCTTCACCGAGCGAGTCATTCGTCATTGGAACGGGTTGCCCGGGGAGGTGGTGGAGTCATCGACCCTGGAGGCGTTCAAGGGGAGATTGGACGTGGCACTTGGTGCCATGGTCTAGTCATGGGGTCTGTGTTGATAGGTTGGACTCGATGATCCTCGAGGTCCTTTCCAACCTAAGTGATACTGTGATACTGTGATACTATAATATATTTGGGCTTTTTAAGTAGGGGGGAGAGGGGTAAGAGGTGTTTGTGAGGGAAGAGAAGGGAAAGAAGGAAGACAACTGCTATGTGCTTGGAGATGGTTGTATTTCTTCTCCAGAAAGCTGGAGAGTCTTGCATTGACTCCCTTTAGCCTAAATCTGAGGTCTTAAGCAAGATGGCTAACTCTGATTCCTTGCACTTTTGAAGTTCATTCACACTTTTTATTTTCATGTTAGCGTTTTCTGTTTTAAAATCTAATGATGTTCTAATGATATTCAGAAATGCTAGTGTCTCTCTCAAATGTGGAGAAATGCACCAGTTGTTTTATTGATTATTTTGGCTGCACATGTTAAATGAAACAACATAATGAAATTGTTTGTGACTACTTCCCTCTGAAGACTGAGTATTCAGTGTTCAATATTTGGTTTGAGCTACTAAGTGATGATTTTGTAGGTATATTGTTACTGGATAAAGTCACAGATACTTTACTGACTGAAACTGTGTGTAAATAATTATGTAAACACATATATTTACACAATATTTTCCCATGATTTTTGTTCTGATTTTTAAGTAGGGTATTTGGCTTAAAAATAAAAAGAGAAAATTCCTCCATTATAATGTAAATGAGAGTTTGGAAGCTAGAAGTCTTCATCTATAACTCATGCTATTAAGACTTATGTGAGGATAATTTTGATTCCACATATTCCCTTTGCACAAACCTTTGATGTTCCTTCTTGTATGTCTGGAGTATCTTAATGGAGAGAGCATATCAGAGAAACATCTGCTAGAATTTTGAAATTTTGTAGCTTGTGACTGTGATATAATGAAGATGGGTCCCTGAACTTGACATTCTCTGGCAAATTAGAACATCTCCCTGCATCTGTTCAAGAAAAGTACAAACACAAAGGTCTTCCGTGCCCTAGTCACAGAAGGACTCACACACTATTAAGTCCATCACACTTCTTTGTTTCTATTAATTTACAGCTAGCAGTAGACTGAGTGGGTCATTATGCTTGTGATAAGGACATTTTGGGGGATACAGCAATTAAAAGATCAGGTTCCAGGGTCCTGAAAGCAGAGGAAACTGAGAAAGATGTGACACTCTTACATGATCCCTGTTGCGTAACAGGACACTCGTTTTATTATTTTGTGGTTGTCGTTGGGGTAGAGAAAATGCAGGAAGGAATTCTGACAAGACTATCGAATCCATTCCAAACAGTTTAAGATATATTTTATTGTTTTGTATTAGTTTTGGTGTGTTTGGGGGTTTGTTGTTGTTGTTTGGTTTGGTTTAGGTTTGTTGTTGTGGGGTTTTTTGGTGTGCTTTTTTTCCTTTTTTCTGGTTTTACCTTGTGGCTTATATTGCAGTCCCCAAGATACCTCACAGTTTCTGATGTAAAACTAGTAAGCTCATAAAAGCCAAGGAAATATGCATTAAAATGAAAGTGGGATGCTGCAACCTAGAATACCTTTGTTTAATATATTTTTAATTGATTCTGCCATATTTTTTCCTTTATTGGTCTGAAGCAATTAACCGCCCTGTTACTTTGATTCTTGGGGAATTACAACTTTTTTATATCCTGCTAAAATATTTCTACTATCAATGATAAATGCTGAGACCAGCATACATCAAAATGTTTTATTTCACTCAATTCAAAGAGATGTTTACTGGTGTGAATTAAATGGAGATTTTATAGGTTTGCAATTTTACAGTAGGGTATTAGCCAAGTGTAGATAATGTGTGACTTCATTAGTTTAGGTGTATCACATCTTAGTGCTACTCAGCAGTGTTGGAAAAAATTGAATTTTGCCCTCTTGAGAGCCAAAATAAAATGCCTTTATTTTGCCTTCATCTAATGAATAGTAAAATTTTGCTGAAGCAGAACCTCTGCTGTTCTCTGACCTTCCTCCCCTACCTGTTGGCATGATGGCCTCTTTTAAGTGAAGACACTGCCCTGTACCCCAGCCTCTGCAAATTATTTGTCCCCCATGCCTTTGAATGATGGTAAAAAGGACACTAAGATGCTTCACTCTGTCCCTCTGACCAATGTGAAACTCACTGCCTGCTCGCCATCTCTTTCTGTGGGCTATGGAATGACAAGAGGAATGGAACTATACAAGTATATGCCCCATAAACTGCCAGCTAGCGTCATTACCACTGTGTCCTTCTTAGGGAGGGTGAGGCCTCAGATCTGTTTTCCTCTTGCCATATTTTGTTGCTTTACTAGTCTGACAGTCTCAGTAGTGGCCTTTGATGATGGCTTAAATATAACATATTTAAGTCAGACATGTGTGAAAATTCAGCAGTTTATATATCCATTTCAAATATGAAGTGGGTGATGTTTTAGGAATAAATGGGGGAAAACCACACCATACCTATTTACAACACATAGCAGCAATCTAGCTGGATATGAACCTTTGTTACTGTATGTATTTTTTTCCCCTTCACTTTGTGGGGGGGGAGAAGGCTGAGGCCTTCCCCTCAACCCGCGACACTGTATGAGTTTTGTACTGCTACTAAAGGAAGCCAAAACCATAAACGATGGCAAACTTCAGTATGACGTTTGACTGAGTCATCCAGACACTTAAGTTGGCATGAAAACTTTATATCAATTTTCATTATTTCCTTATATGTTTTTTTCCCTTCTGTTTTCTTATCAAGGTTTTTTTACTGACTTATATGTTCTTTTTTCCTGAATTTCTGTAATGATAGGTTCCAGAGGTATTTAAGTCCTAATTGATGGAGGAGACCATTACTTTAGAGATAAAAGCAGGGAAATAATAACCATTTTCCAGCTCTGCTTTATAGAAGCTGGTTTATCCTTACTGTCATGGCTTTTGTTTAGTGTTTATTTAAAAAACCCATTCTCTGAAATAATTTTGTAGCTGTATATAAGGAAACCCAAAAATTATTTCATTACCTCATTACATTGGCAATGTTATTAGCTTTGCAAATGGACAGTTTGTGTTTCCTGAAACAGCAGTATTTGCAAGACAGACTTACTGGCATGCAGAGGGAGGAAGAATTTGCACCATGCTATTTCTGCTGGAGCTCACATCTGCTTTGCATCACAAGGCTGGAAGAAAATTCATAGCTGCCTTCTCTCCCTCTCAGACAACACCACGATTATATCTATCTCTTTAAAGGGCTGCACTTTCTTCATCAATCCTTAGGTAGCAAATTTGGATGGTAATTCAAGCAGCAGATGTAAAACAGCTGGAAATCCTGTGGATGCTGATTTAATTAAAAGAAAAAGAAAATCAACAACAGTCTGATGATGAGGAATCATCAACTGCCCTTTTTAAAAAGGATTTTAGGGAGTTTTAATGCTTTGGATTATTGGACTCTTCTCTTTAGCAGCTCTTTAACATGCAGAGGTTAAACATCTATACAGTGTGTTTATGCAGATATTTTTTTTTTTTTCATTTTCTGTTTGTAACAAGCCATAAATCAGAATTTGCTGTGCCTGTCCAATGAGAATACTATATGCTCCAGCATTCAAAAATTGCAAGAATGATGGATAACCATGAAATTAGCATCCTGAAGGATGCCTTTTATTGTTTCCCCCCAAATTGTTATTTTTTTCATAACAATGAATCACTATTTAAAAAATATATATAATATTTTCATTAAATTATATAGTTTAAATAATATATCTTCTAAAAATTGGATTATACACTATTGAGTTATCAATTCTGTAAAGGTATTACCTTTAAATGGACAATAATGGACTTTTTTTTTCCTATTAGGTAATCTGTAAAGTATCTATATGTCTGATGTTTTCATTCCCCATCCCACCAAAACCAGGATGGCAGATGGATCATCCTGTAGTACTAGTATTGATAGTAATATTATGCTGATGACTACTACCCCAGCCTTGGAACAAAATTTCCTTTTTGATGAGTTGGTACAGTCCTCTGATTACTATCCCTTTATAGTTATGCAGTTAAGGAATGATGATGTTGCATCCAGAGGTCCCATAGCAATCAAAAAGGACTTCAAGGCTCTGGGGCAACTGGTTGAGGGGTCAGGAGTACAGGTAACTTTGCCATCAATACCCTTAGTTGCAGGAAGGAATACCAAAGGGAACAGGTCAGCAGCTGTAATTAACAAGTGGCTCAGAGGTTAGTGCTACCAAAAGAATTTTGGTTTTTTTGACCTTGGGGAACTTTCTATGGCATCAGGTTGGCTAGCAACAGATGGAGTACATCAGTCTCAGAGTGGAAGAAAGATCTTAGTGCAGGAGAATGGCCTGTCCCTCAAAGGGAAAAATGTTCTAGGAAGGGAGTTGGCAGGTCTCATTGACAGGGCTTTAAACTAGATTCGAAGGGGGAAGGGGCTGAAACCAGTCCCCCCAGACAAGAGTCTGGGGGTGGTAAGCTGCAGTCAGGGATGAAATCAGCAGCCAAGATAAAGTGCATGTACGCTAATGCATGCAGCATGGGTAACAAACAAGAGGAGCTGGAAGCCTTGTTACAGCAGGAAAGTTATGATGCAGTTGCCATCACAGAAATGTGGTGGGATGACTCACATGACTGGAGCACTGTAATTGATGGCTACAGGTTCTTTGGAAGAGACAGGCGAGGGAGGAGGGGTGGAGGGGTGGCCCTGTACATCAGGGAGGCACTAGATGCCATGGAACTAGAGATCAGGGATGACCAGGTTGAGTGCCTTTGGGTGAAAATTAGAGGGAAGACCAACAAGTCTGACATCCTGGTTGTAGTCTGTTATAGACCACCCAACCAGGATGAAGAAGTTGATGAATTATTTTAGAGGCAGCTAGAGGCTGTCTCAAGATCACCAGACCTTGTTCTTATGGGTGACTTCAATTAGCCTGGTATCTGCTGGGAACTCAACAGAGAGGAAGTTTTTAGAGTGTATGGGGGACAGCTGTTTATCCCAGGTGCTGTGTGAGCCTACCAGGGGTAAGGCTCTGCTTGACCTTATTTTTACAAATAGAGAAGGGTTGGTAGGAGGCTGTCTGGGTTCCAGTGACCATGAGATAATTGAGTTTTCAATACACAGTCAAGCTAAGAGGGGCAGCAACAAAACCTCTACTCTGGACTTCCAGAAGGTGGACTTCAGGTTACTCAAGGAACTAACTCAGAAGGTACCTTGGGAAACAGCCCTTAAAAACAAAGGGGTCCAGGAGGGCTGGAACTACTTCAAGAAAGAATTCCTGAAGGGACAGGAACAGGCTGTGCCAATGTGCCAGAAGATGAGCCACTGGGGCAGATGGCCAGCCCGGATGGGCAATGAGCTTCTGGGTGAATTAAGGGGGAAAAAAAGAGGGTGTATCACCTTTGGAAGAAAGGTGAGGTAACCCCTGGTATGTTTAAGGATGTTGCTAGGTCATGCAGGAAAAAAAATTAGAGAGGCAAAAGCCCATTTAGAGCTTAGACTGGCCACTGCTGTGAAGGACAACAAAAAATCCTTCTACAAATATCTTAATAGCAAGAGGAGGGGTAAGGATGACCTCCACTCCTTGGTGGACACAGAAGGGAACATAGTAACAAAAGATGAGGAAAAGGCAGAGGTACTCAACACCTGGAGAGACTGGATGAGGAACTTGGCGCCATGGTTTAGTTGATTAGATAGTGTTGGATGATAGGTTGGACTTGATGATCTCAAAGTTGTTTTCCAACCAGGTTAATTCTATTCTATTCTATTCCATTCCATTCCATTCCAGTTTTAAATACAAGCATTTTTCAAGGAAGGCTATACTGTTTAGTGTAAAGGAACAGATATTTTGGGTAGCTCAAAGGAACTGGCACACTGGTATGTTTATGTTTCTTTGAATATGTCTTCATCCTTTACCCAGATGATAGTTTTATAGGAATTATATCAATTATTGCATTTAATAGTAATTTACTACTACTTATTATGTTAGCAGTCAGTGATTAGGGTCTCTTGAATTTTTTTAACAGCAGCTGAATAACTGAAGAAAAAGAACTACGGCTGAAATAATTTAACAAATTAATGAAAATATTTATTGAAATAATTTAATAAATACATTGAATTCTTGGAACATTTCTGATTTGCAACTGTATCTACTAGATTCTGTTGGCTCTCCCATCATCAATTAACAAAAATATTTTGGTGCCATAAATATTGAAAGCTCCTGTTTGATTCAGTCAGCTATATATGTGTTATAAATTAGCTAATGAAGTATTCAGTTCAGATAGGAGTAGTAAATGTTTAAGAGAACTTTAGTGTCTTCCTGGAATTTAAGAAAAGCCCTCAAGCCCCCCAGTCCAAATCTCTGAAGCCTAATGCATATATATACTACAAATGTCTGTGCCATCCTGGCAATTTAAAAGGCATTTGAATGGTATAAATGTTACACTTAGATCTTTCATGGTCTGGATTCTTCCAGTGATGCAGAACTGGAAATGCAGTATCATACTATGTTCAAGTCTTGAGCACAGATAACAAGGAAAGTTTGTCAGTATCTGTTATAGATGACTCTAGGTAAAAGTTTTTGGTAACAGATTTATTGGCACTAAAAGATTGTAAAAAGGCAATAAAAGCAAGCAAAGAAGCACACTGGGCTTGGGAGGGGACAAAACTCCACCTCCACAGCAGCCTTACAATAGTTTTCTTCATCTTATATAGTTACATCATCTAAATAAGCAAACTTATGCTAAATAGAAGGCAGGCATATGATAATGAGTCTTAGAATAGGTGGTCAAATCCCTTCTCCCTACATTCGGTGTGGTAAGGGTCAAAGTATCCACTTTCACGCATGCTCAATTGTCCAGGCTCCTTATCCAAAGACAACAAATTCCTAGTGCTTCTTCTCAGCCTTGGTGTCTCCAATTAGCCAAACACACTGTCTCTGTTTAAGCCTGTAAAATGTGCAGCTCCCCTTTTGTCCTCGAAACAGGCTCCTGCAAGCTTCTGACCCTCAGTCCCAGTGCACTCTGAATTCTCTACCTTTAACACAAATCACAGAATCACCAGTATATTCATAACAGTATCTAATGGTTGGATATTCTCTGTGCTACACCTCTGCTTCCATCTGTTTGCTAGAAAGATTAGGTGCTTTTGCATGTTTTCACTGAAGGTAGTACATTTGTTTGTATTGTGTCCTCTCTAATGGCACTGCTCAGTCTAATTTTATGCAGGCTAAAATCTACGTGGTAGCAGCTTTCAGTTTTAGAAATGCTCAGTCCAAGCCAGCAATGCTCACAGTGGTAGTGGCAACTCTTGTAAAATATCTTAATGTTTTCAGGCCAAAAACATTCTTTAGGCAATGTGATATCATTATAATCTTGTCCCATTCCCGCCCCTCCCCCCCCCCCCCCTTTTCCCACATTTTCCCAAAACACAAATAATCCAGCACAGCATCAGCTGTGAGAGGAAATGGTTACATTTCTTAATTAAAAAGAAAAAGTGAGCAAGAAAAAGGCATCCTATTGTCAGATGTCACATCTGTGCCCATCACATATTATAATAGGATTTGTTATGATATTCAGTGAACTTCTGATCAACAAATTTAGTTCCAAATATACTGAAAAGAGAGCTTGTAAGTGCCACCATTATCTTTTCAGTCCATGGCAGGCATTTTTTACCTGCAGGCTGCTTGCTCATGTGAAAGGAAGCACATTTTACATTTAAAAGCATTTCAGTTTTTGCTTGGATTAAGTTTCTCTTGCAGCTGGCAAAGTCAAGATGACCTCAAGGCTTTACAAATAAATATGTTTGCTCTGTTTTCATTTTACTAAATACAGAAATTGATAAACATAAAAATTGTCTTTTAAAAACCTAAACCATTGTATAGGCCCCAAAATGAAAACCATCACAGGTTGACAACATCTGATGTGCCAATTTTGCTGTCTCATGTAGCAAACATAATTTTTAAAAAATGCCATTTATGGTATAAAACATGGCTGCAAGTCCCCAACTTTTACCTCAGCTTAATCTCTGTAATTTCCTGAGCTGCAGCTGTAAGTAAAAGCACTGAGTAATGGGCTTATCCTCTCGTATTACTACATGGCCAACGTTTGTGAGTTGAAGATTTTAATTTGGCCTCTTATGAACAGGAGCAAGATACAATTTAACTGTTTAATCAGCAGTGAGTAGTATGTATGTGCTGAAGTTTTTTGGTGAGCAGACATAGAAAACAAATTTGTGATTTTTATTTCATTTTATTGAGAATAGAATAGAAGAGAAGAGAATAGGCTAAAATCAGGTTGGAAGAGACCTTCAAGATCATCGCCTCCAACCCATCAACCAATCCAACCCACCTAAACAACTAAACCATGGCACCAAGCACCCCATCAAGTCTCCTCCTGAACACCTCCAATGACGGCGACTCCACCACCTCCCCAGGCAGCCCATTCCAATGGGCAATCACTCTCTCTGTATGGAACTTCTTCCTAACATCCAATGTAAACCTCCCCTGGCACAGCCTGAGACTGTGTCCTCTTGTTCTGGTGCTGGCTGCCTGGGAGAAGAGACCAACATCCACCTGTCTACAACCTCCCTTCAGGTAGTTGTAGAGAGCAATAAGGTCACCCCTGAGTCTCCTCTTCTCCAGGCTAAGCAACCCCAGCTCCCTCAGCCTCTCCTCATAAGGCTTGTGTTCCAAACCCCTCACCAACTTTGTTGCCCTTCTCTGGACTTGTTTCAGCAAGTCAATATCCTTCCTAAACTGAGGGACATCCTTCCTAAACTGAAGGACGTCCTTTCTAAACTGAGGGAATTGATGGATTGATGGGAATTGAGGGATTGATGAAGGGAGTACCTAAAAATGCAGTTAATGCAAAGAGACGGTTATAATTTATAGAACACGAAGCCCAGTGTTCATACAGTTCTTCCAGAAGGAGGTGTGTGGTATAGGATTGTTTTTCTTTAAATTTCCAATAAATTTCTTTGCAGTATGTTTATGAATAATTTTGTAAATTATAGGGCCACTGATACAACTGCGCAGTGTGAATTGCAGTATTTGGGTTGAACATTTGGAGTGCATTGCTTTTGGTTTAATTAATCACGTCTTCCGATCTATTGTCTAAAATTTGTTTGAAAATGCCAGGTTGTGGTTTGATTTAAGGTGTATAATAATTCTAAAGTTTCACAAAGACCACTTTAGAAAAATGAGGTGCATGGTAAATTCATTACTTCTGATATTGATTAAACAGGAGTGCATTTTACTATTTTGTTAGAAAGCTCCTTTTCCTCTAAATTCTATTGATTTAGACAGCATACATTAGACAGTGGCAGTGTACTTCACTTACTGTTGCAGCATGCAAAGATCCTTACCTATTGTGCTTAATTAAATTCCATTTTACTGACTCTCCTTTTTATTTAGAGAAGATGTGGTTATTTTTTTACACAAGTGCTGATCATATTCCTTCCTGTTCCTGTTGCCAGCTCTTTAAAGTGACTGAGATTCTTTAGGTTCATATAGCTTTTCAAAAATTATTTCTAAATATACCAGTATCATAAAAAATGTATTACAGCTAATGGTCTGAGTACATTATGCACTGCCTGTGCTAACATGACTATGCTATCTTAGCAACAAAGCTAGCCCATTTAGAGCTACTTTAACCATCTCTGTCATACCCTGGCAGCAGAAAATCACTTGCAAAAAAATCATGATATGGGTTTTGTCTATGCTTATTAAGTGTGTACCAAAAAAGCAGACTGCATATCTGCAAAAATGAGTTACTGGTATGGTTTTCAATGAGGACTTCATAGATTTCTGAGGCTATTTAAGTTCCAACAAAATGGTCTGCCTCATTACGGCATCTAACTTTTGTTCATTAATTTATATTTATGGGTTTGGGTTTTTTTTGCCTTTTCCTTTTTCCCCCGTTTTTTTCTTGATGCAGCAACAGCAGCAAGAATATTAATAGGAGAAACTTTCACTCTGAACTTAAAACTGTGTAAGGAAAACTCAGGCAAATAAAGTGATTAATATTATTTAATCAGAGGAATTAGCAAATAATAGATGGCCAGGTTTACAAAGATATTTCAATGCCTAAATGCATGAATAAGAAATTAGCATCTGGTTCAGTTCAAGATATGAGCACCTGTTTGCTCTTTGCATATGAACTTTTTAAGCTTCCACTGTGGCTAGGGATGATCTACCTCATGTCCAGGCTTCAGGGCAAAGCTTTTGGCATTCATAGAAAGTCATGAATTAAAACAAGTATGTTCCTGTATCTGCTGTCGGGGAGCAGCAAAAGCAAGGCAGATGATCCAAGGGAAACCTGTGCCCTTACTCATGGGAATGGAGCTGGCATCTGATTCACACACAGCCAATGATAAGCCAAGGGCCGTCAGAGGTGTTCTATTAGTAGCAAAAGCTGATGAAACCAGAGACAGGGCTGGAGACAGGCTATAAGCAGGGGTTCAGAGAGCCCCTTGTTAGATAGCTAGGGACATCTGCCCCCAACATCACTGGGGCAGGGACACAGGACAATGACATTTGTCTACAAAAAACAAACAGAAGGCACCACTAACACTGATGGTTATGTTTAAGTGTACATTAAGAGACAAATGCCAGGTTGCTTTGTCATTATGATGTATAGATCAAGTTTTTTAACAGAATTCCAATAAAACTAGCATATGTCTGGTACCAGATTTTGTCCTGTGGTTCAGCAGTTTGGTAGCAGCTCTGAGGCTTCTGTCAACAGGTTTTACTACTATCTGGTGCATCTTGGTCTTTTGAATGCAAATTGTATTGCAAGTTTTTAGGAACAGTTGAAAAATGTCATGTTAGTAGCAGCTGGCTTTGATAGCAACTCAGGGTTTTGTAAAAAAGGAATTCTTTAATGAACCCTTCTGTCGACTTTGTTTATGTACACAGGTTGGATGAATATAAGAATTTGTTTCTATAGAATCAGTGAGAAGTCATGAGGTACTTCTGTTAATCTTGCTTTTAAAAAGCCCAAATAACAGGAGGAAGTAGTTTTTTGTAAAACTAGAAGTCTAAGCTCTTATCTTGCCTCTTCAAGCCCAAACATACATTCCTCAGAGGTTGTAAATAATGCTGATAGCTTTGTCTGATGTTATTTTCCCTCAAGAACTGGCAAGATAAGTAGACAATTTCAAAACTTTTTTTCAAGATTATAGTTATGTTAGCAAATTTCTTTGCCTGAGATTTTTTTGTGTTTCTGGAGAAACACATAGATACAGAGTATCATGTTAAGACTGAAAATAATCATACTAAAAAGTTAGAAGGTGCAAAGATTATCTTGGGCTTAATTGAGAAAAGTATCGCTGCTACTTACTCTGTACTCAAAAATCCCTGGCATTGCTTAAATCTTTTCCTCTTTGACTGTAGTGATCTTTCAGCTTATGCACTTCCATTTCTTATATTCAGAACCATTTATCTTTTTCTTTTACCTAAAAACATAAAGTCTGGAGAGTATTGCTGCTCTTCTATTACCATAAAAGTTAACATGTTATAGATGATGAACAAACAAGGACAGAGAAACTCATGAGTCCCTTCTTCACCATGAGAGTGGTGAAGCCCTGGAATGGGTTGTCCAGGGAGGTGGTTGGGGCCCTGTCCCTGGAGGTGTTTAAGAGCAGGCTGGATGAGGCTCTGTCCAGCCTGATCTAGTGTGGGGTGTCCCTGCCCATGGCAGGGGGGTTGGAACTAGATGATCCTTGTGGTCCCTTCCAACCCTGACTGATATTATGATACTATGATACTGATACTATGATACTATGAATGACTTTTCCTTTTGTGATAATACACTTTCAGCAGTATACATTTAAGTTCACAAAGTAAATGTTTTTATTTTGTTCTGTTTCACATTATTTCTTTAGCTCAGAGTTGCTCCAATGTGAAACTAGTAACTAGAGAAATTTTAATGTACACATATCTAAGCCATATATTTTCTTTGTGGATCTGTATTTATTTTTAAATGTTCTGTGCTGCTTGGTTCTTCCTTTCATTGATGCATTTCCAAACCATAAGAACAATGGTACTGAAGTATTCTAGTTTCTGGGACCGTATTTATCTCTGGGCTTACTACTTGGAGCACCATTTCTTCCATATGTCAATGCAGTGCGGTCACATCAAGAGGACTCTGCAGTATGCTGTTCTCCAGTGGTGTTGTGTGAGTGAATTGATCAGTCTGGAAAGTTTATGTGCTCTGTGTAAAGATAGTGATACATTGCAGCAAAGAAATAATATTTCAGCCTAATAGGTCAAAAGTTCATGAATCAGGTAATGTGGTAGCTGGCTAATTATGTGTGAATAGGTCTTTCTTGATTTACTGTCAACAAAACAAATAAAGAAAACACAATATATTCTACTTAGAGTCTTTGGTTATATGTGCTCTTCAAGGTGGTTATCTAGAAGTCCGTTGCATGGTAATTTTTCATGTTTAACATGGCTATGACTGTATTATTGTGAAATCATCCCTGCAGGTATTTAAAAGTTGTGTGAATGTGGTGCTTAGGGAGATGGTTTAGTGATAGTGCCTTAGCAGTAGTGGTGGGATTGTGAGCTCTAGGCAAGCAGTTGAATGATGATCACAAAGGTCTATTCCAACCTTAACAGTTATATTTTTCTATGGTATTAAAGCATTCATTAGTAGACAATTACTCTCCTAGTATATGAAAAAAAATACTGTACTTATTGATGCCTTTGATTTAGAAATACTCATTAGTGAAAACTTAGTGTGCTATGAATGACTCTCGGTCTTTTTAGAGAGCTGAAAGAATACTAAACCTAACAGTTGCAGTTGGCAAGACTAATGACGTGCAGGTTTACAGTGTAGTGACCTCCAAAACTGGCTTCCATCCAAATGTCCTGTTTTACAGTTGCTACTGGACTGTTTGCCTAGCAACATACTTAATGGACCCATAGGGAGTTTAGACTTACAGCTAGTGTAGAATGCTTAAAAGGAAGACCAACAGTTTGGGTAGAGGAAGCACAAAGAGAAGAAAGCGTCTTCTCTGACAGAATGTTGAAATGCTGTGGGTTTTGTGCACAGAAATGGCTTCCACTGACTTCCTTTCACTTGAAAGTCTAAATGTGTTGGTTTTGTTTTGTTGTTGGTTTTTGTTTGGTTGGTTTGTTTTTTTTCCCCCCAAGTCAGAGACAGTAGCAGATGCTGCTTAGAGGTCATTTGTGTTAGTTTTTCTTCCTAATAACTGCATAAATCAGTTTAACTAAAAATGCCGCCCCTTGTTTTATTGAGGCCTTTTGACTCCATTATAACATTGAAACAGAAGGCTCTCCATATTTTAATTAAAGAAATTAAACTGTTTGAACTATATGCTCTAGTTCAACAGTAAGCTGAGCTCAGGGACTGAAGTTGTGTGATTTACAGGAGGTTAGACTAGCCTGTGTAAGTAAATTAATGTCACTTTGAAATTATATTGGTACTGTTGTATGATAATCACTAAGCTCATTCCATACTCAAATGGCTCAGGACTCTATGGCAATATTATCTTGTATGCACTGCTGAAAAATATGTCCATACTACTTCAAAATTCTTCTTGGATCTGAAAATGGGCTGCTTTCATTTGGAATGCAGTCAAGAGGCAAAATGTTTGCCCCTCATTATCCTATAGCATCCCCGCTGCAGGTTGTGTTCACCACCTGCATCTTCAATGCCTAGATTTCCTTGTGATGAAAAAACCAAATTAATTGGGGTATGTCAGTAGGTATCCAGATTAGGTTATAGATTATCCAAATTGTTTTTTCTCCATGGATGATTGGGAACTGCCTGTGCTTGAGAATATCTTGTTTCTCTAACATTTATTCCCAACACTTTCAGGTCTATGGAATTAGAGATATGGAAGTTTTGTCTTAGATTTAGCTTGGCTTTCTTCGCCCTCCTCCCAGAACATTTCTTTCTTTGTTACTACTGCCTTGTCTTCCCTCATGAAATGAAAGTAAGCTACATAAACATTAAGATGGCTTTAGTGCTTTAATTACTACTATCTGAAAATGGTTACCTAATTCAGTTAAAAACCAAAACAACTCTGCTTAAGCTGACTATTTATTTTAAACAGCTTTTTGGAGGGAGAACATTCCCCAAGATACTGTGAAATCTGGTATAAAAATAGCCACATTGCTTTTTATTTTTTTTCCACTTGATGACCTAAATAAATAAATCCACAGCTGTTTGTTTTTTAAAATAAGCAATGCTCTATAACATTCTTATATCCTCAAATTCATGAAGAATAATTATTTTTTTAAAATTTCTATAAAAATTGGCAACTAGCAATTCACTTTGGAAAAATGTAAGCTGGTTTCTGAGTTTTCTGGGACCCTTAAATAGAAGGAGACTCTTTTCCCCATGCACAGGAAAATAAATTTGTGTGACTAACAGTTTAAAATGTCTACAATCATTTCCTTTAGAAAAATCTACATAAAACAAAGCAAAAGAAAACAAAAACCCAAGTTGTGCAACGGTATGATACAGGAAAGTCCTGTGACAGGTGTTACGATGTTGTGGTAGTCTGAAGAACTTGAAAATGAGAAAAAAGGACTAAAATAGACATGTGATGCAAGAAGTTAATCAATTTTTCAGAGTTTCACCTGGAAGGGGCATGGGCAGCCCAATCAAACAATGAAGTTAGCAATGATCATTGGAACGGGTTGCCCAGGGAGGTGGTGGAGTCATCATCCCTGGAGGCGTTCAAGAGGAGATTGGACGTGGCACTTGGTGCCATGGTCTAGTCATGGGGTCTGTGTTGATAGGTTGGACTCGATGATCCTCAAGGTCCTTTCCAACCTAAGTTATACTGTGATACTGTGATACTGTGATTTGAGCACAATGAACTTCACATATCCTTGCCAAGCAAAATTATTCCATTATTCCATTTCCAGCAAATTTATATCAGAAGTACAAATTCAAGCACAGGAAATTCCATCTCAACATGAGAAAAAACTTACTGTGAGGGCGGCGAAGCACTGGAACAGAATGCCCAGAAAGATTGTGGAGTTCCCTTCTCTAGAGATCACAGTATCACAGTGACGCCAAGGTTGGAAGAGACCTCAAGGATCATCGAGTCCAACCTGTCACCACAGACCCATGACTAGACCATAGCACCAAGTGCCACGTCCAATCTCCTCTTGAAAACCTCCAGGGATGGTGACTCCACCACCTCCCTGGGCAGCACATTCCAATGACTAATGACTCTCTCAGTGAAGAACTTTCTCCTCACCTTGAGACCTAAACCTCCCCTGGCGCAGCTTGAGACTGTGTCCTGTTGTTCTGGTGCTGGTTGCCTGGGAGAAGAGACCAACCCCTTCCTGGCTACAACCACCCTTCAGGTAGGTGTAGAGAGCAATGAGGTCACCCCTGAGCCTCCTCTTCTCCAGGCTAAACAATCCCAGCTCCCTCAGCCTCTCCTCATAGGGCTTGTGTTCAAGGCCTCTCCCCAGCCTTGTTGCCCTTCTCTGGACACGTTCAAGTGTCTCAATGTCCTTCTTAAACTGAGGGGCCCAGAACTGGACACAGTACGCAAGGTGCGGCCTAACCAATGCAGAGTACAGGGGCACAATGACCTCCCTGCTCCTGCTGGCCACACCATTCCTAATACAGACCAGGATGCCATTGGCCTTCTTGGCCACCTGGGCACACTGCTGGCTCATGTTTAGGTGGCTGTCGATCAGCACCCCCAGGTCCCTCTCTGTTTGGCAGCTCTCCAGCCACTCTGACCCCAGCCTGTAGCTCTTCAAAACCTGCCTGGGCATGTTCCTGTGTAACCAGCCATAAGTGGTCCTGCTTTGCAGGGGGGCTAGACTCAAGTCTCTGGAGGTCCCTTCCAACCCATAGCATTCTATAATACTATGATTTTTTAAAAGTTTTTTTATTTTTACGTTGAGACAACATGCATTTTAGTGGTTGAAGTGTTCATATTGGGCATGATTTAACTCTATATAAGTCTATAATAAAAATGGGTGATTCAAGATAAGTTTTCAGGAAATAAAGTTAAAATACGCTTACTGCTGTTGAGATTTAGTAGCATCTAGAAAGGATTTTCCTCATACATTGGCTTAATCAAAACGTAAACCTGGCTCTGCCTTTTCTCCTCTAATTGGTTAGGCTGCAAAGAAATAGCATGAATTATGGAAGCAAGTAAATTTTTTTTTTCTCACAACAACTTCATCCATGATTTATTTCCTTCATCAGATGTTTTTTCCTCATTTAGCTGTTCCATACAACATAAGAAATGTATGCATTATTTGCAATTCTAAAATATATTGCTCTAATCACGACACTGCTATATGACATACTGCATCTTATTTTGTGTTATAAATTGCTGTGTAGTGTTGTGAGAGAATAGAACAGTGATGCGTGGTAGATGATCAGAGTACTCATTTCATGTAGAATAATTTCTGTCCTAATTCCTTGTTTCTTTGTCAGAGTGTGATGCCCTAAATCCCCTTTCCTCCTTGATTAATTAAAAAAAAATTATATATATATAAATTTTGAATAACTGCAATTGTAGCTGGAGCATAAACCCAAGATTTTCCCTTTTGCTAGATGGGGCTAACATGCTGGCACAAATTATGTGAATATACACATTTCAAAAGAAGAAAACATTTTGAAAACACAGTTTTGAAGACTGTGATATAGCTACTAATTAAAAAGAAAAATAAAAATCACATCATACAGCTTTTTATTTTCCAGAAGAGACAGAGTAGATCTATATTTTGACAGTCTCAGAGAAAACTAAGCCTCAATTCTATAGCAAGATTTTCTTAGACCCATGTGACACCTTGAGTATTCCCAAGTAATTGGGATAGAATCCATTAAAATTACCTTATTGCTATTTTTTTTTTTACAGATGGTATTGAGATTCTGTAGAGATCAGATAAATGAAGGGTTCCTGTTTCAGTATGGAAATTTAGTAAATTAATATAATTTTTGTAATATTTGGGCTGATAATGAATGGTATTAATGAAGAGGAGACAAATTTCATATGTGATATTAAATTAGGTAGTGCCATGGAAGACCGAGGAACTCCAGAGGAACAGCCAAGGTGAATAGGCAGTCTAATGGAATGTAAAAATCATTAGTAACAGATGAATAGAAGTAGTAGTCAGCTGAGTTGCCCTAAGAGTTCCTAAGTGAATTCATTAAATTTACTATTACCATATAGTCAGGTAGAAAGATGAATACACAGTGAAATTTTTCTTGAGAGGTCTTAAAAACTGCAACTGCTTAATTTGGTCAGTAGATGAATAAAAATATTCTCTAGAGAAGTGTGAAAAAATAATGATTGGTACAAAGAAGGCAATTGAACTGTGCTGATTGCTACTTCTGGAAACACAAGAGCAGAGATATTGCTAAGAAATCCAAAAGCCACAAGATTACAAACACCATAGAGATTTAATTTTTCTTTCTTTTCACAGTGTGTATACTTAACTTCTGGAACACAGGGCATCACTGATAATGAGGAGAATTACTCAGATATAAAATGCTGCCTATAGATGTTTATTCTTCCTTCTTTCCTTTCCAGGACAAACTGCATCCAGTGCAGACATACTGGTAACTGTTAAATAAGGGGCCTTTAGCAGACATGTCATGCCTGTGTAGTTCTCTTGTCAAATTGAAGCTGCATCTGAAGTCTTTGTGCACTTAAATATACATAGAGAGAATTAATAAAAATACATCTGATATGGCATAAATGCCAATCATCAGAGAAAATCAAGAATAATTTCAACATATACTAGGTGGTAAACACGGGGGCGTTTTCTCAGAGCATCAGCTCTATAACACATGTGCTATTTATTAATATAAAGTCATTAGCAAGTGTTTGAATCATGTTCTTTAACAAAGTGACTTAAAATAAAACTCTGATTAGCTGGAAATTCTTATTAATTTTCCTTTTTATACAAAAAGCAGCAATCTGGTTTCATAATAACAGTGTTATCTGTATAGTGATTGTTTTGTGAATATACATAAATGAAGCATATCATAAAGAGGCAGAGGTATAGTGATAGGACTAGGGGGAATGGAATGAAGCTGGAGGTGGGGAGATTCAGGCTAGATGTGAGGAGGAGGTTCTTCACCATGAGAGTGGTGAAGCCCTGGAATGGGTTGTCCAGGGAGGTGGTCAAGGCCCCGTCCCTGGAGGTGTTTAAGACCAGGCTGGATGAGGCTCTGGCCAGCCTGATGTAGTGTGGGGTGTCCCTGCCCATGTCAGGGGGGTTGGAACTAGATGATCCTTGTGTTCCCTTCCAACCATGACTGATACTATGATACTATGATATCTGAGACTTAGCCTCAAGAACAAACAAACATTAACATCTCTTTTATGTCATCTTGATACTGGGTTTTTTTTTTTTGTAAGACTGTTCCCCTAAACCTCTGTTGTGTTTTGCAGCCATTGCATGTCACTGAATCAAAGCCATGGAGAGAAGGTTTAGGGAGATCTATAAAACTCTCCAAAGTAAAATTTGCCTCTGGCTTAAGTTAATTGTAATTCTAATCCTGAAAAAGTTTCATGAAATGGTTTCTTTTCTGGATTTCAATTTTTAGTGTGCCTGTGTTGCTTGGGTTGCATATTGATAGCTAAACTGAATTCATGCCCTTCTGGAGTTAAATTTCAGTGAAATAGTTTCCAAAGTCTAGTTCAATTTTTGTAGCATCCTTTTGAGCGCTACAGCTGCATAAGGTAGGGCTTTTTTGGAAGCATTCCATTTTAGACTAGTAATTAAGGCAATTAATTTTATGGTTATTGTTGTGAGACATGTTACTAACCTTTTAGAACTCTCTAATCTAGAAAAGAAATCTCCACTCTCTAACGCAATTACAGTTAATTAATTTATAATGTAGAATTTTTTTCTTTCCTGCTTTTCGTCTGTTGCTTTTACAGAAATTGTCATGCCATGATACTTGTATTTAGGAAGAAAACAGGTGTTTCATGATACCTTAACTCACTGTAAATATAAGAGCTATTACTTCCCCAATGTTCATGTTGAATCTAGTAATATAAGTGGAAAAAGTAATTGAATACTACCCAGAATGCTTTTCCAGGTTGCATGTAGTTCACAAGAAGCTTTTGTCTAAAGTAAATCGGGGGGTTTTGATGTGTGTGAAATACAGCATTTCCTGATGTTTAGGAATGAGAAAGTTATCTAGTAAGGT
The DNA here is from genome assembly GCF_026170545.1 of Melanerpes formicivorus. Classification (NCBI taxonomy): domain Eukaryota; kingdom Metazoa; phylum Chordata; class Aves; order Piciformes; family Picidae; genus Melanerpes; species Melanerpes formicivorus. The sequence goes on from NW_027142355.1 coordinate 31,158,034, forward strand.
TTTGGTAACACTGCATGCCTATTTATGAACTCAGAATGTTTTGAGCGCTTGATTTGTACTCCGAACAGCAGCTGACAGAGCAAATGATGCATCTACCAGAGCATCCTGGATCTGAGTTTACAGGCACTTACATGCCTAAGTATGTGCTAAATTTTATTCTACTGTCTAGTTTTAAAGCAAATGACTTCAAGGTTAGAAAACTGCAAATATGTTCTTATACAAATTAAGGCAATAGCAGTAATCTAACTGCCATTTTTTGTTGATTTTGTTGTTCTTAAGGTGGGAATCAACTTTCTAATTTCTGCCTTTTGCTGATTTTTATAATAATAATGCATGATACAGGACATGTGCATCTATAATATTGTATATATGTAGGCTAGATATCATGAATGATTCATTATGCTAACCAAATTACTGGGAATCCTTTGTTTTTATATAATGAGAAAAAAGCAAGGTTATACGAGCTAACTAGTAGCCCATAAAAATAGGTAGAGTTTTTCAGTATAACATTTTGAGACAACTAGAAAAATGAGATTTCTAGTAAACAAAATTTGAATAAGTAGTAGAAAGTATGAAACTCTCTCTCCTTTTTCTAACTAGATACGGTTTGCTGTGTTGCACACAAGGGAAAAATATCCATGTACTTTATAAAGCAGTAATTCATGCTGAGTGGATATGAGCAGTCATTCAGAGAACAATTGATTTTACAATATTGTAGACTGGGTTGAAAATATTGCACTATACACCATCAAAATTTATACATCAAGTTCTCATTAGAGGGGCTATTTTAATAGGAAAATATTTTTAAAGGGAAACTTGGCCCTCTTAACTGCAGAAGAGGATTTCATTATGAGTATCTCCAAATCAATTAAAGTGTGAAATCTTTCTAAAAGTCAAGTAAATAGAATAACATATTACAAATTACTAAATATTTTGCCTCACTGCTTAAATAAATTGGTGAGAACTGTGAAGAATCCTTAACAGCTGTGATATTTCGTAAAGTAATGTGTAGTGTTTAGTCAGTACTTTTAATGGCTATTATATTGGCTGTAATATCAAAGTCTCAAACTTGCACAGGATTAAAAAAAAAAAAGAAAAAAGAATCTCAGAATCATAGCCATAGAATGTTTTGGGTTGGAAGGGACCTTTAAAGGTCATTGAGTCCAACCTCCTGTAATGGGCAGAGATATCTACAATTAGATCAGGCTGCTCAGAGCCTTGTCCAGCCTAACCTCAAATGTTTTCAGGAATGGGAACCAGTTATATAATTTTGCTACCCTCACTGTAAAGAATTTCTTCCTTATATCTAGTCTAAATCCACCCTCATTTTGTTTAAAACCATTTTCCCTTGTCCTACTGCAGCAGGCTAAAACGTCTTTCCCCATCTTTCTTATAAGCCCCCATTATAGTACTAAAAAGCTGCAGTAAGGTTTTCCAGGCAGCTTTTCTTCTCCAGGCTGAATAACCCCTACTCTGTCAGTTTTTTCCCATAGGAGAGAGGTGTTCCATCCCTCTGATCACTTTTGTGGTCCTCCTCTGGACCCACTATAACAGGTCTGTGCCTTTCTTGTGTTGGATTTCAGAGCTGGACACAGTACTCCATGTGGGGTCTCAGGAGAGGGGAGTAGTTGCTGACCATGGTTCTTGACCTGCTGACCATGGTTCTTTTGATGCAGCCCAGAATGAGATTTTCCTCTGTCCTGTGACCACATACTGTTAGCTTATGTCCAGGTTTACATCTGCTAATATCCCCAAGTCCTTCTCTGCATGGATACTCTCAAAAGAAGAAATGCTGGCTTGTTGCAGTTGACACAAATGTGAAATTTGGATCAAAGAAAGGCATCAAGGTAATGATGCAGTTAAATGCATGATTAGTATGAAATTACATTAAATAAGTTACATTTGCTGGTCTGACTATCATGGAGCTGGAGAAACATGAAGCTGCAAAGAGAATGGAGATTTCCTTGTCACTTACCTATCTAATGCTGTATATAAAATTAAAATGTGGGTTCTATGGAGGAGACTACACAAACAGAAAATTTTGAATGAATGAAAACTTAGATAATTCAAGTTCTTCCATCATTAGCATCTTGACAAGAGAAAGGAATTATTACTGCTGTAGCATGATTAACTTTTTAGCTTGAGGAGTGAGGATTACTGGAGACCCGTATGTCTCAAGACTTTAGGAAACAGGTGTTCTAAATACAACTTAAGTCCCTGCATCTAGTATTTTCCATTTCATTTGAGCAAAGCTAAGAAAATATCAAGGATGGGGATAAAGGTAGAGCTTAGGCTGTCTGTAACTGGGTTAAAATCTGGCCAGTGCTTAGCAAAGAGTGTCAAGATTGCAGACAATACCTTTAAGACAGAATTAAAAGCTAGTGGTCAAATAATTACAAAACTGACTTTTTCTGAAAGAAAGATACCAAACTCACACTGATATTGATTAATTATTGTTTTGAGTCATAGAATGGCTTGGCTTGAAAGGGACCTTAAAGATCATCCTGTGGCAGGGACGTCTTCTTGTAGGCCAGGATGCTCATGGCCTCATCCATCTTGGCCTTGAACACCTCCAGGGAGACAGCATCCACAACCTCCCTGAGCAACCTGTTCCTGTCTCTCACCACCCTTACAGTAAAGAATTTCTTCCTAATATCCAGTCTAAATCTACCCTTCTCAAGCTTATACCCATGTTCTTGCTTCCTATCACAAGAAGCCCATATTAAAACTTCCTTCCTGGCTTTCTTGTAGCTTCCCTTCAGGTACTGGAAGACTGCTGTAAGGTCTCCCCAGAGCATTATTTTCTCCAGGCTAAACAGCACCAGCTCTTGTATCCTGTCCTCGTAGGGGAGGTGAAATTTCTTGCAAAGGTTGTCTAACCACTTTGTAATGGCCTCAAGAGAAGAGTGTTAATTTTGTATGCTTTATTGTCACAGATGAGGTTTTTGGGGTTCCTCCACCTAACCCTATTAGGATGCTGGCTGCACTAGAATTCTAACATAAGTTTTACTAAATGTTTGAGAATATTAACTCTTTAGTTAAAAGGAAAAATGTTTTGACTGCTGTAATTGCATCTGGATCAAAAAACCCACCCATATCTTCTTAGCACATTATTAAAACATCATTAGAACTCATGGGTACATTAGGCTTTGGATGCAAAACACTTACATAGATTAAAAAACTGCTCAGAGGAATTAATGAGAGAAGAGTCCAGTTGATCAATGTCTTATGTGGGAAGGTAGGTAGGGCACAATATCACAGAGGTGATCTAACAAGTAATGAATAAAGGGGAATAATTGTTTTCCTCAATCTGTAGTTAATTTCACATTAATTCAGCCCAGTATACTGTGAGCCAACTGTCCTGAGGACCTCCAGGATATTTTCAGCAGAGCTGCACCCAGTGAGGTACTCCTAGGGCTAGTCTGTCCTAGATGCAAGATTTTATGTCTCCTTGTTGAGTTACATGGTAGCCTGCTAGAGGGAAAGGCGGGAAAATTAGGCCAATATGGCCTTGTCCTCAGATAGATTGACTGCGTCCTCTGAATTAGAGTTGTTGGATTGATAAGGATTTTGTCTTGTCCTCCAGGCATTGATGAAGATGCTCAGTAAAATACACTCCTGAGGAATGCTACTTGTGACTGGTCTCTAAGCAGTACCAATCATTTACCACTATCCTTGAGTGGAGAGTTGTCAAAGCTATTGTAGCTAGTACCATGTATATTAGTGACTTTGTGTATACACTTAGCTGGTTTATTCAGTCTCTCTGTGGTAGTTTTAGGCTATGCCTTTAAAATTTCATTACAGCTTTCGAACAGAAAAAGTAGAAAAGTATAAATAAATCACTGTTGGTGGTAAAAAGGAAAACTAAAGATAATTCTGAACAAATTCATTGGAGAAGTATCTCCTATAAGATTGGCTGTAGCAAAACCTTTCTCTTTTCTGATCTCTGCTTGCTTCACGTGGGAGAGAGTAATCTGCTTTTGGCTGACCTTGGCTGCATTATTTTGGTTTAGTCTAACCACTGCTTTCTCTCTGCTTCTTTCTCCCTTTTGGACAGGGGATAGGGGGGCAGAGGAACAGCTTCCCTGGTCTTTTTGACCAGGGGGGATTTTGTATTGTTTGTTAATTGTAAATGTCTGTAAAATATTGTAAATAGTGTATATTTTGTACATATTCATTGCATTCCATTGTAGAGTGTAGTTTTGCTTGTAAATACAGATTCCATTTGCTTCCAGCTGAGCAGGTCTGGCAGAGTTAATGCTGGGGGGGTGGGTGGGTGTGGAAATTTCAACCCACCACATTGCACTCTCTTCCTTCCCAGTTTTCAGTTTTAAAATTAGTTTAAAAAATCCTTTAAAGAAATATTCTGCTTCTGTATTCTGTCTGGCTCTTTTGTGTCAGTATTTTCATATATAAATTAAATATGTTTACCTGTATAGCCTGTATAGATTAGTATTAACTTATTCATGGTTTCACCTTTCCTCATCTTAATTTTATTGTGTGTTTTTTTTTCTCTCTTTGTTCTCTCCTGCTTTTCCTTTTTCTTTTTGTTCAAGCTTCTTTCTTCCTGTGTGACAATGATTGGCTTTTTTTTTTCTTTTGTTGGAATATACTTGCATTGGGTACGTGTTAGAAGAAAATTGAATACATTCCAGTGCCTTTTGTTATTGTCTTTATATGGATTTTTTTGAGTTAATCCTTTAGAATTAATTATCTTTAAGGAATGTTGAGGCTTCTTAAAAGCAACAATAAAAATTGCTCTGGCTTTGGTAATGTTTAGTAAAATCACAAACCTTATTTGTTATTAGTGGCATCATAATTGATACAGTTAAGCAGCTCCTGGACCTTGGACTCTGGCTTTAATTAGAAGCAGTATTGTCTCCTTCCCTCTGAGATTTCTTTCTGAAAGTATTTTGCTTAATAACATGGGGTTATCAACATTCAATTGTCTGCTGGATGAAACGTTTTGAATGATGGCAGTATGTGTTGCATCTACTTTGTCAGGATTCTTAAAGCTTTTTTTCTGTACTATATATTTTGTACTACATATATTGTACTATGTACCATATATATTGGCCAAATCAAAGCACAAACTCTTGCTGAGTTTTCCTCATTTTTGTTAATACTTACATGGTCTGCACTCAATTTATTATTAGCAGCATAGGATAAGGTTTGCAATCTACTAATTTTTAAGACTTTTTTTGTTGTTGTTTTTGTTTGTTTTGTTATTAAAATATTTCCTTAGACTTTCTATTTTCTGAAAATTTTTGAGGTAGTTTCCACACTCTTAATCTCTTGATTCAAGTAAACCAGTAAACCACTACTCACTGGAATGTTGTCTCAGTTTGGCATGTTTGATGTAAGGGTTATAGCAAGAAGAATTTAGATTATTTTACACGTATTCAGTTTGATGGACTGTGAATTTGAGGAAAAATAGAGTTCTGTGCCAGAATTACAAACAAAAGAAGTGATGCTGGTAGTGGAGGAATGATTTTGCATGACATGCATAGACAGGGAACTTTGTGTGTAATATAATTGAAACAAAAAAAAAAATTCAAATGAAGGAGACAAAAAAAAAAAAGAGGTGGAAGACAGACTGACATCTAACAACTGCTGTGAGAAGATAACTGTTAAAGATGAATAGCAGGAGAAGGCTCTTGCAAATTTTTTAGGAGTAAGAATCTAGGGTAAACCTTTATTATTTGTGATATCTTTAAGTAATATAGAGTAGAGTAGAATAGAATAGAATAGAATAGAATAGAATAGAATAGACCAGACCATATTGGAAGAAACTTTTGAGATCGAGTCCAGCCTATCATCCAACACTATCTAATCAACTAAACCATGGCAGCAAGTACCCCACCAAGTCTCTTCCTAAACACCTCCAGTGATGGTGACTCCACCACCTCCCCAGGCAGCCCCTTCCAATGGCCAATCTCTCTTTATATGAAGAACTTCTTCCTAACATCCAGTCTAAACCTCCCCTGGTGCAGCTTGAGACTGTGTCCTCTTGTTTTGTTGCTGGTTGCCTGAAAAGTTTTGTTTGTAACTAGGTAATATCTGAAAACACAAAAGATTTGTTTGCTGGTTCTTAAAATACTAAACTATCCAATATTTCTTTTATGGATGTTGAAAAATTTTATTCTGAAACAGATGTTCTCTACAAAGTTTTCTATTCTAAGCATTTTAAATAATATAGTTCATTTCACATTTTGTCTTAATTAAAATTATGTGTAAGATTTTCAATTAAGTTAATTTATATTGTCTTTACTAGAGCTCTGCATACCCAAATCATTTAGTGCTATCAGTGAGATAGGTTCATGGGGCCAGCTTTTGATCATCCAGTAGCATGCTTCATAATGTCCAAAGCACCCGGGTCTCATATCTGTTAAACTCAGTGGAAATTATGTACCTAAATGCTTTTGCTGTATGAATAAGTACTGATGGGCACTTATCTAGCTCTTCATATGGTGGAGAGCTGGGCCCACAACTCTCTGTCAATATATTTTTGTTTCTTTTGTTCAAAACTTTCAGTGAATGGATGTTCAGGTTAGCAGGAATCTTTTCCTAATAATCCAAACATTATACAATCTAGAAATAACTTTAAATTACACTAGTTGTAGTGGATATCCATAATTTTAACTGCTTTTCTAAGACCAAAGGAGAGAAAGTGAGCTTCAGTTAATGTAATATCATTTAAATAGAGTTCACTGCTAAAGTAGTTGGGGGACCAGACTGCAGTCTTGAGGGTTGTAATTTTCCTCTGGCTACACTTGAAATTTGCACTCAGATCCACAGAACAATTCAGCTTTTTTACTCTTCCTTTTTCTCATGTAATTGAAAATTACAAAATGATAGCAAATAGTATAGAGAAGGATTCTTTGGAAATACGTTTCACAGGAGACTGGGGGAAAGATGAAATGTTAATGAAGATGAAAGTAGTTGCAAAGGAGGGCTATATTGGAATGGGCTGCCTGGGGAGGTGGTCACCATCATTAGAGGTATTTAGGAGGAGACTTGATGGGGTGCTTGGTTGCATGGTTTAGTTGATTAGGTGGATGATAGGTTGGATGTGATGATCTTGAAGGTCTCTTCCAACCTGGTCTGTTCTATTCTGTTCTGTTCTATTCTATTCTACTCTATTCTGTTCTGTTCCTATATGCCCACACTGGTGTGATTTTGTGTAAGAGCAAACAGTGGATTAATGCTCAATGAATAGATGATATGTGGGAGAGAGGTTGACATTCCCAGAGGGAAGAAAAGAAGAAAGAAAATAAACAAATTTTTAATAGGACTTAAAAGAAAAAAAAAAATATCTGACAAGATTCTGCCTTCAAATGTTATTCCCAACAGCCATCTCAAGGATTCTGACTTGTGCTTTCATGCTAAATGGCAAAACTGTAAACCGTTTGACATGTAAAAGGTAGTACATGAATGCCAAAATAGCCTTTTTTATAGAATCTTTATCTGTGCTGGAAGAAATGTATATAGATGGAGATTATAATCAATGCTTTTTCAAAATTGGTATTAGATACTTCTCCTTGAGGTTTATCTGTCATTGACCCGTGCAAAGCCCACGTTTATTGTACTTATAAAAGGAGAATGTCCCTTCTTCTCTGTTGGGGTTCTGAGGTTCCTATTTATTTGCTTAACTTGAATATCAGCATTCATTTCCTAACTCGGTTTTGTATTGTCCATGCTGTTGCACAACTCATTTCGGGCATATTTCACTCTTTTTTGCCTTGCAGAGGTAATCTTCCCATTTATGCATTCAAGGTCTGGTTATCCGAGTGGTATAATTTCTAGATTTAAAATGATGAACAAGGCAATTCTTTCAGTGTTGTGATGTCATTAAAAACTGTATTTAGTGAGTTTAATCCTTAAAAAGAACAGAAAACCTGCCTGAATGCAGTTGTGTGTGACTGGTGTAGGTCATCCTGCTGTGGCAGGGGGGTTGGACTAGATGATCTTTCGAGGTCCCTTTCAGCCCCTAACTTTCTGTGATTTGATGATAAATAGGTTCATTTTACACAGAATACACAGAGTGTCAGGGGTTGGAAGGGACCTCAAAAGATCATCTAGTCCAACCCTCCTGCCAGAGAAAGATCACCTAGAGTAGGTCGCATAGAGACACATCCAGGCAGGTTTTCAATGTCTCCAGTGGACTCCACAGCCTCTCCAAGCAGCCCAATCCAGTGATTAGTCACCCTCACAATGAAAAAAATTCTTCTTATGTTCAGGTGGAACCTCCTGTGCTCCAGCTTGCACCCACTGCCTGTTGTCCTGCCATTGGACATCACTGAGAAGTGCCTAGCTCCTTCCACCCAACACTCGCCCTTCACATATTTATAAACATTAATGAGGTCAGCCCTTAGTCTCCTCCAGGCTAAAAGCCCCAGCTCCCTCAGCCCTTCTTCATAAGGGAGATGTTCCACTCCATCATCTGGCCTCTTTCAAGCAGTTCCTTGCCCTTGAACTGAGGGGCCTGGAACTGGACATATTCCAGGGCAGAGTAGAGGGGTAGGAGAACCTACTAGCCACACCGCTTCTAATACACCCCAGGATACCATTGGCCTTCTTGGCCACAAGGGCACATTGCTGGCTCGTTGTCACCCTTCTATCCACCAGAACCACCCCAGGTGTTTCTCCAACCTATACTGGTCTATGGGGTTGTTCTTTTCCTGATGCAAGACTCTACGCTTGGCCTTGTTGAATTTGATTGAATTTCTCCCTGCCTAACTCTCCAGCCTGTCTAGGTCCCCCTCTGAATAGCAGCACTAAGTAGAGTCTTTGCCAGAGCAGCTTGAAGGAATATAGTATTTCCGCTAAAAGCACAGCAGCATTCCTCAACTACTTATAGCATCTGTTTTAGTTACATTTAACATCTCAAACCTCAAAGCAGAGGCAATTTCTGAAGATTGACGTTCAAAAGGAAAGTTAAGTCATATTTTTCCAGTGAAGGAGTGAAGCAGATATTTTCAGAGTTTACATAGACAGTAAGTAACTGGACCTTCCTTCTTGCCTTCTGTTTTCTATTGATGGAACAAACTCTTATTGATATATTGGCCCATGTTCTGGCATCTAGCACCCAGGTCATCTAAGTACTGGAGAAGTAAATAAGCACATGATTCAGTAGAAGTCCATTTATTTATTTATCTACAGCAACAGTCTGAACTGAAGGGATTATCTATGATGCCTTGTTCTTAAAATGGGACTTCATCTTTTTTTCCTTGTCTGTGAATCTGAGGACTATCAACAGTCTTGCCTCATCAAATCCACACTGTGCAAGAACCATGTAGTCTCAAGGTGATATATTATGCCAAATGTAATTGAAGGATCACATCCCTGCATTTGTCCTGGGAAAGAGTATAAATCTGCATGGCATATGGAGATAAAATTTGTTTGAATTGTCAAAATGAATCAACCTGTATTTTCCATGATGATGGCTTCTAAAGTAGTTTTGTCTCGTGTGGACATTTGAAAGCAGAAAGTACTATCTAGGACAGGAGATATAGCTTTCCTTGGACCTTAATTTAGTGCTGAGCTATGTAAGACCATCCCCTTTACATGCAGTTGTCCTCAGCTCTTTTGTTTTCACTTGAGCTGTAACCAGGATGCACAATGAGAAAAGTCCTGAATCCAGAGAACTGTTTAGAACTCAATAATCTGTAGGTTTTGGTAGTATCTTTCAAGGATAATTCTTATTTCAGTATTGAAGTATTTTTCTGCCTAATTGCCTTACTTTCATTTCTCTATTGTAGCACAGAATTCTTACTAAAGGAAATACTGTTCTGTGACTGAGGTATTCTTTGAATGGGTAGGAGAGATTCAAAGTATTCAACTTGAGAGGGAAATCCCAGTTTTTCCATATTAGAAGGGTATATTTTGTAGACAAATTAATGTAAATTATCTTGGATCAAGAAGCTACAATTACCTTGTTCTTTTGACCATTTATTCTGAATTCCACACCTGAATACATACAACATTTGTCTTTGGATTCCCAAAAGCTTTATGGCTATTTGAAGCACAGAGTGAAATTGTCATCGACATGAATAATAAACAATATCTGTGTAAGGGTATGGCAGACGGAGGTTTGTTTTCCCCCGACTCTTCCACTCTTAAAAAGAATGGCAGGTACTTTAGGATCAGGAGTAGGCCATCTGCCCAAATTGCCTGCCCTTTTCACTTTATTTTACTCCCATATTACTGGTATTCATCTGAATGTCATTATGTTTTTATGCTTTGTTTCCTTGAAGGATCATCATCTTGTTATCAGATTAGTTTGATTCTAGGGTTGTCTTTAATTTCTTTAATATTTATATTTTGCTATTCAAATATTTTGCCTCCAATATGATGTTTGCCTGGTTGTTTTTTTTTAATTAAGTCAGACAACATCTGTCCTTGCTGACAGTGTTGGAAATGATGTGGCAGTCTGGCAATGATAGTAGCAGGAAATAAGCAAAGGACCTACAGGAATCATGGAAGGGAGAAGAATAGAGCATTTGCATCAAGACATAGAAAAGGCCATTGGAAAAAAAAGAGAGAGATTTGTAAAAAGCATTTTTTAGCTGCCAGAGGATTTTCATTTGTAGTTTTCAGCTTCATCTGAAAAGAGCAATGACTTAATAAAAGATTCAGTTTCTTTGAAGACTGTTGATTTATAGTCTTGAATGTCATTGTGGGATGAGCATTATACTTGAATGTCTTTGTGGGATGAGTGTTAGAAAGAATTAATAGTTTTCCAGTGGAACATTTTAAAATCTGAAATTGTTGTTCAGTGAATATCAAATGTTTTACAAGAATGTCAACATTTCACATAAGCATTTCATTCCAGGATTTTTATGAATTCATATTGTATCAATACTTGTGGGTTTGGTTTTGGTGGGGTTTTTTCTTCATTAATTTGGCAAATGAAAATGGCAGGTTTTCTTCCTAAATGTCTAAAGGAATCATCTGAAACCATTTTAATATGCTAAGAATACTGGAACTTTCTGCACACTACTCTCCCTATTCCAGCCTCCCTTCCCCCCCATCCTTTTATTTTTTTCTTTTCCTAAATAAGAATGAGCTTTATTAATTGTAAAATAACATTTTAGATAAAAATCAGTTCCCATCAGTTAGCTAATTTTCTTTGAAACATAATGGAATTTCTTCTTGCATGTGATTATTCTATCAGAGTTATATTCCTGAATATAACCACCTAGAATTCTTTTTTTGATGCCCTAGGATACCAGGGATACATATACAGGGTAGGAAAGATCTATGAGAGATGGGAGGCCATGTGTCAGCAACTTAGGAGGGATGCGCCCAATAGCTTTCAAGATGAAACTTGCTATAGATTTAAGTCATTAATCATTACAGTTCATGGGTTAAGTGATTAGCTAGAAAATAAATAGTATAGCTATCTGTAAAATATATAGACTTTTTTTTTGTAGTAGGTGAATTTACTTTCCTTTTCAATGAAAAAAAAAGAATACCAGTGTTCTTTTCTTGGCATCATTAAACAGAAAAATAAATTTTTATACTTGTTATGCCTAGAAGCAGAAATTATATGGTCATAGTTTTTGTTTCATTCATGTTTGGTAGCTCTGACAATTGATCATAATTTCTTAAACAGCCAAAGACAAAAGTGATTTGTCCATTATTTGAAGAAACTAGTCCAGATTTTTTTATGATTATTTGTAGTCTTTCATTTACAGTCACCGCCTTTGAAGATCAGTCTACTTCATTTTCTAAAGTTGAAAATGGGCAGGTATTTCAATATAACTGCAACTTTATGTCTCTCAAAATGCTACAGCCATGTAGATGTACACTACTTTTATTTAAAACTTTTCTTTAGTGTTCAAAATAAGCTTTTTAAAGCTGGTGTCCAATTGGCTTAATGTTATGTATCTTTTTGACAACCCTACCTATAGAAATGGCACACTACTGTGTGTAATCAAAGCAATAACATAACCATAGCCAGTGACATAGCATAGGGGCAGATTTCACTATTTGTTACTAGTTGTCTTGTGTGCTTATGCTATTTAAAAATTATGGTTGTACATTTTGCCTCAGCTGCTCAGTGCAGCTAATAATGGATAAAATTTATTCTGATACATTACTTTCACACTGTCCTGCAAATACTGAAGAGAGTCACAGAATCATAGAATTGTTAGGGTTGGAAGGGACCTCAAGGATCATCTAGTTCCAAGCACCCTGCCATGTGCAGGGACTCCTCATACTAGATCAGGTTGCTCACAGCCACATCTAGTCTGGTCTTAAAAACCTCCAGGGATGGGGTTTCTACCCCCTCCCTGGGCAACCTGTTCCAGTGTCTCACCACCCTCATGGGGCCGAACTTCTTCCTAACATCCAGTCTGAATCTACCCATTTCTATTTTTGTTCCATTCCCCCTAGTCCTATCGTTACCTGATACCCTAAAAAGTCCCTCACCAGCTTTCTTTTAGGCCCCCTTAAGATACTGGAAGGCCACAGTAAGGTCCCCTTGGAGCCTTCTCCTCTCCAGACTGAAAAGTCCCAACTCTCTCAGTTTGTCCTCATAGGAGAAGTGCTCCAGCTCTCTAATCATCATTGTGGCGCTTCTCTGGACCTGCTCCAGCACATCCAGATCTTTCCTCTAGTAGGGGCCCCAGAACTGGATGCAGTACTCCAGGTGGGGACTCACCAAAGCAGAGTAGAGGGGGAGAATCACCTCCCTTGACCTGCTGGCTATGCTTCTCTTGATGCAGCCCAGGATGTAATTGGCATTCTGGGCTGCAAGTGCACAGTGGTGTCTCATGCTGAGCTTCTCCTCCACCAGCACCCCCCCAGTCCTTTTCTTCAGGGTTGCTCTCAAACCAGTCACTGCCCAGCCTATATCGGTGCTTGGGATTGCCCTGACCCAAACGCAGGACTTTGCACTTGGCCTTGTTGAACCTCATGGTGTTGTTAGGCTGCAGCCTGTCAGGGTCCCTGTGGATGGCATTCCTTCCCTCCAGTGGACTCAGTTCCCTCAGAATTTTTACTTAACCTGAAGTGAATATCTCATTTCTCACTTTCAAAGCACAGTTCTCACTAGTCAGGTTATGGTTGTGTATTTCAACAGTCCAGCAATTCAAGTCTTGACAAGTTTCAGTAATAACTCAAAATGAATTTTTACATTTTGCAGAGTAATTGCAATTCTCTTGGTTAATATCCAGCTTTAGAGGTTTCATGTGAGTAAAGGCAATTTTTAGTATTTAGGTTTTGTTTTGTTTTAATCTTAACTTTGGCATCTATGTTCAATATCTGGATTTTCTATTTACTGAATGTTTTGATAAGCCGTCTTGTTTGTTTGCTTCCCTGTGGTAGGTTGGTTTTTTCCCTGAGTATTTCCTTACACTTTTCCTGAGAAGATTAGTTCCAATTATTTCCAGTGATATTAAACTGGAAATTATTCAAGTTACACATTTGGTATGCCAAACCAACTGGCCTACCAAAACAATTGATTTGGAAGGTCTACCAACATTCTAGAAAGATGCTTGTAACTTTAGATATGTTTTTTTCCCCTACGTAGTTTATTCCAACATCTTTCTACTTTCATTATTGTTGCTCATGGAACACAAACGTGGTCTAAAATGATCACTTTTATCTATTGCTGCCCCAATAATTTTATTCAAGATGTGGTTTTTTTTAAGCTATGTAGTGATGAAATCTCATGATCTTAATTAGGCAATACCTGGATACATTATTCTGGATACATTTATTATCAGCTTCTATCTTATCTCTACAAGTACTGCATGCAATTGTTGACCTGTTTCCGAGCACATTTTCTCCTCTTTAGTGTGGCGTGAATTGTTAGTTGCAGCTTGTCTCTACTGGCTTGTGTTCAATGGCTATCTTCTCTATTCCAATTAACAAAATGCCCTCTGTAGTTTTCATACTGAACTTTTCATCTTTAGTACACTCTTCTGGCATTGTAATGTGTCTTCTCAGTGCCACACCTCCGCTCTGGTTGAACTCCATTCAGTTCATCAATAAAAGTTGTTTTCTTCTTTAGTCTGACTAAGTGAAGCTTTTTATTTTTTTCTCTCTAAAACCTCATTTCTTCTGCTGCTGTCTAGTGTCTGAACTTATTTTCCATACACACATTTTTCTGAAATATTACTTGGTATTTTGGATAACAAAGAATATTTTATAAAATTGTTGCTGCTCTTTGCCAGCACAGTCCTGAGGTAAGAATTTCCATATGTTTTTTAAGTTGTCTTGAGGTCATTGTTTAGCATTGCACAATGTGAATTAATTTTGTTCAGGAATTTTGGAAAAAGAAATATCCTTTTAGGATGTAAATCAAAATTGACTCTGTAATCTTTTATATATCTTTTTTAGTTACCATTTGGAATTAGGATTGTAGCTGAAACAAACTTAAATGTAGATATGCAAATTAGCATTTCACAGTATCGCCAAGGTTGGAAGAGACCTCAAAGATCATCAAGTCCAACCTGTCACCACAGACCTCATGACTAGACCATGGCACCAAGTGCCACATCCAATCTCCTCTTGAACACCTCAAGGGATGGTGACTCCACCACCTCCCCGGGCAGCCCATTCCAATGACTAATGACTCTCTCGGTGAAGAACTTCCTCCTCACCTCGAGCCTAAACTTCCCCTGGTGCAGCTTGAGACTGTGTCCCCTTGTTCTGGTGCTGGTTGCCTGCGAGAAGAGACCAAGCCCTTCCTGGCTACAACCTCCCTTCAGGTAGTTGTAGAAGGCAATGAGGTCACCCCTGAGCCTCCTCTTCTCCAGGCTAAACAATCCCAGCTCCCTCAGCCTCTCCTCATAGGGCTTGTGTTTAAGGCCTCTCCCCAGCCTTGTTGCCCTTCTCTAGACACGTTCAAGTGTCTCAATGTCCTTCTTAAACTGAGGGGCCCAGAACTGGACACATTACTCAAGGTGCGGCCTAACCAATGCAGAGTACAGGGGCACAATGACCTCCCTGCTCCTGCTGGCCACGCTATTCCTAATACAGGCCAGGATGCCATTGGCCTTGTTGGCTGCCTGGGCACACTGCTGGCTCATTTGACAGCTGATGGAGTATTTATTGTATTTTATTTTTGCAAATGTTTTAACAAGAACTAAATGCTTAAGCTTTTTCGTAATACAATACTACTTTTCAGTCTAGTAGCTGATAGGTAAGGTAAGGTAACTGAATTTAAAAAATGGAATTAAAAAGTCTTTTTGATCTTATGTTTTGGGTATTGTCTAGCCAGACATTTCAAGCACTCCTATTTGCCTTCTCTTTCATTAATAGCATGTTTCAGAATGAGGTTTGCTGTCATGTGCCAAGATAATCTGTTTCCGAGCGACTATTTTCTAGTTTGATTAATCAGTAAGTGCTACTTTCAATTCATTGGATTCCTGCGAGAAAACTATTAAATAAATGGAAACACAGATGTGTAACAACATTTTTTTCCATTTCTGAGGAAATTAAATATAGCTTGTTGTCAGTTCTTCCCTCTCTTAATGAGAGCAAACATCCCAATTAGTAAAAGATACGATAATTTTAGCCCTCTGCTTTGTGTGCAGAGGACAACCATCCTTTCAGTGAAGAGAGTATTAAAAAGTATAGTGTACTGCTATTAGTAGCTTGAACTTATTTCTATACTTTTTTAACAGATTCTTCTTTGCTTAAAAAAACTCTGGTTTTTTTTTGCATATGTCTATGAAGTGATGTAATTTAAATATAAGCTAAGCTGTTAAAGCTAAAAGGAGGATTTATTACTTCCTAAGGGCCCTCAGGTTTACGTAGCAGTGTATCTGTGGAAGGAGCAGCTGTTCAGTTCTATACACAGCTCCACAAGAGTCACATGGCTCACCTGTAGCTTCTGGTGGAATTTTAATGTGTAGAGTGCCTAAGGTCAAGGAGAAATAATGAATATTTTTAGAGCTGGATTTAGGCTAATATCATGGAGAAGTTTTTTGTGTAATTAAAAATGTCATGTTGGCAAGTGGCTGACAGTACTGCCATTGAAAGCATTGCCATGTGTTCTACAATATATTACTTTTGTATAGTAGATAAAATACTGCAATACAGATATAATGGTATAAAGAAAATAAGTGTTTCACACCTAAGGATTGCACAACCATTCATTCATTAATATACATGTTGAAATCTAAGTGGGCTTGAGCACCCTGATCTGCAAAGTACTTTTTCCCTTTAACACGTTCTTATAGTATATAAAAAAAATCACCAAACTTGCATTTCTGTTAGAAACATCTAAAATTTGAATTTAAGAGTGTTTAAAACCTTAGCAGAATACTGAAGGATTGTAATGCTGTTGACAACAATTGTATTCCTTCTTTGTACCCTGTCAGTTAAGCACTCCTACCACACCACAAATATTTTGTTCTGTAAGTCACCAAAAATCCTGTGATCTCACACCTTTTTAGTAGAGACACTGTTGAACTTTTTCTTATGGACCTACTCCTGGTGTTTCTTAAAGTTTCACTTTTGAGTAACAGCAATGAATGCATATTTGCAAAAAATGAAGAATATTAATAATGGAGTGGTACTGAAGATTCATCTTGCTGATATGCTGAAAACAAAACCTTGGTGTAGTCTTTCAGAGACACTTCCAGAGAAAGGCAACTGTGAATCTAAAATGGCTCAAAGAAGGTCGTGTGAGAGGAGGATTGCAAGGCTCCTTTAAGAAAATGCAGGTGTATATGTGTGTGTGTGTATATATATATATATATATATATATATATATATATGCAGGTATGTGTGTGTATATATATATATATATACAGGTATATATATATTGGGTGGGGGGAGCTATAAAGGAAAGAATTTTCATCTTTAGAGAATAATCAATTTTTTCTTAAAATGTAATTTTTTTTTCATTTGATATCCGTATATAGAACCATTCAAATACTTGAGACATATCTACTTGGATTTCGGCTCTCAGAAGTTTAGTATGAGAATTCTTCTATATAAACCCACATTTTGTCTGTCAATGCCAACTTTTAATGAGCTATTTAAATAAAGTAACTAGAGCCTGTACTTATTCTATGAGGGGAAGAAGTCTTGTCACTGCTCCCTATCAGACTTGTATTCATCGGCCGGTTTACAGCATCACGCAGTGATGTTTTTGCCTGAAAAAACTTAGATTCTTATTTCGAAGTGCTAAGAGTTATAAGCTCTCAATGTAGTTTGGTTCCAAAGAGAAACATACAAGCTGTACCTGCAAGGTCTTGCTGAGTCGCACGAGGTCTTGCTGAGTGGGCACTGGCTTTCGTTTCCTGAGGAGCAGCACGGCTCCGGAAGCTGTCCGCGGTGCTGAAAGCTGCCCGCCACAGCAGCATCTCTGACCAATCTCAGCGTGCCTTGACCTGTGGGAGCGATTCATCAGGTTCGAAACTTCCTTTCTCGGTGAGACTTACCGATTCTGTTAATATCCCAATTTCTGGCAGTTTAAAATTTCCTTTGGGTTCATCTGGCTGCATTTAGTGACCTTGAAAATTATCTTTGTATAATGTTAAAATGGTGGGATTTAACTAGGACAAGGATATCTTTAATGTGGAAGGAAGTTATTCATTAATAACAACCAAAAAAAAAACCTCTTCTTTTTCTATCAGCAAAAAAATGCCAGTGGTTCCACAGAAATGTTTGCTGCAACCAAGTCTAGAAAAGTGCAGGTGTACTTTTAAAACTATTAAAATCTACTTATCCAAAATTGTTGCTAATCATGTTTTTACTTTGTAATTCAAGCTACCTATGCATTCTGTGATTATTTACTTTCTTAAGGACAGTATTCAGCAATAGTTTATCAATTTTTCTTATTTTTCCTGTATATGTGAACCAAAATAACCCAAAAGTTTTGCTGTTGCTTTATTTGTCCTATCTTTTCATCAGATAGCTTGATGATCATATGCCTATTTTCAACCAGGCTTAGGAGTAGTCTTTTTTTCCATCTTAACAGGAGTGGGTTTAGTTTGTAAATGGCACTCTAATCAGCAGCTTGTGCACATTTGCTGCTTATGGGCCCAGTCCTACTCCCATGAGAACTTTAGCTTCTATATGAGTAGTCAGGTATTCATTGTTCTCTTTTAGCTTAGTTTCATTTCATTTCAACTAATAATGTTTCTGTCAGTCGTTTTATTACTTGTAACACAAAAGCTGAGAAAATTTATAAACTAGTCAGTTGTTATTGCTACACAGAAGTGTACAGGTCAGAAAGAAAACCTTAATATCATTTAAGCTTTTCAAGCTATCTGAGTTCTCTGTACAGCCAGGGAATGTTTCAACATTATTAATAACTGAATTACCCTTTTTTCTGGAGACAAAGTATTGGATTTGTATTATTTGAGTCTAAACATTGCACTAAGTTGTCAGGCTTCTGGAAAAATACCAAAGCAGCTCAAAACCTCTTGTTATCAGTAGCTAACAATCTATTTCTCTATCAGTCTTACATCTCCTTCACTCCGCTCCTGTTCCTCCCACAATAAGCAACATGTAAAATATGGTTGGTTTTATTATGGGTGTATACTTGAAAAATATTTATTATGTGTTTTATTGCAGTTATACAGCCTAAAACCAGCAAAAATGCCATTTGTGCTCAGAATGGCATTTTATCAGGAGAATATGTAAGGAGATATTAAATGTTAGAATGAGTTTGTTTATTGTCAGACGAGAGCTCCCAGGATGTCTTTTTAGAAACAAACAAGCCAAAAACTATTTTGATTTTAATCAAAAATGTATTTTCTTCATAAAAAAAATTCACATACTCACTGTGTCTACTCTACAGAACTTGTCCATTTCATTACACCATGTGTCAATCCTAGTATATCTGTTCACTGCAAAAACTCATGGCTAGTGTGTGTAATACAGCACAGGAGGAGGTATTGCTCAGTTCCACTACTTTTGTGTAATAATTAAAAAACCAAAACAAAACAGAAAATGTTCTTGGCTATTTGCACTGTATTCCAGACTTAAAAGTCCCGTGAAAGTTCTAGAAAATAGTCAATTGTATTTGGTTGGTAGAATACCCTTAGAAGCCAGTTACTGAAAATTCTCTTATGCTGAGTCAGTATATATTCCCATTTGTCAGCAGCAGCAAAGTCCAGGCATCTAGTTTCTGAAAGTAATACTCATTGCCTTTTTATTCAGCACAAATGCAGTGATGTGCTTTTTATTTCAGAAATTAAGTGATATAATGACAGATTTATGACATATTTGTTGGTACACCTATTACAGTTGCTTTTACTTCCATTGGTGTGCTTTTTTCTTTTCCTGTGTCCCAAAGACTGATTAGAGGAGGATGAAGCTCACTGAGTGAAAAGGATTGTTTCTTCAGGTAATTCTTTAGGTAGCTGTGTCCAGCATCATAGTTCATCTCTCGTGAGATGCAGCTGTAGATGTATGTCATAGAGATGATTCCCAGAACACCACCGATGCAAGCAAGGAATCCTATTATGTTGTTCTTTTCATAGCTGTAGCCTTTCACTGCCAAGTCCAGTCCTTTTGTGGTTACATTGACACATTGTTTTTTGATCTGTGAATAGATTGTGGGAATATCTATACAAATTCTGTATTCAGTTGATGGATTTAGATGTGTAAGATTATATACCTTTATATCAGATGGTACTCGAGCGCTCTGTGCAGCCTGAGAGTTTTCAGCTTTCAGAAAGGCTGTCCATCTGACACTGGACTTCACAATTTTAGAGCTTGCTTTCCATGAAACCAAAACAGAATTAGATTTTATGTCTTTTACTTTAATATTCAAAGATCCACTGCTGTCCTGAGGAAAAGAGCCATCCACTTTAATCATGACTGACTTTAGGTCTGCCCCAACTAAGTTTGTTGCTATACATGTGTACAAGCCACTTTCCTTTTGTGTTACATCACTTATGTCTAATGTTCCTTCGGAATGAATGTAGTACTTATTAGAAAGAGTATTAGGCAAAAGTTTGTGTCCTGATGGCGTTATCCAGTAGATTTCAGGTTCTGGTTCTGCTGTTGCTCTGCAGTGTAAAGAAATATGGCTGCCGTTTTTTATATCCAGAGTAGATGGGAAACTTTCAGGAGCTATCAGAGGGAGACAGATTTCCATCATTTCCCGGAAGTGTATCTGCCGCACATTCTGGCCTTGGAATTCAGGAGGATCTACACAAAACAGGGACTCTGGCTCCATGAAGCGAATGTTTGTTTTATTCATGTTAATCCAGCGGATGACACAATCACATCTAATGGGATTGCTGTGTATGCTAACTTCTTTGAGGTTAGGCAGGGATTCGATTGTATTGCGGTACAGGGCACTCAGTGCATTGCTGTTGAGCATGAGCGATTCTAGCTTGGGAAGTCTGTAGAATGCATTTGGATGAATGTAGGATAATCTGGGGTTATTGGTAGCCTCTATTTTTCTTAAATCTGGCAAATTATCAACAGCAAGACTATCTATAGAAATCAGTTCCGGCATGTTATTAATTCCTAGTTCTTTTAGGTGCAGCATATTGCTAAAATCTCCTTGTCGTATCCTGTTAATTGGATTCTTATTTAGATCCAGAAATTTGAGATTTCTAGCCTTTTGAAGAGCAATATGGGGCACTCTAACAAATCTGTTGTCATAAAAGGAAATGCTTTCTAATTTGTCAAGGCCAACCAAAGCATTATCTGGTATTTCAGTGAGATTTATGCCTGCTAAAACTAGGCTGCGCAGATTGATAAGAGGCTTAAAGTTCATATCTTCGATCCTGATTATTGGGTTTTCTCCAATCATGAGAATTTCAAGATTAGGAGTAGCTTCAAACCACTTCCTGTTGATCATTTGCAGACCATTTGAATTGAGATGAAGTCTGAGAAGATTACTGAGTCCTATGAAAGCTCCTGGTGCAATTACAGAAAGCAGATTATGATTAACATAAAGCTCCTGTAAATTGTGGAGTCCAGAGAGGCATTCTTCAGGGAGTTCAGTAAGTTTGTTTTCTTCAAGGTACACTGAAAGCAACTGTGGTATCTTTTTAAGATTAAAACTGGCCACTGAGGATAAATTGTTCTGAGATAAATCTAGCCCAGTTAAATTCACTGGAAGGTTTACTGAATGTTCAATTTTTGCAATATTATTAGTCTGTAGAAGTAGAACTTGTGTGTCAGCAGGCAGCCTGGCTGGAAAATTAAAAAGGCCTAAATCATTACAGTCCACTGTTGTTGCCTCCATATACACAGACCTGGGGGTGAACCATGGTCTGATCTCACATATACATGACTCTGGACAATCTGCTTTTTTTTCTACAGCTTGTACTAGTGCAGTCATAACTAGGCCAAGTAGAAAGTTAATTTTGAGTTGCATGTCCTTCATCTTAGCTCAGATGTTCAGAAAAGTAGCAGATTCTGGTATTCCACAGTTATAGTTTTGGAATTCAGTGTGACTTGGTCAAGTGATGAAACACGCACTTGGATTTGTCAAATGATGGTTGCAAATGACTTTCTTCCTGAGGATAATGAATAAAGTTGTAACCAGCTTGTCCAGTAGTAAGAGGCATTTTGTGGAAATGAAGATCACTCTGTCCTTGATAACACACAAAATTGATAGGCTTTGTGAAGATGAAGTATGTATAGATGGTCATAGGAGATTAAGCAATTCATTTATTTAGTAGTATTAACTTCAAATCCCATGATTGATTAGTGTTTGCAGAAATGACAGGGTGACCTAAAATATAAGAAGAGGAAATAATTAGTATAAGAAACTATAAAGTTATAAATTAATTTGGCTGTCTTTTGCTCTCTAATGTTAATTATTGCAAGTAAGAAAAGAAAATGACTGTGGTGCCTAGAGTATTGTGGTGGTATCCAGATAGCATAAATTAAGTTAATATAGTAAGATATCTTTAGAATTGCAGCCTGTCATACATGAAGTGGAGAACTGCTCTTCAAAAAGTTGATGATCCAGAAAGTATAAAGCAAAATACATCAGCAAGATTTTTCTACATATTTTATGCTGCTTTTAATATATTTTAACTTTCAATTATCACTAGAAGCAGACTGAGTTCTGTTGGCTTTGAAAATGTAAACATTCAGCAAATTCCTACAGAGCATGAATATTTAACTTTTGAACATGTAGTTTATAAATATAAAGAACATTTTTATGTGTAATCAAGGGAAAAATGAACGGTTGGATTAGTACATGTTGCTAATGATGACATTCATAGGCAAGCCTGTGAGATATTTATACAGAAACATACAAAGCTGATAATCCACAGGTTTTATGATTTAATTTGGGTTTTTTTTTTTAAAGCTGCTGTTTAGGAAGAAAACTTGAGATTTTCCTCTTTAAAGTGTTAATTGGAAAAATATGTGTACTTCATAATAAATAGCTTGTGATCTTGGCAAATTCAGGCTAATTACTGGCTTGCTTATTTTGGCTTCTACAATTTCAATTGCAAGGAATAATAATAACAGAAAAGTATTTTTAGAGTGATAAAAAGGAGAAAGAACATCTACACTAGCAGTTGCTTCTTTGGCCTGTAGCTCTGCAAGAATCTGAAACTTGATGTTGCAGACTGTCTTACTGTCTCAAATTATATTTAAGACTGAAACATCAGATGGGCCCTCTCCAGATTTTTGGTATGTACTTACTATTTTGGATAGTGAAAATATCCTACTTTGAATGTACATTGTGTTCCAAGCTATAGGATTCAAAGGTTTCTTTGTTTTCATATATGAAGTACTGCTTCATTTACTTCAGAACATAGGTGACCCGGTAACTACAACCAGACTTTGTCTGAGAAGGCTGTTGTAGGAAACATATTCATGCCCTTTTCAGCCTTAAAATTCACAGCGACATTGTTTTCAAACTGTAAGATAAGATCAATGCTTCACTGACATTAATAAATAACTTTTGCGTTGTTGCTAGTATAGATAGACATAATTGCAAAAGTCAAGTGTCAGGGATTTGGATTTTTGGTTTCCTTTCTAGGCCTGGGGGAATTGGGCATATTGATCACATACGCATTTCATATCAGCTGAGAGGGAAGGTGTTGGACCATGTTGAGTTATGGGAACACTGGACCAGTTTGAAGTACATTTGACAGGTCTTTGAGGCTTCTGTTTGTGTTATGCACATTTAAGGATGTTTGCAGATGATGGTCTCTTCTCCCAGGCAGCCAGTACCAGAACAAGAAGACACAGACTCAGGCTGTGCCAGGGGAGGTTTAGGTTGGATGTTAGGAAGAAGTTCTATACAGAGAGAGTGATTGCCCATTGGAATGGGCTGCCTGGGGAGGTGGTGGAGTTGCCGTCATTGGAGGTTTTCAGGAGGAGACTTGATGGGGTGCTTGGTGCCATGGGTTAGTTGTTTAGGTGGGTTGGATTGGTTGATGGGCTGGACACGATGATCTTGAAGGTCTCTTCCAACCTGGTCTGGTCTGGTCTGGTCTGGTCTATTCTATTCTATTCTATTCTAACATGTATCAATAAAGTGAACAGACAATGTGTGAGATAAACATACAGAAAATGAGGAATAATAATATCTTTTTTTTGCAAATGGCTCAGTTTATACTGAAATGGAAATGCATACTGACCAAAACAGTAAAATTGTAATCTGTTCCATCGTTCTGGGAAGTGTGATAAACTTGAGACTTGAAGAAGAATACAGGTTTGCATTGGACAGTTAATGGCTATAACTTGGTTTTAATTTTGCCACCAGGAGGAAAGTGATACACCTATATGTGCTGCTGTCCCAATTATTAAAGATCTCAGTAGAAATCCTTCTATGTCAAATACTGAGATGTAATTTACTATGTCTAGAGAAAACAGGACAGCCATGGGAGGGAAATTGTTTAGTTGTGTTCTTGATAAACTTCCTAAAAACATATGCATTTTGGAATTTTATTTGAAATATATATTAAAAATAAATAAATCCATAAGCATGACAGATATAGGCCTCTAATAATTGAAAAGTCATTGGAAATCTTACCTGAATAGTGAATTAACTGAGATTCAACAAATTTCTATTGCAGGTACTTAATTGCAGAGTTTTGATTCCACTATGATGCTCAGGGACCTCTGCTCTGTAGAGGTACTGGGAAAGTATTCTGGGGGAGCAGAACTACATAGCTGATCTGGTTTTCTGCTCTTCCAGGCACATTATTATTGGTCACTGTGAAAGACAGGATGTGGACCAAGAGGGACTTTTCATGTGTGTCCCAGATACCTGAGAAGCTGTACCAGTTAAAGCACATAAACTACTACACTTTCATGTACATAGTCAACATCCTTTCGACACTGAGTTTATAGTCCTCCTGAGCTTATATCTCAGCATCTCTGGGATTCTCAAGCCAAAAATAAAGGCACCAGTGGACTTTTTCATGTCGTATGCATCAAAGTGGGCTTTCTGCAAAAGGCAGTAAAAAAAGAAGAGTTGAGAGGGAAGGTCTGAAATTCTTCTTCATGATTTAATATGATGTCTTTTCTCTTTCTAGTGAATGCTCCAGCTAATAAGCCACCAGCTCAAGCTCATATGGTTTTATGGCATAAATATTTCTTATTTCTCCAGCTAAAGTGCTTCTGCCTTGTGTAAAATATTTGCTGGAGTTGAGTGCCTTAAATAAAAGATTTTAGAATAGTTTTCACACTCTCTCCCAGCCTGCAGAGTTGTCATTCTGAAGTATGTTTTTTCACTTCAGAAAGATTTTTGGTTTAAATAGTGGCATATCTCTGTATTTTTCACATTAAAATGATTTGGTATTAGCTGTCATTCAAGGTGTGAAATAAAATGTTATTTCAGGAGTAGTATGGACATCATTGGTGGCTTATGATATCATAGAATCATGTGATAAAATGTCCTGACTTGGAAATGACACATAAGGATTTTTGAGTCCAACTCCCTGCTCCTTGCAAGACAACCTAAAACTAAATCATATGACTGCAGCATGTATCATATGACACGACATACAAAAAAAGTAGTTAAATGTCCAGTTCTGGGCCCCTCAGTTTAAGAAGGACATGGTGAGAGGCCTTGAGCACAAGCCCTATGAGGAGAGGCTGAGGGAGCTGGGATTGTTTAGCCTGGAGAAGAGGAGGCTCAGGGGTGACCTCATTGCCTTCTACAACTACCTGAAGGGAGGTTGTAGCCAGGAAGGGGTTGGCCTCTTCTCCCAGGCAACCAGCACCAGAAGTAAGCACCAGGTGGCTCAGTTGGTAGCGCATAAGACCCTTAATGGGAAGGTTGTGAGTTCAAGCCTGCAGTGTGCAGTAGTGTCCTCCCTACTCTAGTTGTGAGGTCTGTGGTGACAGGTTGGACTCCATGATCTTTGAAGTCCCTTCCAACCTTAGGAATACTGAATACTGAACAAGTGAACAAGGGGACACAGTCTCAAGATGCACCAGGGGAAGTTTAGGCTCAAGGTGAAGAGAAAGTTCTTCACCAAGAGAGTCATTCGTCATTGGAATGTGCTGCCCGGGGAGGTGGTGGAGTCACCATCCCTGGAGGTGTTCAAGAGGAGATTGGATATGGCACTTGGTGCCATGGTCTAGTCATGGGTCTGTGGTGACAGATTGGACTCGATCCTCGAGATCTCTTCCAACCTTGGCGATACTGTGATACTGTGAAATGCTCAGCAAAAATAATATAGAATCATTTAAGTGGCGAAACATTTTTGTTGGTCTTTTTTGTTTGTAATATTATTATTCTGTGACTCTGATATAGACTATTGACAAAGAAGGTAAGGAAACATGGATTGCTGATGTTTTCTGATCCCACTTGAAGGTATTGAAATCTTGTATCAAGTTATGCAGTATGACTTTACTTATGCCAGCTGGTTTTATTGATTATGATTATTATTTTATTGATTATTTTTCGGCATGTATGTAATTAATTTATAATCTTGAATGAGAAATGAGCTGCAGTTCACTCTAACAAAATAAACCTCATGTAAATTGACATAGAATTATAGAATCATTTAGGTTGGAAAAGTCCTTCCAGACCATTGAGTCTAACCATTAACACTACTCTACAAAGTTTACCACTATGCCATGTCCCCAGGCACCACATCTACATGGCTTTTAAACACATCCAGGGATTATGACTCAACCACCTCTCAGGGCAGCCCAGGATGTGACTGGCCTTCCAGGCTGCAAGTGCACACTGTCTGCTCATGTCTAGCTTCTCACCCATCAGCGCCCCATAATCCTTCTCCACATGTCCAGGCATTCCCTGGTGCAGCTTGAACTCATTCTCTCATGTTCTGTCATGAGTTACTTGGGAGAAGAGACCAACATCTACCTAACAACAACTTCCTTCAGGTAGTTATAGACTGACAAGGTGTCCCCACAACCACCTTCTTCTCAGACTAAACAGCTGCAGTTCCCTGAGCTGCTCCTCTTGTCTTGTTCTCTAGACCCTTCACAGGCTTAGTTGCTCTCCTCTGGACCCGCTCCAGGCCTTCAATGTCTGTCTTTCACTGAGGTGCCCAAAACTGAACACAGTACTTGACATCTTGCACTCAACACTATAAACTGCAATTGAAGTTCAATTTCCTTGAGGAATGTAACATCACAGAGATAAATTTTTGAATTGGAGCACAAGCATTTAACTTTGTGATACTTTGTACTTTAGGAGTGCATTGATTCTCTTTCTTCATTAATGTACTGATAACAGTAAATCTATACTGATAACACTAAATGAAAATTAGAATTAAATACTCCTACTAACAGTGCTTTTCAGCATTTTTATTAATGGGTTCCAGTGATTTAAAGCTAGATACTTTGTGCCATCTGGAATCTTGTGTGATAGTTTTGCATTTCAAATGTCTAGTTTTAAAGGTACTAATAAGAAGGAAAAAAGACAACCTAAGGTCCTGTTCCTTTGAGTAGCACACAAAGTGTCTGAGATTTACATACAAAGATTTATGTGCAAAAGTATATATTTTCATTTAAAAACAGTGTTGTATCAAATGATGCAATTGTCATTAGTATCTGACAATCAAAAATGCTGGTGGTTGTTTTGGGTTTTGGGGTTGGGGTTTTTTTTTGTACCTGCTCTTGAGCATAATAGAAAAGTTTGTAGAGATGAGGCTTAGGAGCAAATTATCACCAGTAGCTGAGCTGTGGGATAAGTGTTTTCACTCAAGGAGCAGCTGGAGCTGTGTGTATAACTTTGTACCCAGCTGCATTTATAAATCTTTGTGTAGGCTGTTTATATATATTTCCTCATCTAGATAATATGGTAAGGTTTTCTTCCTAATGTCTGCATCTAAAAAGTTGGTATTGCTCATTAGTAATGATATTCAGTATTTTTATTATTGTTTCCCTGTACTAGGAATCCTGTCCTAAAACTGATTAAAACTTTGTGGACACATGATTTAATTTTGTCTGTAGTAGTTCATCCCTTCTGCAATCCATACTTACTGTATTTACTAAACATGTTGTGCCTCTTGCTTTTATCTCTATCTTTCAGAAAAATGTGCCCTTATGTGTGACTTTTTTCAACCTAATTATCTCTTGTGTAGACAATGATAGTCTTAACTAGGTTTGTGTCATTTTCTGCTATTGACAGCTGGAGCCTTGGTTTACAGGAGGGTTTAGCCATTATTTGAGCTGGAAAAGACATTCAGTGAGTGAATAAACTGAGCAACGTTTCTCATCACTGGAGCAACAGACAGCTAAGAACCATGTCAGAGTGGGCAGAAAGGAAAAGGAACACGTCAGGTTTTGGCAATCTTTCTTTTCCACTTCAGCAGTTAGAGAGACAGTGATAAAAACTAAAAATGCAGGAGCTACACTGCAGTGTGCCCTGCTGGCAATAAGGCAAACAGTTCACTTCACAAGGACCAATTTAGAGGTGGCAAGCATTTTGAAAACACAGCTGTTCATACAAAGCTACCTTTCAAACACATCAACTGAAAGAGCCACTTCTTGATTCGTACCATTATAACCACTTTGAGCGGTTCCATGGATAGAAATTTGGAAACGTCACTAACCAAAAATCGGGTGTAAGAATTTTCATACTTCACTTGATTGTAGGTACAGCACTAAGGCTTTTTTTTTAACACATATATATATTCTTTTTGAATGTTAGCTATGGAAATATATAGACTTGAATTTGAACATTTAATCCCTTTGTGATAATCTTATGAGGCAATGTTTCCTTGTTCGTTCTATGACCAAAATACAAAAAAAAAGGTGTTTGTTTGGGGAATTTGTTTCAGCACAACTGATAAGAGGATGCAAGAACTAATTTATTTGACATATTTTAAGAGATGGCACAAAAATCTGGGGTTTTCTTCCTTCATAAAAATGTAAATGGGATGTTTGTGTTGAAGTGCACACAGAAAGTTTGTGACTGAGGCAGGAGTACATTTAGGCTAAAGCACAAAAATAGAATAAAATTGGTTTTTATGTAACAGAATCAGTCTTGAAATACAGTATTTCTGGAAGTAAGATTCTACTTGCTGGTTTGATACAGTTTCTGGAAATTACATAGGCTTTTAGAAAATGGAAAGCATTCCTGTTAGCCTATGTAGTTTTGCTTTCATTCCCTTCTCTGAAGCAAAGCGTTTCGTGCAGAATGCTATTTCTTTTTGCAAATACGGTAATTACAGTTACCTTTTTTTTTTAACCTCTCCAAATAAGAAGTCCACAAAATAATTTTTAGGTATTATTCTGAGGGATCAGAGCTGTTAAGACATGTATTTACATGAAAAGAGAATGCATTTTGATGGAAGCTCCACATATTTTTACCATTTGTGTTCTAATCTGTCATTGGTGTTCTAATTTCTAATATGCCATTCCAAATCCTCTTGCAGTATTTTTAGAGCCTGGCAGTTGGACGACATTTAATGATTTTATATACTTGAGTTATTTGGAAAAGAAACTTTGACCAGAGTCTGAACTGATTTCTTGGTTTATTTCACCTTAAATCAGATACTGAAATTATAATGCTGATGGTTTTATCAAAAAAATTAACTAATTTGTAGTATTATTACTTGTTTTGTTGTTGTTGCTTTTCTTACATAATGGCTGCTCATATGTATTTTCTACTTATCAGGGCAAATAGCAAGGATTAAGTGTTCAAAATAAGTTTTCAATGTATTTAGATCTTAATTTTTCAATGTATTTAGATCTTAATTTTTCAATGTATTTAGATCACAGTTCTTAGCCTTTGGAAGGTTTCGTTGCATAAGCGACTTATCTATTGCTGCCATTATCAATCAGTTATGTCAAAAAAATTATTGGTGTAAATTGGGTAAGTAATGTGTTAGATTAATTTAGATTTATTCGTACGTGTTCAATTTCTTTTTGACAGTTGTCACATTAGTAGTGGAGAAGCATATACTGGCAGTTACCTAGGCACATAGTTGGCAAGAGAGCAGTCACGTTCTGGATGTGGGTGAATGTACTCAGTTACCAGATGCTTCAAGCAGATGGCCAGAACTAAAGATGAGTGAGACCAGTTTTGGCTTGACTTTCTAGAAAGCTACCACAACGATTCTGGGGGTCTGTAGTACATTTGGCTAGTAAAAATCCCAGCCAAAATCCAGCAGAGATATTGGCAAAATCTGCTTTTTGTGATTTATTTATTTATTTTCTTCTTTGTGGCAGTTAAAATGTAAATATTAAACAGACCTAAAACATAGAAATAGATCTATTCAGGTAGTCATAATAAAGAAAGAGAAATATAGTGGCTGTACTTAATATTTTCCTTGGGAATTTATTAACTTAACATTTTTAGATCTGTCATGGGAAAAATTAGCGATGATAAAATTAGCATATTAGGCATGATAATTTCAGGAGGTGCAATTTATATTCAGTAATTTTTCAGTAACAAATGTTTAAGCTTGAAAAACCTAAATAAATCTAAATTGTCAGTCTTTATGGGCAGATTACTAATATTTAGTGAATTAACCTTTAGTTTTTGGTACATTTAGGATTTGTTTTGGGAAACGGTCACATCAAGCTAAATGCCATAATAATAATAACAATAACAACAACAACAATAATAATAATAATGATGATGATGATGAAGTATTATCATTTCCAGTGTGCACTCTGTTGATTATAAACTATAACAATCCAAATATATACAAGAACTTAATGAATGCAATTATACAAGGAATATCCAGCTACAACCCCAGCTAATGGGGTGTGGTTTGAGGTAACAGGAAGGGGAGAAAAAAGTGTTGTTCTGTCACTATAGTGAGCAGAAATTCCTTACTAAACCACAACAAAAGTATTTATTTTTGAGGTGCCAATAGTGGAGGAGATTGCATTTTCTATGTCATGAATTCTTCTATCAAATTAGGCTGAATTGCTTTAACTTCATGATTGTGAATAGGTTGGGTGATTACTTTAATTCTGGGCCACCGGAGTAAACAGGTTCATAATGTATTGTTCAACAGAAATGGATCTTTTAAAATCTAGCTTGAGGCAGTGTAGAGGAATGAATTGATGAAAAACAATTTCACAATGCAAAACCTGACAATGTGTAAAAAAAAGAGTATTATTATAAAGATTAGGAAATAAAATTTCTGTTTACTGCTGGTTTTATATATCACTTGGAGTGATTTATGTGTACTCCTAAATTACCAACTCGCAGAGATGCTGTGAACGCTGATTGTGGAAAGTATTTTAGTTTGCGTCTAGTTTTAATTACAGTTTTTGCTCAGCTGAGCATCTCATTAATAACATTGCATTTTAGTGGTTTTTTTAATATGGTTTACAAAACTAGTGTTATTTTTAGACATGAAAGGATTGCTCTTTGTACTTATATGACCCATTCACCAGCTCTAATTCACACTATAGGATTATGATGGTTAAGTTCTTATTTGCCCAGCAATGAATACACTAAAATCCTGATCTTATTTTCTCTCCATGATTGCTTTTTAGAATAAGACAAGAAGAAAGAGGATAAATACAGGATAAATAGCAACACTTAACTTTATGTTCAGTATGTCTTCTTCTCTGTGTGGCACTACAACTAAATAATCATAGAATATCTGGAACAGTACCTGTAGCCTCTTTCAAGAGTTTTGCTTTTAATTTCAAAATTGCAATATTTTTAAAATCATTGTGACTCTCCAACATGTCTGGATTCATAGCCCCATTCCCCAGTCCATCTTTTCCCAATGTACAATACTCCCTGTTTTTCCTACTAACTTCATTTTTTGTTTGTTTGTTTGGTCTTTTTTGTCTAAGGTGACAGAATTCACCCAGTCCGTTAATGTTAGATGATTGATCTCATTAGCATGTCACTGAACAAGTTTATTTTGATTACCAAACTTACATGATATAGCCATGTCTTGATTTTGTATTTCTGTCTTAGCTCTCCAGCATCTGTCATCATTTTACAGCACCTTTCTGCATTTTGGATGCCAAATCTGACAGTAACGTTAAAATTATCATTCTGATCTCACAGAATTGTGACCAATATTCAAGTCAATCAACCAGATTGTGATCACTGTGTTTAAAGATTGCAGTAGATTTTTCCTTGACAGATATAACTGTTTGAAGGGTAGTTGTAGCCAGGTGGGGGTTGGTCTCTTCCCCCAGGTAACCAGCAACAGGACAAGAGGACACAGTCTCAAGCTGCGTAGGGGGAAGTTTAGATTTGATCTTAGAAAGAAGTTCTTTACAGAAAAAGTGATTTCCCATTGGAATGAGCTGCCCAGGGAGGTGGTGGAGTCAACGTACCTGGAGGTGTTTAAAAAACGACTGGATAAGGCACTTAGTGTTGTGGTCTATTTGATTAGTTAGGGTTAGGTGATCAGTTGGACTTGGTGATCTTCCAACCTGGTTGATTCTGTGATTCTGTGTCATTCTGTGCTTTTTGTGACTCCTAATTATTCAAATTCTATGGATAGACATATCTGTTGTAGGTGCATAAATGAAGACATGTAGGAAGGCTACCTCTTTCTATGGGAAAATGATTCCTCAAACTGAACAAAATGTAAATTTGAGTTAAGATATGGAAAAGAACTCATTAATGATGATTATTAAATGATACAATGAATCTTTTTGTTCATCACTGGTGCTGAACCATTTCAAATTGTCCTTTCAGCTTGACCTTGCAAAAATGGATTAGACATTTTTTATTTTATGATACATTTATTTTAAAGTCTGATTTCAACCTTTCTGCTTTCAGACAATGGCATGGTCTTTTTTTTTTTTTTTTCAGAAGTAAGCCAATTGAATAAGTAAAGACAGATATTGTAATAATGCGACATTTCAATAGTGTGAAATGACAAATTATCCTTTCAATGGCTAGTGGTAATTTCTGTTTCAAAGTTGGAAAACATCAGAGGGAATATCAGAAGTAAGGAAAAAGGCATGGTGTGCTTACTCATAGGGGGACCACTGACACTAGAATGCCTATGAAACATCAAATATGAACCTATTGTATGCCAAACCCCTATAGTAAGGGTAAGAACTCCCGTGAAATACTGTATATGGTCACTCAAATTCAATACAATAATTTGGAATGACAATGAAATCAGTCAGTGTGAGGAAAATGATACATTTTCTGAAAGGAATCTAGGATAAATAATATATTTTTTTTCTTTGTAAAACAACTTTAAATTTGTTGACAACAGAGGAGAAATAGTAATTTGTTATGTTTACAAATATTAAGTGGAGTGTTATATAATTTACAGGTAGATGAGAAGTAGTTTTATATATATATATGTATTTATATATTAAAAAAAACCCCAAAAGTTTGTTGTTGTTTCTCTGCATGTATGTGCCTGATAATTCTAAGAAAATACATCAACTGGAAAAAAGCCAAAGGAAGAGTGCAAATAATTTTTTTCCAAGTCTTAATAATATTCTCAGAAATCATCCCATCATATTGCTGCTGGTCTATATTGAATTAACAAACTCTTCTCCCTAGTTAACTAGGAGTGTTTATGGAAATCAACTAGAACTAGTGGAAAATACATACTAGCATGTATGGAAGATATCTACATACTAGCATGTATGATAGAAAAAACAGGAGGAAAGAGGAAAACATAGACCTTTGTATGCTATGTAAATGCTTGTGAAATATTTGAAGAAAACAAGATTTCTGGGTACATACCATAATTTCCATAATTTAATAGAAGAAAGTAGAAACAGAAGGGTAAAATGGTGTTGGGGTTTTTTGAGGGGAGTGGATATTTCAAACTCTTGAGCTCGTAGAATTTTCCACTGTTCTCCACAAGAAACCAAAGCAATTTAGATACTAAAGCTGCCTAAGTTTCTTGTAATTTGCAATATTTAGAGCTATTGCTGTAGTTCAGAAAAGAAAATCACACATATAACATCACCATTGTTTAAAGAATGGAATGCGTATCAACTCCAACATTTGGAAGGGTTAAATTCTGAACTGGTCCTGTAAACCAGGCAGACAGCATCACAAGTGCATTTGATCCACCATGTCAAAAAAGAGCTGCAGGTGACAAGGTGTTTGTGTGTAAGTCTACTTTCTTGCAAGAGTGTGTAATAGCTGGTGTAGTTGCTTTTGAAGGAAAATACCCAATTCACTTGACAGAGTTAGGTGGTGGAATTCCAATACTAATAAAAATGCAGTAAGGATTAATATGGTTAACCACAATGTAAACGGGTAAAGGGTGATAATTTAGCTTTGCCGTTTGGCTTTATCTGCCTGTTCTTATAAATGTGAACTGAATATATAGTTTAAGTTCTCATATAGTATAATTACCCTTCCTTCAGGCAAAATTTGTCACCTTGTTCAATATTACAACGATGGATATTGTAAACCACCTGTCTGTCTCCTTGCAAATGAATTTGTGTCCTTTGTTATTGAACATGGAAATGTCACGTTAAATGGCTTTATCATTCATCATACAATGAAAACAAAGCATGGAAAGCATCTGAAGTTAAAAATCCATGCCAGTTGTTAAATTTGTATGAATCTGAACTAACCTCTCCATATTATAGTATTCTATTGCGTGTAGGAAATGCAAATTTTGAAAGTGAATTTAGATTTAACTTTTATTGTTTGGAACAGGGAGTACAGAGCTTTGTGAGCATTCTGACTCCTCTATTTTCAAACTGTGACCAAGCAGGTTTATTTTCTGTTACTAGTTATATAAAATGATCATGACCTATTCCTGAAATTCCCATTCTGAATCTTCAGTGCCAGCTAGTAACTTTCAGTTGGGTAAAAATTTACATTGATTACATGAATTGGCAAAGCAGTACACCTGAATGGTTGAGAACTTGAAAAGTCCTGAAAACATTGCTCTGAAGTTCACAGAATGCTCTTTTCTCTTTCCTATTGTTCATGACAGATTATGTGAATCATGCATCCGGAAAAGACAAAGTAGCTTTGGAAGTTCTAGGAGTAACAAGCAGAAACTTATAGTGGTTATGAAGTGAAATAGCTTTGTTTGGCAGTCTTTTAGGAGCAGCCTTTTAGGATTGATTAAGATTTGTATTACAAGCAGCAAGAAAAATACCCTAAAGGCTATGAGAATGTTTGGTCTGAAAATTGGAGTTGAGTTTAATTGTGTTTCCCATGCTGCTGCTCGGCATTAGAATGGAATGATAATTGGTGCTAAGAATACACTTGCTGTTTGGTTGCTCTTTTTTCAACAAATCATTAGTCTTCAAGTGTCAATACTTTTATTTAATAAATACATATTTGGGCACAATATATGGAAGAATTATTGAGATTAGTTATTTTTGCTGTCAGGATGCCGCAATCCCTTTCAGTATTCTTGTGGCTTATAGAGCCATATGGTCACTGATATTCACTAGTCTAATATTTTAATGAAAGATGGACAATCTACTGCAAATGGAGACATAGATACTTTGTTACAAAATCCTAGCATTACCTTGAAGGAAATACAGAAATCTGCAGTTGCATATTAATGAAGATAAATCAAAGCTTCGTATTCCTATGAAATTGTCATGTAGTGATCTGTGTCAGTCCAAAAATGTTCTCAATAAGTTGAGTAGGTTCTGTTATTAGAAGCTTGGTCTATTACCAAACACTTTTCTATCAAAGGAATTCCTGCTTTGAAATGGATTGATGTTTTGTTGAGACTGATCAGATCTTTTGATTGTATCTCCAACAGCATTGTGCATTCTTTTCCTTATAGTGTCTGTCCAGGATGATGATGATCTAATAAATAAGATGGTATCAAGGATGCTTTGGGTATAGGTAATGATCACCTAATGTTAACTGTTATCTATGAGCAGCTGATAAACACACATAGTTTGTTTTACTTAGGCTGAAAAATCATATTTTAATACTGTATAGATGCTAAACTGATAGCCTAGTAAATGTTAAAGTGAAGGAGTCTTGCTGAGTTTCATTTGTCCCTCTTTCCGGTCTTCTAGACTATTCTCAGGGTTTTAGTTCTTTCAGGAATTGCTATAGGACCTCCCATTTGTGACTTGTCAGAGAAGTTAGAATTCAATTTTGTTAAAGTAGAAAGGATGCTATTGATGCTCTGAAATACTTCTTCCATATATATGGACTCAATTTCTAGAGCTGTTGAGTAGAGAGATGAAACATTTATCTCCTGAACATGTTACAGAATGTAAATGAACCTTACAACCCAGTAACTATTTTTGGTGAATGACAAGCTTTGTTTTGATTCATTTTTGCTTTCCTGTATAGATGAAATAGAAGATGATACAACAGTGTGACCCTTGAAATCTAATAGAAAGATAGATCTGCATATTTTACTGTATAAAAAAATCGTCCTGCCTCATTTGCTTAATTGTGAAAAAGCATATTTTTCAAGATGTTATTAAGGTTTGAAATGATTAGCCTTCATTAGTTTGGCAATTAGTTTAGGCAGATCATTTTGGAATGGCTTCATTACTATCTTACTGCTACTGAGTCTATTGTATTTTTATTAGAATAGTAACTCTTGAAGAATTTTTCACCATGGTTTTAATGGCTTTCTCTTTTAAAAATAACAGTAGCTAAGAAGTGAAACAGGTGGAAAAAAACTCCCTTGATTCTAGAGGCTACACATACTAGTTTGATATTATAATGTTTAGAAGTGTTAGGCTTCCATTCTGTATGCTACAGAAAGAATGTTGCGGGGTTGGATGGATTTTACAAAGAAGTATCAGAGAAATGCAGGTAATTGTTTTGCTTCATCAGGCAACACACTTTCAAAGCAACAGTTCTTGTAATGCAATCTTTACTTTCTTGGTTTGGGTTGGGTTTTGTTTAAAATATCAGATTTCAGTGGATTCTGTCTGATATGACAATACTAATGAAGGTTCTGATACTTGCTGCAATACTTCATCTATTTTTTCCATAAAGTAAATATTGTCAGTAGAGTTAAAAATAGGATTGCAGAGACTGATGTGGGAAAGGAGGATGCAGACAGTATTCTGCAGTTTGGACACGTGTTATTCTAATCCAGCTGAAGTTAATTGTGGCCTCATTTAATTTTGAGACTGGAAAATACTAGCATACTTTTTGACTGGAAATCAGTTTAAGGTAGCTCCATCCATATCTCCCAGCCTTTCACATCCTAATTTGGGAAGGGGTAATATATAGCATTTATAGTTGTTCTGCTTGTCAGCTTCAGAGCTTAAAAGAAAAGTATTCGGTAAGAGAAGTTACAAACTGTTTAGCATAAGTATGATTTTTCTTTTATTTTTAATGTCACCTCAATTACAGTTTAGTTTCATGGTGTAAAGAATTTGTTGACTTCTTTCCTGATGGCTAGAATTCTGAGCACAATTTAAATGCAAAACATTGTTATAAATACTTTTTATTATTATTTATTCTGAAAGGTTGTAGACACAAAGAGTTATAAGAGGTTGGCTTTGGATTTATTTTTGAACTTTATTTTGTTTTGTAGAGGCAGCCAGGCAAGAGTATGATGAGAGAAAAGAGAGAGGAAGTTTTTTTCTTCTTTCCCATTTTGTCATTTTCTTGCTCACCATCTTTGGAAGTTAACTGAATTGGAAGCAAAACTGAGTTGGTTAGCTTAATTCTACTTCTGCTCTACTGGGTGAATTCCAGCACTTCTCAGAGTAAGAAAAAAAATCATTGCTTTGTCCTATGAGGGCTCTTTTTTTCTGATTAAACTAAGGCTACGTGTTTTATGGGTGACTGGGGACCCATGTGGTAAGAATGAGAATTCTGTCCTTCCTAGGCTCCAAAGAGACAAGTGAAAGTAGCAATTATCATGCCATCAGCCTACTATAAGAGTGCAGCTTTTATCTCACATAATTGGAAAGATCTTATATTCTAGCCTAAGGTTCTAACTTTTTGAGTTATAAATGTTTCTCCCTTTCTGCATTGTGCTGTACTATGTATTAGGTTTCACTTGCCAGTTTTGAATTATAGAATGTAACTACATGGATTTTTTAAAAAAACTTTATTTATTTATTTTATTTCATTTAGCCTTTATCTGCCTTTTTAAAAAATTTTATTTAGCAATCTGCATCTTTATTGATGATCTGGATGAGGGTATTGAGTCCATCAGTAAGTTTGCAGATGATACCAAGCTAGGGGCAGGTGTCGATCTGTTGGAGAGCTCTGCAGAGGGACCTTGACAAGCTGGACAGATGGGCAGAGTCCAACAGCATGAGATTTAACACATCTAAGTGCCACATTCTGTACATTGGCCACAACAACCCCATGCAGTGCTACAGGTTGGGGTATGAGTGGCTGAAGAATGGCCAGGCAGAAAGGGACCAAGGGGTACTGGTGGATAGTAAGCTGAACATGAGCCAGAAGTGTGCCCAGGTGGTCAAGAAGGCCAATGGCATCCTGGCCTGTTTCAGGAGGTGTGGCCAGCAGGAACAGGGAGGTCATTCTGCCCCTGTACTCAGCACTGGTTAGGCCACACCTTCAGTCATGTGTCCAGTTCTGGGCACCTCAGTTTAGGAAAGATGTTGAGTTGCTGGAACATGTCCAGAGAAGGGCAGCAAAGCTGGGGAGGGGTTTGAAGCACAAGCCTGGAGAAGAGGAGGCTCAGAAGAGACCTTATTGCTGTCTACAACTACTTGAAGGGAGGTTGTAGCCAGGTGGGGACTGGTCTCTTCTCCCAGGCAACCAGCACCAGAACAAGAGGATGCAGTCTCAAGTTGCACCAGGGGAGGTTTGGGCTGGATGTTAGGAAGAATTTCTTCATAGAAAGAGTGATTGTCCATTGGAATGCATTGCCCAGGGAGGTGGTGGAGTCACCATCATTGGAAGTGTTTAAGAAGAGGCTAGATAGGGCGCTTAGTGCCATGGTCTAGTTGATTAGTGTTGGATGATCGGTTGGACTCGATCTCAAAAGTCTTTTCCAACCTGTTTAATTCTATTCTATTCTATTCTATTCTATTCTATTCTATTCTATTCTATTCTATTCTATTCTATTCTATTCTATTCTATTCTATTCACAGTAATTCATATTATGTATGTTTTTTGATATTCTGAGTTTACTGTTTATTCTCTCCAATGCTTTGTGTTTGAGCTATTTTCTAAGTCAGTGACTCACTTCTCATAAACTACTACTTACTAACTTTGTTGAATTCAAACTAGAATTTGCTTTGCAGCTGAACAAACTCAAGTAATATGTAAAAATTCATTTTGCACAGCTTTTTTTGTGTAAACATGGATTTATTAGCAAATTTTAAAGAAAGGAAAAAAATAAGAGTGCAAATATTGTCCTGAACTATAATCCAAAACATCTCAGTGGCCTTTACAAATGCTGTCTTTGCAATTTTTTTTTGCTAGCTTTATCTTCCTGTGTTATACATTCTAAAAGTACAAGAAATATGCCTAGAAATACTTGTAAACTATTTCCTGAATTCTTATATGCAAAGAACTTGAAGAGAATAGTGCAGTGCACAGTGGGGCCTTTTCCGCTGAGAGAGACTTTTTATGCCACTTAAGATATGTCTGTTAATTCCTAAGGGCTTGGTTGTGTCTGGTTAGGCATAGATTATAGAATACTGTGGTGATGAGCTTCGTTTCCTAAGATAACCACATGTGCGTAGAGTGCCTCTGGAGCTTAGATGCGTACAGACAGAAAAAAACACTTATCTTTCTAAGATAACCACATTGAACTAGAATGCCTCTGGATGTGGAAATAGCAGACCTGAGGACAGAAATTTGAATAGGAGGTTCTTGAATCTCATTTATGATTTGAAAATCAAAAATCACCGCAACCCACTCTTTACATACAAGCAATAAGATCTCTGCTCCTTCCTCTCCACTTCACTGACAGAGGTGAAGTCACAACCAGGTTAGGTTTGCATCAAGTTGCTTCTGATGTGAAAAATAAAAATGAAATTTTATGGAACCAAAACATATCACAATAAAGAAACTACAGTTTAAGATATTAGATCATGAAAATCATAGAATCATAGAATCAATAAGGTTGGAAAAGACCTTAAAGTTCATCAAGTCCAACCTGTCACCACAGACCTCATGACTGCTAAACCATGGCACCAAGTGCCACATCCAATCCCCTCTTGAACACCTCCGGGAATGGTGACTCCACCACCTCCCTGGGCAGCACATTCCAATGGCTAACAACTCTCTCTGGAAAGAACTTTCTCCTCACCTCCAGCCTAAACTTCCCCTGGCACAATTTGAGACTGTGTCCTCTTGTTTTGGTGCTGGTTGCCTGGGAGAAGAGACCAATCCCCACCTGGCTACAACCATCCTTCAGGTAGTTGTAGACAGCAATCAGGTCTCCCTTGAGCCTCCTCTTCTCCAGGCTAAACAATCCGAGCTCCCTCAGCCTCTCCTCACAGGGCTGTGCTCCAAATCCTTCCCCAGCTTTGTTGCCTTTCTCTGGACACATTCCAGCAAGTCAACATCTTTCCTAAAGTGAGGGGCCCAGAACTGGACACAGAACTCAGAGTGTGGCTTAATCTTATATGCCCACAGTCTCTCAATGGAGAGAGCTGCATGGTAGCATAGGTTATCATAGTATCATTCAGGGTTGGAAGGGACCACAAGGATCATCTAGTTCTAACCCCCCTGCCATGGGCAGGGACACCCCACACTAGATCAGGCTGGCCAGAGCCTCATACAGGTTGATCATCTGGAACATTTGTTATACACACCAAACGATCGCTCATGCACTTTGAAAGGACATGTCTGTGGCCTTGACATTTAATCAGAGCAAGAATGGCATTTATTGAATCTCATAT
Organism: Melanerpes formicivorus; assembly: GCF_026170545.1. Classification (NCBI taxonomy): domain Eukaryota; kingdom Metazoa; phylum Chordata; class Aves; order Piciformes; family Picidae; genus Melanerpes; species Melanerpes formicivorus. The sequence goes on from NW_027142355.1 coordinate 31,198,120, forward strand.
TCAGCAAGTCTCCAATTAAAATTAGTTTTCTTAAGGCCTGCAAAATGCAGATTTTTCTTTTATTACTTTATGTGCTTGTGCTTTCCCTTGAAGATGTATTTGAAGACTTTAACCGTAGGATTTTGTTTAAAAATACAAATATTAATTTCTAAACATATATATATATATATTCATACAGTTAAAACCCAGTATTTGTTTCTGTTGAAAGTGTACTGAGAGCAGTTATTAATTTTATATAAAAAATCAGTAACATATGAAGCACTCCCACTGACTTAAATGCTTACATACAGATAGATGGTACAATGTACAACCTCTCTACTGTCAAGTGGCTCTGGTTGTGCCTAAATGTGATAAAATTAGATTATACACCCTCATTAATTTATGAGGGATACACTCAAATAACTACTCTAAATATTCCTTGGTAAAAAATAAAAATAATCTAGTATTTTGGCTCAATTTTTACTTGTTTAATAGAAATGTAGATTGTAGTTTATTGGTATTTACATCCTTGGTAATTGTTTTGCATCGCACCATATAGGTTGGACTTGATGATCTCAAAAGTCTTTTCCAACCTGGTTAATTCTCTTCTATTCTCTTCTATTCTGTAGAGAATTAGGCTGAATACGTGCATAACATATTAGAAATGCCATTAAGCAAATGATTCTGAATTAATGTTTTACTTCTCTATGCTATGCAAAACAAATTTTCCCCAATTAATTTGTAATTGATTACTCTATATTGTGCGCCAAGGGATTACAAAAAGACCTTTGTTTTTGTTTGTGTTCCCTGCTATTCCATTTCTATAGTTTGATTAAGCATCAAAAGAGAATTTTATTTTATGTATTGCTAAAGGTAAATTATTTTAAGTTGAAAAAGTCTAATTACTTATTTGTTTGTGCATGTGTTCTGGAGTAGCACTGCACTGAGCTGTGTTCATTTTAATGTATCTGTAACAGATTTTTGAAGTACAGATGCAAAGGGAAGCATGTCCAAAGGGTATATATCCAAAGGGAAGCATTTGAAATGCTCAATGTACATATTTATGTGTGGAATATATGAAATTGTGTGTTACTCTTAGTCCGTTTCACAGACATAAGCCATCATTAATGTCTGAGTCACTTCTGGCTTGAATGCTTCCCAAAGCCTAAGCACAGAATTAGCCTCTATTTGCCCTCACAATTGGAGAAGGTTCTGTGTTAACAGTCCTGTTTGAAACTTCTGACCTCTTCAGGACTTCTGCAAGTACTGTGTTAATTTGGTTGGTTGGTTGTTTTCAATTCAATACTATCATTTGCAGTTTTAGCCACATCCCTTTCTTTTGAAGTCTTACAAAATCCCTGTCCCTAATAACTGCATTAAAAAAAGAAAAGAAAAGAAAAGAAAAGTTATCAAGGCATGTTTTCTTCTGTAGAGCTGTTCCTCAGCTTTTGTATACTTTCCTAGGGTAAATGATGATACAGAAAAAATCATCAGAGACAAGCAAAATAGGCAGGCATTGCTGGTTATAGCTTGTGAAAATAGCTAGAGGGAAAAACAGTCAAACATACAAATGCTTACATAAATCCAAAGACTTTTTAATTTTTGATTATTCTGTTTCAAGTACAAATTTAGAAATATTTTTATTATCTGAATAAGCACAATCATGTATTTAGAATGAGGAGTCAGGATTTAACCAGGGGCTTTCCCTCTGTTCTATCCGAATCCATTTTCATGTGGAAAACAGAAAAAATTACACTGGGACAAGGGGAAAGAGCTTAAATTTGCTAGCTTGAGCTATACACTATCAGTTACAAGTCTTGGCATGATTCTTGGTCTGACTGCTTGGAAAAAGGTCTATGTTTTGGACCTGGGTTCTGAATCCTAAGTGAACACAGAAGCCTTTCTCCAGACTTCAAAAATAAACTCCATTTGCCCCCCTTTTTTAGCATGGTCAGGGTATTTTTGTACTATTTTTGAGAGATACCTCCTTGTTAATTATATAGGACCTAGACAGGCAACAAGGATATCACTTCAGTTTGTGAAGGGAGTGCAGGTGATTAACTGTGAATGCTTTAATTCTGACTTTGAACTAAACCTTAATTTTTGAAACATGGTAAGAACTGGAGATCTACTGTATGATTATGCTTTGGCAGATGATATCTGCATCATTAAAGAAGTTTAGAAAGTGTTGTTTAGTACAGAAGTCTATAAGACTATGAGAAAAAGAAGATGCAGAAAAGACCTCTCAGGTTGGACAGGGTATATATGTTTTTTTCTCCACACAACGCTTAATCTTTGGTTTTGATTTGCACATAAAGGAATAAAGAAACTGAGGCTGCAAAAAGACACATGCAAAATATATACAGCTATTTTTTTCTCTAATATGCCTACTTAAAACTTTGAGAAAATACCATGTACATGTGACACTTCATTCCCAATTCTCTGTGGTGCTGAGAGATCCTGATAAAAGTGTACAGTATTATTCTTTTATAGGCTGCTCTGTATCTCATAAATAAACTGAGTAACATGTGGCGGTTACTAGGGTAACCATTTTTTTGCATTTTGCAGAAAAAGTCCAAGAATATAACACATGGAAATTGGCAATGTGGAAAGCAGTATCATATTCTCAATTTGTTCTTTATGATTTTCCTTTATGATTTGTGGTATTTTCATAAGAATTAATTATATATGCTCCACTTTTTACCTTGAATCTCCCATAGACTCGAATTTTGCATGGCTCAGGAGGGAACTCAACTGCTAAAGTTTTTCTTGCCCTGTCAGACTATCTATATTTACTGTCAATACGTTAACTCTGGTTGCTGTAAGTGCTGATCATGTTTGGTGGGTGTGGTTGTGAGGCTGCATAAGCAGAAACTAAATCAAAATTGAAAGGCTGTCCTTCGCATCTAACCATGGTTTCCTTTAATTGGCCAAATTTTCTGTTGAAAGTCTATTTTGAACCTGAGTGTCAGATTGAAAGCCAGCAAGCATATGGAAAGATAAGACTGCATTGCTCATTTGATCTAGTGTGAGGTGTTCCTGCCCATGGCAGGGGGGTTGGAACTAGATGATCCTTGTGGTCCCTGCCAACCCTGACTGATTCTATGATTCAAGTCCAATTTAGATTGCATTGTTCATTCAAGTCCAATTTAGGGCCTAAATAGGAAGAGTTCTTAAGGCAAACATTTTTGTGCCTTATCTTTTTTTCCTGTTGTTGTTGTAAACTGTTTGACAATGAATTCTGCATGTTATTGCATAATGAGAAATACATCATTCTAAGAGGAAGTAATTTTATAAGGTATCATTAACAATCTGATTTAAATTATATTCAAATACTTCACCCCAGTGAACGCAACAAGCGGACTTTGTCAGGCAAATATAAAGATCATAGCTAAAAATAGTCTGTAACATTGTGTTGGTATTATTTTGGTGAAATATTTGGTACTTCTAAAACTTGTTTTTGCATCATACTTTTGAATTTATAGCATGTTTTTGTTGGAATATTGATTTGAAGAGTTGATGTAATACCAGTGATTAACATACTTGGGTTTTTTGAGAGATGCTAAAGAACAGAAATTAAAACTGCCTGCACAATATGGCAGTGAAAAATACTTTAAGAAATTTCTTATCCTCCCTCCAAATTTAAATACTAAGTAAATCTTATGACAATGACATTATGCACATTCAGACCTTAGAACTGAAAGGGATGTCTGATGTTTTTCACTGGATAAAAGTAGAGCAAGTGATGGAATTTATTGCTGCAGCTTATTTATGCTCTGATTTACACTCCATGGCTATGTGAAGTTACATATAGTATAGCATGATTCTAGTTTGTCATCCTTTAGACAGTGATGTCTTTTTTTCAAAGATCAGGACTAGAAATAGTGTTCAATTAATCATCTGCTAAATTTTAGGCAACTCTAGTTGACTAGTTCATGTTTATGAAATTACTCTGGTAGAAGTAATTACTAGATGAATCTTGATATTGGAGATAACTATGAGAAACTCAGCACAAAAAACAGCTCCAAATTGGCAAGATTTCTCAACAGAATCACTCTTCATGAAACCCATTGCATGAGGACTTTAAAAGCTTAAATATATTTACTACTTGAAGTAAAAGAACATCTGGGAAGTGAAAGTCAAAGTTTAGAGCTTAATATGAAATGATTATTCTCATGATTGCTAATGCTGCATTTTAAAGCCTGTTTTAAAAATGGTGGCGTATTCAGCCTTGAATCTGTGGAATACACTGAACCACCTGGCTGAACAGAAACAGACAGATTGCAAATTAAGATGTTAGTGATTCTGGGAATTGTTCTCTCTTGCTAGAAAATAGTTGTTTTCTGTTATCTGAATAAATATAGGGTGTTATTTTAAGAATTTTAAGCAAGATAAAAAGGTATTTAAATAATTTTGAGTATCCTGCTGGGATGTGGTAAAATAGTAGGTAACAGTACAGCAAATATTGCATTGTGAGTAAATGGAGTTCTATTTCCTTTTTTAGCAGCTAGCAGTCTTTTCGACTGTCTGCCTTCTCAAAAGTTTCAACTCCATACCACTGGCTTAGAGTCTCTACTCAAAACATGTAGAAAGACTGATTGGACAGTGTCTTTCACCTCTGGTAACATCTTAATTGCTCTAATCTGATGAAGTCATACAAACACATCTAAACGGGCTCTGATGAGGGTAGTGGTGCTGTAGATTGACACAGAAGACAATGTTAGCAGAGGAAAGAGTCCCTCCGCTGAGATGATCATAGCATCATGTGATAGTCAAGCTGGGAGAGACCGCAGGAAGTCTCCAGTCAAACCTCCTGCTCAAAGCAGGAAGTTGTTATGTCAGAATAATTCATGGAAGGTAAAAACAAATTTTAGAGATTCTTACCAGTTGCAATGTAGCATTTACTAATCTTGTGCTCTGACCATCCCATTTCACACAGATCACAGCTGATCTGTGTGGATTCCATACTGTATTTTGACATGCCAAGCAAAGTTTATTTTTAAGTAATACTAAATTTATTTTTTTATGGAATTGAACGTTTTCCTCATCTTTGATTATTCTCTGTTGCTTCTATTAAAATACCTACATTTTAATGAATGATTGAACAGATGACATCCATAAATTCTATTCAAACCTTTTGAAAGTTTGGCTAACCTCTACATGAGAGATTAAATATAAGCCTATTTGGTTTATATGCTTGTCAAAGAGTATTTGTAGAGAGATAAAGTTTCAGCCGAAGTATTATTGTTTCTGTGGTGGGTTGCCATATTTGTGCCAGGCATGTATGATGTGTGTTTGTATAAACCTTTTATCAATTTGTCTTCATGTTTTTGTTAATGGTTTCTATGTCTTTGTGCCATAGCTGGGGCTGATATACTGACATAGCAGCTTAAGATATTTGAAGAACTAATACATACAGCAAATTTAAAACGAAGTAAAGGCTATAAAAACTTAATCCAGTTGTTTGGGGGTTTTGTTTTGTTTTTGTTTTGTGTGTGTGTTTTGTTTGTTTCTTTCTTTCTATGAACTTTTGGTAAACCTGTGGACAGTCAGAGCAGTGATGAAGAACAACATTTGAAAACCAGAAAGTTTATCAGTTTTCTATCCCTCTAAAGAGCAAAAGATATTTCAGTTTGAAACAGAAGGCCAGGACCTGTGTTGGCATACCACCAAGCATGTCAACTCCTAATATAGGATTCTGTATATGTTACTTCAACTGAGAAGACCAAGGACCCCAAATGTACTTGAGAATTTGGACAGTGTATGGGTAATTCAACATTTAAGCAACTGAATTTGAAATTGCATGTAATTTCACTTCTTCTACTTATAGTTTATTACTAGATGATACCTACTGAAGGCAATATTTAAATGCCTTAAAAAAGACACTTGGTTTGCATTGCATTGAGAAGCCTCTGAAAGCATCAGGAGCATTGGCAATGTCAACTTTAGAATGCAAACTTCATCAAAGGAATCTCTTTTATGTAAGTACCTGAATACAAATTGAGAAATCTTTCTCTGAATTCAGAACCCTTTTGACAAATACAGAGTTACAAGGGAATGCGTTCTGTTTTGTTTGAATCCATACACTTCCAAATTTGCACAATCATTAACAAAACAGAATTATTGAGACGTGCTAACTATAGGTGAATTGAGCATTCCTTAAGAATAGCCAAGCTCCAGCGTGAGACAACTGTTTGATAGACTTGAGAGAGTGGCTTTATGTAGCAAATGTAAAGATCTGAGTGTCAGAGGATCACAGCATATTCTTTAATTTTCCAAGAGATATAACAAATTAATGGACAAGAGAAAGGCACATGACTCTAGAGTAGAACTGGAGAAAATAGGTTATCAATCATGAACAGTTTCACACTAAGTTCTAAGTTGCGAGTTAACCCATATATCTAAAGAGTAAAAAGCCATAGTTTTATAATAACTTGCCCCCTTAAATGCTTGAAAGCATTAGGTTAAACTCCTACTGCTACTAAGGACAGAAATAGGAATACATCTTTGATGTCCATGCACTTTGGACAAAATATGTTACTTTCCTCATTGCCATGTAAACACTAGTATCCTTTGTGAAAAAAATGTTTGCTGCAGACAAGTGAAATATAAATAGGAGGAAAAAATTACAGTGAGGACCATGTGTTTCCATTAGGAAACATAATTTTAATGTCTATGACTTATATTTCAAGATAAGGTGCATTTTTAAATACTGAAGATGTTTGTTTCTCCTCATCAAGACTGATGATATGCTATTTGTTATTTCTGAACATTACTATTTCCCCACAGAGGCAAGCCAAAATGCACAGTAGTTGCCAAATGTTTGGGATAATTCTGCTTAATTAAATTCCATTTGACCATAAATTGAAAGCTAGGTTTGATTCCAGTGTCTCTCAGAGGGTGGTACTTGAAAAATTACCTAACAAGCCCTTTGGAATGAACTGCCCGGGGAGGTGGTGGAGTCGCCGTCACTGGAGGTGTTCAGGAGGAGACTTGACAGGGTGCTTGGTTACATGGGTTAGTTGATTAGGTGGTGTTGGATGATAGGTTGGACACGATGATCTTGAAGGTCCCTTTCAACCTGGTCTATTCTATTCTATTCTATTCTATTCTATTCTATTCTATTCTATTCTATTCTATTCTATTCTATTCTATTCTATTCTATTCTATTCCTAGGCACTATGGACTGTGATTTCCATTGATTTTTGTGATTGGCAAGGTAGATTCCCTTTTATCAGAAATCTTGGTTTTTAGAAAGTTTTAGATCTCCATCTAGATGTTTTAAACCAAGAGGATGTGCAATAATTAAGGTATTTTAAACAAGAAATATTTGCATATTCTAAACAAGAAGAAAAGTTCTCAAAGCATTATTTTTGTCTTTTACTTCATTGGATGAACGGAAATGAAGCAATGTAATGAATTTTGTATTTCTAGATAGAAAAGTGATGGAAACATCAAAAAGCAAAGAGAAAAAAACATTTACGAATCCCTACTGTATCTGATGACATCAATGGGAATTTTGCCATTTGCCACAAATGAAAGTAGAATTATGCTTAAAGATGGCAGTTGTAAGGACCATCTGTGAAAGGTTTCTGGATTGTTCTATCTAATAAGGAAATTTTAATGGTAATAGTTTCATTTGCTTCGTTTCAGCTGATAGTTCTATTATACTTACTTTTACACAAAACTGTGTTAGAACCATGTTAATGGGCAAGTGAAAACAAACACAATTAGCAAAAAATTAGAGAGGAATGAAAGATAAAAATATCAGGTGAGAGTCTGACAATGGTTTTGATCCAGCTTGGTTTTACTGAGGTATTTGAACACATCAGACATCATCAGCAATACACCGTGTCACCAGCTTTAGAGGTACAAAAGAGGGTGATTTAGTATCTGTGGCCAATAAAGCAAAATTGTGGACATATGGTGAGTTGTAGTTGATCAGATTTTCTTTGATTCATATTTTAAAGTTGGCTTAATACATCTTTCACACTTTCCTCTCCCCCCTCTGGTCAGCAATAACAGAATTTGTTATAAAATGAGTGTCTCTGTCATAGAGTGAAAACTAGTATCTGGTTTTTATTATCCTTTAAAGGAAGCATCTATACCTGCGTGAACATGAATGCATTGACTCTCCTAACTGCTGCTGAAATAGAGCAGTGGTGAGCATATTGTCCAAGTATACTAAGACTTGTTCTTGATATCAAGTTTAGGTACGAAGATGTACTATTTTACATAGGATATCTGCACAAATATCTAAGGAGATTGCTTCCTATTAGAGTGAGCATAGTGTTCATATGATGTCTGTCCAAACAAGCAAAATATTCTTGGATCTGTGAAAGTGGAAAATGTAGAATTATTGCTGTGCAGTTCCACAGCTTTTCTTTCTTCCCAGGAAAGACAGAGTACTTTTTTTGAGTTTGGATTTACAGTATAACCCTAGAGAACTATATTGAATATCCCGTTTGCCACTGATTTCACAATAAAAACGAAATGACTGAGAATGTCTGACACACTATTGATGACTGGATAATCTAGATCACAGCAACACTGAGCAGAATACGTTGTCTGAATTACACATGCTGGGTGAAATTGCTATTCAGACAAAGATTTCTAACTTAACAGATCATTATATTTGCAATTACCTCATCTTGTCTTCTATCACCTCATAAGGATATCTGTATCAACTGGTATAATGGTCATTAATCATTCTACTTCTCTCAAGTGCTGTAGAATTTTAGCTTTGTGTTTGGGCTTGCCAAACAAGTGTCACGGAAGAGCTACTGTACAGACTCTGTTGTCTTTTTTGTTTTTTTAATGGAAAGAATATGATGTATCCTGTGTAAAAAGAAATACATATTCAGAAAGGTGTAACACCCTGAAAATATATATATATATCTAAGATAAACTAGTATTACACTTAGATGATAACCTAAGTAACTCTGGTTTATTATAAACTGGTCTTAAATGGACATTGTGCAGGTAATATCCCTCCAGCTACAGTTCTAATGAAGCACCACTTGACTATCATTGTTTTCTTTTTAAACTGAAAGGCTGCTTTATTTGTGTAGAATGTGATAAAAGGAAAATAATGTACTTTCTAAATTCATTGTATTGTTTCTGAAACACGGTTTTGCAATGGAGAAGGAGGAAGAATTTTTAAAGCACTATCTGATTTCTGTATGGGACACACGGACAAGAGATCTTTCATATTGTGCAGTGGGCTTGGATCTGTTGTCACACAGGGAAGAAGCTTTTGTGGAAGGCTCAGCTCTCATTGGAGCCTTGGGCAGAGTGGACTCTTCTGCATCTCTGTTCATTCTGTGGCCTGAAGCATGGAGCCAGCTGGTGTAGGGAGCTCAGCAGGTAATTCTGCACTTTGGTGGAAACACTGTGAAATAGCTCACATTTAAGTGTCATCTGCAAAAATTGCTGATGCTTGACATGGCATCTAAAGACAGCTGCTTTCCAGGGTAGAGAGGAAGCTCAGGGACTTGAGAGAACTTGGCAATGGGAACGAGCTTAGGATAAAGAAAGAAATATCTTTAGACCTTCAACATACAGCTACCATGACAGTTGCTAATATCTTTGAGAAAAGTCCCTTTCTCTGCATAAAAATTAGTCTTGTCAAAATGAATTATTTTATTAGGACTTTGGGTACAGAATAAATCACATAAATATGATACAAATAGTGACATGTAAATCTCTGTTTTCAGCATAGTTGTGCCACTATTGTAAAGCAGAAATAGGAGACATTTGTCTTTACCCTTATTCAGGGAACAAGTTAAACATTTGCAGTTATTTAAGTGCCTCCCAAGTCAGGGATATATGTCTCCTGCTGTCTTGAATAATGCTGACATTTTGGTTTAGCACCAGGATGACAAATCAACCTGCTTGTTAGCCATGGGGTTTTCTAACCTCTCCAGACCATACTAGAAAAACCCTAGTAATGTCTGACCATCATATTTCTTTTGTAAAGACTATTAGGAGACTCATCTTCTCTGATGATTAAAAAAATGCTGTTTGTGTGAGCTATTACCTGATGTATTCTGGTTTATTATTCTGTAATTTATTCAACAAGTTATTTCTGAACTTGTCTGATCCCTGAGCAGAGAATTGTATAACCAACCTTTCTCTCTCTCTCTCTCTCTCTCTCTTTTTTAAATACTGGTAACTGTATGTACAGCTAAACTTAAGATGTTTGCCTTTCTCACACCAAATGTTTTAGAGACTTTAAAATGTTTCATGGAAGAGTGCTTATTATTTGCCTCATAGTAAATGAGTCTTGGGGTAATAATAAGAATCAGTAGATATTATTTTTAAAATAGTATCTGTAGTATTTTATTCAACTTTGTGGTGTTTACATCTAAATACAGATGCTGATGCGGGAAAGGAAAAGGCTAAATGTTTTCTTTTGTGCAAATTTTGTCAAAAAGCATTTCCCAGTTTGACTAAGATTGTGAGAGTTGAAAGTCACAAAGAAGCAAAATTTCTTTTCTGCTCTAATTTGGAGGTCAGTAGAGTTAAGCTACCATTACATTTGGGGCAGATATTTTAATGACTTCAAGAATAGAAATAACAGAAATACAGAGATCTTATTTCTTATTTTCTTTGCATTAGTGTTACTGATTTTGGCTAAGCAGTTACAGTGAACAGGAAAGCAGAGGGAGTGAGTTTTACTGAGATAAATCTTTTGTGAAGAATGATTATTTTTAAATGAAGTATAATTGTTTCAAAAATACATTGTAAAATGTTTTGTTTATGACATTAAACTTCCCCCTCATTTGTGTTTGCTGTGCAGAAAACCGGTAAATGGGTTTGGGAATGCTAGGGTTGGGAGCATACCAGTAGTTTTTTCTTGCAGCAGTATGTACATTAAAACTAAGAAATCATAAATTAGATGTAAATGAGCATGATAAATATTAGTCTGTTTATCAAATGATCTATCCTTTGATTCATATGACTAGAATGTTTTTAAATATTGAAAGAAGAAAACAAGCACATTTGCTGTTCTTTCTATTAAGTTTGATTTATGCAGCACTGTCTTCCATGTATAAAGAACAGGAAATCCTGTTGGGAGGGGGGTAATTGGATCAAGCTAAAGTAGTTTCTATTTCACCTTCATGAAAATGCTCTTCCTCACCATCTGTCACTCTTATCTACTCCACAATGAACCCAAAGTGGAAGAGTCTTAATGCTGTCCATCTCTGGTGTAGGCGAGTACAGCTCCATGTGCTTTGCAAGTAGAACTTTATCAGCTCAGGTCAGTTGAGGATATGATTTTATTGAGGAAACACTGATGACATCATTTATAGATTTTGTGCATAACACTGAAGGTCAGACTGTTTGTTTAGATGAAGGGTTTGACTTCAAGGATATAAAGGGAAGTTCTTTATGAACAATGTCATTTCAGCAGTTAACAGTTTGTGGAGTGACCAGTTGAATAAGTAAGAGGCACAGTAATTAGTTTTTACAGTTACATTACAGTTGTAATGAAAAATATTGATTTTTCTCTTAATACTAATGTGTTTAATGACTTTTCTAATGACATCTGTCACTACTGTTTCTTCTCAAATTCTACTGGCTTTTCCCTTCCAGTAAAAGATTTTAATTGCTTCTTGTATCATTGGAATGAGAATTAGTATTCTTTTTAAAGTAGTATGAGATCTTGAAGACTGTTATGAAAAACAAAAATTTTAGATGCTGCCTGTTTTGTGGTCTTCAGAAAATAGTTCCTTGAGTGCTAAGTGTGAAATTACCTTGTCAGCTTTTACTAGTTGATATTAAGGAGAGTTTGTGGAATTTAAAGTGGAAAGATTTACTAAGATAGTTTCTGACAATGCCTCAACAGTTTTGTTTTCCTTCATCTTTTAATGGTACTAGCTGAAGGAAGGATATATGAATTAACTAAAATATTGAAGTAACATAATTCACTAAAAACATACACCTATAGTTCAGAAAAGGTTTGACTGATTCTCTGTGGTGACCTTTCTTTCAGAAGTAGAGCTTGTCTTGAAAAACAGTGTTCTACCTCTTATCTTCTTCTATTACTGTTGAACACCAACTATTTAGAGTGGTTGTCACCAAGCAGCAAAGCTTTTGCTTTGCTTGTGAAATCATTATTAATATAATAAAGATTAGGGGCAAGAGTCAAAGCAAGTGGCTCCTACACTGCTAAATGGTTTGCTCTTACTTGCTAACATGTAATTTCATCCTCTAATGTCAAGGGACAAGTTATCACAAGTGATTTGCAGGAAGTGAGTATTTTCATGAGCTGTCCATTCTTGATCAGTTAACAGAGACTAAACGTGATATTTTTGATCTGTAGTACAGATAGCTGAAATGATCTGGTCTAATTCTGGTGCAAAAGAGAAATACTCACCTAATTCTGGGTACTCTAAACAGGCATGCTTGGAGGCCATGCTCAGATCTACCACCCTGAAAGGTGGTACTTTGGCGTTACCATAACAACATCAGCCAGTCATTGTCTGACACTACAACATTATTGCAGGAGCTTCGAGGGAGTATTAACCAAAATACAATCAGCATGCATTTTGAGTGCTTTGCTAATTCAGAATGTCTATGCTGTATACTCAGACAATACATATAGCATATTTACTCTGTACATATATGACTTGAATGATCACATTTTTCTGAAATCTTTGGCATATCTGTATAATATTCTAGAATAGCCCATTAGTGTATATGTGGCAAAACCCAATATGCATTAGTGTAAACTTAGTCATATTTACTTAATTTTGACATAAAAAATGAGTAAGGATAAAGATTCAGAAAAGCTGAGCATATACTGTGGTACATGGAAAAAGTTTCATCTGAGTAGTCCTTTGCATATAGCATGAAGAGATCAGAATCAGGTTTTCTCCTTATGGTATAGCACATTCTGTAAAAATCCAAACAAGTAGTTTAAAATTCTTGTTTCAACAACTAAAATGCATGTGCAATGTGTGCAAACCCAGAATATTTAATTAATTGAACCAAAGATTGTGGTGCATGCAATAAAATAAGCCAGCTTGCTTTAAACAGATTTCATAGACTATCTGAAATAGAGGAAGCGAGCTTGCCAATAGCAGGAGCTAATGCTTCAATGCCTTTCATTTTGTACTCTGAAAAGGAAACCTCTTCTTAAGCTCATTCATTTTCCAGAGGGAATATCGAATGCTGTGGCATATTGTCAGAGCTGCTTTATTGTCACCATTTAAAAAGGTCACCTGAATTAATTGACTTCTTACCATACATATTGTTAAGCTACCCATTTCCTGACGTTTATGGAAAGGTGGCAGGTTTACAGCCACTGGCTATCTGTTGATGATTGTTTCACAATGTTTGTTTCTCAAAATACTCTAACATTACAAGCAAATAATCATGCTGCTGCAAAAGAACAGATTCTTTATGATGTTCTCCAAGGAGTGTCCAGGAGTGAGGAGATGGGGGGGAGAAAAAGGGGTAGGAGAAATAATCCAAATCCTGAGCTGTTTTTAACACAGAAATAGTATGCTGAAAAGCAAACAAAAATATTCAGGAAAATGCAGGCTGTATTTTTTCACTTTGAGGTATGCCATTGATAGAAAACATCTCTTTTTTCATGGTGTAAAGTAAAATCTCTGGCTTTCACTGATACATGAATCACAGATCCATGCTGATGGACTTTGCAGACTATGTTTTCATCTGAAGGGGTACTGAGGTACTGTTATATTGCATGAAAGAAATGACACGCACAAGCATAAACACAAATACACTAGGCAGCACTAATGGTAGTATTGAATTCTATGTTGATTATATTGGTTAAATAGAAAATTAGTGTCTTTTCTGTAGCCCCCTGCATCTGCTCTCTTCTCCATCCCCCTATGGTGGGCTCTTCTCTTTCTGAACAGCAGTGCTGGGCAAGAACTCCGAACTAGACATGTGAAAACAAAGGCATGGAAAGCAAAGGCAAACAGTTCTGAGCCTTCCCGTACTAAACCAGGCAAAGCTTTTGTAGTGATGGATTTAAACAGTCTCCTTACATGAAAATATACTTTAGAGGCACCCTGCTGTGATGCTGTTAATTACCAAAGAAGATTAGAACTCTTCTGCTTAATGTGAGCCTTTTTACCTAACGCGTCTGTTCCAGCTGCATCTGTAATCAGACATTCACACTGTCCCTTCTGACTAGAAGGGGGATGTTTTTAAGCAAAGTCATTTGCCACAATCCTTAAGATGTAGGCTGGCAGAAATTCAGTAACTGTTTGTGATATGTTCATTCAGCCTTGCTGCTCAGTGGTTTTTAGGTCCTGACATAAACAGCATTTCCTTTAAGTCTAGCACTGGAGAGAAGAAAGGAGGCTGTCCTGTATCTTGTTTTATTGGTTTCAAGACACAGAGCAACTGTGTAATTTGATTTTGCATCTGAAACATCAGGGAAAACATTCTTCCTTTATAATTTTCTATCCTTTGATGCCCTTTCAAACTAACAAAGGTGCAAATCTGCTACTATTGCAAGCATATTTAGGTTAGCTCTGTCACAAAAGGCAAATTGCATTTGTATTTATATTCAGAAAGTAAAATATGTTTAATTAAATAACTTTAGGAAAAGAAGAAAGGGAAGAGCGTTTATATGTTAAGACAAAATTCAGAATAGAATTGAAAATAAAAAGGAACTTACCCTATAATAAGAGTAGTTTCAGAGCTGGAGGAGTTCTTGCTTCTCGGTAATTTCGATTCCTTAGTTCAGGTAGCCACATACTTGTATTAAAGCCAGAGTCTGAATAGATGTGCATACGTGTATGTGTGTGTGAGAGTCGATATGCATGTCTGTGTCTAACAGGATATAATGCAAAGATGTATCTATTGATATCCTACAACACGAGAGACTCTCTGTGCTGCCAGCTGAGATCCCTTACGTTTGCCAGAGCGCTGTTGCTGCCTGGCTGGCTTAGACTCGCGATTCAGCGGAGAGAGAGAGAGAGAGAGAGAGGGAGGGAGGGAGAGGGAGAGAGCGGGGTGGGGGAGAGAGAGATGCTTGCTAGCTCTTCTTATTTCTCCTTGTTTCCATGGTGGTTAGTGGTGCATCGTTCACTCGCTTGGTTGTCACACTGACATGGCGCTGCCTGCTCAGTGGTCATTAATAACTGAGCCCCATCCAGTCCCCAGAGAGAAGCCAGTCCTTTGGCGTGCCCAGATGCCGCGTAGTATGCGCGGCTGCGCCAGCGTGGTTGGCCGTGGGAAGCTGTCTGTTACGTGACACTGCTGCTCTGGGTACGGATACACGGAACAAGCCTTTGCACGCTTCCAGATATCTCTTCCGATTTGTGGGAGTTGCAGGGCATGCTTTGTGTTTGTACCGAACAGCCTGGGAGGTCTAAATTGCTCTCTTTTTTTAGGCTGTATGAGGATGTTATCTGTGTTCAGAACAACTGATTAGAGATCACTGAAGTTCTGAAGTTCTGTGAATGCTGTTGTAGTTCAGAGGATACTGCATGGTGAAACAATTCAGGAAAAATGCTTGCCCCACCAATTTTAGTGCTTTTTTTTTCCCCCCTCCCAGCTTAAGAAAGTAAAGGATGTTTCATATTCCTCTTTTTTCCGAATTTTATAAAATATTAAATTTTATTGTGTAGATTTATCAGTAGAAAGTCAGAGCAATAATACATCTCCATGAGAAAGAAAAAAACAGAATAAGCTGAGGAACAAGTTAGCTAAAGTCAATTTCTTTCAATCTCTCTCTGATTTTTTTTAATGGCTATCTAACTGTATAAACAATAGAGTGCACAGATTTTTCCTTTCCTTCCTCCCTTCTTCCTTTCTTTCTCCTTTCTCCCTTTGTGCTATACTCTTCAGTGATTATTTTTTTTTCTTTTCCAATTTATTCTGTATCCGTGAGCAAAGGGCATACAAGCTATGAAGGTTGTAAAAATTGTGAAATAATTTATGGGTTTAGTTTTCAATTTAAGGGAAGTATACACTCAAATGCATCATCTGTTCTCCAGATACACAAAACAATAAATGAGACAGATGTAGTAAGGAAAAGGGTTTTGTAATCATACATACTGTTTTATATAAAGGAAATTACTCTGCAACAGAAGATGAGTAATAGTGAAATACAAAGAGTTGGTTATCAACAGGTCAAACCGAAGGGAATGTTGGATGCCTTGCCTGGGCTCAGTGCTCCAGCCCTGATTGAGGCAGGCCACCCTCTAGTGGATTGAAGCGAGATGTGGTTCTCATTTCGCACTTCTGCTTTGTTTGAAAGAAGGCTCTCAGTCCTGTCTAATAATAGTATGAAACTTTTCTGAAGATTACTAAACAGTGCAAATTAATGTTCTTTTTGAAACAGCAGTAGCTGTAGTGGTTGCTAATTTATGAGTACTGTGTATCATTTCAGTTTACTTTGCAGCTGAGGTTGTGGACTGCTTTATTTTTTATATATTTTAAATTTTTTACATTTCATAAAATCATTTATTATGAAAAGTGACTATGAGTAATGACAACTTTTGGAATACATTTCAGTTTGGCATAAATGGTTAGGGCAAATTTTGCAAAACAAGTCCTATTCAACAGACTAATACTTTCAATGATGTAGCTGTAATAAAGCAGGGTTGGGTTTTTTTTGTCCCTTTTGCCTCAAGTTTTTGAATACTGCATTTAAACTAAGTACAGGGGGAACTTCTCTAATAATGTCTGCTGCTCAATTTTCATAAACTGAGGTAGGGCAGGGCTGCTTCAGATATACAATAATGGCATTTATGTGACAGGCTGCAGGTATGTGAAATACTGCAGGGTAGGAGAGAGGCCACCTTTCATTTCCTCACATTCTTTTATTATGGAAATAAATTATTATTTATTTTTTTTTTAATATGAATTATAGAAGTATAACCAAAACAGTGGGGGCTGACCCTTCTTTGGTTGCTTTTCAGGTCTTCCTGCCTGGGGTGCGGACAGGAAACATCTCAGGCCAGAAAGATGTCACATTACCTTCCTTTCTGTAACCTCAGGGCTCATTGGTGAAAACTTGTCTCACCTTTGCCCCCACAAGGTGGCTCTTGAAGCTTCTGATAGTATTTAATGTTCACCACCCTAAGCTGCAAATACAAACCATTATAAATTTCCCAAAGTGAACCTATGAGCTTTCCCTGATGCACAACATAATAGCCCGTGTCTGATAGGATAATACTTGGGATGTGTTATGGAAGCACAACCCAAAGCCAGAGAAGTAAGAATTCTTGCCATGCTGGCCCTCACAGGAAAAAGGGAAATCCATCACAACTGTCCCAAAGAAAAGATGTAAACCTGTTGGGATGGTGGGTGGAGTAAGAGATTAGAAAATTTCAGAAAGTTTGGGCAAAATTAAAAATCTGAAAATTGCTAAAGCCAACTAAATACTGCTCTTCTATTATCTGAACTGGAGGAGAAACAGAAGATCGGGGAAAAGGGAGTAGGTAGGGACTACCATTGTCCTACATGAAGTAGGTAGGGACTACCATTGCCCTACATGAAAGCTTTCCTGGGTTTTGTCCCTAACCTCAAGTACTTACTGTAGTTCATTCAAAACGAGTCATGCAAAAGCATATTCAGTGATTTGACATGTGAAATTAAGATTATAGAAGTACTTCATTTTGGTTGATTGGTATGGACTGTATAATTAGAGGGCTAAATAATTAAATCAGCTAAAGTATACTTGCATAAAGAAAGTGAGTTCTTATGATAGACTATATATGCAATTGAAGTACCTCCTTGATAGGCATACATTTACATATGAGTTAAAATGTTATTATATCACAATACAATTCTGCTTCATTAAAAAATACGTGAAATAATTGAATTTTTTAATTTAGCTAATGCTAAAGAATTATATTTCCCCCCAAAAAACTATCTGCAGGACAAAGATATCTTTTATAACCAATATGATTATGATGATTAAGGTTCATTAAGTTATTTTCCTGCTGATTTCACAATGATGCTTGCTGGTTTTAAAATAGCTTTGTAATCTATTTCACCAGAATTATATATAAAGCTTATTAGGTTAAAGGCTAGAGAAAAGTATGTCTCAGACTGATAGACAGATGATGAAAGTAATACAGGCTAGCTCCAGGTACTTATTTAGCATTAATTGCATCAGATTAGTGAGTTCACATGAAAATAAGCTAATTATTTGTTTGCAATGGACAATTAACACGATGCATAAACCCCTTAGTTATTGAAGTGCAGTGGTTCCATGTCTACATTTTTCACAAAACTGGAAGAGGATTTAAAAACTTGTCCCTTTTTTCATTCTACAGAAAGGTGGAGTATTCTTGGACTTTAATGTTCCATAGACTTGATGTGATTCAGGGAATTAACAGTAGCCATTTAAAGTATTCATACGCTCTGAGAACACAGCTGTGTTTAGAATGGAGCAAGTATAGTTAAAAATGGGAATACTGTGCAGTTAAAGTAAAAAAAATGCACACCTATTTGATTTAAATTCAAAGATGACAGAGATTGGAAATAAAAAAAAATGTATTTTTTCAATGTGTAACCATCCAGATTTTGTCCAACTGTAAAAGAGCCACCACATTTGTAATAACGTCACAGTATCACAGTATAACTTAGGTTGGAAAGGACCTCGAGGATCATCGAGTCCAACCTATCAACACAGACTCCATAACTAGACCATGGCACCAAGTGCCATGTCCAATCTCCTCTTGAACACCTCCAGGGATGGTGACTCCACCACCTCCCTGGGCAGCACATTCCAATGACGAATGACTCGATCGGTGAAGAACTTCCTCCTCACCTCGAGCCTAAACTTCCCCTGCTGCAGCTTGAGACTGTGTCCCCTTGTTCTGGTGCTGGTTGCCTGGGAGAAGAGACCAACCCCTTCCCGGCTACAACCACCTTGCAGGTAGTTGTATAGGGCAATGAGGTCTCCCCTGAGCCTCCTCTTCTCCAGGCTAAACAATCCCAGCTCCCTCAGCCTCTCCTCATAGGGCTTGTGTTCAAGGCCTCTCCCCAGCCTTGTTGCCCTTCTCTGGACACATTCAAGTGTTTCAATGTCCTTCTTAAACTGAGGGGCCCAGAACTGGACACAGTACTCAAGGTGCAGCCTAACCAATGCAGAGTACAGGGGCACAATGAGTTCCCTGCTCCTGCTGGCCACACTATTCCTAATACAGGCCAGGATGCCATTGGCCCTCTTGGCCACCTGGGCACACTGCTGGCTCATGTTCAGACAGCTGTCGATCAGTACCCCCAGGTCTCTCTCTGTTTGGCAGCTCTCCAGCCACTCCGACCCTAGCCTGTAGCTCTGCATGGGATTGCCGTAGCCAAAGTGCAGCACTTGGCTCTTGGACTTGTTGAATGCCATCCCATTGGACTCTGCCCATCTGTCCAGTCTGTCGAGGTCCCTCTTCATGTACATGCGCTCCTATTCTAGTCACTCAGGCAGCATAGCTACAAGGAAGAGTACTCAGTTGTGGCTCTTTGCACTTTCTTCTTGTAGCCTTTAGAATTAAAAAAAACAATAATAAAAAAAGGAAGATGATGTTTGGCAGGTCAATTTTTGCCAGTTCTGCAAAGCATACCTGTAGTATATCGTCTGAGTGAAGTGTGGGGAAGTATTGCTACCTGAGTGAAGGTCCAGAATTGCTCAGATTGCTCAGATTGAAAGAAGTCTGCTTTGTGGCATCATCAGTTAACATATTAATTAACATTAATTATAGGTGATTGTCATTTCATGAGTTGCCTGGAAGAGAGAAAAAAGTGCTACCACTTACTGCAGTTCTGTTCTACTGGCATTTTCAGTGCAGTGCCTTTAACCTGACACTCTCAGGCGTATTTTTATCTATTATGACAATTATGGACATGTTCCTAAAGCCTGTGTTTCCATACAGACAAAGAGTAACTTTTATTAATATGTATCCCTCCAAAACAGAATTATTTTTTCAATGATCAGCAGAAGCAACATTTCTGGCTCCAGTTTGGAAGATGAGAGGCTTGTTGCCAATGAGTTCAAGTTTCTAAATACAGTAAGTACAGTTGTACTGTATGGAAAGTGTACTGTATGGAGAGTGTTCCATACAGTTGTACTGTATGGAAAGTGTCATGCTCTGATTACTTAACCTCCTACCAAATTTCTTTTATCAGATCTCAGAGTTAGATTAGATAGGATAGAGATGAAGCAGATGGAAATAAACCTAGGCCATAAAACTGTAAAGAATTTCACATAAGGGAAAGTTCACGTTTACACATACCACCAGTTGCTTTATTAAAAGCTATATAGATACCAGGTGCTACATAACTTAACAAAAGATGGAACAGTATAATAAAAGAGCCATAGAGTACAGGCACATTCAGGTGTGTGTGGTGGGGATGAATGGAAGCAGTGGTGACAAGCTGATGCTCATCTTGGTGATAAAAGGTATTTTGCATATTCCAGCAGATTTACTATTTATGTATCAATTGTTATCTACCAAACAGAAAGGACAAAAGATTTAGGTTCATGATAGGTCCCGAAGCTATAGTTAGTCTTCTTCAGGAATGGCCTGAGGTCTGAAAAATCTTACTGCATTTTATACCTATTGAGACTAACTCAGACAAATATCCAAGTTCTTCTAGTTTTCATCTCTGGCTCTGTTTTAATAGACAAGAATCTCTGGCATACCAGCATCTGCTGAAAGCTGGAAGTGAGTCACACATAGCAACCACAACCTTGCTATGCCACGTAGGAATCTTAATGAAGATGGAGTAGTGAAAAACAGCTAGAGAATCCTTATGTGCAGCTGGATTAGTTAGATGAAATATGGGATCTGTGAACTGGTTATCAAGCTCAGTGTATGTATTCAATTTTAAAACTGATTTCAGCTCAGTAAGTTTATACCTTACCTTTGATGATATCTCAGTTTATTTGTAACCTATAGTAATTGGATATAATTTATTGGAATTCTGTCAATGGTAGATCTGTAACACTGAGATGACCTTGTTGATTTCATGAGAATCTGCCCGTTGCTTACGGGACCTGGTATGTGCATGGGATATACCTTTGAGCTAAGATGTATCTGAGGTTGATGAAAAAATAACGGTAGTGATGATTTGACTATAAGGCCAAGAATTTTCATACTGATTGACAGTTGTAATTCTTTCAGATGATGATAAATCTCAAAATTTCTGTCCTTATAAGAGAGGACTTTCTCAATTTCTTTGCTCGTATCTGCTTTCCTGTCTATGGAAATTTTACAGTATTTTCATCTGAAACAATTGTACCCTTTTGTTTTGTTATCACTGTTTAGTGTGGCAAATATGACAAGATCAGTGACAAGGAGCTTTTTTCCCAAGTGTGTATGTTAAGCCTTAAGGACACAATTTAAGACTTGAATTTCTTACCTTTTCTAATGAAACTAAATGAACACTATTTTTGTTGCATTTTATTGTGGTTTAATTTAAAGAAGGATAGATAACAATACCACTGCTAGATCATTTGCTTTTCATAAAAATAATTGCACAAGAGCTATACTGCCAATTTAGAAGTCTGTTCAAACAAGGTTACTGAGATAAATTTTAGAACTATAGAGACATTTTGGGTTTAGTTACTTTGACTACAGGAAGCATCATAGTAATTTTTCCCATGTCATCAGCAGCTTTGTTAAACTGTGGTCATGGGTTATGAAGTTGTCTTGGTGGTGACAAGGAGCAGCATGGATATGGTGTGCAAATGCAGTAAGCTGTTAGAGTGCAATGGTTACTGAAGTGAAGTTCTTAGCAGTTTAGTTACACAATTTCTTTTATTTTTTATTTTTTTTTCCAACTTGCAGATCCTGAAAATTAATTGAAAGGTCACAGGAACGTGCAACATCCTTACTGATTAAAAAATCAAACTATTTAATTAGGAATGAAGTAAATGTTTCCCCTCTCCTCTCTTATTTGACTGCCAAAAACTGTGGGTGCTCATGAGGTATTTCTATTTAAATGCAAAGTAACCTTTACATTACTAAGTTGAGGGGTAAAAAGGATCATGTACATAATGACTTACTGGAGGAGGAGCTGTTTCAGAGGCTTTCACATAGTTCCCATTACTAAGGAAACCACTTATTTTGTCTGTGCGTGTTTTGAATAGATCTCTCATTTGAAGTCTGGTGCTCAAACACTGAGGATTGCATTATAGCGCTGAGAAAGAGGCAAAGGAAATAAGAGAGGCTTAAAACCACCACCTCTTTAAAGAGTATAGTCTATATTGTATTATGTGCTTATGAAAGTGTAGACATCTGTTTAGATTTGAGGGATGTCTAAATATGCATTTCGATTGGTTTGTTCCTATTGAAAACTAAATGAAAGTATTAATAAGGAAACCAGGAAATCAGATGTTGATTTGTACTGCACTTTGCATGCAAAGGACACTTGAGAAATGTGGTGTACAATTTAGGTAGTGTCAAATATGACTTCTGATTTGCATTTCCTGAAATGAAATGTGGTATTAGGTTGAAGTAGAAAGAAGTGCTTATTTGATGGTAATGGCTAAAACAAGGCTGTGAAGATGGTATGTATTCAACAGTTGACCAAACCTGTGCTTGGAACGTGTCTAGTTTGGCAGAATTCCTAGATTAAGACATAACTGCAAATAGACAACCAAATATACTTACATTATATTGGGGCCAACACATTTCCCCCACATGAATAGCCTATGTATTCTGTGCTGACCAAACACTTATATTAAACATTGAATTAAAAACTCCTCATTGTATCTGCTTAACTGACATGCTCATAAAAGAAATGTTGGCTTAGAGCAGCCAGATGGATCTCGTTTGAGGGGATATGTTTCTGAATAACTTGGAACTGGTTCTAAATGATTCCTTTCAGATCAGAATTGTTTACAAATAAGCTGTAAATGTCAGAGAGATGTAGAGATATAACAGATTTCGAGAGAGCTGTAGGGAAATTAAGTATATGGCCAGTAAGTGTTCTTATTCAGCATGTCTGATACATGAATTAGTCTGTCAGTGTTTTCTGCCAAACAGGATAGCAAGACAAAGATGGAAAATCCCCAAACTCTGTAAGGACATGTGACACAAACCCAGTACTACAGGAAGTTAATTGCCTTTGAAAATAGAAACGCATTCTGTATTTTTCTCTGTGTGTTAAAGCAAATTTATTTTTAAATGAAGATCTTTATATTGTCAGCAACTGATATCCGATATGTCTGATGAATGATTATTCTTAAGATATGTTGCATAATTCATGTATCCTTTGGAGTAACAAGAGATTACTTTTAAAGCTTATATGCTTTGACTTTATTTGTGCATATGTTTGTATGCACAATTACTGACCAGCCAATCCCATATAGATTTTCTTCTTTATCTCCTTGAATGTTAAGTGAGAGGGAGAATGACAACTGGGTTAAAGCTGACATGTCCTTGGTTTGACTTAGTTAAATACTTTGGGGTGAAATGAATAAATGTCTTTAGATTATGTAGAGGTATCAGAACTCATTTATCTCAGCTCAGAAAAAAGAATAGAGTATTTGTGTTGTTTCAAATTTGTACTGGATTCTACTGTCTTATTGCAAGGATACACAAACTTGTCTGAAAGTACACTAAAAGCATTGCTATTCATTATCCTTAAATTCGTGCTTGCAGTAAGAAATAAGATCTTTAGTGTTGGATAATAATGAAGATTTCTTTTACAGTGTTAGCTGAGTACACTCAGCCTCCAGCTCCATCAGTATTATCACAAAAGAGATTAAATGAATATTTTAAAATAAAATAACTTGGATAGGTACTCTCAGGAAAAGCTAACATCTGTTTTGGTATAAAAGTAAAGTATCAATTTACCTGGTGAGGACCAGAACCATTTGATACTAAGAGGCAATTAAGAGTTAATAATGGAATTTATACTTCTAGTTACCAGAGAAGAGGAACAAACATTTTTAATAGCTTTATTTAAATAATTATGTTAAAAAAAAAAATATAAAATGTGGTAGGTAGTATAAATAATGGTTCAGTGTCAATTAAATTTAATGATGATAGCACTGTGGGAAGGAGGCAAAGGACAAGAATAGGAGGGAGGTTTTCCCATGATGAGCAGCTCAGAGGAACATGGGAATATCATTGAGAAAGGCTGTTGAACTTTAATAATAGAACTGGGATTACACTCTAAGTAGTCTATGATGAAAGGTCATTTGAAGCCAATAACATGCAATTCTGCTGTAGGTTGTAGGCTTATTACTTAGAAGAAACTGAGGAGAACATATCTCTCTATTACTGGTTGATCAAGTAGTATGGGCTAACAGCATGGCACAGTTGTGAAAAGCGTATGTGGTCTTTGGATGCAGCAGGAAAGTTTTTCTAGTATCAGTAAGAAATTAGTAGCACTTTGGTCACCTAATTTAGAGTAACATATTCAGTTGTGGTTTTATGCTTTAAACAAAAAAAGTTAAATCAAACTGCAACACATATGATTAAATAATAATCAGATGACTGCAGAGCCCACATTACAGAGGTTTTTACAACCTTGCCTTGTATACTGTAGGAGAGTTAGGAAGAAAATAAGATTCCTGCTGATAAATACATCCTGCTGGTACACAATAAGGTAAAGCTACCAGAAGAACAAAATGTGTAAGTGACTGTGATTAAATTTAAGTCTGGAAATTAGAAAAGGGTTTTTTGTTTCGTTTTTCTCATGTGAGTCATTGCATTCTGTGTCAAGTTTCCAATGTAAATACTTCAAGTAAAAAGAAAAACAGAACCAATAGCTAAACCAAAACAATCCCAACCTAGAGGAAACTAACTACTAGCAAATAAAAACCCTCTACAAGATACTGCTTGGTATATTTATAAAAGAAGAATGGTTATGAATAGCTGACATCATATCTTCAGAAGAAGGAGCTAGACTTAACATTTTAGGAAGATCTTTACAGTCCTTTTTTAGCTTATCAAAGATAAACCCTACTTAGCAGATTAGTGCATGAATCCAGCCTCCATCTCTATGTTCTAATTCTATTAGGCTGTCTATGATACTCTTGTGTACTTGCAAGCACAAGAATTTCTGGTTCCTCAACTGGTGGGGATACTGATTTTTAAGCAATAAAACAGCTTTTCTCGATATTTACTTCAGCAAGCGTTAAATAAGGCAAGTAAAAGTTTTGCAATTTGCATTTACTTACCATTATGAAGTTTAGCTATTTTTATATGCTAATAGTTGAGTGACACTGCAAAAAGTTCAGAAGGAAAATAAAAAGAAACTAATCTCCATATTACAGTTTTTGATTTCCACTTCTCTAGATAGTTCTGGAGACACTAATCCCCTTGAAAATATTCTCTAAAACAAATTGTCACACAAAGGCCTTAAAGTTTACCCAAAGTTTTGTTCCCATCTGTGACTTTGATCACTAAATAGAAATCTCACTCTGTTGTTCAGGCAGTGTTTTCAGTATCTCCAGCTAGGGTGTTTTTTTCTCTTGGTATTTTTTGTGACAGATAGATAATCTGAGTTCAACTACAAGGAAGTTGTAAAAAAAAGCCTTATATGCACAAAAAAATGCATATAAGCCTCCTTGTCATCTTTTGTGCAAAATCCAAATGCCCCTGAATTGCCTAACTTTTTTTTCAGAGTGATCTTTTGGCACCTTTAATTTTGCTGACATTTTCTTTTTCTATGAGTAGCTGTAAGAAATATCTGTAATAAATCCACATTCTAGATACATCTGTATTTCTCTCTTGGGCCTTAGGTTGAATTTCTCTTTAGCTAATAGGCCACCTATATGTTCAGCCATCTCCTGAAATGACTTTAATAGGCAGGTGCATTAACTCATTTCATATTTTCCTACAGTGAGATACTCATCAAGGTAATAAACTTGATGATGGAAGAGCGTATTTTTCTCATTACTGCTAATTCCAATGTTATGCCAAATAGGCTTTCAGGAACCGGAACACAGGTAGTTATGGCCATAATTAAATAGTAATAACATTCAAACTGGAAACCCAACAAGCTAAAATGCATGGATCAAAGAGGGAGAAATCAAACTGCTGATTCATTCTCATATTTTCCTAACTGTACTCTCAGGCCACATATTTTAATCAGGGCTGCTGTTATGTCAAATGTAGAATATTGAAGGAGATTCAATATTGCCATTTACAAATGTGCCTCAAGAGTAACCTAAATAGTGAGTAATTTATGTCAAGCAGCAGCACTAGCTTTTGACCAGGTGAGGAGATTCTATAGTAATGCCATTAATTCCACTAACTCCTCCTGAGACCATCCAGGTTCTGGGTCTGAGTGCAGCTACTTTTGGAGAGAAGCCAAACTCTTCATTGCTGCCTACACTGCATTTCAAAGGCTTTAATTGAATATTCCTAACTGAGCTAACTATAAATTACCTTAGGCTGATCCATCTTACCTGTGCTGCTCTTTGTGGTTGTGCAAAGAACATGCAATTGCTTTCTCTGGCCTTGCTCCTAAATTTGAAAAAAGAACCAAACAAAACACAACAGTTTGCCTTTCTTTTCTCAGAATTCTTCTTTTCTGACTCTTCAGGTCTGTGTCCTTGCTAGCTGCTGTCTAGAGAGATGGAGGTTGTAGCCCTCCAGTTTCTCTTCAAGGTGTCTTATGCATCAGACACTTTGAAGGATGTCAGAGGGAGCACTGGCCCTCTCTGCTTGTATGGCTGCTGCAGAAAGACTTATGAAATGGTCTGTGTTAGTAGGGCTCAAGACATGGCCAGTCTGACCCCAGGACATAGCTGTCAGCCCAAGACCTTGGTCAGAGGCTGCTTATGTGGATTTCCTTTCTTTCCAATAAATCCGTGCATAGGGTGGACAGGAGGAACACTTGTGGATTAGCATAAATTCTACCTCATCAGCATCTGCCTTCCTCACTGCAGTTCTCCTGGAGTCAGCTGCTGCCACCTTGGTTCTCAGTTTAAATTGTGGGAAAGTGAAATCATGGGTGCAGTTAATTTTTATTCTTTTTGGTGGAAGGAAAGAGCAGAAAGAGAAGAAGTAAGGCATATAATTGTTGGGTAAGTGCTTCGAAAGCTTGTAAGGCAAATAAATCGAAAGTCCAGTATTCTGCATTGGATGAACTGGCAGAAGAAACTTTTACCTGGCATATGCCAGTATAACCTTTTCTTTGCCCACAAGCAGCACAGCTGTACTCCGAGGGTTCCACAGTGTTGATGGCACCAATATCCGCTGTCTCTGTATGCAGATTTTCATACTGCTTTGCCTTGAATAAATCTGCCTTGAATAAATTTTTGGTCTATAAAGCTTGAAGATCTGTGTTTGAAATTTACTAAAACCCATTTAAATATTTATTTCTAAATTAGGTTGACATCTTCAGTGTATTTATGGTCAACACCTATTTCTGTGTTTTAAATAAATGATCTGATGATTGCTTTTTTTTTTTTTCTTCTTTTACTGAGCCTACAATTTTATGATCTTGGCTAAGGAGAAGTACAATATGAATTATTATCCTTACTCTTTGCAGTTTATGATTCTTCTGAGTCAACCTAAATGATGAAGGCTTTTCAAAGCAAATCCAAATAATGACGAGCAAGGGGTTTTGGGTTGGTTTGTTCGTGGTTTTTTTTTATTATTAGCACACAAATCACTAAAGAGGGAAGATGTGCCAATTAATTGGCCCCTCAAGAAAAAAAAACAATGCACAGGGTCCAAAAATGTCCAGAATTTAAAACCAAGTGTCCCAACATGTGAGCTGTCTCTTGCACAGGTTTATAACTGTGAATTACTAGCTTTGCCTGTATTAGTTTGAGCATAAACGTGTCACAACCTTTAAAGAGTATGATTAATCAACCCTTTCAGAAAAGCTTCAGTGTTAGAGAGCTCTGTAATACGTGGCAAATCTTTTTTGTTCAAAGAACCATACTTCTATTATTTCACCTATGTGTAAATCCTGTGAATATTAAAATCTTCATAGCCTTTTTAAAGAGTTGAAAGAGAGAAACTGTGTTTCAATAATGAAAAGCTTAGGTGTTTATTTTTGAAAGCATTCAATAGGCTCTATGAACATGTACCTCACCTTTAATACTACATATCTCAAGTAGTTCAGTGGGATAATGCAGTGAATGGCTAAAGAGCTTATGGAAATGAAACATTTAGCAACAGCAACATGGGGCTTATTTGGTAGCTAATTTGCAGTAATTTATTGATAACATCTGAAGGAAATGGGATCATTCTCACTTTTATTGACAAATCGTTCCCAAACATGCTTGTAGGGGATGAGATAGATCTTGCATTAAAATGCTGTACATTCTGAAATTCTGTGTGAAGGTTTCATAAAGAGAAATTTACTGTTGATCGTCTTGAAGCCTTGGAAAAGTGTGAAATGGTGACTTTCATGGTATCCATTGCTGCATATGCCACAGTCACTTTTCCAAGGCTATTGCAAACATTACTTTTATGCACTTTGAAAGAGAATTGCACATAACTTAAAATAAGTGATAGTGTACAACATGTATAAGTAGAAATGTGATTAGTTTTCTTGAAGAGAAATTACTGATTTCAGTAGGATCAGAATTTCATGTTTTAGTTTCATCAATATTATTACAAAGCTATTCCAGAAAGAGGAAAGGAGAATTAAGTTATTTTTGAGAGATGCAGCTTCTTAGCAATTTATATACCATATATGTTCATTGATGGACTTTGCTATAATGCTGTTTTTGCATCCCCCCACTGTCTTACTTCTTGTGTGTGTACATGTCTGTGTGTGTGCATACGCATTTGTAGGGAATTTAGTTTTATATAACACAAGTGAAATTCTTCATGGAGAGAATGATTGCCCATTGGAATGGGCTGCCTGGGGAGGTGGTGGAGTCACCGTTAGGGGTGTTTAGGAGGAGAGTTGATGAGGTGCTTGGTGCCATGGTTTAGTTGATTAGATGCTTTTGGGTGATGGGTTGGACATGATGATCTTGAAGATCTCTTCCAACCTGGTTTATTCTTCTCTCTCCTCTCTTCTCCTCTCTTCTCCTCTCTTCTCCTCTCTTCTCCTCTCTTCTCCTCTCTTCTCCTCTCTTCTCCTCTCTTCTCCTCTCTTCTCCTCTCTTCTCCTCTCTTCTCCTCTCTTCTCCTCTCTTCTCCTCTCTTCTCCTCTCTTCTCCTCTCTTCTCCTCTCTTCTCCTCTCTTCTCCTCTCTTCTCCTCTCTTCTCCTCTCCTCTCTTCTCCTCTCCTCTCTTCTCCTCTCCTCTCCTCTCTTCTCCTCTCTTCTCCTCTGAAGATGAGATGATCCCATCTTCTGTCTGCTTTTAACCTGTGTTGGACTAAAGACACTAGATGAAGTTTTGGCCTGACTGTAGTTTCAAACTCTTTTGCCCTCTGCATTTATTTCATGTTAAGAATTTAGCTCCTTATGGCTAAGATATTATTTTATTTATTGTTGTTTGCTTTCACAGTGTACACTTTATTAGCCTAATTCTAATTAGCTTGCTAGAAAGACCAGAGCAATTCAGCAGTACATTTCTGAGTTTCAGTCATAGTTCTCTAAATTGCACAAAGTGCTTTTCAATTAAACACCAATGTTATATGAACATTTTTGTATGTATTCTCACAGATTTTTTAAACTGTTTCATGTTGCTGCTCATTTTTCACATTATGAAAAGAGCCACTGGCCCTAACAGACAGAAGGAAAGAAATTATATCATTTTGCATGATGGATTATTATTTATCTTGATTCTGAATCTTTTTATTTTAAAGTTTGGCTGATTAAATACCTGGGCCCCTCAGTTTAGGAAAGATGTTGACTTGCTGGAACGTGTCCAGAGAAGGACAACAAAGCTGGTGAGGGGTTTGGAACACAAGCCTTATGAGGGGAGGCTGAGGGAGCTGGGGTTGCTTAGCCTGGAGAGGAGCAGGCTCAGGGGAGACGTTATTGCTCTCTACAACTACCTGAAGGGAGGTTGTAGCCAGGCGGGGGCTGGTCTCTTCTCCCAGGCAACCAGCACCAGAACAAGAGGACACAGTCTCAAGCTGTGCCAGGGGAGGTTTAGACTGAATGTTAGGAAGAAATTCTTCATAGGGAGAGTGATTGCCCATTGAAATGGGCTGCCCCTATTCTATTCTTAGGATTCAATTTCATCTGTCGTGCTGCTTACATTGTTGGATAATATTGATGGTTTTGAATTTGTTTTTAAGTTTGCTATAGAACAATAGACACTATGCCACCATTAGAGAACAAATATGCCACCTTTGCACATACCCAAGTATTTTAACTATCAGGTTTATGGCCATTAATATGAACTTGCTTACGTGTTTAAAATCCATATTTAGTTCCTTTAATGTAATTTTTTTATAGTCTTCTCCCTGTTTATAATAACATAGCAATTATAGTGCTATATTTTTTTTTTTGTGCCTTTAAAATGGACTTTGTGAAAAGATATAATTTACTGTGAGATAATAGCTTGTTATGAAGTGTTCCATCGGGTAAGTGGCATACTACTGTCTGAGTTATTTACAAAAAAATTGAAAACCCTAGTGAAAAAGAGCAAGATAAAGAAAAGCAACGAAATTATGCCATGTATTTTATAGATAATGCTGGAGTTTATTCCAGAATTCTTATTGTACAACTTACAGAATTTCTATCAAAAAGAAATTAAAGATGGGGCTACAGTATTAACTGAGAATACTAATTGAATAAGATATATATGTGTGTGTGTGTATAAATGCATACCAGAGAACCTGGTTTCTAAACCAGGAATCCATTTGGTGTAGACAAAAACTTTGGAATTTACAGAATCAATTGCTCAAAGTGTGCATTAAACAACAGCCTTGTGCTTATTGCCCTCTACAACTACCTGAGGGGTGGTTGTGCCGGGAAGGGGTTGGTCTCTTCTCCCAGGCAACCAGCACCAGAATAAGGGGACACAGTCTCAAGCTGCACCAGGGAAGGTTTAGACTCGAAGTGAGGAGGAAGTTCTTCACTGAGCGAGTCATTCGTCATTGGAACGGGTTGCCCAGGGAGGTGGTTGAGTCACCATCCCTGGAGGCATTCAAGAGGCGATTGGACATGGCACTTGGTGCCATGGTCTAGTTATGGGGTCTGTGTTGATAGGTTGGACTCGATGATCCTCGAGGTCCTTTCCAACCTAAGTTATACTGTGATATTTTCCTAGAACAAAGGACAAATAAATAGGATAGCAAAGCTATTCTTTCTGATCGTATTTGGAGTTCACAGCTAAGATGAACAATGGTTAGCACTGCCAAAACCACATAAAGCAGGTGAGTAGTTAGGGAATATAAAAAATAAATAGTCTGCTGAGGCACATAATGTTAACCTAGCTGAGAATTTTAGAATGTTTTAAATTATTTCTGTCTTCAGGTAGTATGTATACATTGTCATCACATGAACTTCAGGTCTGAAAATTTGCTTCATTGATCTCCCCATGATGATGTACTTTTTAAGATGAATTTTCTTTTCTTCATAAAAGAAGTGGTTATGAGGAGAAAGCACCTTGGAATAGAACAGAGAAGTTGCAGTTTTAAATTAACAGCAGTGCTGAAGATATTTCAGATTGCAATGAAAGATCAATAACATGTTCATTGGCAAAACTTCCTTTGATTTCTGTTTGCACAACTGCCTAAGGCATCAACTGTAGGGTATATGGTCCACAAAGTTAGAATGCTGCAATTAAAATAGAAGTAAAAGTATATCCATTCCTAAGGCTATTAGGTGACTGAATAGGAGATAAATTTTGATAAGTCATATTCCTGTAATCCATTTCACAGATTCACAACAATCCTTTCCATGTAACAGAAGACTCAGTTAAGAGCACCAAAAAAGTCTGCTATGTTAACTAAACTAACTTTGTTCTGGAATTTTCATCCCTTGACTTCCCCCATATTGCTGTTTTATCTGTTGTCTACTCTTCTATTAGTACATATTGTCTGCTCTTGTAATTTCATAAAGAACATTTATGTGTAGGCTAAGAATGTATTTTGGTACTTGTAATACCTATGTTGAAAAGAAAAATTAATTGTAGCTCAGTCCCTCCATGGGCTCTCCTCCTTCTCTGTCCCCTTGCTCAGCCCTGTCAGTATGCTGATACTTGATACTGCAAACAGGTGAATGATGGTCTACTTTATTATCATCTTGAAGCAGTACAATGAGTTATGGATCCAACAAGTGCTAGAGCCAGGAAAAGATAAAAGCTAGCAGTGAAGATAAGATTGAGGTAATCACTAAACAGTTAAACAGGCTGAAGCTAGTGAAGAACTACAGGGTAGTACCTCTGGAGCAGGCTGAAGTGTGTGTAGATTACATCCCCGTTGAAGGAAGCACATCCTCTTTTCCTGGGCTCATTTTCACCATGATGTTGGTTGTTGGTGGAACAAGTTATATGATAAAGTGAAGAGAGGAGCCAATATGGCTGAGAACAAAAAGTGGATTTTTTTTTCTCCCTTTTTGATTAGTTTAATTCAGATCAGTGCTACTGCTGAAATAAATTTGTATTGAACTGTGGCTTAACTTGGAGGTAATAGAAAATATTCCTCTGAGTGTAAAAGTGAAGGCTGTGAACTGACTTGGTAGAGGAAGATGGGAAAGTCAGAGCACGAAAGTCAGAGAAGCAAGGGTGAATTAAACAAAATTGTGTAGTACAAAGTCTAATTAGGAACTAATAAGATTTTTCTGTTATATGCTGTGAGTTATAATTGAAAGTGTCAGAGAAAGAGAGAGATCTGGCTTTATTAGTCTCAGGGTGACTAAAGCCATAAATGTGACAGGGCAATGAAAAAAGACAAATGTAAAGATATAACAAAATGTATTACAGCAATTTTAGGAGTGAAAAGAAAATATTAAAGGCAATGTACAAGATACTAGAGGATCCTATCTGTAATTCTGTTTGTAGTTTTGGATACTTATGGTTGAAATGTGAATTCCAAAAGGACAAGGTGCAAGATGGGTTGCAAAAGTTGGGAATTAGAAGCTGTCTTTACCAGGTATTATAAAAAATTCTAGTTATGTGCCCTTGCAGAATAAAGAAATTGTACTGTCTTTTTGTTCTAGTCAAAGATAAAAGCACTGGCAGAGCAAGAATGTCTGTTTAAGCTGTAGTACTGTGTTAGCAGAAGAACAAATGTGTATATGCTGACAGTGATGACTTATTTTGTAGAAATGAGAAGCAATAACCATGTGGGAGTGTGTTGGATTTGTTCTTTGTCCTAGTACATGGAAGCAGCTTGACCGTTCTGTCATATGGAACATACAAAACACATAATTGTAAAACTAGACATAGAAATGAAAAGGTTCTTTTTTCCTTTTTTTTTTGTCAATGTTTTCTACCCCTAGTAGCAGAAAAACTGGAGGGTAGAGGTAAAGTGGGAGGAACTATCAATGTGCCTTTCCTACAGTGAAGTAATTAGTTATACTTGTAATTATGATATTTAGTGAGTCTGAGATTTATTTCCTAAGGCACAAAAGGCAGATTTTCTGTGTGAAATTTGTATATTGCAGTAAGTCATCTCTTGGTCCTTCAAAGCACAAAATGTGAGACTGTATGCGTCCATGTATAATGAGAGCTACACTCTTCTATAAGCAGTTCAGTCACTCATAGCTTCAACTAAAAATTAACTGTTTCTCTAAAACAATAGATGGAAATGAATGTTCTCTTTGATATAATCTGTTTTTGTGAATTCATTGCACATCTACGCACAAAAATATGGTTCTGTGGTTTATTACAGAATATTTTTGCATTAGTGATAGACATGTTGGCGATGTTCTGTTCCATGAAAGATGAGATAGTAGTTACCAGGGAATGGCTTCCTCCCTGCTCTTTTTTTTTCTTCTTTATTTTTCCTCTGGAGTGGTAAGGAAGTTGAATGCATCAGTTCTGTAAGCACTCCACGTTTGAACATTTTTATGCACAAAAAGAAGTAATGAATGTTTTAATGTGTCCCTAACACCAATGAGCACTTAGACTCAATTCAGGAAAGTACTACTAGCCAAGAGAGCCCTTTAGCACATGCTTAAATGCTTTGTTGAAGCATGGCCAGTTACAGCAGATTGCCAAGATTTCATGTCATGAGCAATAGTCTACTCTTTCTTACATTCATCTACCTTCACCGCAGCTGATAAGTTTGGTTAATGCAGTTACTGCTACAAATCTGGCATGCAGTTACGAATCTTGTACCAAGCAGCTCCTTTAACTCATAAGCTGTTTAGAATACTATGTGTTGTCTCTAGTTCAGGGGTCTCAGTTCTCATTTTGGACTTCTGTGGTTACATAGTAATAGTAAATTAGCATATAATGAAGGACATTGAGACTCTTGAATATGTCCAGAGAAGGGTAATGAGGCTGGTGAGAGGCCTTGACCACAAGCCCTATGAGGAGAGGCTGAGGGACCTGGGATTGCTTAGCCTGGAGAAGAGGAGGCTCAGGGGAGACCTTATTGCTGTCTACAACTACCTGAAGGGAGGTTGTAGCCAGGAGGGGGTTGGTCTCTTCTCCCAGGCAACCAGCACTAGAACTAGAGGACACAGTCTCAAACTGTGCCAGGGGAAGTTTAGTCTCGAGGTGAGGAGAAAGTTCTTCACAGGGAGAGTTGTTAGCCATTGGAATGGAGTGCCCAGTGAGGTGGTGGAATCACCGTCCCTGGAGGTGTTCAAGAGGGGATTGGACATGGTGCTTGGTGCCATGGTCTAGTAGTCATGAGGTCTTGGGTGACATTGGACTTGATGATCTTTGAGGTCTTTTCCAACCTTATTGATTCTATGAATGTAAAATCACTTTAAAGTGTGTAGGAATAATGTATCTGGGAGATCATGGCTGTTTGATTTTTTGTTCCCTTGCTACAGTGCATTTAAGTTTGTAAAAATATTTTATTAAAGCTGTCTTTCTCTGAAATTTATTTGGCAACACAGTGAGGCTACTTCATGCTGAGCATTAGTTTATGATAAGCATTCAAAAACTTTGAGTTAATTGTTTATTTGCACATCAGTGCTGTCCAATATTACTCCTCTGGAAGTCAGGGAGAGAGATGGGTCTATTCCAGAATGAGGTCTGACTCACAGTTGCAATGGAAGTTGCAATGAAAGACAATATTGACTGTAATCAAAGAATCATAGATTATTTTTTTTCAGTTGGAAAAGACCTTTAACATCAAGTCCAACCATTATCTAACTCCTCCGTGGTGCTAAACCATGTCTCCTAGTACTACCTTGTGTCTTTTAAACATCTCCAGAGATGGTGATTCAACCATTTTCCTGGGGAGCCTCTTCCTTTGCATATAGTATAATAAACTGTTTGTATGTATTTTAAGTGTTTGGTTACAAGTACAGAAGTGCAAATATAGTTCTCTGTGGAACAGAGATTTAAAACCTGGTCTTGTGAAAATTTGGATCTAAATAGTATTTGTGCATTTGTTTTATAAGGGTGGTCAGTTCTGGGCCTGTCACCATTGATCATTAAAGAGATCATTAGATAAATTAGACAGAAATTAGATAAATTAGGTAAAGAATTAATCAGATAAAAAAGCTAAAAATATGTTGTGCCAAAAATGCAGATTAATTAGTAGTTTGTTAAAAATAGTTTGTTTCAATTCTGTCACTTGTGAACAGTCTCTTGCTTGTTTCTCTTAAAAAATAATGTTGTAGTGGAACAGGTGAAAAAGTGAATGTTCACAACAGTATGGTTTATTTTCAGATTTTCTAACTGTCATCAAGAATACTGTATGATGTGTAACTGGCATTTAATTCTAACTGCAGTGTCTTCATTAACATTAGGTAAGGAATAAAGGTAATTAGATTAATTTTAAGACAGTCTAATACATATGGACTAGGACATAAGGGTTCAGCCTCCTGACGAGGGACATTTTTCCACCATCTCCTATCTTTACATTTAGTGCACCTGTACTGTAGAGCTGTGGATATAAGCTTGTTCACTGTGATGTGCCAGAAATTTTATCAGTAACAATAAAATAATTGCATTTTCCCCTTATTTGTCAAAAAAAAAAAAACAGTTCCCAAACCAAATATACATGTTCCAGAGTAAAAAAGTAGTAGTTGTGCAAGAGCCACAAATTGTATGTATTTTGAGGCATTCTTCAGAGCTGCCTTCTATTGTAAATCTCTTTTCTAATTCCTCCTTTCATTCCACTCACAGACATTCACAGTTTCCTGTGATCTTGCTCCTACATTCTCTAGGCCTTCCTCGTATTAGTATTTCCTAGAATAGGGTCTTCTAATTTTACTCACTCTTACTCTTCTAATGTTACTGTTTGTCCTCAGACTGAGGACAGTAGAAATGCTCTTTTGCCCATCACATTAACATTATTCCATAAATTCATATGGTACTTTGTATATGATGCATTGCCATAAAGTGCTCTGCTAGTACTGATCACCTCTATCAGACAAGCTAAAATGCCAATGATTTTTAAGCATTACACGCTGTCAAATAATTTTGTAATGTGTCTGTGGGAAAGGGATTTTCTAATAGAAATAAAAGCTGGAGCTCTCAGCTTGTGTCATAGTAGCTGCCTATTTTATTGGAGGTTAAGTTTGATTTATCTTTAGGAGTGCTGGCCTATATATCTTTGCCCAGCAGTGTGAGAAGGGTCTCAAATGAATACTAAATTTTTTGCAGAATGTCTGCACGGTTTAAACATGTAAACTTTTATAGTGATGTTTTCATTAGTTGTCACTCTTTTGAAAGTAAAGCTACTGGAAATTGCTTGTGACTGGGGTGACATCATGAATTAGAAAGGACATGAATTTAATCTCTCATAGAGGCAGATGTGTCTGGTATTTTAATATGGTCTTGGAAAGAAACAAAGGAAGGCTAATGAATGTTTGTGTAAATTCTACAGATTACAGTTCTTAGCCACAGTAGTTCTTCTTTACCACGGAAAGAAATGATTGGTGTCCTGTCCATGTCTGTTGCAGTGATTTAGGGACTATCTAAACAAATACTTTTTAAAAATGCTCTGGTTGCTAAAGACAAAACTAATTAAATATCAGGCTGATGAGAAGAAGATTTTGACAAAATAATTTCATTCTTAATGAAAAAAGAAAGATTTCAGTTCAGATGGTGCTAAGTAATTGAATTGCAAAGCACAGTGGCACATTACCATGACCATAAACTGAAAACGTTTGTTCTGCATTAACTGAAAACAATTCTTAAGGTTGCTAACATGGGTAAATACAAATGTACCACTGAGAAACTTGCTTTGCTTTATGGAAGCAGTGAAAAGCTTTGTCTGCTTGTTTAAAAGTCTATTTCAATTTTGTATTTCCTGCAATGGTCATAACAGAGGTGGAGCCACTGAGAATAAGGCTTCAAAGACCACCTGTATTATTGCTACCATGTTCCAGACTTAGAGCATTGGCCACATGCCCTGATGCACATCATGAGATGTGTAAGCTTTTGTTTATTTCTTAATTAGTTTGGACCTTCAAATTCTTGATTGCTAATGTAGAAATAATATTTTCTTTCAGTTATATTTATCTGCAAATTGGTTTCTAGGATGCATATAATTTTTAAGCATTTCTGATTCTATTATTATTAGACTAGCTTTTGCTAAAATCAGTGCAAAATGAACTGTCATAAATAATTATATAGAGGGGGAAAGTACCTAAACAGTTTAGATCTAAGGTTCACATTTTGCCAAGATTCAGATTAAAATGTAGAAGTTAGGCAAAGTCTTACAGAAGTATTACAGACTTCTTAGAGCAGGTAGGCCATTAAAAACGACACTGTAAAAGACTAAAAGAGAAAGAGAAAAGAATTTTTAATGCTTCCATTATGTCAAATTTGACACACAATTTAGTCTGAATATAAAATTGAAAACAGCTATGGTTTTGGGGTTTGTTTTGGTTTTGTATTTTTATAGAATGATTTTTGTTTCATTGTAAAGAAGCAGTTAGGCTAGCAAAGTGAATTTGATAATCCTCCATGTCTTGAGGCAGAGGTCACTATTTCATTTTGTTCCTAGATATATGCTCCACTGAAGGAATTATTCTAAGAACTATTTAACTACTTATGTTTAATAGTGGAATGTCTTTCATCTCAAGGCAGCATTTCTTGATTTATTATACTTATTGATCTGTTTGCCGATAGTCCAGGCCTAATATCCTATTTTTAATGTCTTTCTGGTTTTACACTCCAGAATTCCCAATATATACATAAAGACCTTCAGTATTATTTAAAAAGACAGAAAACTGACACAAACTAGCTCTTCTGTCTGGCTAAATTATGATTTCTTTCTCTTCATCAGGCAATATTTAATCAGTACTAGAATGGAGCAGGGAATCCTGTGCTTAAAGCTGTTTTACTATGCCCCAGTTGATGCTGGCCTTTGTACTCTATTAAATGTACATTTGGGTGGACTTCACTTCACTGAAAGTAGAGGTTTTGATGTTGAGTTTTGCATATGTCAATAACATGGCAGTTGCAATGTGTTACTTTATCATGACAGAGGGATCAATGTCATTGGGACAGCCTTGGGAATGGGACACTTGGACTGCCAGTTGAAATTAGGCCAAAGAAAGAAACAAATGTGAAAACTTGCTATGAGATGAAATTTTCTTTTTGCAGAGTGTTACATTTTTATGAAGTAAAAAAATCAATATGTACAGGAACATTAATTTTATTGCATGGTAAAACTTTAAGAGTGAGAGAGCTTGACTGAGTGGAGCCTTGGTTGGAATAAAGACAGTTGGGCTGAGTATACTGTGGTTCTCGAAGGTGCTCCTTTCCCAGGTGTGCCATAGTTGAGTTTTGCCTATTACTGCAAATTGCCACTTCATTGAATCTTGCTGATACTAAAGATCCAGAGATGACATCTCATTTCAGTCTAAAATTGAAATGTCTTTAGCTTACTTTGCATCAGAAGCTGACTTTTTGCATACTGCCAGTGAATTTTTTTCAGTAGAGTTTAAGAAGTTTATGTCCCCCTAGATTTTGATAATGCAATTATTCATTCTTAATGTCTGAAATATGGAAATATTTAACTAGACATAAGATCAGTCATATAGTGGGTCAATATGTGGTGGTATTAACCTTTGAATAAACCATATGCTTTCTGTCTGCTTAAGTT
Organism: Melanerpes formicivorus; assembly: GCF_026170545.1. Classification (NCBI taxonomy): domain Eukaryota; kingdom Metazoa; phylum Chordata; class Aves; order Piciformes; family Picidae; genus Melanerpes; species Melanerpes formicivorus. The sequence continues at coordinate 31,237,108 of NW_027142355.1, forward strand.
TGTGTTTGGGCAATTTGCAGTTTATCTACTGTCAGGCTAAAACTGTACAGGGTCTGTTCCACAGGTAGCTGCTGGTGTACATTTTTTGAATCCCACATGATATGAGAGCTCTCCGTAATTCTGTACAGGGTTAGAAATGTGTCTGACACAAACTTTTACCAGGCTTGAGTTACTAAGCAGAACAGTGAAATGGCAATTTTAAGTTTGAGTGATAAAAATCATTAAGGTAGGAACACAGATCTTGATTTCCATGTTCATATGTTTAGGAATTCTGTACTTATAGTTTAGTATATACATACTTTAGTATTTATATACTTGCTTAATGAGACTAATTCATCAACTTTAGAATTAATTGCTACAGTTGCTATTTTGTTATATGAACCATTCAAAACAGGACTACCTGATCTCCTGAGATCACTTCTAATATAGCTACTTTTCATCAATGTAGAATCAACTTTATCTAAATTTTATATAGGAGTTTATTTGCCATACCTCTCTTAATAGATTTCATTGACTATTATTGGAAGTAGTAATTATCAGTAGACTAGGAACTACATATAAAAAAGTTTCCACTGAGCTTTATTCTTTCTTCTTTTGCATAAACAGAAGAGGAGATTATTATATTGTTTTCTGATTAATGACTCTTCTGTCATTGATGAGTTGTTTTCTTTATAATTGTGCTACTTTTAAGCATAAGTGGTTTAGCAAGTGGATAACACATCTGAGCTCTTGAGTGTTAAGAACTGTAAATGTAGCTATCCTGATTAAAAATTTTATTTGATTAGCAGTGATTCATTACTAGCACATTTGGCTATTCTTCCGAGCGCTGTCTTTGGATTGCCCCTCCAGGCTGAAAGGGGAAGTAGGAAAAACTCTACTGGGAATTGATAATGTATTTTCCTATAGCCAAGTGAAATGGCTTTGAGAATTCCAGAACTTAAATCAAGATTAATTTCTGGGCATGCATATCACAGTATCACAGTATCGCCAAGGTTGGAAGAGACCTCGATGATCATCGAGTCCAACCTGTCACCACAGACCCATGACTAGACGATGGCACCAAGCGCCACGTCCAATCTCCTCTTGAACACCTCCAGGGATGGTGACTCCACCACCTCCCTGGGCAGCCCATTCCTATGACCAATGACTCTCTCAGCGAAGAACTTTCTCCTCACCTTGAGCCTAAACTTCCCCTGGCACAGCTTGAGACTGTGTCCCCTTGTTCTGGTGCTGGTTGCCTGGGAGAAGAGACCAACCCCTTCCTGGCTACAACCACCCCTCAGGTAGTTGTAGAGGGCAATGAGGTCTCCCCTGAGCCTCCTCTTCTCCAGGCTAAACAATCCCAGCTCCCTCAGCCTCTCCTCATAGGGCTTGTGCTCAAGGCCTCTCCCCAGCCTTGTTGCCCTTCTCGGGACACGTTCAAGTGTCTCGATGTCCTTCTTAAACTGAGGGGCCCAGAACTGGCAAGGTGATCCTGACATCAAAGCACTAAAAAGAAGAATATAATGTTTCTGATAAGAGGGATTCTTTCAAGATAATGGATGCATTCTATTAAAAATATAATTAAAACATGTAAACAATTCTTTCTGAACTTGGTGTTTTTAAAGGAGTAATGATTTTTACATGCAAATTAAAACTGAACTAGACTGGAATTTTCACTTAAAAATCTACATTGAAAATGTTGTGAAAGCAGTATAACACGGTAAAATAGTTAATCATCACAGAGAACTGAAAAGATTAAAGAGTCTTTAGGGAAGCATTAAAATATAATTGAACTATTTCAAATGAAGACGTATAAGCATCACTGCAAACACATTTAGAAAACCAGTTGCATTAAAGCAGGAAACAATAATTCTTATTCCAGAGTTTGGTAATATGCTTGAAACCAACAAAGACTTCAGAAATAGAGTATGCTAATAATTTTGTTCCAGACTAGCCACAATAATCTTGAAGTGTAGATGGTAATTTTGTATGGTATATAATCAAAATTATTTCTAATACAGATCTTTCCTTGACAGAAAAGCACTGATTGTGCATAGTTCTTTATGGCTTAAAGGAAGAATGGTGGAGATGTAAAAATATTACAGGACTAAGCAATTTAACTACTGCTAGTGATATGAGCTCAAGTCTATGGAAAGTTTAATTAAAATCTACACATGTTTTCCATTATTGCTAGTGTAAAATAGCTGATCTAGATACTGCAGTGTTATGCCTGCACTGCAAGTTTTGAAGTGCCTCTTTCATCTTCTCTGAAAAAAACTAAAATTAATGTATCTACAAACTGTTGTGTTCACAGTATTTTCCTTCTCTCTCCTGTCATTAAAGATAATAAAAAGTGTTTTTATAAGTATGTTTACAGTAAAAGAAGACTCACTCCTGGGTGTAGGAGGGAACCTGGTGACAAAGACAAGGAAAGTCTCAGCTTCCAAACGACTAATTTGCCTCAGTATTTGTCAGTGACACCAGCTGCTCCATGAGGATTCAGCCCCTGGAACAGAGATGGGGAGCAGAAAGCAGCCCACACAATCCAGTAGGAAACAATCAACCACCTATTATTCCATTTAGATATGCACAAGTCTATGGGACTGGACAGGATCCATCCAAGGGTACGTAAGGAGCTGGCAGATGTGACAACCATGCCACTCACCATTATTTGTCAACAGTCCTGATAACTGGGAAGGTCCCAGTTGCCTGGAGGCTAGCAAATGTGGCACCCATCTAAAAGAAGGGTCAAAATGATGATCCAGGGAATGATAGGCCTGTCAGTCTGACAGTGGTGCTGGGAAAGGTTATGGAACAGGTCTTCCTGAGTGCCATCACATCACACCCTCAGTAGGTTTGCATATAACACCAAGCTGGGTGGTTGTGTTGATCTTCTAGAAGGTAGGAAAGCTTTACAACCCAATCTGGACAGGTTAGATTGATGGGCCAATGCTAATTGTATGAAGTTCAACAAGGCCAAGTGCCAAGTCACCTGGGTCACCTGGGTCACAATTATCCCATGGTAAGCTATGGACTTGAAGACGTGTGGTTGGAAATCTGTGACTTGGAGAGGAGCCTGGGGTTACTGGTTGACAGTTGATTGAATATGAGTCAGCAGTGTGCCCAGGTGGCCAAGAAAGCCAATGATCAGCCCCCTGTACTCAGCTCTGGTGAGGCCAGGTCTCGAGTATGGTGTTAATTCTGGGCCACTCACTACAGGTAGGATATTGAAGTACTGGAGCATGTACAGAGAAGGGCAATGAGGATTATGAAGGGCCTGGAGCATGTGGCCTATGAGGAGCATCTGAGGGAGCTGGGATTGTTCAGTCTAGAGAATGAGGTGAGACCCTTATAGCTCTCTACAACTTCCTGAAGGAAGGTTGGAGTGAGAGGGAGACCAGCCTCTTCTCCTTGGTGTCAAGCAACAGGACTAGAGGAAATGGTTACAAGCTGTACCAGGGGAGTGTGAAGCTGGGTATCAGGAAATACTTCTTCACTGAAAGGGTTATCAAACATTGGAATGGTCTGCCCAGGGTTAGTGCTGGAGTCACCATCCCTAGAGCATGTGGACCTGGTGCTTAGGGACGTGATTTATGTCAACCCATTATTACTGGGTGAAGGGTCGGACTGGATGATCTTTGAGGTCTCTTCCAACTGGATATATTCTGTGATTCCGTGATAGTAAGTGGCTAATCTAGTCCAGAAATACTCCTTCTCAACTGCAAAACAGATGTATTCCTCATTATGTTTAGTTGTAAGTACTTATGGTAACAGCAAAATGTATTTAACCTCCTTCTTACAATCTGCTATTCTTCTGGTAAACAAATCTGTCCCTTAGTCAGCAGTGGTTTGGCACTGAGGGTGAGGTGTGAATGAGTCTATGACTAAAGATGAGGTTATGTGGATTTAGAATATTCAGTTCAACCAACTTGTGTGCCTTGAAGTTGCAGTGGGTAAGTTTGAACTGACAGATACCAAATTTGCATTTCATTTCATGTTTATGTATTTTCCTGAAGGTATTTTTGGTAGCATGTAAATAAAAGTGTTAAGATGTTCCTTGCTAACTATATTCAGAACTGTTAAGATGCTGGCATACAGCATAGTGTCTCAGCACGTATTTGTGCATTAATAGGTAATTTTTTGTGAGAGGTGTCCCACGTACATGGCTAACACCTTAAAATAAAAACAATAGAGGATGTTTTATTCACTGATATTTTCAGCAAAGATTCCTGGAAGTGTAATACCTGCCAAAAATATCTGGAATTAGAATCCTAGTGCAGACTAGTAGAGTTGTAAATGAAGAGAGATGGAGCCTCACTGATGCTAAGCCATTATAGTACACATGGATTTCTATCATTATCATCATCAGATACACTGCAGGGTTTTTACATTCAAAAAAGCTGTGTGTTGTCTTTAGGTGCATTATAAATGTACAGACAGGAACTCAAGAGTCTTAGGGTAAGAGTGGTTCCGTTTCATTTTCCTGGAGTGTGAATAAATATCACTTCATCTTCCAAAAACTTTCACAAAAAGGCCTGATTATAATAAATGATTTAGCCAGAATGAGAGTATTGTCAACACACTCTTCAGATTTTCTCTGAATGAATGCTAGTTTAGTTGGACTGAAACTGCGTGTTAATTTACAGTTTGATTAATTTACAAGCTCTGAGGTAATTTACAATTTAGCCAACCTTAACATTTTATAGAGCTGCATAAAATTATACTATTTAAAAAAAAAAACGTATAAAATTAGACTATTTAGTAAAGTAAAACTATTTTAAGAAAGTTATACTATGTAAGCTAGATCTCCATTGACGTAGACTAATACAGACCTTGCAATTCAGCTACATTATGGAGATGCTCAGATTTACACTAGATGAAACTCGGTTCGTAGTTTTATTTTTAAGGTATCTATCTAAAGAAAATGTTAATAAAAACCCCAACCCAACAGCCTAAAACATAGGCATTGGTTAATCAGACAGATAGATAATACCCAATGGGTTTATAACTGAGGGGAATAGGATTTCAGCCAGCCTGTAAGGGGGAGAAAGCACAGATGATGCCAATTATCTGTCACTTAAAAGTCTGAATGTTTCCTGTCTTTCTTAATCAGTTTAAACAGGCTCTTGTATTTGTTATTTAAAATATTGCTTTTCTTTTTTTTTTATGTGTTGGTGCAAGTACTTGTCGCCCTTGAAACTTTTATTGTCTTATCAGCTTAACTTTTTGCCTTGGCAAAAAGGGAACACTGAAAATTTAACCATAGCAGTACCACCTTCTTTTAAAGGTATATTCCTTGAAAAAACAGATCAGCTTTTTATTTTAAGCTCTTTGGAATCTTTGCACACCATAAACACTAAAATGTCTGGGCTTACTGAAACCACCATTGTAGATATTTTAGTACAAGTTCCATGTTACATTGAGGCTCCTTGCCCAATTTTTGGAAACAGTCTTCTGCAGGAATCAAGCTGTCTTTCTGTTGATACCAGATCCTCTGAATGCTGTAAGATGTATGGTTTCCCATTTTGAGTAATACTTCTATAATAGAAATGTCCATCATTTTCCACTTTCTTGTTTTGAATTACACCAACATGTTGTTCTAGAAAAAGGCTTCAAGAAGTAAGGAAAAAGTAATAGGTTTATAGCAATCCGGTTTGTTCTTGGTCAAGAGCTTTGAATCCATGAAACTATTAAATCATCACAGTCCTTTAAAAAGTTAATTTGGTAATTAGTTTAAAATTTAGCAGCGGCAGAAGATTTTGAAGTTACGCAAAAGTAATTGAAGAATCATCGTAATTCCTGCAAATACAATTCCCAAAATACTTCTGTCATTTCTAAATGCATTAAAGAGAGGACATCAGAATTTATTTATGCTGTAAATGTTATTTCACAGTTCAATCAGTTATCTTGCTGTGTAATAAAAGACCCTGAAATTAAAATGACCCCTCTTTGCAGAGTGTAACTGTAGGATTCCTTTTACTGTGAGACTGCCTTGATTTGATCTTACTCTTACTGAAACGGAAAATAATATCCAACTAATGCATCTGAAGTGGGGTTTTTACCATCCAAAGCTCTCTTGTGAAATTAATGGCTTCTCCTTCTGGACTCAATTACATCTTGTGATTCTCCAATTTCATATGGCTTTCCATTCCTTTATTCTGTGATTTTTCAGTATCCTTATGGTGAAATTCTAAACCACCCTGAAGCACATGCATCTGATACAGAACATATTGACAAAATAACCCAGACACACCCTGATTTGAAAATGTCAGGAATATAATTAATGTTCTATGCTGTGTGTAGCAGGTGAGCATATCTCTAGTCTTTTAAAGCAACTAACAGCTTGATCAAGTATATGAACTTAGAGTGGAACAGCGTAATGACTGTAAAATCTTAATTAAATTCTCCAATGTTAAAAAAAACTCAACACATATTTTGTCTGACTCAACAGTACTATCAGCTGAAAGCCTATAACATTCTATTTGTTCAGATTTCAGAATCAGGGCTGAACCCTAGTGTTTAGTTGAGTGTATTTACCTGTAAAGACTTCTTTCTCATGTCTTCCCTGGGGGATATGTTTCCCCACTTTTTAACCTGGAAAGTAAAAAGAAGTGGAGATTTAGACCTCTCCTTGATGTACTATTTATTTGGTGGTTCCCATGATCCTGAGTATCCTAAGACTGTGATATTTTTATTCTGATTATAATGAATGAGGAAGTAACATGGAAGAGAAATTATAGTACCAATTAAATAGTGAATCTGAATGATTGCTTCATAAGAATTTTTTCTGCTTACAATATGGATTTGAAGGAGATAAATGTTTTTTCTTTTATTATAGCATCTACACCTCGACCAGCATTAACAATGGAGCACTTATTTCTCTTTGGTAGAAACCAACTTGCCAATTTGCCTGCAATTGGGAGTTTCAGTGACAACTAGTGGAAAACGTGATTGAATACTTTGGCCCTTTCTCAGCACTCTCTCTGTCAATAGTCTTTCCTGTCTGCTGAATAGCAAGTCAATATTTTCTCTGTCTTTCTCTCACTACTAGTGTATTTACAGGGTTCTTTTCCATATTAATCTTGATGAGGTTTTTTTTTGGTTTGATTTTTTTTCCCTTTATATCCCATGTGTGTTGGCTTTTCTTGTTTTGTCACTACATGTTCTGTTCTACTTGTCTTACTTTATTCTTGTTTAAGATCAATGGAAGCTCTAATGTAGTGCAATTCCAACCTTTCTCTCCATTGGAAATTTTACCTTTGACTCTCTGTTCTTAATTACTTTTTTCCTTCTTTTCACTCAGTCATCCAGACTTGTTTGCCTTCTTGAAGTTCATAGATTTATTTTGCTGTTTACTCTCCCCTTGTAAAAGAATGTGAATTCTGTAGATGGATTACCAGTCTCACCTAAGTTGTGTTTCGCCCATCATTGCATTCTCAAGCAGCTTACTCCTCGGGGTTAATATCCGGTCTCGAGAAGCCCTTCTTCCAGTCCTTTTTTCTAGCTCTTCTTCAACTAGAGATACAAAATGCATGTGATACTGTATAGTCTGGCTGTTATATCTTTTCCTGTGTTATTTTCCCAAGAGCTGTTCTATTAGTTAGCATATGGCCTTTCCACCAGACCTTGCATTGTGCTTGGTTTTGCTAGCAGCTGGCTGGCAAAATATTCACAGAATCAACAAGGTTGGAAAAGACCTCAGAGATCATCAAGTCCAACCTATTACCTAAAACCTAACACCTCATGACAACTAAACCATGGCTCCAAGTGCCTTGGTTCCTCATGGATTTCAGGGGGACTGTGGTGCTCCCTGACCCCATCTACCAGTTCAGGAGGCCAGTTATCCTGAAGCCCTCCTGTCTTACTGTTGAAAATAGAGGCAAAGAAGGTATTTATTACCTCTGCCTTTTCCTCATCTTTAGTTACAATATTCCCCTCCAAGTCCAGGAAAGAGTGGAGGTTCTTCTTGCCTCTCTTTTTAGCATCAATATATTTATAAAATGCTTTTTATTGTCTTTCACAGAAGTGACCAGCTTGAGTTCTAACTGGGGTTTTGCCTCTCTAATTTTTCTCCTTCATGATCTAACAACATCCTTAAGCCTATCTTGAGTTACCTCCCCCCCTTTCCAAAGACGATATACCCTCTGTTTTTCCCTTAATTCCTTCAAGAGATGCTTGCCCATCCAGGCCGGTCACCTTCCCCGGCGGCTCATCTTTCAGCACATGGGCACAGCCTGTTCCTGTGCCTTCAAGAGCTCCTGTTTGAAGTGGGTCCAACCATCATGGACCCATTCGATCTTAAGGGCTACTTTCCAAGGTACTCTCTGTGTTAGTTGCTTGAATAAGCTGAAGTCTGTCCTCCAGAAGTCCAAAGTAAGGGGTTTTTTGCTCCTTCTTGTTTCCCTACATATTGAAAACTCCACTATCTCATGGTTGCTGCTCCCTAGGCAGCCTCCTACCATCACATCTCCTACCAGCCCTTCTCTGAGAGAATCCACTTCATCACTCCAGTGCTTATGTAACTTTTAAAAAAAATTTAGTTTAAAATTATTATTATTATTATTATTACTGGTTCAAACTGTATTGATATATCCAGAGAACAGGCCCATAAAGTTTCCTGTAAGTTTTTTTTTTCTTCTAATTAGGGATTTACTGTCATTGGAAATGACAGCACTTAACAGGCATACCAGCAGTGCTGATAACAAGAGCTGTCAGGTGTGTGCTGGATCATGAATCCTATTTGATGAAACTGGCCAGTATAACTGCATTTAGAAACTGCAAGAAATAATCTTTCAAGCATTTTGATGGTCATGGAAATGCTATTTTCTTTGGCATATATAATGTATTTTATAGAGGTCTTGCTAGCAGAGTGCCTTTTTAGTGCCTCTCAGGAGCGTACTTTCATGTTGAAATCAGTAGAAACTTCTGTGAAAATTCTCTGTATTCAGCTGCACACTAGAAGCAGTGAAAATTAATTACTTCTTCCCTGTAATGTGAATGCAGTGTGCCCATAATCACATCCACTGATTGACACTGAAATTAGGTTATTGCAATAGTGTTGTCTTTACTGAGAGTGCATGTTTCTGTTCTGTATTCCAGTAATGTTCTATGAGCAAAATAGAATTTTTCCTTCTTTTTGGCTTTCCTGCCAAGGTTATGGCTTTCCATGGGTATTACTTATCTGCCCACAAAGAACCAAGAGAAAATGTGTCAAGTACTCATTTCACATGGGACACTAGACAACCATCTGATGTCCTGGGCAAATCTACATTCTTCTTTTCAATAGCAGTTTCATACTTAAATATATATAGTTTGTGCCTGTACCATTAGTTAGTGGTTGGTTTTCAGATATGATAGAAACCATTTGCCTTGCACTGTAAGTTACTGACAATGCTATGAAAAATTGAGTAGTGAATTTTATTACCAGCAGTCCTCGCATGCCTTTAATCACCAGCTCTGACATCTGCATATGCAAGCAGTGGATCATTTCATAAAAGAGGAATGATCTGAGCCAGGTGCAAGGCTATGACCTAGAAGCTGAAGAGCGCAGTATGGTATTATCTTTCCCTGGACTTACATAATTCTGCTCAGAAATTTACTTTGACATTTGTTCTGTCTCTATAGATTAAGGAGTTTACTGTTTGCTGCAATCTCACCATCAGAGAGTAATGTACTTTGGTTTTTGTTGGGTTTTTTTCCCTTCCTTTCTCTCAACCTTTATTGCTATCTAGTAATGTAATAATAATTTATTTACAATATATTTCCTGATATGCTTTGTATGACTCATAAACACAATTGAAAATACACTTTAAATGATTGATGTTGCAGTACAAATCGAAAAAATAAAGAGGCTTCGGCCCCTACAACTAATGAAGGAGCTGGTTTTATATAGTGCAGGTCTTTAGTGGGATTATACTGTGTGGTAAGCCATATGGTATCAAAAAAGTAAAAAGGTAAACATATAAAAGCATATATAAAGAGTATAGGTGTTCAAATGTGAAAATAAAGATACTGAAAACTAGTTTATTTTCATGACAAATAATGTTTGTACAGGTGCAAAATCACAACTTCAAAATAGTAGTCTTACCTATGAATTCAGGTGTTTTCACAATATTATTAACACTTCTGTTTTAGAGCTGTATTACTTGAGTAGCAGGAGGCATTGTTGTCTGAATATGGACATTTGATGTGTCAATGTGTTTTCAAGCCATGTATTCATTGCATGAGGACTCTCTTTCACATATGTTACTGAATAAACAAAACCAAAAAATGTGACTAGACCCTGAAACATTCAGGTAATATAATTTAAACTTTTCTACATAACTCCCTTCAAAGTGTTGAGATTTGCCAAAACATCCCAGGCATGTCTGTGTCTTCAGGCTCAGTCATTTCCTCATCTAAAGTGAAAGACCATGGGTCTTGAGAAACAATGAATATTTGCTGAAAGAAAAACAAAAGATCTTCAGAAACAAGGAGGTAAGAAAAGCTTCAAAAGAGGATGTATATCTGTCTTTCTAAACAGACCATATAACTTTGCAAAATAAGTTGTTTTAGTGGATGCAGACTATCGAACTTTTTGTTAACTATGTGGTTATAATATGCAGGCCCTATGAGGAGAGGCTGAGGGACCTGGGATTGTTTAGCCTGGAGAAGAGGAGGCTCAGGGGTGACCTCATTGCCCTCTACAACTACCTGAGGGGTGGTTGTGGCCGGGAAGGGGTTGGTCTCTTCTCCCACGCAACCAGCACCGGAACAAGGGGACACAGTCTCAAGCTGTGCCAGGGGAGGTTTAGATTCAAGGTGAGGAGGAAGTTCTTCACCTAATCTAGGTGATCCTGCTCTGGCAATGGGGTTGGACTCAGGGATCCTTCATGGTCCCTTCCAACTCCTGACATTCTATGATTCTGTGTGATTCTGTGACTAGCAAACATAGGAAAAAAATAATAACTATTAAACATGAAAAACTTACTAACCCAAGATGTGTAAGTCATAGTAGATTTCTGTGATTTGGTGCTTTCTTTCATTTACACATGCCTCGCATGCCCATATATGCAAATATGCAATAAAATCAGAATACCTGGGCTTTGTGGGTGTTTTGTCTTTATGTATACCAGGCAAATGATTCCACTTGAGGGACGACAATACCCTACTTTTTGGTTTTAGTTTCTTCATTATCACTTGCTGAATGTATTTTACAGGTAACTCTTTCCTGGTTAAATAGGTACAAAAAATCCCCAGTCTTCAGATCTGCAGAGTATGTATGGAGTGGAGAAAAAAAGGGGGATAGAATGCTATTTCAGTTGAACTTGACAGTCTTCATGAAGGTCTTCATTAGGTATAATAAGATTCTCTAAGCATCCCACCTGTTCTTTCTCAGGTCAAGAGAAAAATACATGAAAAGCTTTGATTTTCCTTCATCCTTCCCCACCTCAATCCAAAGATATTTTTTACTGAGTCAGACTATTGTCATTTGCTTCCCATTTTAGATCATTCTTAGTCTTTCATGTTGGACGTGACTTTTACCACCTTTCTCAGAAAGAGCAGCTTTTGCCACAGCACCATGTCAAATAACAGGTGCAGTTCAAAAGTATAGAGAAAAAAAGTAATTCTAAATTGAGAAAAAGAATTATATTACTAATGCACTTGATACCGTAATCTTTAAGGAGAAAAGAAACCTGAGGAAGATCTGCTAAGAGAATGAGGTGTATGTGTGAAATTTGACATAAGAATTTAATGTGGGTTTTTTTTCCTTTTTGAAGGGCTTCTATTCAGTTAGTAGTTACAGCAGTGCTCCCAGAATACTGCAGTTCCATTTAGAAATGCTCTCTTTGCATGGGAATTTTATGATTAGCTACTGGTGTTGGTTTATTTATGTGTTCTTTGGAGGAGAATTATTAAGCAGATTCAAAGGTGGTGACAGCTGTGGTGCCTCTATGCTGATTGCAACAGCCAGTTTGTGAAATTTGCAGACCAAATGTATCCTAAAAATATTGTGACAGCTTGCTTGCAGTAATATTACTTGCTGCTGTTTGTAATTTTGGAAAGGTATGCAAAATAGGGAGTGACTAGAAAGCAACTTTTGTAATGGTAGGAGCAACACATTTATTATAGCTGGCACTTTTTTCCCTTTCTTTTTTCCCTTTCTCTGTATTTACAGTATGTTTTGTGTTTACTTCTAGAGCTGCCACTAGCATTTTATTATCAAACAATACTAAGCTTTTTTTTCTCTTTTTCTGTTTGGACTGTGCGCAGGGAAGATTATAGGACATTAGCAGGTAGCTGTACAGAATACTTTCATCATCATTCTAGCTAGTTGGCCTATGTCTTGTCATTTAATCTTTAAGATTCTTGACCTTTCAAACTTTTGTTGTGCTTTACATTTCATTAGCTATTAAAGCACGTGTCTTGAACCATTCTATTGACTACAGATCTGTATGTACTTTTCCTATTTGTTGTAGGCCTGTTATTTGAACTGACACAGTTAATGCAATCTAAATAAGCATTCTCAGTACTTCCAAAAAAGCTGATTCATTTCATTAATTTCATATTTGGACAAAACCAAGGCTGATAAAATCAGAAGTTGCATTTGAAAACCTTTGCCATTATAGTCTCTGAAACTACAATCTCATATTTTTTGTCATTTTGTAGTAGTAGAAGTACATACTGTTCCTTTTATCTGTCTACGTATTTAAAGTTTGGGAAAGGTAAAAAAGGGCATAAATGTTCTGCTCCTCACTGTTTCTTTTGAAATATTCTTGGTTAGTAGAAGAGGAATGCCTACGACCTTAGGCCTGCAGTGGTAATATACCTCTCTAAATAAGTGCAAAATTCACTTCTTTGAGTGGGAATCCCTGTCGGTCACCTTTCTTCCACTAGCTTTTAGTGATTGAAAGTTTTATCTCTCTGGAACAACCTGTGTGAAATTTTCCTTATGAAAGTCTGAGACTCCAGTGGTCTAATTAAACACAGGATTTATTAACATCACAGAAGCTGCTCAAGGCGAGAAGAAATGTTTTGCATAGCATATCTATCTTGACACTCCACAAAGCCCATTTTAGATAGATCTCTCTAGAGTTTAGTTACAGTGAATAAAAATACCTTATATTTATAGAAAATATTTTTTCTTTTTCTCCTCTGATTTTAGGCATTTTAGTTGCAGAAATCTTGCCATTCAAGGGATTCAGGCTTCTTTTTCATTCTTATGTTCCACTTCTTTGCAGCTGTGACCTTCTCTGTTGCTCATTTTAAAATTGTTGTATCAAATCGTTGTTAGTGTATTTATGCCTTCCAAAGGGAGGTCACCCAGTTCCTGATGACAGTAGTCAGAATCCTTTAGAGACTCTTGTTCAAAGTAATTAAACAAGAGGCATGAATTGGCTTCTGGTTGTGTCTGTAAAGCCTGCGTATGTCTCTGACAAGTGTGCCATCTTGATCTGTGAGAGAACAATTTAGCAGAGAAAACTGTTGATCAAACCCTTGCTGCTCTATTCACGACTGCAAATAGGACTCATCTTCATCAGCAACATGTCACTGGAAATAGGATATCCATAAGAGTCATTGCTATTTTATATGTTCCTGTAGTGGATTAAAGACATCCAGATAGAGTGGGATATTGCAGGACTTTCCAATATTTTTTCTCTTTTCCTGTTTCTGCTACAGTGGCTTCAGGAAGAATATGGAGTGATGTTATTCCACTCAACTGTATGAAACTGGAGAATAGGGTTTGAAAGGTCTTCTCTAAATTCATTCACCATGCAAATTTCTTTCTTACTGGCTTTGAGGGGAACAGTTCAGTCTAGGTGTTCACATCCACAAAATAATTTTCCTTCTCTCAGGGTTATTTCTTAAAGGAAGGAATTATTATTTCTTAAACCAGAAATGTCAGGACTTTCTAAACAAATTGAAAAGCATAATGCCATTTCCATACTGTAAAAATAGTCCAATTTTAATAAAATAAAAATAAAACAGGCAAACATAAATATTGTAATGGCAGGATTAGTGTTTTATTTCTGATTGAGATGAGTATCTTTGAGCCATCTGTCATTTGCAGAGCAAGATATCTCTTTGCCTTCTCTCACATATTTAGCATTTGCATACAGTACATACAGCTTAGCTCATTAGGAGAGGAGAGGGGAAGGGAAGGGAAGGGAAGGGAAGGGAAGGGAAGGGAAGGGAAGGGAAGGGAAGGGAAGGGAAGGGAAGGGAAGGGAAGGGAAGGGAAGGGAAGGGAAGGGAAGGGAAGGGAAGGGAAGGGAAGGGAAGGGAAGGGAAGGGAAGGGAAGGGAAGGGAAGGGAAGGGAGGAGAGGTTCGGAGAGGAGAGGTTCGGAGAGGAGAGGTTCGGAGAGGTTCGGAGAGGAGAGGTTCGGAGAGGTTCGGAGAGGTTCGGAGAGGAGAGGAGAGGAGAGGTTGGAAAAGACCTTTGATATCATCAAGTCCAAGGTCTGAGGTGGACAGAAACTGAGACAGTAGCAGTGACAGTCTCAAGATAGAGCAAAGAAGCTGAATTTGTAGAGACTCAGATTGTTGCCATCTTTCTCAAGTGAATCTTCTCAAAGTTAAGGATCACTGACTTCACTTGTAGGTATCCAACTGACTGAGGCCTGGGCTCTAATTAAGGTAATCCTAGGCAGAAGTAGAGATACAGCCTGTTCAAACTATATACTGTGCATTGTTCTCCATACAAACATGATAGACCTATATTAGAACTGAATCTTTCCAATACTAGTTAAACAGAAAGTCAGGCATTCATGATATTTGAGCTTCTATTACTTTAGTACTTTTAAGAAAAAGCCAAGAGTCTTTTGCCTCCAATGAAGACTTTATTACCTATATTTTGTTTGTTAGATACATGATTGTTTTAACTGCTTCACCAAATTACGGATGCACCGGAGTCTTGTTTTATTAAACTTCTTGTTTTATTTCTTAAGGTGTATTTTCTGGTGAAATTTCTTAGCTATTTATATGTAAATAAGTAAGTTTTCTGTAATTACCACTAGAATATCCTGCTTTCAACCCTATAATCTAAGTTGGCACATTTTTCTCCTTCATTATCCACTTATAATGCATTTGAGGACATTTGTTCCATTTGTCAGCATTACTTTCCTGGGTAATAACAGAGAGGAAAAGAAACTTTGTTTTGTGGATTAAAACCAGGTATTTTTTTCAAATAGCATATAAGTGTTAGATGTGGCACAGAACTGAATAGGGAGCAGAAAATGCAAAGAAAAAAGGGATTAAATTGTTTGCTTTAAACAGGCATAAGAAGAGGAAAGAAAGGTAATTGGGATTTATTTGTGATGAGAGACCAAGAAGAGTATATTGTATAGCAGACAGATAAATAACTTTGGAATGTAATATTTTTGTATTTAGCGTATAAAGCACTATCTTTGACCACAGAACTAATTCACAGATGTTCAGAGACAGTGGAGAGCTTTCTCCCACTTTGGTGGAGTTAAATCAAACCTGTGAAAAGAGATCTGTGCTGCTATGAATAGGAAAGTCGAATTATATCCATCAAATTGCCAACACACTGAATGGGAAGATATGCCTATTTAAGGCCCTACTCAAACAGGAGGACACTAATATAAATTACATTGATATTTAAATCAATTTAGGTAGACCAGTGCAAGTTTCTCCATGGATTTGCATTTGAATCTATTGAAACTGATCTATAGCAAATGGGTTTTCACTGTGGTCAGTTGCCTAGTTTGTGTGATTTATCTATAGATGCCACAATGCAACCTTGTATGTACAGCTGGGAAGTCATGGACAAGTCAGTTATATTCTTCTAGGAAGAGCATTAGATGTAGAAGTATTGAAATAGAGTTTTGAGAGAGTAGAATCATAGAATCATAAAGTTACAGAATCATAGAATGCCTTGGGTTGGAAGGGATCTTTAAAGGTCATCTAGTCCAACACTCCTGCAGTGAGCAGGGACACCTTTAACTAGACAAGGCTGCTCAGAGCCTCATCTTCTCTGACCTTGAATGTTTCCAGGGATGGGACATTTACCACCTCTTTGGGCAATCTGTTCCAGTGATTTACGACCCTAATTGTAAAAATGTCTTCCTTCTATCTAATCTAGATCTACCTTCTCTCTTGGTTGAAAACCTTTACCCTTTGTGTCACATTAGGCAATGCTTAAAAAGCCTATTCTCATCTTTCTTTTAGGGCCCCTTTAAGTATTGAAAGGCTATAATAAGGTCTCCTTGGAATAGACAGGAAATATCAGTGTGACAAGAAAACAATTTCAGGTTTCAGCATAAACACAGAAATAGAACAGTGAAGGAGACCTGTATTTCCAGATGGCACCATGCAAAGGGATATTGTATTGAGTCACTTCAAGGTGTTTTCTGGGTCATGTCTAAGAACTCTGAAGTCAGTGGATTTAGCACCTTTCAGTGTCCTAAAGAGGAGAAAGATCAGGATTGAGAGACAGTCTTCAAGAGCAGCTGGGAAGTCAGCAGCAAAGTAGTGTGTGTTATAGCATATACTTCATATATATGCTATGACAGAGTAGAAATGCCATGTTACTGCTTGCCTTTTGAAAAGTGGAAAAGCTGAATTTTGCCCAGAATATGCTGAGAATATTATTTGATGAAAAAACATCATCGAGAATGATTTCCTGAATGTTGATTGCAAGGTTGATTACCTTGTGCTGGTGCATGTAGATTCATGTCTGTGACAAGGTTGTAGCTTAGATCTTGTATGTTGTCTATACTCCCTGGTAAGGCACAGTGAAGATTCCTTCAGAGGCTTCAGAAGACAAGTCCAGTGCCTCTGAGATAGGTATCGAAGAGTCTGACAGTGAGATAGCATCCCTGAAGGTCTGGATGTCACATGCCAAAAAGTGATACAAAACGTCTCATTTGATGTTCATTGTCATTCATGCAGTTTTCATGAATTCTTACATATTTTAGTTCATGTAGTGTGGTCAGTGTAGAAGTGTGAAGTATTCATGACTGTACATGCATATTTAATAACTACTCTCAAGGGTATCTTCCTGTTCTGGTAATTGGTGTTTCACATGCCATCTCCTGTACTTGTGAAGCAAATTGTGTCAGATTTGGCAGTCATAGAGACTGCACAAAAGATAGTTCTGGAGGCTGAATAGATATTTGGCATTTCAGATGCAGAAATGTGCATGCTTTGCTCTGCACAGCCAAAATTTCATTAGACTTTTATCCACAGGAGACATTTTTCTATTCTGTCATCAATTTAGTAACTACCTTCTGTTCTTTAATCCCACAGAAGCCTTCTTAGCTAGATCCTGTAGAGTAGCTGTTTTATGCCAAATACCTGTACAGTTTGACCTTAAAGACAGTTTAATCAGTCCAAGCAGACTTCTCTTAAGTCAAGAAGTGATTTTCCCATGGTGTAAAGCCAACCGATTGACCTGATGTTGTCGCTATTTTTGATTTAATAAGAAAGCAGTGCCATGAAGACAACTTGAAAGTGCTCTTTGACACCAATTTTGGCTTTGGATATGCTTGTGATATAAAATATATTAAAGCTGCCTTCAAGCATTGGCAAATGAAGAGAATGCAAAAATAATTTTGTGCATTGTATCCTCCCCTTTCCACAAGTAAGGAAATAACTGAGATTGTTGCAGTGGGATTGTATTAAAACATGTCTCAGAGATGCTTCACTATAGCAGCAGTTCACATACAACTATTTGCCAATACAAACTTGAAAACATTGTTCTGACTAGGAAAATTTTGTTCATCATAGCAGCAGTTGGAGCCATTTTCTGTAATTACTTATACTCCAATGCTGTTTAAGTTCCAAAGGGAGACTAGCAATGCATGATAAACCTTAAAGAGAAATGATAACATGGCTTCAAATAGTACCTTGGAGAAAAAGCTCTAAGAACATGGCTTTGGAACGTGGTTCAGAAATATTTTGCTTTAAATTTTCAGTGTTGCCTAAGATGGTTATAAAATGGGGTGGTTTTGGGGGGGGGGATTACAAAATTCTATTGATTATTTTAACTGCCTGGAAAGGTTAAGCATGAATATGTATTAAAAAAATACCAGAAGCAGGATTCCACATTAAGCCTCTGATATTTAATATTATTTTTTTTTTTTGCTGTCAAGTCTGCCTGAGAGAGAATGTGGTAGAAATAAAACTAATTTTTTCCCTTTTCTATGATGTGCTCATTTACTAGGACAAATCCTCTTTTCTCTACAGAAGCACATATGGCAGAAGGAAGTAAAATAAATCTGGTTCCTCTTTGTAGAACGGAACAGGATGTAGAAAGCTTATGTTAGAGTGTAAGAGGACAGCAGTCTTTCACATTAGGGACATATGCTTCAAGGGGATCCATCTGTACTGCTGTGCAGACATGTTATCGGGCCTCTGAGACTGCACTGGGCAGGAGCCAAGGCTACTGCTGCTGTCAGGGATACCAGCCACCTCTCAGCAAGTGCTTGAGTGCAAGTTCTGCACCCCACCGAGGGCTCCTTTGTCAGATTAACCTGCTTCAAATTGGTGTTTAATTCTCTCTGTTTCTTCAGAAATTATTTTAAACTTTGTCCTCAGATACTTCCTGTGAAAATAAATCAAAATATCCATTCCTGAGATGGGATCCTATGCCTCTGAAGAGTATATTTTCATGGGTGAATTTTGGAATTCTTTGTAGTACATAGTTTTAATGGAAACAAAATAGAACTGTTGGTTTAGTGTGCATTTGTAATATGTTATCTAAGCTGAATAGCATGCACAGTGCAGAGCTTCAAACTTCAGTGCCAGGTAAATTGGAAGCAGGAACATTTCTAACTCTTGTACCTCTCCAGCCTTGAGCCAGTGTATTTAGCATAATATTATTACTGCTTTATTTTAATATAGAATTATTAGTCACAGGGAATGGAGGTTTATGTTTCTTCTTACTGGGTCATCATACTTCTATTTAATTTGATTTTCATTTTTCTTGCTCATGTCATCATTATGAGACCCAAGCAATTGCTGTAGCAGAGTAGTTACAATAACATAAGAAAAGAAATCCAATCATATATCTGTGTAAACTGCAGAACTGACATGCTTTATTTTGACTGGCTGCTTCCCCGCTGTTTTCCAGGCATTGGTAACATGCTTTTGTGTATTATCAGAACTGCCGCAGCTGAGGATGGTATGGATTAAACTTAACTATAGTTATGGTAATAGTGTAGATTGCTCTTTCAATGCACTGAAATAAATGTTTTCATTACTGCCTTAAAAGAAATGCATTTGTTGCCCTGAAGGTTACAATACAAGTAAACTCATAAAACTATGTTTAGAAGGCTTCACTGCATGGAAATATTTTCTTCTTCTTCAAGTGAAATATTTTTGGCCTTTCATTTGCCACTCTTAATGCCAATAGGCACAATTTTTCTCAGAGCCAAAATCATCCTTCAACACTGATTTCTTGCTGAAGACTCAATAGTTTACTATCTGTATAGTCACAATCTGTTCTGCTTTCAATGCACTGTTACTCACTCCTATCTCCTGAAAGCAGTCATGAGGAATGTTTCTAACTGTGAAACAAAGGTGCACAGCCCAACAACATCACCATTCTATGTCAGACATATCCTAATTTCCCAGGAAAGGAAACCCAGCTGCCTATTCCAGAGGGGACATCTGTATGCTACTGGCTGCATCAGAACTATTGCAGAGGATGCCTGTCCTGCTCTAGACTTTATGTTCAGGACATGTCAGGCTTGATAAGAATACCAGAAGGCAAAATGAGCATGTCAAATGTGCCTGTCTCTGTGCCTGATAATAATACACTCTGTCTCTGTGCCTCATCATAATATGCTCTCCAAATACGGAAGAGAAGAAAGGTATGTATGGATACACATCTGTAGTGTAGGCTGAGAAGATTGTTTCCCTGCCTGATTTTAGGGGGAAAAAAAGCAAGCATATTCATCTGCTGAAAGATGTCCTTACTTATTTCTTCCAGCATTGTCTAGATTCCTGTATATGAGAGATCTCTCTAAATAAAAGGCAGCTTGTCCTTTCTTCTGCTCCAGGGGCACTAAAAACATGGGTTTGCAGTGTCCAAAATCTGTGTGTATGCCTATGTAAGGATGGTGGTGGTATTAATCATTGTTCAGTATTCCTTTCATGGCCTTTATAGTCAAATCATCTTAATTTCTTCTGAGACCACAAGCCATTCAAGCAAAGAAAAGCCTTCAATTTGTACGTTGAACAGTTTAGGCTATTGGTAAAAGTTACAAGTAAGGGCTAACTGTGAATTATACCAAACAACTGGATTGTGGAGGTTATTTAATTTTGAATAGAAAATACAGGAGTTTATGTCATTCAAAAAGAAAATAGAAAAAGTGTGTAAAGAAAATTAAGTGATTTGCTCTTTAGAATTGTAGTAAAGAATTAAAAATACATAGCTAGTTTAAAGATAACAATGATAAACCACAGAAATAATAGGAACCAGTCTTCATAATTTCTTTTCAAGCTCTCTGATTATTAAGATTTCTTCTCTTTTTGTCCTGTGAAGTCTTGGATGTCTTGGGAACACTGCAATTAAAGCTGAGCAACACATTTAGTCACTACGATGCTTTTATTATAAATTAGTATTAGGATTTAAAAATTTAACTCTTAGTCATAGCTAAGATGAGAGGAGGGAAGTCCACCAATTTTAACCTTGTGAAGTTAGTTGTTATCTCTTGTTTGGCTCAGTGTTTGCATGAGCTGGTCTTCATGAATCATCAGCTTTTCAGCAGGTAAGTTGTTTACATGTCTGCAGCAAATTCATGATTTTTTTCCCTTTTAAATTTCTTTTCCTCTCCTTTCCCTTTTCTTTGCCACATGAGACTCTCAAATCATCTTTAAAGTGTTATCTTCTTTTACACACAAGCTATGACGTTTAAAAAGCAAGATTTAATAGAAGCTTTACATAAGCCTGAGCAGCTTCAGCTTTTGGGTGCAAGTTTTCATCTCATAAGGAAACTGTGCAGAAACTCTGAAATGCAATAGTCATTATCTCTGTATCTATATATTTCTTAAAATTAGTGTAATGTGTGCTCATTTGTATAAAATGTAACATAGCATGCATGCATTTATTAAACATTTTTAGTAATAGTGGGGTGGATCACTCAACACACTGTGGTTTTGCACACAGAGCTCACCTAGGCCAGAAATATCTTCCAGAGAAATGAGGCCAGTATCATTTGTCCCCTTCTCTTAGCAAACAAAGTCTGAGAGAAGCTGAACAGAAAGCAGCACAGCATGCTGCTTTTTTCTCTAATTGACATCTAAAGGCCTACTTAGGAATCTCTGTAGGTTATAAAAGCAGATAAATTGACCTCTTACATCAGACAGCTTGTTGGATCCAGGACTTCCTGAATGTTTAGAGAAAAGAGGAATGTGACAGAGAACCAATAAGTATAGTTAGATATTGAGTCTATCATGTCAAATAAAAGGTCATGTGGGTCCTCTAGTTTGGTTTAGAAGAAGAGGAACCATTCTGGGAAATCACTCAAATGCTGTCACCACTGGAATATGTAAAATCATTTTTACTTTATTAGTAAATCACTAAAAGACTAAAATTATTGTACTGCTAACATGGATACCACAAGGGTTTTTATTGCCTTTTGTTTAAAATCAAGAAAAAGTGAAATAAGTCCAAATGAGATTATTTTACTTTTATCTTACAGTGTCGAGGGTTGAGGGGAAATTAATTTAGACCTGTCTTTTGTTTATAAAACATTCGGCCATGGTGTCCCTTTGTTAAAGGCACAACCTCAAACGGTCACGCACAGGCATTCACTTATACCTAAAGAGTTATCCCAAGAAAAGAGCTTAGCGTTCCTCATTAGTATTGTGACTATAATTGATAGAACTAAGCAAGTGAACTAAGGTGACATTTCAATAACAGTCCAACAGGCCATGGACTTACTAGTCTTTTGTTTGAAGCAATTTTGATCAAACTTGGATCTGACAAGCATAAAAATAAATTAAATGTCTAAGTAGGAAAGGTTGTCTGTTATTTTATATTCTGATGCAAAGTAGTCTTGTAATAATTGTAGTCACATTTATGTGTTGAGATTGGCCAGCCTTTCAATTGGTTCTATTTGTCTAGTTGAAAGGAGCAACTCAGACTGTGCACTTTATCTATACATAGATTTTTTTCATAATTTCTGTGTGTTTGTAAGTGTAATATTTGTAAAAGAATATTGACATCACTGGAGACTGTATTTCTCTATTCACAGCATCCCTAATGCTAGATTGTATTATGTTGATCAGTTGGGTTCATCCCTGAGGGCACTTTAGTTTTTGCAAGTACTTAGGTGGTAGCCTCTCTGATAGAGCAAAGAGCGCCAGATACTGCTTTGCTGTGTGAACTTGTTGTAGGGGAACTGTATGTGTAAATACCAACTTTACTGCCTTATGCTATGAGTAAGCATCTTACAGTTAGTGATAACTTGCCAAAGTGTCCGCAATATCAGACATTACGTTTGTGTGTCATCCCACAATCATGGGATTTAAGCTTTTTTAACCCTTGTGTGACTGTGGCCAAACAATAACATTACTGCAATGTCTTTCATGACACACAGTTTTGCAGTAGGCTGAATTAAAATAGCTGATCCATTGTAGCACCAGTTATTGTTCATATGTGACTCTCTACAACATATTCTACATATTCCTAATCCTGGAAAAAAAGTAATTTTAATCAGGGTATATACTGTCAGAAAGGTATAGGGATGTAATCAAGAAGTGTCTGGAGTATGGTTCAAGCTGGCAAAAATGAGCCGTGCTGACAAATGTGGGCATATCTCTAGGTGACATTTAATAAAATAAACAATCTAGGTTGCAAGATTGATGTCTACATACATTGCATCTGTATGATGCATGTCCATTCCATTCAGATTGAAAACTGCAATAGCAGATGATGAAATATGGACGTTTCAGCATAAATATTGAAAAGTAAAAACTTCAATATCCAGTCAAACCACACTAACAATAGTATCAGTCAAAAGACACTGTTAACATCACGGTCATTTTGTGTAGAAATTACCTCTATAGGCTCCTATAAAGCATTATTTTGGACAATGTTAATGGTTTCCTGCAGTAGGCTGTATTAATCATAAATGCTTATTTGCAAAGAAACAAGTAGGAATTATGACTTCCCTTGGTAAACTCCCAGGAATGCTCTCACCTACTTAAAAATGATGGCTTGGGAGAGTTAAAGTTCAAGAATGGAAGTAGAGGGTTAACAATCTGTTTGCAGAATATATGTTACTATGTGCTAGGTTTTATTCTCCAAAGTCCAGAAGAGTACCACATACCATATGTATTTCAATTTTTCTATGGGTGATGCTAGTTTGAAAAAACAAAACAAACCAACCAAGCAACCAAACAAAACCCTACCAAAATCCAGCAACAACAAAACCTCAAATCCCGTGGTAGGTCTGATTACAGACTTAAGTCCTATTGCTGTTTGCTCAAAAGCACATGACACATTAGTACTGTACTTGCAGGACTATGTTTAGCTGTACAGTGCTTATGCTACTTGTCAGTGTTCATTCTCAGGGGAGATTAATTTCACCGGGCAGAAAAGTATGATTGCTCATCAGCATTGATAAAAGGTTTTGCAGTTTGCCAATGTGATTACAGGAAGATACTACAGCTACCTCTGTGACTTGCAGGATGCTAGTCTACCATATTGTAAATCATCTGCATCTAAAAATATGTGGGAAGTCTACAGTAGTGATTCAGGAGTGACAGTTGTATCCAGTTCATTATTTGTGTGTTTGCTACGTGAAATGCCAGCTGTATAAAACTTATTTCCGCCTCTTAAAATGGAGGATGTTTCGGCTGATTTTTACTTATCTGAGAATCCAGCAGATGAACTACTATTTGATGAAATAACTGGATATTCTTCCTTAAGTTCCTGTCTGAATAGAGCATTTAGGGATGCTGAAATTGTGCTCATCAAATAACATAGTATCTGCATTTCCAAGGAAGTGATGAGACTGAAAGCCATTTGATACCATCACAAAGTGTGTTGATCAGTAATGGTGCTGGCACTTTCAGGGCAAGAGCACAAAGTTCTTTTCCCACACATTTGGGAAAAGGAGGCTAAAAAAGACCCTTGGCTTCATGTAAACCTGTGTTTGGCTATCTCCTTCATGAATATTATATAGTTTTTAAAAAGTCTCAAGTTTTATCCTGTAAGTAGTTATCTTCTTTTCTTTTTTTTTTTGCATTTTCATATTTGAGTGGTTTTCTTCGGGAATGATTACAGCATTTGTCTAATTCCAGGCTAAATTCATTCATGATAACCTTATGGTCATCAGTACTGTGTCAACATCTACCTTCTAATGTTCATTTGAACACTGTTAGACTCTTAAGTCACTGTAACCAGGACTCTGAGATATACCTGGTCACACATGTCCTGGAACCTATAACACTCATTTTGCAATTGGTTAGCTTAGGGATTTCCTGCTTTAAAAAAAATTGAAAAGTCTTTTACAATTTTCTGCTGAACTGTAGACCCTGGGATAGTGCTTCTGGTCTGTTGAAAATAGGCCTGCATTTCGCTGTCACCTTGTGCAGACTCCTTAAAATAGTCTACAGCAGAGGCTACTCTCCCGCTCCCCATCTGTTATCCCACCCCTATCGCTGCCCTGGTTAAGCCCAAAGGTTTCACAAATGACTTGCATGTTCTGTCTGTTTCTTTAAAAGGTTCCATCTGCTATTATTTGTATCTGAGGTCTGTGTATAAGTGATACCTGCTGCAGGAATACCTTACCCAGCACTCCAGAAGTTTCTTTCTTCTTCCATAAGCAGTTGTTTCTAGATAGAGAAAAATATCCTATCAGGGAGTTCAGGTTGAGTCAATGTGCAATGAAGAGGAGCACAAAACCCAGAGCTTTCCCCTCTCTCCCCTGCTGTCCAGCCTTACCCTTTTAACAGTAGATAGATGATGAAAAAATGTATTTCTCATATCAGTTTTCAGGACCTATATAATGTAGAGCAGTAACTTGCTTGATGCAATAGAATAGGACAGTATTTACATGATCTAACTGACAAATTAGGAGAATCATTTTTGTAGCAAAGTTCTGAGTGGGTATGAGTGGAACAGGATTGCATTTGCTAAGGGCAGAGAAGCATGTGATGCTGAATGTGCAGTTGGGTGTTCTAAATGTGTGAATTTCCAGAGATAACAGAAATGGAAAAGGTGGTGGGGGAGGGGGTGTTGGAATCTCTTAGAAAATTTTTGAAGGAGACACTCAAAGTTTGTGCTATTTGTGGGTGAAGGAGGTAATTTAAGGGCTGTATGACCTTGTCTAGAAACAAGCAAATAGGGCAAAGCAGCTGGAGAAGGAACAGTATTTTGAAAAGATTCAGTCTGCTAATTTTTTTCCAGGGAAGTGGGGAATCTGGGGATCTAGAGGGTTAGCAAGGAAATGACAAATACATGATTTAGTTAGGGAGAAGATGATTCATTAAAGCAAAGACATAGGAAGGAGAATATGTAGAAGAACAGAAAACAAGAGGGAGCTGATAGTGAACAGATAAACATAAATACATGGCAGAAATAGAGCAGAAGGAAAGTCACTGTTTACTGCACAGTTCCAGAAGAAGAGATAATAGAGAGAAGAGCTGATTTAGATGAGGGGAAGCTCTACAGGTTTTTGTGATTTCTTGCATGAGGACTCTCTAAGTTGAAGCAAATAAAGAGATTATATTACAGTGAAAGGTCCAGGTGTCAGGAATGGGCAAGAATTTGGAAAGAATGAGCTATATAGAGGCTTTGGATAGCTGTCAGCTAACATAACCACAGCAGAGATATTATCAAAAGTAGACTTATGATATGAGGAAAATGTTTATAGAGTAAAAAGGTGTGTTTGGAGGAGATATTACTGGAGTTTGAAGGCGAATAAGATCTGCCAGGGTTCTGAAAGAAGATTAAAAGAATGGATCAGGATGAACAAGGTTAGGAAATTGGTCAAAAGTGTGAACATGTGAAGGTATTTTAAGGAGAAATGGAGTTAGTACTGAGAAGGAGAAGGTGAGAGACAAGTGAGCCTCAGCAGAGTAGCATAATGCAAGCTGTTGATAAGTACTTATCTTTTCTGTTGTTTACTAATAAAGCTGTACATATTTAGAAGTTTACAAAAACAAGTGGTATTTCATCACATTTTCATACATGATCAAACATAATAATGTAAGGTGTGAAAAAAACATGTAACCTGAGAGTTGCATTGAATGGCTTTTATTGTGTCAGCCTTTTCCACTGCTCTTTGAAAACTCTTAAATGCTATAAGCACTGTGTTTATTTTAACCATCACTGGAGGTGTTTAGGAAGAGACTGGCTGGGGTGCTTGGTGCCATGGTTTAGTTGTTTAGATAATGTTGGGTGATAGAATGGAATGGAATGGAATGGAATGGAATGGAATGGAATGGAATAGAATAGAATAGAATAGAATAGAATAGAATAGAATAGAATAGAATAGAATAGAATAGAATAGAATAGAATAGAATAGAATAGAATAGAATTAACCAGGTTGGAAGAGACCTTTGAGATCATCAAGTCCCCAGGCACCCAGTACCAGAACAAGAGGACACAGTCTCAGGCTGCGCCAGGGGAGGTTCAGGTTGGATGTTAGGAAGAAGTTCTATACAGAGAGAGTGATTGCCCATTGGAATGGGTTGCCTGGGGAGGTGGTGGAGTCGCCATCATTGAAGGTGTTCAGGAGGAGACTTGATGGGGTGCTTGGTGCCATGGGTTAGCTGTTTGGGTGGGTTGATGGGTTGGACACGATGATCTTGAAGGTCTCTTCCAACCTGGTTTGGTTTATTCTAATTCTATTCTAATAAAGTCCAACCTTGAGTACTGTGTACAGTTCTGGGCCCCTCAGTTTAGGAAGGATGTTGACTTGCTGATACGTGTCCAGAGAGGGCAACAAAGCTGTTGAGGGGTTTGGAGCACAAGCCCTATGAGCAGAGGCTGAGGGAGCTGGGGTTGCTTAGCCTGGAGAAGAGGAAACTCAGGGGTGACCTTATTGCTCTCTATAACTACCTGAAGGGAGGTTATAGACAGGCAGCGGCTGGTCTATTCTCCAAGGCAACCAGCACCAGAACAAGAGGACACAGTCTCAAGCTGCACCAGGGGAGGTTTAGGCTGGAGGTTAGGAAGAAGTTCTTCACCGAGAGAGTGATTGCCCATTGGAATGGGCTGCCTGGGGAGGTGGTGGAGTCACCATCATTGAAGGTGTTTAGGAGGCGACTTGATACGGTGCTTGGTTCCATGGTTTAGTTGATTAGGTGGTGTTGGATAATAGGTTGGATGCGATGATCTTGACGGTCTCTTCCAACCTGGTCTGGTCTGGTCTGGTCTGGTCTGGTCTATTCTATTCTATTCTATTCTATTCTATTCTATTCTATTCTATTCTATTCTATTCTATTCTATTCTATTCTATTCTATTCTATTCTATTCTATTCTATTCTATTCTATTCTATTTACATTGAACCACACGTGGAATTTAAAATAATAAATGAGGAAAGCAAAATGAAAAGAGTCACTATAATCTTTCCTTTAAAAAAGTATAATAATAATGATAAATCCTGTCTTAAGCCAAGTAGATTTTTATTGTTAGAATCCTCAGAACAAGTTTGGACAACATCTTTGTCCTCTTGAACATCACAGTTTTACAAGTATGAGCTGTATGATTTTCTAATTAAAATGCCAGTGTTTTGAAATGTAATGCTTTTTGGAAAGTTTTCAAGTTTCTGCTTGCAGGCATTTACTAATGTAGCACTTAATAATGTCCCATCCACAATATCTGGATGAAATAATGGCTTGCAGAAAGGACAAAAGGTTTAAAGGCAGAAACGTTTAAATCTGTGAGGTTTTAATATATGCATTAGCTAGATTCTGCAAGAGCCGTAGGTTTTTGACTTTGTTAATTTTCACAGGTTTCTTCTATCCTTCTCACCTTTATAACCCATATAATACCTTCATTTAGCAAAGATCTGAATTCACTGTCATGCCAATTGTTTTGCACGTGTTTTGCTAACCTTTTAAAATAGCTCATAGCACCTGTGGAGCTACTACTTGGGATTTAAACTTTCCTCTTCTTTTGCAAGGAAAGGAGCTGGATATGCTGAGAAAGGGAAGAGGGAGAATAGTACCTAGATATATAATTACTTGATGAAATTAATTTAAATTGTGTGGGAGTTAATCCTTCAATCGTCACTGGCTCGTTTTGATGAAGATGTTGGTGCTGTGCATAAGTACTACCATTTAATTTCACTTACTGCCAAATAATTTCACTTACTGCCAAATAATTTCACTTATTTTTATTATATCAAATACAAGATTTGAAAACTTATCCAGAAAAATTTACCACCCTGTGGTGAAAGATTTAGGTTTATTTTTCTTTGTTACCCTTAAGTCTTTAACCCAAAATCAACAGACTGACATCAGAAATTAGATGTGTAAGCTGAAGATAAAAGTAATATATTTACCTCAATCCTTCAGAAACATACATTGTTACTA
Source organism: Melanerpes formicivorus (assembly GCF_026170545.1). Taxonomy (NCBI): domain Eukaryota; kingdom Metazoa; phylum Chordata; class Aves; order Piciformes; family Picidae; genus Melanerpes; species Melanerpes formicivorus. The sequence continues at coordinate 31,265,592 of NW_027142355.1, forward strand.
ATAATATTAAGTAGGCCCCCTGCCCAGACAACCAACAACCCACAAACAGTAACTATAACCAATAAAGGAATATCTGTAGAATTTTTGAGTACTAAAGATGATCTCTAAAACTGTTCACTGACACTGTTTCTTAGTTATAGCTATTATTCATAGCAGTGGTTAAATGTCTTTCACCAGGATAGTGCATATAAAAGCAAGCAGATTTTATTCAGGATAAAAATTTTCTGAACCCTTTAAGAAGTCTAAATACAATTAAGATTTTATATTAAAAAAGTTATTAACAGTCTTCTTCATTGGGATGTATTTTCTAGGAGGTAGGTTGAGGCCTGCATCTGAAGAAGCGCCACATTAACATGTTGCAAAAATGAAATGTCTTACCATGTGATGTTGGTATTCCAGTCCACCCATTAATGAAGTAGTCATATTTGATATTGTTGTACTCAGAATTCTGGTATGTTCCCTCTGCAGTGTATTCACTCTTAGGGGCATCCAAATAACAAATAGGAAGCTAAATTTCTTGTGCTCTCCTACCCGAAAGTAACTAATATCTACCCTTTTTCAGCAAGACAGAAGATATGACTTAGTGAGTTTACACAGGAAGGTACTTCAGTCATTTGAATTAGGAACAGAGTAGGCTAACAGAGCTTACTGTTGTTTACTTCAGTTGTTGTTATGTAGATTAAGTATTTAATTGACAAAGTATTTACTAAAACTTTTTGTTTTCCTTGAGAGTTTTATGAGAGACGGTTACTTCCTCCTCACTGTCTTATGATCCTTGTGGTCCCTTCCAACCCTGAATGATACTATGATACTATGATTATTGCTAGTCACAGTGTTTTCAGCTCTATCTTTGATCATTTAAAAAATTCATTCAATGAATTTTCACTGAATTAATTTTGAAAGTTCCCTCACAGCTGTTAGTGGGTGTGGTCTGCAAAATATCATTCAGTAGTCATCTGGTTTGCATAAAATATGTGCTTGTGTATTAATTACTCACAGTACAGAGGCTGTTGCCCATGAATGGGAAATAACCAGGCGTTAGTGGATAGCTACAGGGTTAGGTTAAAGGTCAAGTTACAAGTAGTTGTTTATAATAATCTTTCCTTTTATATTACCTTTCTGATCCAATGAATACTCACCATGGGAATAATAATTTTAAGTAAGTGATTTGTAGCTGGATATTAGCCAGTTTAGTTTAAGTCCAGGAATTGAGTGCAAGTGACGCAGAAGGACAACACTAATACATTCACTGTGAAATAAGCGATCTGAATAAATAGGAACAGTTGTAGCATGCCTGAATTTATGCCTTACTCATAACTATCTTGATATTGGCATTGAATTTTGGTGCTTGTGGATGAATTTTTTTAAATAAACAAACGCTTGAATGTTCATATTAAACCTACTGAATCTTCTGTAAGATTCAGTGAATCTGCCTACTGAATCTTCTGTAAAGTATAAAATTCTTGGCATTTAGAAAGACAATTAGCTAAAAGAAAGTTGTAATTACAGAGGTTATTTTCAGAGGGAAATAATATATTTCTTTGATTCAAACTTAATTCTTAAAGGCATTGGTGGTTGTGGGGTGCCTTAAAGATGCTTCGCGGTGACGTGCTGTTGGATGACAATAAAACATCTGTGTCATACTTAATAAGGAAGGAATAATTCCCCTGCTTATTACTAACTAGCAAGTCTGTGGTTTCATATGCTATAACATATTGCTGTATTCCTATTCTGTTGCCAAAATGAATCAGGTGTCATTTACTTGTCTAAGGAGATCCAAACCCCCTCTCTGGAAAAGGCAGCAATTAAAAGTATCTTTATTTCTTGTCAAAGAAGTCTGCTTCAGGACTCAGATGATTTGGTTTTGACAGTTTTTCTTGAAAATTGCCTTTAATTTTTTGAATGCAGAGGTAAATATCTAGCAGGAATAGGGAAATGATCATGCTCCTGTGCCTGGCCCTGGTGAGGCCATACCTTGAGTACTGCATTCAGTTCTGGGCACCACTGTATAGGAAAAATGTTGAGGTCCTGGAATGTGTCCATAGAGCATTGAGACTGGCAAGGATTTCAGAGAATAATGCCATACGAGGAGTGGCTGAGGGAACTGGGGTTGTTTGGTCTGGAGAAGAGAAGGCTAGGGTAGATGTTATTGCTCTCTAAAACTACCTGAAAGGAGGTTGTAGCGAAGGTGGTGTTGGTCCCTTCTTCCAAGTAACCAGCGATAGAAAGAGAGGAAATGGCCTTAAGTTATGCCAGGGGAGTCTTAGAGTGGAAAAAAAAATTGCTGAAAAAAATGGTGAGGCATGGGAACAGGCTGCCCAGAGAGGTGGTAGAGTTGCCATCCTTGGAGATGTTCAAGTAGCATGCAGGTGAGGCACTTCAGGATATAGTTTAGTGGTCATGGTAGCTGGGTTATGGTTGGATTTGATGATTTTAAAGGTCTTTTACAACCTTAATGATTCTATGATCCTAGGGGAAAAAAAACAACCCTATTCCATACACATTCATCTTAAGTTTGGTTAAACTTAAACTCTTGAGCTGAATTTGAATTTAGTTCACTAGTTATTTACAGCTTCATCAGAGCAACTTTTTCTACCATTTGTTTCTATAGGAGTTAACCTGAGTACAGTTAACTTAATTTGTTGTAGCATGATACATCCTAGAAAAATATACTGTGTTGGTTTTCTTGGATTTTTGAAGGTGCAAGCAAATTTACCTTGACTTTTAGCACTGACATTAGAAACCTGCTTATTTAGAGATGAGGAGCAAAAGCTCACATGGTTATTAGGCCTGCGTAATTTAATGTTGTTTGATTTTTATTTCTTAAAGACCAGCTAATTTCTCAGGAATAGAGGTAAAAGTGCCAGTGTCAGTCTTCTCAGTCCCCTTGTAATTAGCAAAACAAAAGACATGGGGTTTTATGTCATTGCTAATTAGGTTTTTCCTGTGAATTCCAGTGATCTCATATGCTGTTGAAAATTTTTCAAGTTCTAGAATCAATTTCAAATGTTTTCAATATTACAAAATAACTTCATGGTGTCTGTCAGTTTCCTTCTGTTTCACATTTTTACCTGGCAGAATCCCACTCTACTTCAAAATTAGAAACAATATCATTTGAATGCAAGTTCTCAATATGTAGCATCTGTGGAAGAGGGGAAAGTACAAGCAATTGCTGACCTGTAGAAAAAAATATATTTACTACAGTGTAAAGGAAAAAAAAATATCCCTATGTTTTGAAAGCAAGTATTTTCACCAGAAGCTTTGTAATAAACCCCAGTGAGAAATAACGGTCTTAAATGATTCAAACAAGATTAGGTCATATGGCTTCTTCTGAAGTTAGATAGTATGACCTCTGTTGAGACTCACTTTGCTCTTTCACTTTAAAGACTTGGTTGAATTTCAGCCTTGTCACATGCTTGCTAAATGCAGTCAAGCTGTTATTATTTAACAAGAATTTTATTTAGAAATCACATGCCCATTTTCCACTGCAATTAATTTTTGTGAAGCTGTTGTGAAGACACTTGATATCAAGTGTTACCAAAAAAGCTTGGAGTCCTGAAGATGATGATGCAGGAAGCAGCACCCAGAGGGTTCTGAAAGAAATGACAACTGGGTTTTCTTTTCTTGAGCTAGAAATCAGCGGATACTAGTGTCAGAAAACTCTGTGAGTAAACAAACAGATAGGTTTTGAATAATAACTTTTGTCAGGAACAACATTAGAACAAGATGAAGGAGACACCTTCTTCCACTGGTTTTATTTTAGAAGATACAAAATGGTTGGTTATATTACCTATACATGATCTTCTACTTGGTAAAGAGAAGGTCCTGCTCCTGCTAACATCCTCCCTAGATTTTGACCATCTTTGGAGATGGTGTGTGTGTTCTAATGGATAGGAGGCCTATAGGAATTGCCTTGCACTGCATGAAAAGCAGGACATATTGTGTTTGAGCTTTTTCCCTGGGGTGTGGTGTGTTGGTACTTTATGGTCATTTTTTGGGACCACTGGAGAAATGATCAGAGAGAGAGCTGGCAACACAGAATCATGTCTGCTTCCTTTTCAGCAAGGAGAATGGGGTTGGGCAGATATTTTTTCTTTAAATATAGAGGCAATTTCTCAGCCTTAGATGACAGTGAGCCTATATATGTGATTGTACTTTTACTGAGAGACAGTTATTAGCACTTGCACAGTTGAATACATTGTGAAAGTGATGCTTTGTCTGTAATACCTAGCTAGTCACTTTGTCAAGTGAGCTTATACATAAATAGTCGTTAATGGCAAAAATCTCTGAAACTTTCATTTCAGTGAAACTTATTCTTGTGCTGAATCTCCCTTCTACTAAATAATTTATTCTTAGAAGTTTCATTGTTTTTTCACTAAGTTTTTAAATGTTGCTTGATATTCTCTATGTTACATAACCTTGAAAGCAGTAAATATCTGTAAGTGATTTTTCAGCTGTCAAGAAACCAAATATGTAGTTATGTGTACTGTACAAACAATAGGTTTGTACAGTAGGTTATTTTATATGTGTTATCTGTCAATTCTATTTATTCCTACAGGATTTGACTTCAGCAAGTATTGTTCATAGTGAGAAAATCTATTTATAACTGTCTCATTCCAGTGTGTATTCTGCTAAATCACCTGGGGCCACACTGGCCATTCATTGATACAGTAAATAGTTTAAAAATATCCCCACTCTCACATTTAAGGGCAGAGAAAACTCTCACGTTAAATCTCTGCCCAAATAGAGAAAGCAAGAATTGCCTGTCCTTGTAGAAAAAAATAGACTGAAATGAAGCTACATTGGAAATGTGAGAGTAAGACTCTAAAGACTTCCTTGTATTAATTACAGAGAGGAAGAAAGTGCATAACCACTTCCCAACTGTGGCCTGCAATCAGAGCCCTTTTAAGGTTTAATGAAGCAGAGTACTTGAAAATAGCAGGAATGTAGCTGGGTGAGTGAGTGGGCTGGTGATCTGAGACAGAGTGTTGTTAAGCTCTACACAAATGATGATGAACACAGACTCAGGAGGCCGTCAGGGCCCATTCCTTCCCCTGCTGTTACCATAATCCTCATGCCTCATGATGGCAAATGGGAAGCTACACTTAGTAGATAACAGGCTCTATTTTTTTGTAACATCATTAATTTTGAACTTAGCACACCAAATAGAGTAAACCAAACCTCAAATTTGCTTCAATGAATTTAACCGGGGACTCTGTGTGTGTAATCAAAAAGTTGCAAGGAACTGAGTTATAGCACTGTAAAAAGTTACTATCACTCTATTCTGAGTAGTAATTTTAATAAAGAGAACCCAAAAACAAAATAAAAAGCCCTCAGCTTTTTTTGTGGCTAGTTTCTTGAATGCCATTAATTACTGGCTTCCAACCAAAGCTTGTAGGTACTCCCTGATATTTTTGCCAGTTGCTGCAAGATCAAACAATTTCTTTCCTTCAGTTCTTCTGTTCATCCATCCATTCCATGCCACAGTTCAGAAAAGCTTAGCCTCCTGCCCATTGATGGGCTGGATTGTGCAACTTTTAGCATGCGGTTGCTCGATGTGTGACACAGGTGTCAAAACCTCTGAAGCTTCCTGTTTCCTGCTCAAAGTAGCAATTTCTTTTCTTGCCCTGAGCTGTTCATCTAGTTTTTGGAATGGTCTTACCATCTGGCAGATGCAATTTCTTTTACTCAATACCCAGAAGCTTTCATTTATTTGCCATCCTCAAGGGATACCTGTTTCTATGACATAAAGAATAATCAAGAACATGAGTGGAAATTGACTAGGTTTTGTTAAACCAGTTTAGACTCATCTACATTTGGGAATTTGCATTTGTTTAATTAAAGTAATTAAAAATTTATTTTAGTTATGCTAAAGCCACTTTGTCAATGCTAATCAGTGCTTTAGTACTGTATGAATTTAGACAAAGGCAATCTGGCTTAGTGGGTGGCATGACTGCTTAAAGAGTTGCAGCTGAAAATCCTCAGGGAGTAACAAGAGCAGGTAGGAAGAGAAGGGGCACAGGGAGCTGGGGACAGAGAGTGGCAGGACAGTCACTCCCTGCAAAAAAAACCCACATTCTGTCATAAATAGGTCTTCAGAAACATTTGTGAGGCCCTTCTCTGTCCCCTCAAACCTATGCATTTCTTGAGTAGGAATATATAGTAGGGCAATGTGAAGGAGCTGCAGGTTTACTCGAGGGTAGAGAGGCCTTACAGAGAGGTCAGGATAGGCTAAGAGAGCTGGACAAGCACCAGCTGTTTGAAACTTAACAAGAGCAAGTGCTGGGTTCTCCACCAGGGACAGGGTAGACCTGGTTGTGTGTGCAAACTGGGGGACAAGAGGCTGAAAAGCATTCCTATGAAAGAGAGATGGGGATTTGGATTGATGGCAAGTTGATCAACAGCGAATGCTGTGCCCTGGCTGCTAAAAGGATCATTTGTGTCCTGCTTACTGTTAGAGAGGTGATTGCCCCGCTCTGCACTGCACTAGGTGGGGGGCAGTCCTCAAATACTGTATGTGATTTTGGGTTCCTCAGGAAAAGAAAGACATCAGACTATTGAAGTGGGTTTAGAGGGGAGTGAACAAGATGGTGAAAGGACTCGAGGAAAGCTATTTGAGGGGAGTACCTGATGTCACTTAACTCGTTCCGCTTGGAGAAGAGAAGGCTGAGGGATGCCTTCATTGGAGTCTATGCCTTCTTCAAGGAGGGTAGTGAAAGAGGAGGGGCTGATATCTCTCTGGTGACTGGCAACAGGGTACAAAGAAAAGGAATGAAGCTGCATCAGAGAAAGTTCAGATTGGACATTAGGAAGAAGTTCTTCATTGTGACAGTAGTTGATTGCTGGAACAGGCTCCCCAGGGCCCAGGGAAGTGGTCACAGAACCAAGCCTCCTAGAATTTGAGCAATATCTGGATGAAGCCCTTAGTCATATGATTTAGTTTGAGGCAGTTGGCTCCAAGACAGGGTCATGGTTGGGGCACCTGAGAGTCCAGCTTGCCAGACAACTCTTCAAGGGTGAGGCAGGTACAAGGTCAAGCCAAGGAGTCGATTTTTCGATCTAATAAGAAAGATAATATATTTGCCTGTGAAGAATTCCAAAAAGATCCAAAAGCATTTTCTCAAGGCAAAGGAGATGGTATATCTGGCTAATCAGAGATCTAGTAATGATCTCTTCCTTGTTTTTGCTGTTGAATGCATGCATTCACAGAGCATACCAATCCATAAATGGAAGACTGAATGATATAATCACCATTAAGGGTCCTTCAGACACATATTATTTGACAAGCTCAATTTTTTTCTATATACCTAAGGACTTTCATACTCACTCTGAAATAAGTAGAAAAGGAACTGTTAACTAAGGAAGAAATGAGGCCCTCAGGTGTCTTAAGTTGGATATTCAGTACCACTGCTCATTTCATAAAATTTCATTTGTACTATGCTACTACTTTCTAAATTATGTATGGTTATGAACTGATCAGTTGAACACAGGGCTACATTTCCACACATAATGAAAAACATTGAATACAGAGTATGCAGCAGTGTTTCCATAGCTAATTTTCTATCCAAAATTTATTAAGCTTTTTAGGGCTCGTTGTATTGAAATGGAGGAGGTCTTTATAACTTCATTCTTACATTTGCTACTGCACTACATGAATGATGAAATTGTGATTCAGCAGTTGTGGAGAAGACCGCATCTGTCTCATTAAGATACTTACAGTCTAAAAATTTTCTGGAAGGTATGTGATGTCTTATTGAACTGCTGCCAGCAATCTGAAATTCATTTATTCACAAATGAACTTGGCAGTAAAAATTCTAGTTTATACAAGTTTTTATTCTCTCTCTGCACCTTACCTCCAAAACCAATCTTTTGGCATCATTAATATTGTGAGAGAAAAAAAAATACATTAGTGTTCATAATATCATTATGAGCACTTATGGTAGCTTACAAAATTGTTTTAGAATGTACACTGTTGCAAGTACTGTGAAATGTAATCCATATACTCTCTACTTAATTGTATTTAGTATTTTATGAAGGTAGGTTGGGATTTTCCATAAACTGTGAAATATCTTTTTACTTTTATGAGTATAGCTACAACTCTATTGACTTTTCAAAGACCAGACTGCAAACCATTTTTTCATATGTGAAAGTATATTTAAATGAACAAATGTGATCTGAGATCTGCCAGCCAAGGTTGTTGCATAAATTTATTTACTCACACAACTGTCAGCTGGGTGGACTAGCACTGAGCTATCAAGGATCTTAAGTAATTTTTTTTTTACATTGCCTTTCTTGTGGCTATTCAAACAAATTCAGGATGAGTGGCCTTCTGAGCAGGGTGACGGGGTCAGGGAGCAGTGTAATGCCCTGGAAATCCATGATGAATTCGTTCAGGACCTGCTGAGCCACTTGGACACACACAAGTCCATGGGACCGGATGGGAACCATCCTAGGGTGCTGAGAGAACTGGCAGATGAGATGGCCAAGCCGCTCTCCATCATTTTCCTCCAGTCCTGGCTCACCGGTGAGGTCCCAGATGACTGGAAACTGGCCAATGTGGTCCCTATCCATAAGAAAGGTCGGATAGAGGAACCTGGAAACTACAGGCCAGTCAGCCTGACCTCAGTGCCAGGGAAAATGATGGAGCAGATTATCCTGGCGGCAACAACTGCGCACCTGAAGGATGGCCAAGGGCTCGGGACCAGCCAACATGGATTTAGGAGGGGCAGGTCCTGCCTCTCCAACCTGATCTCCTTCTATGATCAGGTGACCCGTCTGGTGGATGTGGGGAGACCTGTGGATGTGGTCTACTTGGTCTTCAGCAAGGCCTTTGACACCGTCCCCCACAGCAAACTCCTGGCTAAGCTGTCAGCTCGTGGCTTGGACCACTACACTCTGTGCTGGGTTAGGAACTGGCTGGAGGGCCAAGCCCAGAGAGTGGTGGTGAATGGTGCCACATCCAGCTGGTGGCCAGTCACCAGTCACACCCCCTAGGGATCAGTACTGGGCCCGGTCCTCTTCAACATCTTCATTGATGATCTGGATGAGGGGATTGAGTCAGTCATCAGCAAATTTGCAGATGACACCAAATTAGGAGCAGATGTTAGTCAGTTAGAGGGTAGAAAGGCTCTGCAGAGGGACCTCGACCGACTGGACAGATGGGCGGAGTCCAACGGGATGGCTTTCAACAAGTCCAAGTGCCGAGTGCTGCACTTTGGCTACGGCAACCCCATGCAGAGCTACAGGCTGGGGTCGGAGTGGCTGGAGAGCTACCAAATGGAGAGGGACCTGGGGGTGCTGATTGACCCCTGCCTAAACATGAGCCAGCAGTGTGCCCAGGTGGCCAAGAAGGCCAATGGCATCCTGGCCTGCATTAGGATTGGTGTGGCCAGCAGGAGCAGGGAGGTCATTGTGCCCCTGTACTCTGCATTGGTTAGGCTGCACCTTGAGTACTGTGTCCAGTTCTGGGCCCCTCAGTTTAAGAAGGACATCGAGACACTTGAACGTGTCCAGAGAAGGGCGACAAGGCTGGGGAGAGGCCTTGAGCACAAGCCCTATGAGGAGAGGCTGAGGGAGCTGGGATTGTTTAGCCTGGAGAAGAGGAGGCTCAGGGGTGACCTCATTGCCCTCTACAACTACCTGAAAGGTGGCTGTAGCCAGGAAGGGGTTGGTCTCTTCTCCCAGCCAACCAGCACCAGAACAAGGGGACACAATCTCAAGCTGCGCCAGGGGAGGTTTAGACTCGAGGTGAGGAGAAAGTTCTTCACAGAGAGAGTCATTGGTCATTGGAATGGGCTGCCCGGGGAGGTGGTGGAGTCACCGTCCCTGGAGGTGTGGCACTTGGTGCTATGGTCTAGCCATGAGGTCTATGGTGATAGCCTGGACTCGATGATCCTCGAGGTCTCTTCCAACCTTAGCGATACTGTGTTACTATGAAATTCATAGTTTTTGATATATACTTTTTAAGTTCATAAGCTTTATTGTTTTTTGGGACATATGCATTTGAACAAGCTTTCTGCTAGTCTGTTTGACCTTTAAAAAAATTTCTACTTAGATTCCTATGATATAAATTTGTGCAAGTTAACCACTTCTATCATGTGCACCAAAACAAGAAAGTCAATAAGAGAGAAATACGTTATTATTTTCCTCATTTCACACTCTCACTAGCACATGGAATACCTCTTCTTTAGATTACACTGATTTTTGTTTTTAAACATACTTTTTTGTTTTTTTAAGTGACATTTTCCTGTGGCTTAAACAACCACTTCTTACAGTTTACCCAAGGTTTAGGCCAGCAAACACAAGCTAGTGTAGCAGGAGACAGGAGAAAGTTTAAAGAAATGCAAAAAGATTACTGGAGGTGATATGAGAGGACTGCAGTTTTTCCACCCTATGTTTAATTTTTTTTCAAACAGACAACATGAAATAATGTGGGAAGTAGTCTTGGTGATAGTGGAATGTAAGAGTTTAAAAGAACACAGATCTTGCGTCTATCTTTGGATAGGCTAGAGACTTTCAGGATGGAAAATGAATATAACTGTCTTCCATGTCTTGAGAGAAGGAACCTCTTCTATAGTTCTACTCATAATTTGCCATGAGAAATCATGGTCAGTGGAAGTTTTTCCATCTGGCCCTATTTTGTACATAAAACTTGAGGAAAAATTTAAAGTGTTTTGGACAACTTCAAATGTGAAGGATAATGTTGCTTAACCAGTGGAAAACATGGAACAGAAAGTAAATATTCATTAGAATCTTCAAATCTAGCTAGGATGCTAAGTTGTGCTTTAATCAAACAAAAGGTACTAGGCTCAATATCAATTTAAATGAATTAAATGTTATAACATTGTGTCTCAGATTTACAGATGCATTACCAAACATAGTTATTTCATGGCAGCTGCCTATATTTTCCTTTTGGGATGTAATAAAGCTAGAATTCACCTTCTTCTAACATGGGTCCACCCTGAAAAATAATATAATACAGGTGAAAAATGATAAATTGTTTGAAGGGAGGAGAGTGAGGAATGCATCCTCATAGTGTGCAAGATGTGTCTGTAAAGTTTAATTCATCCTTTTCCTTCCCTCCCCTTCTCTATTGCTAGTCTCTCCCTTTTCTAGCAATATTCTGAGCAGCGTATCATTTACTTGAAGAAAGGGTGACAGGGACCTTCTGTGGGAAAATGTCACACAGGGACTTGCTTTGACAAATGGATGGGGCTAGGGCTGATTTTGCTGGTGCCTGAGACTGAAGAATTTCTTTTGGGTGGAATAACCAGAGCAGAGTGAAGCATGGGAAGAGCTCAGAAGCAAGTGTGCAGACCAAATCCTGAGCCTGTGTATACAGTTGGGGAAGAGAGGGAGAGCAGATTTGCCTTCACAGAGAAGACGAACACTAACTAAAAACCTTGACCTCATTAGAATTCTGTGTCCAGCTATGGGACCCCCCCAAACAAGTGGGACATAGACCTGCTGGAGCGGGTCCAAAGCAGGGCCACAAAGCAGGTGAGAGGGATGGAGCACCTCTCCTGTGAAGACAGGCTGAAAGAATTGGAGCTGTTCAGCTTGAAGAAAAGGAAGCTCCAGAGAGACCTTGTAAATATCAATATCTGAAGGAGACCTACAGGAAGGCTGAGGAAGGACTGTTTGGAAGGGCATGTAACAATAGGATGAGGATGGATGGTTTTAAACCAGAGCTGAATAGATTTAGGTTGGAAGTTCTTTACACCAAGAGTGGCAAAATACTGGAACAGGTTGCCCAGAGATGTGTTTGAGGCCCCATCTCAGGAGACATTCAAGATCAGACTTGATGTGACCCTGGGCAGGCTGATCTAGTTAGAGATGTCCCTGCTCACTACAGGGGAGTTGGACAAGATGACCTTTGAGGGTCTCTTCCAACTTGATTCAATATGTGAATCTGTAACAAAATTCAGTATGAGCTGTTAATGTGCACTGGCAGCCCAGAAGGCTAGCCACAACCTCGGCTGTACCAAGTGTGACCAACAGGATGAGTAAGGTGATTCTACCCCTCAATTCTGCTCTTGTGAGACCCCACCTGGAGTACTGCTTCCAGTTCTGGTGCACAAGAAGGACATCAAACCTTTGGAGCGGGTCCAGAGGAGGCCATGAACATGATCAGAGAGCTGGAGCACCTTCCCTATGGGGACAGGCTGTGAGAGCTGCACTTGTTCAATCTGGATATGAGGAGTCTCCAGGGAGACCTTATAGCAGCCTTCCAGTACCTGAAGGGGGCTTACAGCAAAGCTGGGAGGGACTTTTATTATATTTCAAAAGTCCTGGCAGTCTGGTGAAGTCCCCACAGACTGGAAAAGGGGAAACATTGCCCCCATCTTCAAAAAGGGCAAGAAGGAGGAACCAGGGAACTACAGGCCAGTCAGTCTCACCTCTGTGCCTGGAAAGATCATGGAACAGATCCTCCTGGAGTCACTGCTCGCTCAAAAGAATAGTGAAGAGGTGATTGGGAACAGTCAGCATGGCTTTGCCAAGGGCAAATCCTGCCTGACCAACCTGGTGGCCTTCTATGAGCAGGTGACAAAATTAATAGATGAGGGGCGAGCAACTGATGTCGTTTACCTGGACCTGAGCAAAGCCTTTGACACTGTCCCACACCACATCCTGGTCTCCAAACTGGTGACACATGGGTTTGATGGGTGGACCACTAGATGGATAAGGAACTGGCTTGATGGCCGCACCCAAAGAGTGGCTGTCAATGGCTCCATGTCCCAGTGGAGGCCAGTGACAAGTGGAGTCCCTCAGGGATCAGTCCTGGGACCTGTCTTATTCAACATCTTTGTGGGGGACATGGACAGTGGCATTGAGTGCACCCTCAGCAAGTTTGCTGATGACACCAAGCTGTGTGGTGCAGCAGACACGCTGGAGGGAAGGGAGGCCATCCAGAGGGACCTTGACAGGCTGGAGAGGTGGACACAGGCCAACCTCATGAAGTTCAATAAGAGCAAGTGCAGGGTCCTGCATCTGGGTCGAGGCAATCCCAGGCACAAATACAGGCTGGGCAGTGACTGGCTGGAGGGTAGCCCTGAGGAGAGAGACTTGGGGGTGCTGGTGGACAAAAAGCTCAACATGAGCTCTCAATGTGCTCTTGCAGCCCGCAAAGCCAATCAGATCCTGGGCTGCATCAGGAGAAGTGTGGCCAGCAGGTCGAGGGAGGTGATCCTCCCCCTCTACTCAGCCCTGGTGAGACCCCACCTGGAGTACTGTGTCCAGTTCTGGAGCCCCTATTACAAGAGGGATGTGGAGGTGCTGGAACGTGTCCAGAGAAGGGCCACGAGGATGATCAGAGGGCTGGAGCACCTCTCCTATGAGGACAGACTGAAGGAGTTGGGGCTGTACAGTCTGCAGAAGAGAAGGCTCCGAGGTGACCTAATTGTCGCCTTCCAGTATCTGAAGGGGGCCTACAGGAAGGCTGGGGAAGGACTTCTCAGGATCTCAGGTAGTGATAGGACTAGGGGGAATGGCATGAAGCTGGAGGTGGGGAGATTCAGGCTGGATGTGAGGAGGAGGTTCTTCACCATGAGAGTGGTGAAACCCTGGAATGGGTTGTCCAGGGAGGTGGTCGAGGCCCCGTCCCTGGAGGTGTTTAAGAGCAGGCTGGATGAGGCTCTGTCCAGCCTGATCTAGTGTGGGGTGTCCCTGGCCATGGCAGGGGGGTTGGAACTAGATGATCCTTGTGGTCCCTTCCAACCCTGAATGAAACTATGAAACTATGAAACTATGACTTTTTACAAGGGCTTGCAGTGATAGGATTGAGGGCAAATGGCTTTTAGCTGAAAGAGGGTGGATTTAGACTGGACATTAGGAAAAAAAAAATTACAATGTGGGAGCAAGACACTGGAACAGGTTGCCCGAGGAAGTTGTAGATATCCCCTCCCTGGAGGTGTTTAAGGCCAGGTTGGACAGGGCCTTGAGCAGCCTGGTATAGTGAAAGGTGTCCCTGCCCATGGTGGGGTTGGGGGGGATTGGAACTAGGTGATTTTTAAGGTCCCTTCCAATCCAAACCACTCTGTGATTTTGCAGGGTCCCTTCTGCTATCTGTGAAAGCACATAAGTAGAGGACAATGCAATTAGTAGCCAATGGAGCGCAATGCTTGGTGACCTGTTGACACAGAAGATCAGATTTTGAGAAGGAATATCATGTGCAAAAGTACTCTCTATTAAATTATCCATTGCTGCTCTTTGCCAGTTCCTTAAAAGCAGATCATAACTCTTATCATTACAAGGATTTCTGTTACAATAGGCAAGCTATGGTTAATTGAGGTTGACTTCCTCTTCTGATTTTCCTTTTCTGTCATAAACACAGAAAAAGTGGTTTTATTCTATGTGGCATTATTTACTAAAATGATTAAAATAATTTCTAAGACTTCTATTTGCCTCTGTACAGATCCTTTCAATTATTGGTTGGATAGTTGGTTTGTTTATGTGTGAATTTACACTGACATAATAATTTTCCCTTAATGTCACCATTAGTAGTTTGCTTGCTTTCCTGTATTATTTTAAAAAGAATCTGCTGAATATACTTATAAGGCAGTCAAAACAATGTTTTTAAATCCACTTGCCTTTAATTTAAGATGACATCTGGCTTCCTTTGTAGTCATGAGAAGAGAGATTCTCCTCTGAAACATGATTCATCCTCCTCTAATTGTCTATTACCTTCTGTGCTCTGACTATAACAGACTTAACTCATCCAGAAGGCTTAGTTTCTTGACCATAATGGAGATTACATTTACGAAAGTATCATACTAAGAAATATCAACAGATTTTTCTTAACAGGTGCCTCAAATAGCATTAAGAACATTAACAAAGTAATGTCTTTATGGAGTTTAAGTGATTTCAAAGATAGACAAAACCTGCACATGCTTTAGAATCACAACTGTATTCCCTAATTATTGTATTAACCCTATTAGAGATGCTAACTTGGATTCCAGTAGAGACAATGTGAGAATCAAGCTTCTTAATTCTAAATTTCTTTTAAGATAGTCTTTTGTTTCCTAACTGACTGATATTTTCCACAACTAAATATGCTTTCAACACTTTCTTCAATAATTGTGGTGGTGTTATATAACTGTTTTTCTGGACCACTATCAGAAAGGAATAATAATTGAAAATTGCTGCACATGCAGTGTGAGGTCTCAATTAGCATCTTAGGACAGCAACTGTTCAGTTGCCACTGAACACAGGCCTAATCCCAAAAATCAAAAATGGTAGAGGAATCCTTTTGCATTCTTTAAAAGGAAGCATAATATTAAGAATCATAATAATTCATTATGTATCAATTAAATTACTTCTGGCTAGCATCCCTTATGGCAACCTGAGGATGGTTTGCAAGCATTTGATTCTATATTTGCAGCTTTCTATGCCTTTCCTTTTGTTGTATGCAGCAGAAGTCAGTCACAGTAGACTGTTTGGGCAGATTTTGGAAAGATAAGTATCATTCCTATGCTACAGCATAATGGTTAATGAATATATTACTGTTGTTGACTTAAGCATAGAAGCCTGCTTATTCTCATTCCTAGATTTTACTAACTTCCTAATTGGTAGATAAATATTTCTGTGTATGTTTTCAAAGTCAAAGGTTAAAGTATAGAGTTTTTCATCCATTTTGGCAAAGGTGATGATAAGGTGAAACGGCCAGTTAAAACAGCAAGTAATTAATTGAGTCTCTCTGTTAACAGGAAGAAGGTCAAGTGCACATAACTATTGTGATCACAGTCTGCATTACAAGCAGCTGAGTCATTTAACCTCAAATTGGTCAGATTGGAAGGCTGAGAACCAATTAAGTGAGATTTTACTTCAAAATGGTAGCTATGCTTCTGAGTTACTGTAGTATTTTGGAGGGGTTTTTGAGTGACTTGTCATATAGCTTGGCAGTACCAATTAGTTTTATTGCACTGAAACATTTAAATTAGACTTTTGAATTTTCCTTTTAGTTTTTGTATTCTTACCTCACTTTAGCAAACTATCTCAAGATAATTTCAAATTAAGATGTACTTGATTATTCTTTTCCTTTCTGTCTTTACTTTGTCTTGTATGTGGTGTGGAGAGTTTTTCAGATGCAGTTTTGATTGTTGGATTGAAACATTAGAAAGGCTTGGTTCATTAGGTCATGCAGGAATGATATATCTAGTTTACACTGGAGAGAGCCCATGTTTATCCACTGACAAAAGTCCAAATGAATTGTGAAAAATGCTGAAAATCTTCTGCTACTGATACCTCATCTAACAATGAGAAAGCAACTATATAACATGCTGTAGGTATACCAGAGAAAACTCAGCTGCTTTGAAAATATACAGACCTTTATTTGTTTCCTTCCAACCCCTTCTTCATCTTAATATAAGAAATCATTGCTAAATAACATCTGGTACCAGAAGAAACATTATTGATGGATGTTGACCATGTAAGCTAGGTTTTTTATTATCCTTGGAGAAATACTTTCCTACTCTTGTTTGAAAACTCAGTACTGGAGAGGATCTAAGAAATGGGGTCTGTGAGAACAGGAAAGAAGGAACAAGCACGGTTATTCAAGAATTGCTTGAGAAAATCATTCACATGTTCTAATTATTACATGGCTACATGGCAAAGAGTATGACTTCTTTACTCTACAGGAAGTGGAGGGAAGGACAGGTAGAACAGGGGGAATACAAGGAAGCTGCCCGAGCAGCAAGAGTCCTGGTCAGGAAAGCCAAAGCAGAGTTTGAGTTGAATCTAGCCAGGGAGATTAAAGGGAATACTAAGAACTTTTACAGGTATATTAATGGGAAGAAGAAGACTAGGGAAGGTGTGGGCCCCCTCAGAAAAGAAAATGGTGACATGGTCACCTGTGATGAGGAAAAGGCTGAGGTACTTAATAACTTCTTTACCTCAGTCTTCACTGCAAGGGCCTCTAGCCACACTCCTGATGTTATGGAAGTCAAAGCCAGGGACAGGGAGGAAGAACTGCCCATTGTAAGTGCAGATCAGGTTCGTGATCATCTGAAGAACCTGAAAGTGTTCAAGTCCATGGGACCCGACGGGTTACACCCACGGGTACTGAGAGAACTGGCAGATGAGGTTGCTAAACCCCTCTCTATTATATTTCAAAAGTCCTGGCAGTCTGGTGAAGTCCCCACAGACTGGAAAAGGGGAAACATTGCCCCCATCTTCAAAAAGGGCAAGAAGGAGGAACCAGGGAACTACAGGCCAGTCAGTCTCACCTCTGTGCCTGGAAAGATCATGGAGCAGATCCTCCTGGAGTCACTACTCGCTCAAAAGAATAGTGAAGAGGTGATTGGGAACAGTCAGCATGGCTTTGCCAAGGGCAAATCCTGCCTGACCAACCTGGTTGCCTTCTATGAGCAGGTGACAAAATTAATAGATGAGGGGTGAGCAACTGATGTCGTTTACCTGGACCTGAGCAAAGCCTTCGACACTGTCCCGCACCACATCCTGGTCTCCAAACTGGTGACACATGGGTTTGATTGGTGGACCACTAGATGGATAAGGAACTGGCTTGATGGCCGCACCCAAAGAGTGGCTGTCAATGGCTCCATGTCCCAGTGGAGGCCAGTGACAAGTGGAGTCCCTCAGGGATCAGTCCTGGGACCTATCTTATTCAACATCTTTGTGGGGGACATGGACAGTGGCATTGAGTGCACCCTCAGCAAGTTTGCTGATGACACCAAGCTGTGTGGTGCAGCAGACACGCTGGAGGGAAGGGAGGCCATCCAGAGGGACCTTGACAGACTGGAGAGGTGGGCACAGGCCAACCTCATGAAGTTCAATAAGAGCAAGTGCAGGGTCCTGCATCTGGGTCGAGGCAATCCCAGGCACAAATACAGGCTAGGCAGTGACTGGCTGGAGGATAGCCCTGAGGAGAGAGACTTGGGGGTGCTGGTGGACAAAAAGCTCAACATGAGCTCTCAGTGTGCACTTGCAGCCCGCAAAGCCAATCAGATCCTGGGCTGCATCAGGAGAAGTGTGGCTAGCAGGTCGAGGGAGGTGATCCTCCCCCTCTACTCAGCCCTGGTGAGACCCCACCTGGAGTACTGTGTCCAGTTCTGGAGCCCCTATTACAAGAGGGATGTGGAGGTGCTGGAACGTGTCCAGAGAAGGGCCACGAGGATGATCAGAGGGCTGGAGCACCTCTCCTATGAGGACAGACTGAAGGAGTTGGGGCTGTTCAGTCTGCAGAAGAGAAGGCTCCGAGGTGACCTAATTGTCGCCTTCCAGTATCTGAAGGGGGCCTACAGGAAGGCTGGGGAAGGACTTCTCAGGATATCAGGTAGTGATAGGACTAGGGGGAATGGAATGAAGCTGGAGGTGGGGAGATTCAGGCTGGATGTGAGGAGGAGGTTCTTCACCATGAGAGTGGTGAAACCCTGGAATGGGTTGTCCAGGGAGGTGGTCGAGGCCCCGTCCCTGGGGGTGTTTAAGAGCAGGCTGGATGAGGCTCTGTCCAGCCTGATCTAGTGTGGAGTGTCCCTGCCCATGGCAGGGGGGTTGGAGCTGGATGATCCTTGTGGTCCCTTCCAACCCTGAATGAAACTATGAAACTATGAAACTACTGAGGCTTTGTGCAGGTGATATATTCAGATTGTTATTTGTCTTTAGAGATTGCTCAGGATTCATCATGAAGTTTCAAGGAAGCAGTATTCAGTATCACTAAGGTTGGAAGAGACCTCAAAGATCATCAAGTCCAACCTGTCACCACAGACCTCATGACTAGAGTAGAGAGGACACTACTGCCCACTGCAGGCTTGAACTCAGGACCTTCCCATTAAGGGTCTTATGCACTACCAACTGAGCCACAATGCTGCCCCATAAGCATTGTTGTAGGTTACATGCAAACAGTATAAAATTTAATAAAAATAAAATGCTACCTTTCCATGCAATCTACAGTTATTATAAACCACTACTACAAGAAACAAAATGTTTCTTGGCAGCAATTTTGCTTTTAAGCAAAGGTTTCACTAAGAAATGCTAATGTAATGTGGACTTAAATTAAGAATTACAGGATATTATTAGAAATACAGTCTTCCTCATATTTTTAATTATATATTTGTACATATTTTCCACTGGAGCTGCTGAACAAATCAAGCATCACTGGAACTTATGCCTAACAGTTGGTGCAGCTGCTGTCTCAAGCACTTGTTTTGTAAATTGTGGCTGAAAATGGTGAATGTTCAAAATGATTTATTAAATCAGTATTTATTAGGACAGGGGCCTACTTCCTCAAATTTAGCCCAGAGGAAATCCAGGAGCAATTGAATGTTTTCCATTGCTCTCATTATCTACTAGCGTTGTCAAAATTACAAAGGATTTCTACATAGCATTTCTATTTGAAAAAAAAAATAATATTAGTTATCTCTTTCACTTCCTTTAAAGTTATAACACTGTTTAAGGTCAAAACTCTTTCAAATATTACTATTGACAGACAAGCATGGACTCAAATTCTATAGCGCGGAATACCATTTGGAAAATGCCCCTTTAGCAGTTGAAAGGGAAGAAAGACAAAGAAGAAATACAAATGACTCCAAGACTTGCAATAAATTTCCAGCATTTAAAACAAAGAGAAGGGCCTTAGAAATATTTTGTCCAAGCAAAATGATTATGTGCTTTTTTTCTCATTCTGTCAGTTGAAGCAAAAATATGTTTAAGGTCAGTCAATTCAGAAATAGGTTTTATCAGGCAAACTTGCCATATGTTTTGTCAATAAAATTACAAAACAGCTAGATAAATAAGATTTTGATACAGGCCACAATATACTATATGTGGTTTCTTCAAGATGACTTTTAGCTACCACTTATTATCCTCATCTAGAAAGTTCATTTTTATGGAATTAATGTGGAGCACACGAGGCACATTATAAACAGGCTTGGTTCTACTGTTAAGATGTAGATATGGTTGGAGGAAATATGTAGCTGGTAATAGTTCTGGGAGATTGCCTTATGATCCAAAGGTAGGTAGTAGTTTTGTCAATAGGCTTCACAATCATTGACTAGACTTGCAAGATTGCTTGCAGAGATAGACAGACATAATGAGGGAGCCATGTCATTACAGCATGACCTGAACAACGTGGTTACTATGCAAACCCATGCTTTACAGAAGGTGAAGTGCAAGTAGTAATCAAAACTTTACTGGTTTACTGTTTTAGTTAGGGTTTTATTAAGGGAAGGGTTTAGATGTCACTTGAGTATTTTTGACACTAGCTCAGGATGAAAAGGATGAGCTTATTGCATGATTATACAAAATAAATGGAATATTAAGAAATAGTAAAGGGATTTTACATTGAACCAGCATAATAAAGCCAGGCTACTCTACTTAATTTGTTGTTAAGTAGAGTATTAATCCAAGCTGAATAATACTAGGGTCTCATGTCAGTGTACCTTAAAGTAAATGGAAATGCTGGAGGAAGTTTGAAGTATGGCCACAAAAATGGTAGCTCTTGAACTGGTAAACTAACTGTATGCTAAGAATTTTAAGCAGTTCTAGATGACAAGTCCAGGAGAAATTTGATATGAAATGTTGTGCCTAAATGTTTCTGCAAGAAGAAGAAATAAGATGTTGAGAGTTTCTCTGTCTTGGAGGAGAAGGCATGAAGTTAAAATTGAAGTTGGATAAATAATACAGTTTTGAATAGAGATGCAATTTCCTAATAGCAAGGATAATTAAACTTTGGGGTAATGTCTCTGGATGCTAGTCCCATTGTCACTCAGAATGTTTGAGACTTGATGTCATAACCTTCTCTCAGAACATTCTATAATAGATTTCAGTAGTATTCAAAGAGACAGAAAAACTGTTAATTAAGGTGATTGGTATGGTCTCTTCTGGCATTAGAGCCTGCATCTCCAGACAGAAGATGTTGGTTTTTATGGTATCATCATAATGCTTCATATGTTTGAATAAGCATGAAGACTGTACATACATTTATGTTGTAAGGCACCTCTTGTGGTTATCTAGTACTAAGGCAGATTCAACTCTGAAGTTGGGTCAGGCTGCTCTGAGCCTTGTCCAGGTGAATTCTGAGTGCCTTTGTGATTTCCCAGCCTCTTTGGGCAACCTGCACCACTGCTTAACCACATGCAATGTGAGAATTTTTCTGGTATCCAACTGGAATTTTCCTTGGTGTAACTCATGCTGTTTCCTTACCTCCATCACCAGTGAGATAGATGACAATAGCAGTTACACTCTTTGCCTCATCTCTAATCTGCACAAACTCTTATTTCCTTAGCCACTGCTCTGTTAGTCTTCTATTAGTGTTATTTTGGTGGTTCATCACTTTTTTCCAGTTGTGTGTTTGTGGGTCTAAACTGGACACAGATATCAGACCTAGTTACTGGATACATCTAATGAGGTAATTCCATGTAACAGAAACTGAAAACAGAAATGACAGAGAAAACAGCTCTAGGTGTTTTCTGGGTTTCCAGAAGACTCAAGGAGGCATTAACAATTTTTTCATCCTGAAGCAATTCTGGAAATTCCCAGAAGTTGAAATCAAGTCTAAGCTGGAGGTTTTGATCAGGCAGGAATTAGGTTTGATAAATGCAGAGGCCACTAAGTGAATGGCTTGGATCACAGTGTTAGACTAAGAACTCAAAAAATCTCTTTATCTTGTTTTAGGGAGAAAAAAAAATCTTGTATTTTGTAGAATTTATTTAATTAGACTTTACTGTTATTCAAATCTAACTGCTTTCTTCTTTTTTTGTGATAGCTATTGTGCTAATATCAGTTGAAAAATACAATTACTTTTGGGGTGCCTACATTATGTCTGAGCATCAAACATTGTGTTTAATCATTATCCTGAACTGATAGGTTACTTTTTTTGATTTATCACAGAGACTGCACGCTCAGCAGGGAATGATATCACATGGCATTTGGGGATACATGTTAGTATATGGAAATGAATCATCTTCTTTCACTTATCTTGCTGGGATCTTAAGATATAGCCTAAAAAATATCTCTCTGTCTCTAAAAGCCTGTTGAAACTTCAGTTTCAAGCTCCTGAATATGATTTGCTGTAAGCACATTTTAGAGGAGTGTAGTTCTACAACTCAAAGAATGAGAGTCAAATCATACATACAAAAGTGGCAACATAATGAAAATTTCATGATCGATCACACATTAATTAGTTAACTGAGTAATTATTTACTGTTGGGCTAATCAGTGGCCAAATGATGGAAAGGAGGATGTTTAGAAGCAATATTGTGACTGAAGTACTCAGTTGCTCAATCAGGAAACACAACAGCCTTCAAAGGACTGTCAGCATTTGTATCTGACATTTGCTTGCTAAACAGTGGATTTCCTGCTGGCTGTGTCATTCTTCTTGTCTTATCTTGCAAACATGCTTTGTAGTACTGCAATGCCACACTGTTCAGTAGAGTTGCACGTAGAAGCATGGATGGTGTCTATAAATACGTGTCTGTATGTATGTTTTTTTTTTGTAAGAGATAATGAAATGTTTGGTTTAGCATAAAGAAATGTTTCATTTTTATTGTAGAAGAGATATTGAGTAATAGGTAGGAAAGGTTGTCAGTGTCTTCGTGAAATAGAGCAGTATCACTTGCTAATAGAGATTCAAACATTATTCTATTCCTTCTCAAGAAGCAATCTTTCTTATGAAGTTGTGAACTATTAGTTCTTCAGTCTCTGGGTTTTGAGCATACATCACTGATAAAACTCAAATGATGCTAATCGATCATTCTCCATACTAGTCAATATTTTCTCTCCATAATGATATTCGGTGTCTCCAGCTCCAAAAAGCTGTTTTGGTTTGGTTTTGTTGTTTGTGGGTTTTGTTTGTTTGTTTGTTTTGGCATTTGGTGTGGTTTTGTGGTTTTTGTTTTTGTTTTTAATGGAAATGAAAACGAACTCTTTGCAGAACTAAGTGGGAGAGGGAGATTTCCTATGTATTCTGCTTTTGTTTTTTCAGCAGTCAACAATTAGATAAAAGGATACCTGCTCCAGAATAGTTTGTAGGCTGAAGGTTAGATTATTGTGTCTTTAAGTACTTCTTGTGGGTGAATAAGGAACTGGAATCTGCCCTAATCACCTCTACTTAACCTTTCCCTCTGAATTCCTTTTCAAACAAATGACTGAATGTGAGAGGCTTTGATCTAAAGTTAGTGATACAGGGATGACGTGGTCATTTTTTTTTTCTCTGTATTTTGCCGTGGTGGAATTGGTAATTAGTTTTTGACGAAAGTTGGGTGTGGTTGTAAAACTATACAGCTCAAAGTCAATATAGAATAAGAAAAAAAATATAGGTTTAGCAGGAGAAGCTAGGATTATTTCCAGAAGCTAATTGTGGCAAATTGCTTGTGCTGAGTATCATAGTATCAGTCAGGGTTGGAAGGGAACACAAGGATCATCTAGTTCCAACCCCCCTGCCATGGGCAGGGACACCCCACACTACATCAGGCTGGCCAGAGCCTCATCCAGCCTGGTCTTAAACACCTCCAGGGATGGGGCCTCAACCACCTTCCTGGACAACCCATTCCAGGGCTTCACCACTCTCATGGGGAAGAACTTCCTCCTCACATCCAGCCTGAATCTCCCCACCTCCATTCCCCCTAGTCCTATCACTACCTGATAATCTGAGAATTCCCTCCCCAGCCTTCCTGTAGGCCCCCTTCAGATACTGAAAGGCCACAATTAGGTCACCTCGGAGCCTTCTCTTCTCCAGACTGAACAGCCCCAACTCCCTCAGTCTGTCCTCATAGGGGCTCCAGAACTGGACGCAGTACTCCAGGTGGGGTCTCACCAGAGCTGAGTAGAGGGGGAGAATCATCTCCCTTGACCTGCTGGCCACACTTCTCCTGATGAAGTCCAGGATCTGATTGGCTTTGTGGGCTGGAAGTGCACATTGAGAGCTCATGTTGAGCTTCTTGTCCACCAGCAGTTGGTAAGACTGCACCTGGGAAACCACAAACACACACATACCAAGTGTCTAATGTTCTCTTGGTAAATTGTTTATCTTAAAACTCTGGATTTTGATGTCGTGGTTCCCATCTTTGTGCATCAGGCTGAGATTTCTTCATTGTGCTGTGCATAAACTTAAAGTTTGGTACAAATTAGAGGTTGTTGCTAAGGCAGAGTGAATTGCTCCATTGTCAGAAAGTATTTGAGATAGGGAGGATGTATTTCTTTTGTTCTATAATTTGAAGCCAGCCATTAGGTGACCTGTAGGTGAAGTTTAAATAATTGTTTTTTGACTAAAGACATACTTACCAGTCTTGGATGCTACACAGGCCATTGCTTTCCTTTTATATTAAAATGTCATCAGTCTCCCGAGGTACATGAAAAAGGAATACTGGTATTTGAAGAGAAATTGGTAACAATTAATTGTCCTCAAACTTGGTGGTTTGAGGGACACACCACTAGACTTGCCTGTTTTCCACTTTTCTTCGTGGAAAAGGAAAATTGACTATGAGTGGCATGGTCATTGAAGAAGTGGGTTTATTTTTTTCCTAGTGAATTCCTCACCTGTTGCTAACTGCTGCTTGTGCATTAATATTTTTAACATGCTTGAGATTTTCATAGTCATCCTGAGAGTTTCTGCTTGAATTGCTGTCCTTAATACCTGCTTATGTGTAGATGAAGAAATATTTTTACTGAGGAAGATGTAAGCTAAACTCTTTGAGAAGCGAATCTGGAAACTGGTCAAGGAATGGTGACTGACCTGGGAAATGTCAGATATGCATCTCGCTGGCAAACGTACAAATAGTTGTTATTAGTTCATAGTAATGATATTTATGAACTCTGAAATCTGTCTTTGGGGGACAACATATATTCACTGTGATTAAGAAATCTCATTTCTTCCCACCTGATCATCAAGACCCCACTTCCTCAGTTTAGCTGCAAGGATGCTGAGGGAGACAGTGTCAAATGCTTTACTGAAATCAAGATAAACCACATCCACTGCTCTATCCACCTGGTTATGTCCTCATAAAAGGCCATCAGGTTGGCAAACATGACTTCCCTTTGATAAAACCATGTTGACTGCTCCTAATGGCCCTCTTGTCCTCTATGTGCCTAAGGACAGTACCAAGGTGAAGTTGCTCCATTACCTTTGTAATAACTATGTAAAAGAAATTCCTTGAAGTCTTCCCAATACATTATGTGTTTTGGTTAAATATGTCATTACTAGCAGATGACTAACCATTCTTAGAATAAGTGCTCCTATCTCAGATTTAGAATGATGTTTACTCAAGGTCATTCCAACTTTTTTTTTCAGGAGGCAGGCAAATTAAGGGAGAGGTCAGTAATTACAGTACAATATATGCATACTAATCAAGTCAAAGTGCTTACATGGGGAATTTCAAAGTACCTTTGAAACTAAGTTGTTAAACTGGAAGAGAGTTTTGAAAGAGCAAGCTTAATATTTGTTTTCATTCGCTCTGTAAGAAATACACACTTCCTCACGTGCATTATGCATTATTATTATTTCCATTACTTGAATTTTATAAGAAAATATTACAATCTAAATCTAAATGAATTAAAGATTAAATCAATTAACATTAAAGGTGGTTTTTTTTTGTAAATATATTTATTTTATAATAGCTTGTAATAATAATGGCTTTCTAAGACTGTGCTGTGATTGAGTGTAAGAGGTGGTCAATGCTCAAATGAGTTTGCACTGAAGCCTGCAAGGGAGCAGCGCTGTGGATACTCCATATATTTAAACCATATGTGCATCCAAAGCTTGATTAATTCATCCCAAGACTAACATGTAGAATCTTACAAAAATGTGTGTTCTTAGCCTTGGAAAGAAGATGAAAGTCAAGACCGAACTGGAATATACAGCTCTTTGGTTAAAGTTAATGCTAAATAAAATATTACTGTAAATGATGTTATGATTTGAAAATTCCAGTGATAAGTGAGGAATCAAACTATGGTCTCTATGAATGTTCAGTGCTCCACACTGCTTGTGAAGGAAAGGGGTTTCAGGCTTGGTAAGTGTAAAATGGAACAAGTTTTTTTTCTGAATTCAAAATGATGCTTCTTGAAATACAAATAAATTTCAATTACATTGATGCACACAAAAACCCAAGACACTTTTTAAAATGTTTGAAATAATTTGTTTAGCTTGATATTAAAGAAAATTGAGTAAGCCTGGAACTCTTTCTAAATTTTGGAGCTGAAAGGGAAATGCAAATGCCTTTAGTCGTGCAGTAGTGTGGGTGTGTTTTTCATACAGCCTCATCTCTGCTACACTTTTTAATGAGATGTGGTCTTAGTGTGCTACCACTTGACCAGAAATGAGAATGTCATGGCCAGTGTTTTTAGGCATGAAAACTGTAATATCAGACTCTTATGACTGAATGTCTAGCAGGCTGTACTTAAGAGGCTAATATAGAGAACTCAGCAGCAGCAGAAAATCAAACCCATTTGTTCATTCAATGACTTCCCTAAATAAAAGTAGCAAATAAAAAGAATCTTTTAAAGAACATGGAAATACTCTACTAAGTTTGCATAGTTAAATAATTAAAAGTGTAGAATGACAAGAAAGAAAAAAAAGAGGTAAAGTGTATAGAGAGGACAGAAATTTTATGGTTCATATATTTCTACATTAAGCTGTCAAACTATGCTAGAATAACATATCTGGTAGTTCTACCTATTAATATTCATCCAGGAATTTGAAGGATTCAGGCTGGGCATGCAAGCTGAGCATTACTTTCTCATAGCCCTGTGTAATGCAAGATAAGAATCCACTCAGTAAAACATGCTTGTAGGAAAAATAACAGAGTGAAAACATTGTATGGCATTAAGAATCTTTGGACATAGCTAAAACATGAAGAAAGTATTGCAACTATTTTTTCAAACTTCCACAACTTTCTAGGCAAGGTTTACCTAAATTATCACTAGATATTAATAAAATAGGGAGGTTTGTGGTGAAATGTATGGTGATTATTGTGGTGTTTGTAAACAGGTGATTTTTAAGTATCAGCTTTTCAGTAATGGTTGGCAGTGAAAATGATTACAGGTAGTGTCACCTCAGCATGGAACACTATGGTTGATGCTATATCAAGGAGAGCATAGAATCTCCTGATAACTTTACTGGTATCTATTTCTTTGTGGAATTTCTTCTAATTTTCTTAAAACAACAGGAACATTACTGATTGTATAACCTTATCCTTTGCCTCAGGTCTCCTAGAAACCCTGAACAGAAGATCATTAAACGAGTGATTGCTCTTGAAGGAGACATTATCAAGTAAGTATTTTAAGCCCTAGTCTTTGAGTCTTTATAGGAATAGTGCAGCTTTTCAGTGGATTTTAAATCAGTATCCCAGACAACAAGAACTTTCTAGTATTTTCTATCTCTTCTTAACAGCAATGTCAGCATTGTACCTGTCTCCTTTTTAATGAGAGGAGACATGCTACACAGAACTGCTCCCTGTCTCATGAAAGCTACCTGGTTGGCAAATAATGTATGTTTCTTAGAATATCTCTGCCACATATCAAGGCTGGTAATTGTACAGCAGTTGTTAAATGAAATGATAGGGTTGAGGTTTTTCTTTCAGAGTTTCTGTTTCATACTGTGGTTGGAAAAAAAGTGGGGTCCTTTTTAATTGTTTTTTATTTGCTTGTTTGTTTCAGGTTTCTTTAGTTTGTGCTGGTTTAAATTTTAGTTTAGAGACAGAGGATCTTCATAGATAACAGTCTTCACTGCAGTGTGTAGGAATCTGTAGGGAATATGGTGGAACTCATTTGGAGTAAATTATTCTATCAAAAAAAAAATGTAGCAAGAGTGGGCTCTAGAGTACTTAAAGATTTGGTTTATTCTGGCAGGTAGGCCTTCTTACTGGGGCTGGATAGAAATAAATTAGTAAATGTAAATAAAATGTTTCTGGGGAACAGTAGGATTTTGATGAAAACACTTGGTTGAAAAGTTGGGGGTTTTTCCCCAGGTACAGAAAAGAATTGGCATAGAACTGCAAGGATAAATCCCTGAATGACTGTGAGACCTCTCAGCCAATATGGCAGACGGAGACTGAATTCATTTAAATAATGATTCTTGCTCTCATGTAGTGAACACTTAGTATTTGGCAGCTGCAATTCAAACCAATGATTTGAGTGTGTTCTGAGTGGGACCTACTTAATAGAAGCAAGTGGTAGACTTTTGGACACCATGGAACATATCTATGTCTTTTTTATTTTCCCCTCTTTCAGTCAATATAATTTCTGTTTTATTGAAAAATTCTCAGTCATCTCAGTTTGAGAAAGGAAAACAACTTCTGACATCTTTGAAGCAAAATACCTGAAATAACAGACACTAAGTATATAATGTGATGTCTAAAAACTATGGACATCTGCAGCTATAATTAGCTATATCTTTAAAGAATTAAAAGCACAGAGTAGTGTGTGCCGCTGAATTATGCCTTTTATAGACCTATGTCCTTGAAAAGGTACTTGGTGTAGTGATACTGGTGGTGTAATTCTTATAAGTGATAAGACTGGTAGTTGTGATTCAATATTCCTCATTCATTTCTATAGCAATGTCAGAAAGCTACAGCAATATAAGGCAACTTCTAGTGTCAGTTTTCACTGTTCTATATTATTAACATTTGTCTGAATTTTTGAAGCTGAATGTAGTTTTGGTAACACAGAAGACATTTAGTGACTTAAATTCCAGCTGCAGAAAATTGATTATGCTGTACATTCAAATACCTGAAGACTCTGAACTTCTCATTGACTTCTGGGGGTGTTCTTGGCCATATGGACAAAGGTGTGGAGCCTAACAGTGAGAGTGTGTGCAAAGTACTGATGACCCTGTAAGTTAGTGAATCACTTATGGGCACAGAAAACTGTATGATGATCCTCATTTTTCTTTGGTAAAACACAGTAGACTAATTTGTTGATATAAATATTAGTCTTAGTAATTCAGATGTGCATTTTCTTCTGTTTGAAAACATGAGGATTGTCCCAGTGCTTTTTGAATTTACGATAAAGCATAAATTATTGGACTACTATAATTTGGTTTTATTACATATAATTAATCCTTAATTCTAGGTGTGTAGGAAATGTAAGTAATACTTGTCACTTTTCGTAGCACTAGAGTAAAGCAAAATTTTAGATAGTGATAAAACAGCAAACCTGGCAAGATTTTTCTAGATTTTGGTGTTTTTTTTATGATGATGCTGCAAGCAGATATATGGTGAAGATATTTGTGACTGAAACAGGCAATTGGTAACTGAAAGCCTGTGTAGAAATCCTAAATAGAAGACTTCTTGACTTGATGTCTGAAGATAGTTGGTATTACAAACCAAAGATTTTGTTTTGATTCCTTAAGATACTTTGCTTTTGTATTTTTATATATTGAATTATTCCTTATCAGCATAGAATGCCTTGAATGAAACTGATAGTAACATAGATCTTGTACAAAAATGTATCTGAAAATATGAGATTTTCCCCCCATTGTTCTGACTCTTTTTTGGTATAAGTGAAATGTGATGCACACCTAATGCATATTGAACTTAGAGGAATGTTTGACCATCCTCTTTCCTTATATAAAGTTTTTGTATGCCTGTATGCTAAAACCCCCACTTCATTAAGCCCTTTTGTCTTTAGTGTTCCACTGATCAATCAGAATTCCTTATTGCTGAGAAGTCACCCAGTCTTATTACAGAGCAGTTGTTTCAGTTCCAGGGTACACAAAAATGGGAATCATCACTTAGATAGAATGGGTTGTCCAGGGAGGTGGTCGAGGCCCTGTCCCTGGAGGTGTTTAAGAGCAGGCTGGATGAGGCTCTGTCCAGCCTGATCTAGTGTGGGGTGTCCGTGCCCATGGCAGGGGGGTTGGAACTAGATGATCCTTGTGTTCCCTTCCAACCCTGAATGATACTATGATACTATGATATAGTGGTGATCCAGCACACGTGTGCCTGTTTCTGGGTACAGTGGCTCTGCAGAAAGGTTGTACAGAGAGTTGTGTTGTGTTGGACATTTTATCTGGAAGGTCAGTACCATGTACAAATTCTGTTTTGCTCAGCAAATTTTGCTTGGTGTCATGTGACAGAATTAATACATGTTTCCAATGGTGAGTCTTCCAGTCTCATTGTGAAAAAGGTTTGTAAATTGTCAGTTGAAAGGTGTCTATCTCCATGAGATAGATGATAGATGATATGGTCTGTGAGTTTGTAGTTATGCTTTCATAAGTGAATGAAGTATCTTTATTCACTGTATTTGGTGCATGATCCCAGATAATTTGTCACAAGAAATCTGTGTTTTCATATTGTATAATTGAAAGTAAGTTAGTTAGCATTTCATAATTTGTTAATTACTGAATGTAATGAAAGAACAATTAGGCAGAGTCATTAGTATCACATGAAATATTCCTTATATTTTTTTCTTGAGTTCAGGTGTTATGACTCTACAGTAGAAAAATCCTGGTTTTCAGTTATTCTTTTCTAAAACAATTGAATAAGATAAAAATTGTGACATTTTGAAAATAACAATGACAGGCTTCTAGTTTTTTAAAAGGAATGGAGGTGAGAGATCCAGAAGAGGTCTATTTTGACCTTTCATTATGGAATAAATGCTACTTTACTTCCTGAACTGTGCTGTGAGGGATTGAAAAATGCTGCAAACTCTCTGAATCAAAATTCTAGTATTTAAAATTTCTGTGCTTCCTTCCAATCTAGTTGATTGGTCAGGTGAAGTGAGCTTGGAAGTGTCATGTAAATCTCTGGAAGCGTGTGGTATGTGCCACAAACCTATAACAGGCAATTTAATTTGGATAAGCTGTAGAACTTCCTCCTCAAAAGCATTTAAAAAGCAGACAGAAAATCACCATTCAGCCCTTGAGAATGAATCTATAGGTCAGCTCACATAGCTAGTATTGCAAAGGGTAGCTCCCATACATGAGGTTGTTTTGTCTCCCATAGATTCACAGGAGAATTAACTTTATGCAGGTTACTGTAGACAATTTAAATGTTAATTCTTCCAAAGGCCGTATTTTAAAAGTTAATATAATCTAATTTGTTAAAAATTAATATTATTTTTATAAAACACTTTTTAATAACTAAAAATAAAGCTTATTAAATCTCATTTATCTTTAATACACTAGTGGAAATGTAAAAATCTATAATAATCTATCACAGAGGAGTTAAGGTATGCTTTTAGTAGCACAAATTATTGAAGGTTTATGCAAAGTAAACCAAAACTGAGATGAAACTATTAGCATTTAAAATTAAGTCTGTTCAGTAACTTGCTGTTTACCTTATGTGTGTCACAGTTGCACAGATCTGCAGAGGCTTGGTGTGCTTCTTAGTACTGTACCTGATCTAAAACTTATGAGCCCCTAGGAAGAGTAATTTAAAAAAAAAAAAATTTTTAAGGCTATTAGGGTATTTAAGAATCAGTGTTCTAAGGACCAAATGGCTCAGCAAAATTATGTTGCATTTAATTGGTGCATCTTGCAAAACTGCTCTGAAGATGTGAATAAGGCAATATTCATCATTTCTCTAGCATGATATTGCAGAGATGGTTCATTATATAGTTAGGCTGTTGGTCTAAACCAAGCTTCAGTAACTTTTCAACTTTTCAGTATTCAGTATTCAGTATTCCTAAGGTTGGAAGGGACCTCAAAGATCATCAAGTCCAACCTGTCACCACAGACCTCATGACTAGAGTAGGGAGGACACTACTACCCACTGCAGGCTTGAACTTTTACTACAAGCCTATTGTTAAACTGCAGAAACTATTCCTACAGAATATTAGGAAGGACAGAAACATAATAAGGTTTGATAAAGGTTTAGAGAATGGTGTAAAATAAAGCCCACCAGCAGCTATTGACTGCAGCAATCACAGTGCCACTTCTTTCTGCCTTAAAATATACCCTGCACTGTCTCAAAATAGACCCAAAATCTGTTCATTCTGTACATTTGAAAAAGTACCCTTTCAGCTTTGCATGAACTGTTCAATACTCCAGGCCAGTGTTTGGTAACCTTTTTTTTTCTCAGAGAGGGGGTGATGTCCAGTATTCCTTCAGCATGAAGCCAGCTCAGTTTCATCAGAGAATGCTGACTGCCATTTGTTTTCAATGAGGACCCAGGATAATTGTTCCACAAAACACCTGTCCTCATGCAGAGACTCTGAAAGGCGTTAGATTATACTAAAAAAATTACTGCCTGCCTCCAGGAAGCAGAATAGCCTTCAGAAAAACTCAGACTTTGCCAGTGTTGTGCCAGAATAATATCTTTATATATAATATCTTCAGGGTAAACACACACCAGGGATTATATCCAGACCTTTTGCCATTTAATCACACAGAAATAATTTTATGTTCACTACTTACTGTAGTAAGAGTCTTGTTCCATTTCCACACTCTTCCAACCCTGACAAAAAACCAGAGACTTCCCATAACTGTTCTGAGGTGATGTGCTAGGGTACAGCTTAAAATGGCTCAAAGCTAGAACAGAAAATTGGAATATCAGTAAAAGATATCAAAAGACTAGGCATGAGATTTGGTCATGATACACAGGCTATGTATATGGTTCTATCATATTCACTTCTTCATGAAGCTCATTGTTTTTGAGTTGTGAGTATAGATCTGTGAGTGTGGGGATCCATGCTGACAAGAGTGCTAGTGAGATGTTATTTGTACTCATTACCTCTACAACTCATTGCCCTCTACAACTACCTGAAAGGTGGTTGTAGCCGGGAAGGGGTTGGTCTCTTGTCCCAGGCAACCAGCACCAGAACAAGGGGACACAGTCTCAAGCTGTGCCAGGGTAAGTTTAAACTCGAGGTGAGGAGAAAGTTCTTCACCGAGCAAGTTGTTCGTCATTGGAATGTGCTGCCCAGGGAGGTGGTTGAGTCACCATCCCTGGAGGTGTTCAAGAGGAGATTGGACGTGGCACTTGGTGCCATGGTATAGTCATGGGATCTGTGGTGACAGGTTGGACTTGATTATCCTTGAGGACTCTTCCAACCTTAGTTATACTGTGCTACTGTGTACTGTACTCTGCAGAGACACAGCACTGTCCTCAGAGATTACATGGTTTGGAACATTTTTTGCTTTCAACTAATTAGTCTTCATATTATTCTGATTTTGTGCTTTTTGTAGTTAAAAGATGTAATAGCTACTTCTTAGATGAAAACTTCATCTTCCAAAATATTTTTGTTTTGTAGCCATGTACACAAAACATATCTCACAGGATTTGTGTACTGTATTTTGCACTACTTTTCATTAGGTACAGAGGGATTTTTTTAAGCTAATGAAACTTTTTCTTAGGTTCCAGCTATACCTCTCTGCCATGACTCTTCAACATTTATCATGCCCTTTCAAGTTTCCTAAACAGAGTTTCCATCAATTATGATTCCATTTCCATATGCATGACTGGATTCCATTTCTTGGAATGCAGATGATGGAAGTATATATTGTTACAACAACTTTAGGCTATAAAAACAATTTGACAAACCAGAGATGAAGGTTTTCTGTATCCATAACGAATTTCTAAGGTTCTATAGATCTTTAGGTATGGTAATGAAGGTCTGCAAAGCTGGATTTCTAAAATCTGCCATTCTTCGTAGTCACTATAAAATATAGAGAAATGGTTGCATAATATTTGAGGAAGTGTGTGATGAGACAGAAAGAACAAGAACAGAAAGTTGAATTTCAGGGAAAGATGAAGTACTATCTTCTCAGAAAATACAGGTTAAAATTCTTTTTTTCACATAGGCAACAAATATGGAAATTGGAAAAATGAAAAGATGTGATTTTCCACACTAACTTTGTACCTTTTTTTTCCACATGGAAAATGTCAGTGTTAATATTACAGCAGTGTTTACCCATTGCTCCATGCAGCAAATTCTTAATTCCTTTAATAGCCGTAAGATTTTAAAGTGACATTTTCTTCTTCCAAGTACTGATAGCAGCAGTAGGGTTGATAAAAGATCATATGTGTCATCGATACCATTCCTCTGATGTTTCAGTTGGTTTAATTTGTAAAAATACACTGAAAACAATGGAGTTATAATGTAGACCCAGTGTGACCTCTGGAACTCTTAACACCAATGAAAAAAAACAAACCCCAATGTAATAGGATTCTCTGAGATTGTACAGAATTTGCTGTACTATCATACAGGAAAAATAAAGAACATACCCTCTTACTTCTGAAGTGAGAAGGTTTAATTTGGACAACACTAAGAGACAATAAAAGAGATACCATCAATAACACTAGTTTTCACAGAGCTACTATTCACACTAGTAACTAAAACCCCAAAAGTGCTAAAAATTGAGTATGCAATTGCAATTGCAGCTCAGCTGCTTTCTGTTAGTGTGTGCTTGAAGCAGAACACGAATGGCAATTGCATCTACAGGAGGGAGAAAAGGTTTCATTCTCATTTCTTCCTTTTTAAATAATTCTTTTTTTGTATGGATGTTTAATTAAATAAGCCACACTCTAAAATGCAAAAAGCGGCACCTTTTTTAAGATAGCGTATCTGTGAACACTGTGCATAACAAGTCTCAGTAGTGTTCAAAGACTATTTTAATCTGCCACAGTAATAAACAGCGGGGAAGTTTTAAAAATACTCTGTAGGCACCTTGGAGTAACATTTCTCATGGCTTTCAATAAATCCTTGTAGTTATGCAGCTCATAGTTATGTGAAGTGTACTCAAGTATGTGCAAGGAGTCTGTCTTCAGACCCTTATTGCCAGCATTAACTGTAGCTGTGTGAAGGACCATTCTATCTTGTGCTATTATGTTACCAAATTAAGGAAAAAAAGAGGCAGGCAAGCACTTTACATCTTTATCATTAAAAACTGCAAAGATAGGAACATAAATCTGGGAGAGGAGTTGGGAAAAGTACTGTTGAAGTACCATAGTCTGTCTTGACTGTACTTATACCTACATCTAAGTGCATGTAATTTCTGCTGTTTTATCTCACTGTTGGTCAGCCATGAAGCTCTCTACAGTGCAAGTATCCACCAGTTTACTTCTCCTGAGTGGCTTCCATGTTCTGAATACTGAGTAGAGACCAATCTAAGAATAGATGATACTGTTAATAAGCAGGTCTTTATTTTCTACAAAATTATGTTCTAGGATGTTGAGGCCTTTCCATAGGTTTTACACACAAACATGAGCATAGATGCAATACACACAAATGCTGTTTTAGGAGATGAAAAAATACCAAAATACCATTGTGTCACAGACCACGCATAGACTTGTGTGTCCAGTTTTGTACAAAAAAGACACTGACAATCTGAACAAGTTTACCAGAGGTTCCTAAGCCCTCAAGCTGGCCAGAGGCTGTAGCACCTGCTCTTTTAAGAGAGGCTAGTGAAGAGGTACTTGTTAAATTGGAACAGGGGAGGCTTTAATGTCACCTAACAGCAAGCCCCCAGTACCTGTGGGGAGGTTAGTGAGAAGATGGAGCCAGGCACAGTGGTGCAATGGACATAACTTGAAACAATAGAGGTCCAGACCACACAGAAGAAGA
This sequence comes from Melanerpes formicivorus, assembly GCF_026170545.1. NCBI lineage: Eukaryota > Metazoa > Chordata > Aves > Piciformes > Picidae > Melanerpes > Melanerpes formicivorus. The sequence continues at coordinate 31,301,043 of NW_027142355.1, forward strand.
ATTTTCTCCATGAAGATGGTCGGGAAATGGGGCAGTTGCCAAAGAAGCTGCGGTCTCTATCTTTGGAGGTATTCAAGACTTGATTGGATAAAGCCTTCAATAACCTCACCTGGTCTTGTAGCTAACCCTAATATGGGCTGGAGTTTGGACTAGAGACCTCCTGAGCAGAAAATGAACTTGCAAACTACTCAGTATGGGGTTGTTTTGTTTTCCGCATCATTATCCTGGCTTCAGAGTCCCAGTGATGACTTTTGGTTCATTGATTTGTGGTTTTGTTTTTGTCTGAATTCCTTTGTCTACTTTGAAGGAACAGGACTGTTTCAAGTCATGATCAGGTAACTGCAAGTGACTGACTTGGTAGTTTTGAAAAGGTGTTAAAAACAACACCTTCCATACCTACACATGGTCTTCCCTCCTTCCTCCCATTCCCCACCACTGGAAATACTGCTCCCTCACATGATTTATTTAAGCTGACTGTGTACATAGTACCACTCCAGTCTCATGAAGGAGATTACTTTCCATCTCCACTCAGTTGACGCAGTTACATCACTTTGGGAGCTGTATATATATAAACCACAACATATTTTGCTTTTAAACTGTTGTGGTGTGGTGTGTTTTGTTTTGTTTGTTTGTTTGTTTTCTTTTTCTTTTATTTTTCTTTCTTTCTTTTCTAATTGCTCATCTTTCTGTTGCCTTCATCTGGGCTCCCTTCTAGAACTGCTGAAAGCAGCTGAACACCATATACTTGGCACTGCAATTAGGAACCACATGTTTCCTTACCAACTCCAGCTGAAGCACAGCCATTTCTTAAAATTCACTGGCACTGCTGCTTGTGATCATCTGAAATACTCTTAGAGAATCGGACTCTCAGCTGGTGTGAACCAAGTTAGCTGTGTTAATGTCAAGGGAAATGAGAGAGTTTAGTCTAAATCCAGCTAAAACACTTTTGAGGATAAGAACATATGTAAACCAAACAAAATGAACAGAAAAATCACCCCTTCAGTTGTTTTTAACATTTTGCACTTTTCCATTGAGTTTAGTAATGAATGTGGAGTTCAACACAGAACGAAGTGATGATGACATATTGATATATACATATATAAAATTAGAAAAATAGTGTAAAGTTTCCCACTTATTCGCTTCATTTCTTCATTAGATTCACAGCCTCACAAATTTTATAGTGCCACTCACTGCCTATTTTTCAAAACACTGTTGGACCTCCCTGTGCAATAATTGTCCATGTTTCAATTTGAAATTTTTGAAATAATTGTGTTTGCTATTATGTAAAGCTTGCAATTATAAGTTGGTAGAAATATTAATTGTAAAGTGTTCATTTAAAAAGATTGCCTCCCTAGTTTTTCACTACCAAATGATCTTGAAATTAGGGCCTGAATAGTTCACAGTAGCAGAACTAATAAGATTCTGAAATTGATCACCTCCGTGGTTATGAGATTCAAATGAGAACAGGAGGGAAAATGACTATTATCTTTTTTCATTATTATAGAACTGGCTATTGTTGACATTCTGCTGCTGTGGAGTAAATTGTGTGATCATACTGCAGTGTATTTTGGGTATAATGGGTAAGAAGTCATTAAATGGGGTCTCTGGCATCGGTGTGTAGGGGAGCCAAAGATGTTTTCTGCTTGGGTCTAGTCCGTTGGCAGTGATTGCAAAAATAATTTCTTCTTGCTGACCATTGTGCCACAAGCTTTTTAATATTCAGCCAAAAATAAATCATGATGCACTCTATGTCATGTATTTCTAGAACTTCAGGTATATCCCGGTTAGCATTTCTAATGACTAGGCTTCAATTCTGTATGTATAGTAAAAATAAGTTAATATTTAATCATTTATGTAGCACGAAAGGAAGCAAGTGATAAATGCTGAAAGAGATTGTAATAGGATTTGCAATAATTGAAAGACAAAACTAGTAGAGGTGGGTGTCTAATAAGTGATGGACCTCTAAAAGAGATAGAATAATGGGTAAGGAAATCAATGAACAGATGAGAAATAAGTGCGTACCTAAAAAAGGAAGGTGACCTTTAATGGCTCTCAAGGGACTGACTTGGTGATTGGGTAAATTAATCACAGTTCCACTGCTAGTGAAACTTTCTGTGGAAAAAGAAAAGGAAGAAAAGAAAAAAATTGCCTACATGCAACACAGTGGAGATGGATGGCATATATAACTAAATGTAGCAGTATCATGTGTCTATTCAGGAGTATTATGGAATGTGTCTCATCATATTTCTGATACAGTATACATAGGTATGATCATATTTAAAAGAAGAATTTAGTTTTCTAGTAATAAAAGTCACTCTACTGTTTCTAAATCTTATGCAGCAGTTAAAACTTAATTAAACAGGTTTTTCAAGAATGAGCAATAGAGACTAAGTTCATAAACCAGACAGATATGCTTTGTAAATGAAGAAGAAAGCTAATTAAGACAAGCATGGCAACATAATATTAATTTTTAAAAGCTATTCAAGCATATTTGTAGTAAATCTTGCCACAGCTTTTGCATATTTCCTAATGAGTTATTCTACAGTTTAGGTTCAGCATCTATGCTGCCAACACTCCACAGCCAGGTAAAAAATTGTATCCTTAGGCATTATGCTAACGTTTATTTCAACACAATTAACTCTTTGAGCTGAATTTATGAAAAGGCCAAAAAGAATTTTTAGGTACAGAATATTTTTCATTCCTGTGTAAGTTTTATTCAACTGATGTTAATTCTAATTGCAAGGAGACAGAGGTTAATATGGAACATTTTCTAGCCTCTATCAAGAGCTCTCTCACATGGGACAGAAGAGGACTAAATTTTGTCATGTATCTGGAAGGCAATTAAGGGAAATAATGAACTGATACATTTCCTTTCCTATGAAGACAAAGTTCAACTACTTGTTTTTCCATTATCAGATTTAGATAGTTAAGTTGAAAGCACTTTCTGCTGTTTGTCTGCAGTGTTTGTTTCCTCAAACTATCTAAAAAACTTCAATATTTTGAATTATTTGAGATGTGATAAACCTGTTAGGATGTTGCTTCTTTAATTTGGTTTCTCTATTTCTCTGAAGAAAGCTTTAGTTTCCTAATTCTTTTCTTCCTCTGCTGGGAAATATTGCTAGTATTTCAATAGTTTGAGTTACATCAGCTTTAGATATTTTCTTTTGGGATCTCTGCTATACATAATCTGAAAATTTGGGTCAATTTCTGAAGTAATAACAAATCTCTGTGGACTATTAACCAATCTGTTTCTCTCCATCAGTTGAAATAATTTCAGAGAATAAAAAGGTACAGTTAATACAGTTGTTTCCCCCCCCCACTTCAATTACTTTCCTTCTGTCTGGGCCACACAAACTATTTTGCTCTTATAATTAGTAGCATTCTTTATCTTCTTTCCATCATTCATGCTTGAGATTACCCAAATATGGTCAAAAGTAGCAGGTAATGTCAGGAATGCTATATAAATGTCTACTGATTTTTGTAGAAGGCTTCTTAAAACCTGGACTATTTTCTGTGTTGCTTAAAGGCTGAGCATACAGGCTTACCTGTGAGATCCATGGTTGATGGCATACATACACTTAATGAAAAAAAAATCCACCTTTTTTTTTTTTAAATTATTTTAATTTAAATAAAATGAAAAAAGAAAAGGAGACCAGGAAAGAAAAGAGAAGGATACACCAAAGACCACTAGGAAAGATTCATCAGAGACCACTAGGAAAGAAGGGATGTAAGATGTAAGATGACATGCAAGATGTCCTCTTCCCATATTTTTTTCTCCCCATAACACTTCCCCCAACAACTATGTAGTTACAGCAGGAGGCACTTGCTGTCCCAGCTGATTTCTCTTACACATTAGCATTGATTGTGTTGACCATGGCACACTCATCAGGTGCAGATATTGCACTCATTTAACTGATTGTGAAGTTCTGTAGGTGTGTATTTTTGGAGGTTGCTTCTGGGCTGCGTAAGTAGTCATCTACTAATGTTCTCTACTAAGCTCTACATATTCCTGACAATAAAGTTATAAAGCAAAAGCTACAAAGTGAGACGTGAAAGAGGGACAACAAGAAAAAGGATGACTAAAACCCCAGTATCAGAGACATATCAAAGTTTTGCAGCTCAGTGACACAAGGCCATGTTTACAAGGTAAAACCATTTCCCAGTAACATTGGGGTATATCAGGGTGCTGGATGACAGCTGTCCAAACATGAGCTAGTTCTGTTGTGCTATACTTAACCATTAGATGCTGACTTGTTGCCAGGACAAGGGCAAGAGATTAAGTTATATTGCTGAAGGATGTGTTTTATTTCTTCTCTTGGCAGTTATTTCTTTAGATGTTGAAAAGCTTTTCTTGCTATGATCATTTTCCCTGTATATTCAGTGCTGAATGAAAATAACATAATGAATATTTGAAGTTTTTGACTCCATGGTCTTTTATAATAAACAATTGAAAGTTGAGGGATAAATAACCTTTAATTTATAATGGAAAGCTGTTAACATTTGCAGGGTTTATAGGTGGGATTCAGTTGGTTAAATATACATTTCTAGTGGCATTTTAGATGTTCTAGTTATCCTGTCTGGTCTTATAAACTACAGCTTTAGTAAGGCACAATCCTCTAGAACACTGCATTATAGCTGCCCTTGTCATGAGAATGTCTCAGTAGTCTACCTAAAATAGCATCAGTGACTTATGTGTGGGGACACAAGTCACTCTTTGTAACAAGTTAGATGGCTTGTGAGAAGCAATTAAAAATATCATGCTGAAGTTTTGGCTAACATCCAGGAAACTTTTGGGACTTAAATCTTTTGAGTAATTTATTGTATGGAAATTGTTCTTTGAATTTTCTTCTGCGTATGTGAAGTTATCTTAAGGATGGTGTACATCTTTGGAGTGTTAACAGCAATGAGTGAAAACTATTTGTATGTGAATCATCCTTGTCTTCCAAGTGTCCTAGCTGGTTGATATTTGAAGAATGGTCTTTAATAGAAGAGTATTCCTAACATTAATGGGTGTGACCAGCTTCTAGTGTATTTGTCTTGTAGATACTATTTAACATGTGATTACTTGGACAGCTGTTTTATTCTGCAGAAGAAATTTGTATAGATCACTGGCTGTGACAGCTTACAGTAAGGACAGAAATAAAGCACTGATTTTGTTAAACTTATAAGGCATGTAAATGTTTTATGTAGTGTACATGGATTTTTCAATTTATACATAGACTATATATATATATGCATCTATCTGCTCACATAAATGTAATTTTATAAGTATGTATATGTGATGTATACATGAATGAGAAAAAACCCCAACCCTGCCAAATTTGACAAGAATCAAGAGATGTAAGAGAGGTCTGCTTGGAACAGAATTGAAAAATGGATTGAAATGAATCATGATTCAGCTATTCAAACCTAGATTCTCTGTTGTCACTTTACAGGCAACTGAAGCTTTTAGTCTAAATATAATTAAGTGTATAATATATGCTCAAACACTGACTTTCATTAAAAGAAATTCAAAACATCCATTACTCACTGGAGACAAATTCTGCTTAGTTTAAATAGAACCAGATTGGAGGAATAAACTCCATGTCTCTTAAAACATGGAAAGATTGCTAAGCTGGTGTTCTCAAGTACCTGAAAGTCTCTATCTGACAGTCACAGCATCTGGCAATAATGCAAATTTGAAAACAAATTAAGCTGAACAACTTAAAGTGTTTGATTTTCCCTCTTGTTAGGTTTTTTTCTTTTGCTAAAGTTATGCCACAAAAATATTGTCATGAATAGGACACATCTGAAAAAATAAAAGATTTGCATCTCTTTAGGCCTGGTGAGAGAATGAAATGTTTCGCTTCTCCTGAGAATGAGAAAGTTCCCACACATTGCCCCTTACATTCAGATTAAATACAAGATAATTATTTTGTTTTCATTTTTTTTTTATCTCAGTTTTAAAGTATTGCACAGACAGAAATGTGATGTGCTGCAACAGTTATTCCTGATGTCAGACATATAAACACCATCAATTGTGATCACCCTACTAAGTTCTTTGCAGAGAGATTGTTGGATAGGTCAGCAGTTGAGACATAACCAGAATCATTAGTCATGTTTATTCCATGTCAGCTTTTCAGACGCCATAATTAAGTAAAGCAAAAAGGTCATATTGCTGAATGGAGTCTGTAGTCTCCAGTGCAAGATGCAATACTATGTGAATCTCAAGTTCCAAAATAAAACCTGTGTTTCAAATTGCATCTTCAGAAAAGAAATAATGTTTGCAAAACTAAGTGTAGTTCCAGTTTCACACAGATTTATCTCCACTCCATCTCAGCCACGTTCTGATTATACTCCTCATTGGATATTTAGAATAGAATGGACCTCGATTTCTGACCAAATCTCCATCAGTTGCTTTTAGTGTTGTTTTAAAAGTGAAGTCTTGACTACATGAGTGACCAAGGCATACTCACATCAGTGTAATATCAGAATGCCATTAGTCTAATATTATTTGCTATGGCAGAACAAGGCCCTGGGTAAGTTTAAAATTGACTTATTTCAGGCACAGAAAATCCAGAGAAGAACTACATTGTCATGAAACTCCACCTGTCTGTGCTGCAACCCAGATATTCAGACTGAAAAAGAAGAGGTCTCATCCCCCCAAATAAAAAAATGCCAAATGTATATAGATATAAATACCATTTATTGTTCATTAAAGCTAATGAGAATTCCTGAGAACATTGGCTGATAGAAAATTAATAATCAGGTTTCTGTATTATGGTGAGCACTACAATTTCTGAATGGCACTGAATGGGTACTTGGATAAGAAGTATCACTGGCCAAGCTTTCATAGATTGATCAGGACATGCAGTATAGGTTTGAAAAATGTGACTTCTGGTATATAGAAGAAATATAGGTATAAAGAAGGAATTATTTAAGCTGAGGGTGGTGAGACACTGGTACAGGTTGCCCAGAGAAGTTATGGATGCCCCCTCTCTTGAAGTGTTCAAGACCAGGTTGGATGGAGCTTTGAGAACTTTCTAATGGAAAGTGTCCTTTCCCATGGCAGGGAAGTTGGAACTAAATGATCTTTAAAGTCTCTTTCAACCTAAACCATTCTATGATTCTGCTCATCCGGAGGAACTGCATCCTCTGCTCACTAATTTAATGATTCAGGTAAACACCATCAACATGGCCTAGTTTATTTGGTGTTTCACAGACAAAAAAGACCCAACCTACCAACAAACTACCAAAAAGCAAAACCACTACCAACAAAAAGTACACCTCTGTAAATCCTTTGCTTAGGCACTTATGAGAATCTTTATATTATTTCTTACTTTTGGGGAAGATGCTTTTGTATTGTGCTTTCTGGTGATCTGACAGAAATTCTAGATGCTAGTGTGACACAAATACAGAATACCAATAAATAAAGGCTTTATTTGGTCACAGTTAATTACCTTCATGAAGTTTACAACGTGAATCTGATCTATATAGTTGATGCACTGCTTATACAGTCTTTTAACATGTAACTGCTAGAATTTAGATATATTGCATCTTGAAATGGTTAAAAGAGTTTCAGGGAAACAAAAAAAGAACAGGTATATTTCTGAAACTGTAGATAGGTTAATGGTGTATTACCCTCTAGTGTTTTCTTTTATTTAATGTCTGTCTTAATGTTATGTATTTGTCTCTGTTTTTGAAAATCTAATCTATCCTTTGGTAACGTGAATTGCAGGAAATGAAGAATAAAGCACTACAAATGGAGTGCTTTTAAACAAACTGTAATTAATTACATGTGCAAATGCATTGACTAAGTTTGGGTTTGCAATTAGATAACTAATTATGTTGAAAATGGCATAGCATATTTAAATGGATGCCAGCGCCTCTGGCTCATTCCGTTCTCTCTGGGCTGTTGTTTAAGCAGGCAACTATTCCCTTCCCATTAAATATCACCTGTTATCCTTTAAGAGCATGGTTTCATGCCTAATTAGGCATACAGTTGTGATGTTTACATATGCAAAATATAAAATGTTTTTATTAATTTCAGATACATTCTTCTAGTTCAAAGAAAAGCTGTCCATCAAATGTTGCACAGAAGATCTGCTTGCTATTGTAGCATTTCTTAATGACAACAAAAAATTTCTCACTCCAAACTACAAAATTCAAACCATGTCTTTCTTAATGTCTACCAGCTGTCTAATTAATGTCATTATAATTACTTTTATGGCTACCTGTTAACCTGGTTCCAACCTTATGTAGTATTTAAAAGTAACTGTTTATAGAATAAAGTTTAACTTCCTGATAATTGGAACACTTAAAGGTTTTTAAGAAAGTGGATGGACAGTTATCTATCAGAAATAATTTAGTTTCAGCCTAGTTCCAAAATATAGAATGAGGTGAATTGTGTCACCTGCATATGCATAGGAATCAGGTCACCACTTTCTTATACTTTTTTCAAATTACTAGATAGATTTTGCATGAGATGATCACAATACCATACTTTTTGTATTTGCTTGTTGGCTTATAAGATATGAGGATTGTCAGAACAATCAGAATTAAAAGTAGCTTCAGAGATATTTAAAAGCAGAATTTTTGTGTATTTATGGCCAGATACATTGAATTCTAAATAACAAATATCCCTTTGGATAGTCATTTCTTTGGTCAGTCTTCCAAAAGAAAATACTGCTTGCTTATAGACTAGACTAGACTAGACCAGGTTGGAAGAGACATTTGAGATCTTCGAATCCAAAACTATCTAATCAACTAAACCATGGCACCAAGTACCCCATGAAGTCTCTTCCTAAACGTCTCCAGTGATGGTGACTCCACCACATCCCCGGGCAGCCCATTCCAGTGGCCAATAACTCTTCCTATGAAGAAGTTCTTCCTAACATCCAGCCTAAACCTCCCCTGGCGCAGCTTGAGACTGTGTCTTCTTGTTCTGGTGCTGGTTGCCTGGGAGAAGAGACCAACCCCCACCTGTCTAGAGCCTCTCTTCAGGTAGTTGTAGACAGCAAATGTTCACATTTCCAGATGATACTTGTGGTATTCAAGTGAAAGTAAACAATTTTAAGGTTTTGCATATGCATGTATGTGCATTATATCTATTAAAATACAAAGTATTGGTTCCTTATACAACAGGTGGTTTATTCATGGTTTTAAAATAAGTGTAAGTACTCATTTAACATTGTGTTTATTTTCTTGTTACATTTACAAGGGAACCTGAAGACAGAATTTTAGAATAGAATAGAATAGACCATGCCAGGTTGGAAGAGACCTTCAAGATCATCGCGTCCAACCTATCATCCAACACCACCTAATCAACTAACCCATGTAACCAAGCACCCTATCAAGTCTCCTCCTAAACACCTCCAGTGATGGCGATTCCACCACCTCCCCCGGGCAGTCCATTCCAATGGGCAATCACTCTCTCGGTGTAAAACTTCCTCCTGACCTCCAGCCTGAACTTCCCCTGGTGCAGCCTGAGACTGTGTCCTCTTGTTCTGGTGCTGGCTGCCTGGGAGAAGAGACCAACCTCTGCCTGTTTACAACCCCCCTTCAGGTAGTTGTAGAGAGCAATAAGGTCACCCCTGAGTCTCCTCCTCTCCAGGCTAAGCAGCCCCAGCTCCCTCAGCCTCTCTCTGGACTTTTAAAGTTTACTTGTGGATTACATAAAATCACTTTCTGTGTAAAAAGATTTGAAATATTTTAAGAGCCATCATTATTTTTACCAATCCACAGGCAGTGCTGGAATAGTAGACCTCAGATAGATCCAATGCATATTTCTCTGTGTAAACCCTAGACTTATATATGAAAAACATTTGCTTAGGTAGCAAGCTACCTGAAAGTTCTTCACTTTCAAATTTATCATTTGGTGAAACATTAACGACTAGTGAAGATAATGTTGGACAGAACATACTTCAATAACTATGAGTAATTACATCATACTCTTTCAATTAAAACATAATGAAAATTAGCTAATGTTTTTACATGGTTTTGTTGTTAAATACAGCTTGTCTTGAAATTGAACTCAGGCTGCGTATATTTATTTCCCCAGGGAATGGTTCCAGAGTAGTTCTTTTGTTTTCTGGTGTGCAGCACAAAGCAAACAAAATTCATAAATCATACTGACTGAAAACATCAGACCCAGTTGCTACTTAATGAGGCTTTAATCTGTTTTGAACAGTAGATTTTGTTTGCTTGTTTTTGTTTTGTTTAATATCATTTCCTTTTCTTAAAATTTCTAGGAGATGTGGAGAGGAAATACACTTAGAACAGTAGCTCGCCTTCTGTCTGGTCTTAAAGGGAAGAAGAGATGGGGACATTTTTTCAAATTGAATATTTTTGGTTGATCCATAAACCCAGATTATCACAGAATCATAGTGATGAATGAAGTTGGAAGTTGCTATCCCACACCCTCCCTAGAAAAACTGTTCCAAACCTTTGCTATGTAATGAATAATAATTCATGATCCTGAATTATGTTAGGGAAAATTAAGCGATTTGTTTTTTCCTTCTAATCATACTGAAAAAAAAAATCATTGTGCCTTCTAAAGGACTTCGTGCAGAACTGCAGTCTTTACCAGCTGCTTCTTGCACTTAATCTTATTTTCCTAGACTGAAAAAGCTAAGGGGTTTCTGTTTTTCCTGACAGATCTTACTTATCTCAGAATTAGAAGAAAGATGCATAGGGACTATTCTTCAGAATATTTTAGCTTTAAGCAGTGTCTGGAAGCTGATAATGTCTTTGAATAAACTAATTGCTAGTCTTTTCTTCTATAAATTTGATCACTTTTCAAACTTTGAAACAGCTTCCATGACACCCTTTGCAAGAACTTCTAAATCTTCCCTGTGCACTGTGTAAAGAACCAGTTAGTTTGGATTTACCGATTGCATTTTATTTGATATTCTTTGTGTTGGTTATTGGAAAAGTAGTTCCCTACTTACCTACTTTGTGCTGTTCACAATTATTGTAGCTCTTCATCACTCTCTTCTGCTTAATTATCTCTTTCCCAGGCTGAATAATTCAAGTTTGCTTAACAAATGTTGAGTTTCACTGTACTGTCTTCAATCTCTATCTGACATACCAGGCATCTCTATTAAACCTGCATGCAATATTCTAGAGAAGATACACTACAGTTTTATACAGTGACGGAATTACTATTTCTGGGTTTTTTTCCCCATCTATTCCTTACAAATAGTTACGTTGGAGCTGACTACTAATAGACACTGAGATGCTCTTTTTTTCAGACTACCAACAGTTTTCCCCATTCTACCTTTACTGTGTCATAAGAGTTAGATCAGAGCCCAACTTCAAATGCCTAGAACACGTTTTTATTCATACCCTAGAAGCATTGCTTTACCTGCACTGAGATCTACTTCTGGTTTTGAAACCTAGTATCATTTGTTTTGCTCTTTCCTGGATTCTCTCCAGTAAGATTCTTAAGTTTGGTGTAGTACTCCCACTGAGACTTCAGTAACTGATAGAAGAATGAATAAATTGTCTGTTTTGTATTTTATATACAGCATATTTCTTAATACATCTTTGTGTTGCATCTTTGAAATACACTTCTTCCATCAGCATTATCCTATATTTTGTTTGTAATCAGCTATAATAACCAAAGTCCTTTCTGCAAAATGGTTGCAGAAATGTTATTTCATTAATCTTTCCTACAGTATGTTGCACAACTTCAGTTTCATGGTGGTGTTTATTAGACCATCATTAAAGTCTAACAGAGTAACAACAAATTCTGATACTTCTCTTCAAAGTGTTTACCACTCATCACAATTTTGTTTCTTCAGCCTTTAGAATACTCTATGCCATCTCCTGTTTCCATGATAAAAATGCCAAGAACTTAGCTTGCACTTAGAGTCATTCCTTTCACCCATCCACTTTTACTGTGGGATGAGTGTAGCTCTAAAGAGTGATCTTTATTAGCTGAAATATTAAAGATACTGGACACACATAATCCAGATACTGCGGAATGCATTAAGGAGATTTATTCAGCTGCACAATATTTCTGTGTTTGCCTACAACTTGGTGATCATCCAGTTGGCACTAAGCTTCTCCACTGGAGACTAATTTCTGCAGAATCATCCCTAAAGAATATCAACTGCCTTCTCTGGTGCTTTGCAAGGACTAGTAATCCTAGTGCAGCTGCATTTTTCTTACCTCTCACCGAATTTAGAAAAAGGTATGACGTTGGTGCTTTACAGTTGGCACTGCTTCTTTCCTCCTACACACATGGCAGATTTATTCCCATGTCTACCAAAAAAAACCCCATGGCAAACCCCAAAGTCATCTGTTCCTCAGAAACTGCTGACAAATGAACACATCAGTTTGAGAGAATGCATCTGGCTCATGTCTTGCCAATCTGACATTGATGTAGACTGTATTTCCTAGGTCATCACTGTAAGACTGTTTTGGGGAGTTTATTAAAAGCATCAGTAAAATAAAGGCATAGCACTTCTATTGCTTTTCCTGTCACTGGTAGGTCAGATGTTTTGTCAAATGAAAAAAAGAAAAAAAAGGAATCAATTCAACACAAATTTAACACAATTGACTTTTTAATATCCTGGCTGTATGTTTATCATTTCATCATTGCATAGATATTTTCAAAATGAATCTATCATAATTTCCTCCAGCATGGTGTTTTGGCTGCAGAAATTAGACTAGCTGCTCAATAATTGCTAGATCCTCCTTTTTATCCAATATAAACCTAGATATTGTGCTTACTTATCCTGGGCATCTGAGATCACTTATACCCTGCATGGGTTCATGAAGATAATCACTAATGTCTCATGGACTGTCTCAATTAGTCTGAGGGAATTTCTACTTTACCTTCATGCATACATACAGAGGTTGTATCTTACAGAACATGCTCTGTCTATATTCTGCTTTACCATCATATCTCATCATTAAAATTGCTTTGTTTGTCCATGATTTTTTTTTCTGAAAGCTCCTGCAAATAAGATACTGAGCCCTTCTGCCTTTGGTTTTTCCTTTCTTTCAATTAATTTAATTCTTTAACCTTGCTGCTTTCAAGTCTACAAATTTGTGCTATTCCTTTTTAATTATCCTTTTTGCTTTTCCTTGTGTCTTTGTTTCTACTTTCTGTAAAAAAGTGATGCTTTCCCACACTCTTTCAAGCTTGTTCTGATGGTTTTTGATTGCATTCATAGAGACACATTTCACTTTCCATTTTACCAGGAGCTGCAGAATTAAGTAACAGTGTCATCCCCCCTTCTGAATTTCTTCTTTGCAACAAAAAATTATCTTCTGAGTATTTGGTAGAGTGTATGTGAGGTTCCTTGTTCCTATCATAGCCATTGATTGAGGAGTTAAAATCTCCTGTTCCTATTACCCTTCCTATTGTGAGTTGCTTCTAAAAATCACAGATCTATCTCCTACTTTTGATACTTAAAATTACATTGTACAAAATAGGTTCCTAAGATAGATGCAATGAATAATAATTCATTTCCAAGTGTCTCCTTTAATAGTAATGAGTTTAGAGTAGGTTTGTAACCTTTAAACTTAGCTGAGTGGAATCCAAGTTGATGGGTTTATGCACGGTATCTAACAATGGTACTCCAATCTTGATTGCTGCTTTTAACATCTTCAGTAGAAATGTACAATGCATAAATTTTATTTTAACATACAGTGCATATAAAATCTTGGGTTTAGGGTCATCGACTGAGAGTCTGAGTAGATAATTGGTAAAAGATATCAGCATTTATATTCTTAGAAAGAACATTTTTTTCTTTCATACAGCTATTTGAAATATAGGCCTATTTAATTTCATAGTGCAAGAAGCTTAAACTAATCACTCTGGAATCTAACCATTCTGAGGGTGATGACCCTTCCTGTAAGATGTTACTAATAACTATCTTTGATATCATAAAGTTTGGGGACTTTTTTTTTTTTTCTTGGGGGGGGGGGGGGAGAATATTTACATAAGCTTTTAAAAAAAATTAAAATATATTATAAAGCTCTAATCTTTACCTAATATGGGAAAATAGTCCACTAGTGTTTAATCTGCTGGCTAGCAAATGCTGCTGCTACTAATACTATGAACTGTGAACTATGAAAAAACCTTGAGAAAATATTGAAAAAAAATACTGAAAAAAATACTAAAAAAAAATACTAAAAAAAAAATACTAAAAAAAAAAAATTTTGATTAAATGAAATGCATGTCAAGCACTGTAGTGTAATGAAAAGTATAATGTAATGAAATAGATACGTGTCCAGAGAAGAGCAAGAAAGTTGGTGAGGGGTTTGGAACACAAGCCCTATGAGGAGAGACTGAGGGAGCTGGGGTTGCTTAGCCTGGAGAAGTGGTGACTCAGGGGTGACCTTATCACTCTCTACAACTACCTTGGGGGAGGTTGTGGACAGGCAGAGGTTGGTCTCTTCTCCCAGGTAACCAACACTAGAACAAGAGGACACAGTCTCAGACTGTGCCAGGGGAGGTTTAGGCTGGATGTCAGGAAGAAGTTCTACAGAGAGAGATTGCCCATTGGAATGGGCTGCCCGGGGAGGTGGTGGAGTCACCATCATTGGAGGTGTTCAGGAGGAGACTTGATAGGGTGCTTGGTGCCATGGGATAGTTGATTAGGTGGGCTGGATTACTTGATAGGTTGGATGCGATGATCTTGAAGATCTCTTCCAACCTGGTCTATTCTATTCTACTCTATTCTATTCTATTTGATTCAATTCTATAATGAGAAGTATAATATAATGAAAAGCATGATGAAAAATATTTTGCATAGTTTCTATATTCCAAATATATACTGTTCACCTTTCAGTCATTTCTTACAGAATTTGTTGGCATATGAAGTGGGATAATGCCTGCAAAAGAGCCAGGCATGTGAATCAAAAATCAGAGATATTGGTGCAGCGTGGCAAGATGAACCGGACTGTAAGAGAGTAAATTGTATTAGCAGAGATGCACATCTGCAGTCAGTCTACACCACTTATCTCCTAGTTTTCTGCGAAAATATAAATTCAGAGGAGGTCACTATTGTTGAAAAACTTTGAATGGAAACAGATACCACCAGTGCAGTTAAAATACATTTTAACAGAAAGCTTTAAAGAATTTTGATTAAAAAAAAAATCATCTGGATTTATCTGGCAGAAGTCAGTCAGAATTGTGCTAAAAGCTGTGTTTGACTAGATATTGAGTGTACAACTAAAGACACTGAGATTTTAAAATACCAGTAAGCGTGACGTACATTAGATAATGTAGTCTTGTCAGCTTTTTGAACCATAGAATGCTTTGGGTTGGATGTGACCTTTAAATGTCATGTAGTCCAGCACACCTGCAATGAATGGGGACATCTTTAGCTGGAACAGGTTGTTCAGAGCCTTTTGGGATGTTGTCAGGGATGGAGCATCTACCACTTGTTCTGTTTCAGCGTTAAAAAAAAATGTCTTGCTTGTGTCTAGACTAAATCTACTCCCTTTTAGTTTAAAACTGTTGCTCCTTGTCCCGTCACAACAATCCCTACTAAAAAGACAATTGCCATCTTATGTACTGAAAGATCACAGCACTGAAAGATCTTCTCAGAGTCTTCTCTTCTCCAGGATGGGCAACCTCAAATCTCTCAGCATTTCTTCACAGGATATATCTGAGGTGTTTATCTGTTCTTTCCAAGCAGTTTAAATGTTAGTGAGTTTTGCATAAAAGGAGTGAATATTTGAAGGTTGCAAGATTTGTCTTATTGTCAGGAGGCACAAAGTTAAAAAAAAATAAAGCAGGATTCCTTTACAGATTTCACAACAAGGTTAATCTTTAACTATGCAGTATGTCTAACCTATGCTTTCTTTTTCTAGAGGCTTTATGCCTTGAAAACATTATGGAAGAATAAAATAAATTTAATATATAAACTTGTTTCCTTGAAACTATTCCAGTTATTGTTCCTTTGCTCTCTGAAAAAAAAAGCTCTTCTGCTCTCCTGGGTGTTTTGCAGGCACTTGAGTCTTCAGGAAAGTGTTTACTGAAAAACTGTTTCTTACATGTGTTGGATAAGGTTGAGAGAGTAGGAGTTTTATCATTCTTATTTGTCTGTTACTTCAACCCTTATCTTTCTCCTCTTAAAAGATACATGAAAACATAATAAGTGAAAAATCCTGACATTTGGAGATTGACATAGGTTTCAGAGGTGACAGGTATGTAGAGCTGTTGCTGATGGTGAAGTGTGCATAGTCAAGTCTTTTGAGAGTCACTCACAGGAGTGTACAGATTAAATATTATATTCATTCGTGTTAAATACCTGTTTCTAAAAAACTTACCAAATTCTGTCTTAGTTACTGTGTAGGGAGCTGTTAGTCTTATTTGGGACTGGGACGGCCAAGGAATACACAGTTCTTAAAACGCTTAATTGAAGTAGAGAATTTTCATGTTAGAGTCTGTAAATGGCAAAGTAAAGCAGGCCCATACATTTTGATGTCAAAATGTTTGCCATTAATGTTCTCGCTGTGTACACTATTTCCTCTAGATATGTTTAGCTATCAAATCACATCCAAACATATACTTAGAGCTTTAATAAATGTCTGACTTAAATTTAAAATTCAACAGACAGGGGGTCATTAACAGAAACCAGACCAGTTAGTTCTTGATAAGAACTGTCCTGGTTGTATTACATCTGGATTAATTTTGTTCAGATGAATTTTGGGTAAGTTGGCAAATAAATCATAGAAAGCACATGAATCTGAAATGGAGCTCAAGACTTCATTTCTTGCTCTGTGGCTTTCTCTTGCTTTCTTTGTCTTGCATTCATGCTTTTTTTCTCTTTCTCTCTCCCCTTTTCTGTTCATCAGATCAGAATCAGATCATTAGGGCATATTACTAAGCAACTGTATTTGGTGCAGAGGTCTGGATGAAATGATGACCTCCTCTGAAGCTGACAGTAGAACTCCCATTGACTTGAAAAAGGGCAAAAGATCACCCAGGGGAGCAATCTACCTGCTCTGAGAAAGGAGTCCATAGAAGACTGGTGGGAAATGAGAAAATGTATTACAAAATATTATATGAAAGCAGCAATATATCTGAGACTGTGTATATCAGAAAGTTTAATATTATAGTACCCATAACTGTGCCACTTGTACATTTCTAATAAGGTGCTAGTTTTTTAAAAGCATGTCATATAAGCCCTATGAGGAGTGGCTGAGGGAGCTGGGGGTGCTCAGCCTGGAGAAGAGAAGGCTCAGGGCAGACCTTATTGCTGTCTACAACTACCTGAAGGGAGGTTGTAGGCAGGTGGGGGTTGGTCTCTTCTCCCAGGCAAGCAGCACCAGAAGAAGAGGACATAGTCTCAAGCTGTGCCAGGGGAAGTTTAAGCTGGATGTTAGGAAGAAGTTCTTCACAGAGAGAGTGATTGGGCATTGGAATGGGCTGCCCAGGGATGTGGTGGAGTCACCATCACTGGAGGTGTTTAGGAATAGACCGGATGGGGTGCTTGGTGCCATGGTTTAGTTAATTAGATAGTGTTGGATGATAGGTTGGACTCGATGATCTCAAAGGTCTCTTCCAACCTGGTCTGGTCTATTCTATTCTATTCTATTCTATTCTATTCTATTCTATTCTATTCTATATTATAATAGTAATAGTAATAGTAATAGTAATAGTAATAGTAATAGTAATAGTAATAGTAATAATAATAATAATAATAATAATAACAACAACAACAATAAGTATTCCATAATGTAATACTTTGAACTAAATATTTAAATATTTTGTAGACATTTTTCTTAAGGCTTAGTAAAATCACTATCTTGTTTATATTTCATATGTTATATCCTATAACCATCAGCTGAATATAAGACAAGAATCTGATGAATGTTTTACCTTTATTCTTATTCAAGTTTTACTAGTTGATAATACTTCTGATAAGGGTAGGTCTTTTTTTGAGGTGACAAACAAATCCAGAAATATTTTCTGATTTAGAAATGAGAGGATTCTCTGTTGTGAACTGTTCAGTCTTGCAAGGAAATTTGCTGTAGAGTAATTAAGCTCTTTGCGGGAGCAGGTACTGACAATATTGAAAATAAATAATAGTATTTATATAATAGTAACAGTGATACAACATTGAATAAATGTCCTGTTATTCTTGACATTTCTTCAGTTTAACTTTCCAACTTTTTATCTATGTTGTACCTTATAACCTTTTGATTACTAATATGTGTCGAGCAAGCATAAAAATATAGACCTGATATGAGAGGTGATGAAATATGAAAATCAGTGTTTTCTTGAGATTTTTCTCACTGGAGATGTATTAGTCAAACTTCTCAAATATTAGTCTGGGGTTTTTTTCAGCAAAGTATTGTCTTTGCAGAAAACATAAAAGGACTAATGAGAAAATCTGTAGCTCTGCCAACCATGTCCTGAAAAGCCCTATTTTGGGGCTTCCAAAACTGTACAGGAAACACTGTCATTTGCTAGCTATTTCATAAGAGAGGAAAACTTCTCACTTGATTCAATATTCTTAAACTCCAAATTTGTTCATAAAGGGAGAGCTGCAAATAACACCATGGTTTACAGAAATGCACCTACTGGGACTCCTGCCTTCGGCAGCAGTATACAGAGGAGTACAGTTTATTAGTTTGCTTGATGGAATGGAGGTAAATAGTTCCCACATGCTTCCTGGTTGTTATGGAGCAAATTATTTTCCTGTTATTTTAATTATTTATTTTTTTTATCCCCCCCCCCCCAAGCTAAAGTGGTATACAGTTTTCATTCCATATGTTCTGTTTTCTGAATAGGGACTGAAGACTGTGATCCATCTTAAAATGCCACAGCAGTGAGGCTCACAGACTGAGTATTGAGTTTCATAACTGCCATAAGTGCTTTAAATTGAAATATGAGACTGAAGTGATTAATTATATTCAGAAAAATTGATGTAATGGAAATCTACAGGAAACTAAGAACTGTAATTGTACCTGGTGTATCATCTAAGTATCAACTGAAAAAAATTATTCTGTACATCAGAACATTATGTATTTGTCCATTCCTATTATTGGGCAGTCTATAAAATGTCATGTCTCTTACAATGAATCTGGAGCTAGAAAGTTCACTCCCAAGTATTTGAGTTTCTTTAATGCTTCCTTATGTTTTTTTCCTACTATTTTCACTGTATGATCTACTAGTGGTAATAAATGCTAATGCATTTATGTTCCCATGCTGGTTATACTGGGGATTACCCATTCCAAACTTTTAATAGAGCTTTCATTATTTCTTTTTCACCGTGTTCAAAAGCAATTTGGACTTTAGGTCTATTTATTGTATGTGTATCGTGAACCTGTATGAATTGTTTCCTAATATTCCCTGACCACAGAATTATCAAGCAAGTCTGAATTTACACCTTCCTGCTTGAAAAATAGTATTTCATTTATCTAGTATCTTCAGCCTTAAAAATCCAATGTTCTTGCCAATTTAATGGTTTATCACCAGCCTTTTAGCTGATGGTGTCTCTACTGATATCGTCTCAGACCCGCTATATTTATTATCTGCAGTCTTGTAATGCTAGAGAAGCAGGTATGCCCAGCAGCAGAGAGATGTGTTGACAGAGGAATTTACAGGTAAAGAATGTGCTTTAATGTGCTTTTCACAAAACAAATCTTGGCAACCTGATGTATGGAATGACTGCACCTCTGAAGTACAGAGCAGTATGTTGCTGACTGTCACGAGTAAATGAGATCATTTGAAGAGATGACATGGAGCATAAGAGTGTGACTACAGAAGGGCTATGCCACAGTGAAACTGCTCAGAGCTTTGTGTTGTATTCAGTCTGAATGGGCCCTAAGAAGTTACTGGACTGACTCCACTCAATCTTTATGAGGTGCATACTCTTTCTGAAAGTATTTCTTAAAGTTGTTGAGAAACATAAAAGCCATTGTGGAACTGGCCTAACTTTTATTAGCCTTTCCCTTAAGGAAGTATAAAGGAAGGAGAAAAGTGTATGAGAGGAGGTAAAAAGGCCTAGAGGAAAATAAGAAAGAAAAAATAAAAAAAGAAAATAAAAGAAAAGAAAAGAAAAAAAGAATGGACTAAAGCATCCTGAAAATCAACAATAGTATGAAGTAGAACGGAGTGGTTTGACTGCTGTTAATGTAATCTGGTTTTCTTTTCAGCTTTCCCAATAGCTTTTTTGGTTTTGGGTTTTTTTTAAGCTGTTATTGGTAAAAGCGGGAAGCCCCTCTACACTAGGAGTGCAAAAGACTGGGGTGAATATCCTACTTCCTTATTCCTCCTCAGTAACTCTGCTGTTAAATACTGTTCATGCTGCTAATACCTTGCTTTTTCTCAGTACAGCAAGTGCTGTAGTCTTGCCACAGTGATACAACATGTAGCTTTTTAGATATGAAGATTATTTCAGACATGCCAGCTGTACTGCTGGTTATTGCTTTCTGCTGACTTTCTGCAGTGAGCTGCTTGTTGCAACTCATCAGGTGAGAAGCTGAAGAATGAACTGAGTGTGCACTGCAGGAGAAAAGCACATAACCTGCTTAGGAATTTTCCCAGGAGGAGATAAAATATGATTGTCCCTCTCCTTCACTGAACAGGACAAAGAGCTGGAAATTACCTGGTGGCAACTCTGTTCCACTTACCTATGCAATATTTCCCTATTTGCTGTCTATCAAAGGCCAGTGCAATGTAATAGACCTCTAAAGCTGTCTTCTGAAGAAATCCACATGTGCATTTTTGTACTTTGAAGCAAATGTTTACAGGGTTTTTTGAGCTGTCATGTGTCTGTCAGACTATTTCTCTTTCTCTTGTAAAGATTCTCTGCTATGACAGGGTGAATGACTCACTGGGGATTATACAGTGCCACTTCCTTGCATAGCTAGAATTAATTACAGTCTTAATGCTCAGGGGAAGTGACAGATTATGACTGATGGGGAATTGTGCTGGAGTAGCTCATCTGAAAGAGAGGCAGGGAAAGCTGGCTCACTTGACTCCCCTTGCACTATTAGGAATTAGGGGTATATTCTTTTTATATGTCAGCTGGGACAGAAGTCTCCCCATCCCAGCCCTACCCTCCAGCGACATACAAAGACCCTTGATTGCTCCTCTAGTATATGCCACATCTTTGTCCTTCATGCAGATACAGTCTCAGTGGTCAATGCATCTCTGTCTGGGCAATGAAGTGGGGAGCATGGGCCAATGTCTGAAACAGAAATTTGCTGCCGATACTTTGCTTGGTGTCTGTGGCACTAAAAGCACATCACTGTTCTCCTGCCTCCTGTTCTTTTGTGATATACTCTGTGGGAGAAAACCTTCATTCCAACTCATCAATGGCCTTGAAGAAAGAAGCCTGTGGAAATACGTTAATATTAGTCTTTCTGGTTTTCTGTTCATGGTCCATTGCCCCTGATTCTGACAAAACTGATTTTTTTCCAGCGTTGAAGAATAAACATGAACAGATGGGACTGGATATTGTGCAGCTAAGTTATTAGAACAGTGTATACAAATTATTTTTCTCTTATTGTGTTAGTAACACCTACTGATGGAAAAAGTCAGGAGAAAAATGACAGTTAAAAGTTATCTTTATAAATAAAGCCATACAAATGGTCAATTAAGAAAGTATGAATGAGTAGCTCAAACATCCAACTGATTTTCTGATTTCATATCAGGCCCTTTCAAATGTTTTCTAAGCAAAGTACTGGGGGGAATATGTACATTTGTATAATAGGCAGCTGCAGCTTCCTGAATTAGTTGTATTATTAATGCTAATTTTAGCCATCTCACTTTGTAGCTAATATGTTTTTTTCATGTCTATCATCTTTACTTGGTAAGTTCTTGTGACTCTGGACAGTTTGTCTGAACCCAAGAATTGATTCAGGTCATCTGAGTCCTTTTTGTAATGTGTCTGTTTTTTACATAGTCGTGGTTGACTGGCACAGCATTAGCCAAAAATAAGGGTTCCAAAGTCTCTCCCTGAATGATCCCAGAAAACTGTCAGGATATGAAGTATTTTTGTTGTGCAGGACAATTTTTTTATTCAACAGAAGATCCACTTGAAGTGTAGTCTGGTCAGACTGAATGGGTCTTCATAGAGAGAGTGATTGGCCATTGGAATGGTCTGCCCAGGGAGGTGGTAGAGTCACCATCACTGGAGGTGTTCAGGAAGAGACTTGATGGGGTGCTTGGTGCCATGGTTTAGTTGATTAGATATTGTTGTATGATGGATTGGATGTGATGATCTCAAAGGTCTATTCTATTCTATTCTATTCTATTCTATTCTATTCTATTCTATTCTATTCTATTCTATTCTATTCTTTATTTTAAATCAGATAATTCAGAGTTTCTGCAAGACTTCCTGTTAAAAACACATATTAGCTATGATGAAAATTTATCTATGGGTGTTATTCATGGCTGACATTCTCCTCAGTGGTGGAAGGTATCTGTTTTATCCTTATGCAAATGAGAGAGCAATTTAAATAGTAGACTTGCTGTGGGGATGTGAAAGCTCACTGGATTGAGTCACCATCCTATGAAGTGTACTGTTAATCATCTGAAATTGAAATATATGTTTAAATAGGTTAATTCTACAAGTCATTAGATTAAAAGTCATATTTTTGATCCTTTTGCTTTGCATGATGACTATAACATTTTAATTTTGAAATGTATATTGATAAAAGGTAATGTCAATGTTGAAAGCGATGTTTAAGAATTTATGCATTCCACATTGATCCTTTTTTCTTTCATGTATGTAAGATTCAGCTTTCAGTGATGACTGACTATGAATGCATTGATAGCAGACAGAACCTGATATCCATCATTTGAAAGAATGTTTAGGAATATAGATAGTATCATAGTATCATTCAGGGTTGGAAGGGACCACAAGGATCATCTAGTTCCAACCCCCCTGCCATGGGCAGGGACACCCCACACTACATCAGCCTGGCCAGAGCCTCGTCCAGCCTGGTCTTAAACACCTCCAGGGATGGGGTCTCAAGCACGTCCCTGGACAACCCATTCCAGGGCTTCACCACTCTCATGGGGAAGAACTTCCTCCTCACATCTAGCCTGAATCTCCCCACCTCCAGCTTCATTCCATTCCCCCTACTCCTATCACTACCTGAGATCCTGAGAAGTCCTTCCCCAGCCTTCCTGTAGGCCCCCTTCAGATACTGGAAGGCCACAATTAGGTCACCTGGGAGCCTTCTCTTCTGCAGACTGAACAGCCCCAACTCCTTCAGTCTGTCCTCATAGGAGAGGTGCTCCAGCCCTCTGATCATCCTTGTGGCCCTTCTCTGGACACGTTCCAGCACCTCCACATCCCTCTTGTAATAGGGGCTCCAGAACTGGACACAGTACTCCAGGTGGGGTCTCACCAGGGCTGAGTAGAGGGGGAGGATCACCTCCCTCGACCTGCTGGCCACACTTCTCCTGATGCAGATTTTCTTTTGTTGTTTTGATCCTAAATCATACATTTATTCTGGCCATCATAAGTAGAAACAGTTTTGATTTTGATTGATTGTGAATAAAAAAATAGGAGTTTAATGTCTGTCTCAGGCTGTTATGATTAGAAATCTTTTGTGTGGCTTCCTGTCACTGTGCTCTCACTTTTTAGAATCATCTAATCATGCTCCTAGCAATTTTCTTTCCATAAATATCAACATTCCCCATTGTTATACAAAAATATATCTACTTTCCTACTCTTATATTGCAAGATCTTGATGATCTTTGAGGTCTCTTCCAACCTTGGTGATTCTGTGATTCTGTGAAGATTATGTAAAGCAAAATCAGAAATGTTTCCTATGCTGTGCCTCATGGCTCAAAAAAGAAATGCAAACATTCCCCTACTTGCCAATTATTAATTAATGATACAAGACTCAATAATGTATTCAGCATACTTGTGTCCCTGATGTCATGCAAGACAATGACAAGAAGTTTGCTTCTGTGACTAGACGCAGGATCAAGTTCTCTTTGGTGTTTAAAATGGTCAAAGAATAATTCTGAAGGCTCTTCTGAGACGTAATATTGAATTAACATTTTCTTGGTTTAGTAGTGTTAACTGGAAAAACATACTTGGGGAGATAGAGAATAAAAGAAATACGCTCGTTTAACGAGACATCAATTGACTCAATGATGTGAGGTTACTGAATGCTGTGGAAGTATTAATGAGGGACAATGCCCATTTCTCTTGTGGGTGATTCAGATTATTTCTCTGAGGATCTTTGGTTTCAAATTTTTTACAGGGTTTTTCTGTTAACAAAGCATTATGAAACTCCAGTGTTGTGAGGGGGGAAAATAAAAAAGAAGCAGCTATTATTAACATCTACTCCTAAGAGCAAAGTTCAACTTTCTAAATCCTTTTAGACTCCATGAAGCACTTTTTAACTATTGTCCAATAGTGGAGTGTGTGTAACTTAGCCCTTTCAGGAAAAATGCTTAAAGATGGGCTCATGTGGCAAATAGGAGTCTGTTCTGAAAAGCATTAGACTATTCCTAAATTAAGCGTTTCCATTTATTAGGTTTCCACTTCCTCAGAGAAGAATAAGCCAACAGGAGTTGTTCAAGGTAGTAAATGCCACGATTTCTCTCTGAAAGAGATTTTAATACTTTTTTTCCCCTCCTTTTCCTCTCACATTTAGACACAGACACTACATATGTTGGAAGGATGGCATGGCCAGCAACCTCTACCCTTAGGCTGAGAAAAGACATAGGATAGGTAACAAAATGTCAAGCTACATTCTCTCCCTTGACAATTTTGTGTAGCAGAAGAAATGTCTGAAGAAACCGCTAAGAAAGGAATTGGGTGAGGGAAAGAGTGAGTTCAAGCAAGAAGAGCTTTGTAGAGAGCTTTGTTCTGCAGGCTGGAGATTAACTGCTGAGTAACTTTTAAAGTCCACAACTTTTAATCTAGAAAAAAGTTGGACCATCTCTTTTCTTTGTTTTTCTTTTCAAAACAACCTTCTAAATTATTTCAAATGTGTCTAAAGCTAGTATCATATCCAGCAATTTTCCAGGTTATTCAGTATTAATCAAAAGAGGATGTAGGTGCCAGAATGTATTTTTTTGCTAGCAGCACCTTTTTGGTCTCTGTTATCCTCCTGCTTTCACAGGTATAAAATTTCCAATTTGACAACAGTGATAGGGTTTGGTAATTTCTCTGAGATGACCTACAATGATGAGAAAAATTTTACCTTGGTAAAATTGTGAAGCTAATGATAATGAATCTAATTAATAACTCCTATCTAATATATGATATCCTATAATATGATTTTGTTAATAGCTCTTAATGATATTAGCAAAATCATGTCATGTTAATTAATAAAACTTAGGAGAAGGTAATTAAATGATACACTCATTTGGTTAATGGGACTTTTATCAAAAGAATCAAACTGAATAATTTTCATAATCTTCACTTGAAAGGGCAGTGTTGGCAGTTAGAATCAGACAGATTCACAAATGAAAGACTGTAGTAGAGAAAAATTAGATATTGTATGTTTTCTTTTTGATGAATCAGTAAGCTGGTTAGCCATTTAAATAAAGTGAATGCAATAGATCAGATGTTGCTCCTTTTTACAACATAATTTCATGTTTTGTCTTTGTGTTAATTTATCCTGAAAATAATTATGATTTTTCTAGTTAAGAGAATGTGCTGAGATGCCAGAAGAGGTTCTCCACAATCATAGAATTGTCAGGGCTGGAAGGGACAGGCAACCAGCACCAGAACAAGGGGACGCAGTCTCAAGCTGCGCCAGGGGAGGTTTAGACTCAAGGTGAGGAGAAAGTTCTTCACCGAGCGAGTCATTCGTCATTGGAACGGGCTGCCCAGGGTGGTGGTGGAGTCACCGTCCCTGGAGGCGTTCAAGATGGGATTGGATGTGGCACTTGGTGCCATGGTCTAGTCATGAGGTCTGTGTTGATAGGTTGGACTTGATGATCCTTGAGGTCTCTTCCAACCTTGGTTATACTGTGATACTGTGGACCTCAAAGATCATCTCCTTCCAACCCCTCTGCCATGGGCAAGGTCAACTCACACTAGGTCAGGTTGCTTGGAGCCCCGTACAGCCTGACCTTAAAAACTTCCATGGGTGGCACTTCTATCACCTCCCTGAGCAACCTATTCCAGTGTCTCATCACCCTCATGGTGAAGAAGTTCTTCCTAACATCCAATCTGAATCTGCCCACTTGCAGTTATGCTCCATTCCCCCTAGTCCTGTCACTACCCAACATCCTAAAAGTTTCTCAGTAATGCAGTAGATGTCATATCCCTGGAAGCATTCAAGGCCATGTTGGACAGGGCTCTGAGCAAACTGATCTAGTTGAAGATGTCTCTGCTCAGTGCAGTGATATGGGACTAAAAGACCTTTAAAGGATGTGTGCATCAACATTATCTTCATTCTCATTTTTATTAAAGCAGAACAGGTTTGGGGTTTTTATGGATGGTAGGGTTCTAGATGACTTCATGTAGTCTTATGAATCTACTCAGATCAAGTTTTTTTCATCTAGTCTCATGTCTTTGAACTAGCAATATGTACTAATTACTATGCATAATAAAAATATAAAATATTTTAAAATGCAAATATCATTTATAAAGCACAACCTGACATAAAAGAATAGAAAGTTTAAATTCACTTCACAGTGCATGCTCAGGGTATCATTCAATAGTGAATTATTCAGTTATCACTGGTTTAATTACTGCTTGAAAGTCTGAGGGATGTACGTAGATATATTTCAAACTGGTTTACCACATTAGTATATTCTGGCCTTAGAATTCAAGTTGCAAGTTCTCTTTGCTCTGCCAATGTAGCTGAAATGTAGCTCAGGTTTTATTAACCCATATAAAGAACTGCTGCATTAGTAATAAAATTTATGCTGGTCTGTATTTAAGAACGTTTCAAAATGTTTGCTAAAGCTGGGTGCATTTTATTGTCCTACAATGGTGGTATAATCATGTTTGTATACTTCACTCAGTATGGTGTATCTAGCTGGTAGAAATACAGTTCAAAAGTTATCACATGCAACACATGATGCATGCTTTTGAAAATGTAACCAACTTTTCACACTGCAGGTAATTGTTGAAAAGTGTAAATGTGAGTATCCAAGTAGATTGCCTTTTAATTTAAGTTGAAATGCAGTTACTTTATTGAATACTCTATGTCTTAAAAGTGATTAACTGCTAGTTTTAAGAATCTGGTGAAGCAAATAATGGCTAAATAATTATTTTGTTCACAATGTTACGCTTTATGAGAAATTACCTAATTAATAAAACACAACTACAAACAACTCTGGTACTTTCCAGATCAGACATCTACTTATTCTTAGCACTGCTCAGTCATAGGAACCTGCACTGGTACATCACTTTGCTATGAATGATTTAGCTGGGGAAAAGTAAATTGTGTGTGTGAAACCCACAAGGTTTAGGCACTCAAAAATTTGCCTGAGTATAGGCAAAGGAAATCTCTGCCTCTGTAATGGTTTCTTCTAATCTCACTGGAGTTTCAGATTTTGTCATTCTGGAATGTCTCCTTTTTGGGGTCTCCTTCTCAATATACCAGATCTAGCAATGCTCCAGAAGCAGTATCCCAAGCACAAGGTCTTCTCCAGCAGTTTCCCAGTTCTCAGTTTTGGATGCACGTTTTAAAGTCAGTCTTCTCAATATCTGACTGAGCTGCAGCTTTTAAGAAAAACATGTTTCAGCTCTGTTGCAAAAATTAATAGCTGCACATGAGCAGAGGATTCTCTGTAACCTAATGACATATTCCCATGCACAGTCTGTTAAGCTGCTCTTCATAAAAATAGATAAATTTAGTTGCTTCACACACAGAGCCATCTTCTAAAAGCAGCCAATTTAAATAACATCTTGTGGTCAAAGGAATATAGTGTATGTAAGGGGAAGGTTAAAATAAAATGACATAGATGATTGTTTGTGTGTGTTGGAAGAAAACATGGAGATTTCTTAGCGGCTGCAAGGTGTTTAGTATGATGTGGAAGAGACCTTGTTGATGATACTAGCACAATTTGCATGATGTATGAAAATAATGTTCATGCCTTGGTATGTGGGTGTCATCTAAAATTGATAATGTTGCTGGGTTTTTTTATTCTTTGAATTTGATGAAGATGGATGGATGTGGAAAATTTTCACATATAGCAATTTATGTTGTTTGGAAAAAGTTGTTAAGTATGATAGAGTTTGTTTATTCTCTCATGTGCAAACAGAGGAAGTAATCTACAGTGTCTGTTCCCTGATGACACCCAAAGGTATGCAGATTGCTGAGACCATTTGATTCCTCAAGGTCAGATCAAACTGAAGGTAGTCATTTCTCATCCAACTTATCCGAGCCAAGTTGCTTGCTTTGGCACTTGCTACCATATCCTAAAAAAGCAGATTTTCTTGCTTGTGGGCAGGTGGTTAGAATACCATATAGAGCTCATTTTTGACTGTCAAGATTGAAATTATTTCTCAGCCAAGGATAGATGTAAGTACATCTGTTAAGTATTAAATCATGGAGGAATAAACCAACAACAACCAAACCTCCCCAAAAAAGCCAAAACAAAAGAGAACAAAACAACCCACCCCCCAAAAAACCCCAAGCAAACAAAAACTCCAACAAAACAAAAAGACCTGAAAACATTGCAAAGGTTCAAAATTACCTCAGCTGTAAGAAAAAAAAAAAAACCCAAACAAACAAATTTTAGGAATTTGTGTAAAAATAGCTAGAAAGATAGATGTCATTCCATTATATTCCTATAAAGGAAATTATCGCAGCTCTTGTAGACTGTTTATAAGCCAGTCAGATTTTAACAGCTTGAGCAACAGTAGCATAGGTGTTTGATACTAACCTGTCAAAGACTTTGGTAAAACCTGAGATATTTTTCTGCACACACCATTATCCTTTTTAGCAGATGCTTGAATACTGTACTGTGTATCAAAATCTGGGTAGTTGAACGTCTTTTACCTGTGTTTTCCTCAAAGCAAAGCTTTAAAATGTGATGTATATGAGTTGTTAAACAGTATTTTCACTTCAAAGAACAGGCATTAGGCAGTGAAAGACTACTCTTTATTAGTGGAGGCTTTCTTTAAAAAAATGTTTAGTAATTATAGCTCACACTAATGAACTGGATATGAAATTAACAAATACTAATTTAATTATTACTTACATCAATTGTTCTCCTAAGAATTCATTCAGACAACCGCTACATTTAATTAAAGACTTAATGTGTGAAAGCTAACAGAGGTCAAGACTACAGGCAGCCAGAGAAATGAGAGTAAGAATACCCAACTAAGAAAGAAAAATAGGTTTTCACACTACTTTCAAAATATACAGTGCATTGTTGACTGCATTGCTATTGTAGCAAAGACCCCTCAAGATTTGATGTAGAATTCTTGATGAGCTAGTCATGCTTTTAATTGATACGTGGCTTGAGGTTTTCATGTTTTGCTGTTATTGGAGAGTGCAAGAAACATTCCAAAGTCTTTGTTCACTTTACATCCTGTTATTTCTTTCCATAGAAGTTTTGTTTAACTGGTATTTATTTACATGATCCTAAATCTACAAGTGGATGTCAGTTGTCTGCAAAGCTATCCGTAATGAAAAGGAGTTGAGGCAACATCTCTCCTTCTCAGAAAGGATGTTGTACAACTTGTGTTATTAATTTGGCCTTGTAAGATTGCACTAAAAAAATGGATGATAATTTTCTTGTCTGTCCGAAATGGCTAGGTAGTGAAATGAATGAGTTGTAGTTTGTACGCTTGGAGCAAGAGCCATATTACCAATGTAGCCCACACATGTGGTCACCTCCTTGAAATTTAGGCCAGAGATTGACATGTTTAATTTCTGGAAGGTTCATGAGAGAGGAGCAGTGTTGCTGACTAATTGTGATTTTTTTAGTTCTTAAATAGTAATTAAAAATAACCTACTGTCATTAACTGAATATGACTTTCTGAAGCCTATAGCTTGGTTTACTTGCCAAAATCATTTATTGATCTGTTGTGGAGTAATTCAAGAGTGAAATTATCTTGAAAATCCAAAAAGATATTAAAAGTAATGGATGATCCTATTTACTGTAACATGAGTTTACTGTTGTGCTTTTTTACTAATTCATGCAGTGAACAACTCAAAGAAAACTTTTCAAATTTCCCGTGTATTCCGCAGGACAATTTTAACACAAAGATTGCTAAGGATAATGCAAGGTTCCTAGGACATTTATGCAAATACTACATACTCATTTTGAAGGAATTGTCTTAGGAAAATGTATTTTCTTCCCTCTCTTTTGTTCCGAGGTTTACAAGTGTTTATTGTTTATCATATATCTTGATTTTTTTTTCCTGTAGGACCTAATGTGTGGAAAAAATCTGATGCGTTATATATCCCATACAGGAAATGGCAGAAGGTTTTCCCTTAATGCTTTTATTATTACAATAAATTTTAGTTCTGTTACCTCTAAATCAAAATTTGTTGTGTATTACCCATTTTGACTTGTGAACAATACTGATTAGTGTTGTTACACAGTTAATCTGAATTTCCTGGTGAAGGTGATTTTCTCTTTTCAGTTGATTTTCTTTAGTTTTAGAGTGTGTTCTTTCTGCTTCCTGCTTTGGGGGCATATCTTCCAGACACTGAAAAGTAATGAGCATCTGGAGACAAGCTAGATCAGTTCTGTTTCTGTGTCTATGGACAGACTTGGTTATCTAAATCAAGCTGATAGGTATCACTATCCATAGTCCCATCTGTAAATGCTTCACCATGGTAATAACTTGGTGTGCGTGATCGCTTCTTTGCACAGATGACTGCAGAATAACAGACCCCATCCCCCCACCCCCCCAAAAAAAAGAAAAAGAAAAGAAAAAGGCAAAAGCACACATGGAATTGTGAAAATGACAGCTACTCAGAAACTAAATACAGGAATTCTGCATACTCTGCACCTCAACTTTAGTATGCATCTGTAGTTTGTCATTTTTTGTAATATGCTGAGGCTCTGCTTCAGTAGGAATTTCTGTGGAAAATGGCTTCAACCATCAATGTCATTTTTTTGCAGCCCTTGTCCTTCTCTCAGAGATTTCCTTCAAGTTTATCCTGCTTAGCTTGTTACAGCTGAAGATATCCTATCCCCAGGACATAAAAGCATTACAGGAATCCAAGCTCTGAATCTGAGGCCAGTTCAGATATGCCAGACTATTTGTGACGAATACCTGACATTACCCCAGAAGAAAAACACTGGCGGTACAATATCTTTATGTGACTGCAATGTGTCCACGGGTATTTGCCTGACATACAGTCTGATAGTTCGAAGAATTGTTGCTGCAGTTAAGGAAATCGGAATCCTTTAATTATATTTAATGGTAAAGCCTCTTGTTCCCTGTTGTGATGTGGTTTCTGCCAGTGTTGTAAACAGCTCATACAAAATCAGTATGTATTTTGACTTAAGTAGCACTCTTGAAGCCTAAAGGACTTCAGCGCAGGTTTTTTTAAAGCAAGCGTTGGACGGGATTCAAGAACAAATTCCAAACCCATAAATATGTGAATTTTCCTACCAAAACATTGTAAGTTTTTATTTTTAAATTATTAGCTTCTTTTTTTTTTCCCCCCCCCCCATTCTTTGTAGAACCATTGGGTACAAAAAGAAGTATGTGAAAGTTCCACATGGGCATATTTGGGTAGAAGGTGATCACCATGGACACAGCTTTGACAGCAATGCTTTTGGCCCGGTAAGTCAATTCTTCGCGTATCATTTACAATTTGCAACTGAAAAGTAGTGCACATCTCCTGGGTGATTAGCGCAACACAGCAAGTATGTCTTGATAGCCATGGGAGAGCAATGTGCCCTGGTGGCCAAGAAGGCCAATGGGATCCCGGGATGTGTTAAGATCTGTGTCCAGCAGATCGAGGGAGGTTCTCCTTCCCCTCTACTCTGCTCTGGTGAGACCTCATCTTGAGTATCACGTTCAGTTTTGGGCTCCCGTTTAAGAGGGATAAGGATCTGCTGGAGAGGGTCCAGTGGAGGGCTACGGGGATGGTTAGGGGACTGGAGCACTGCCTGATGAGGAGAGGCTGAGGGACCTGGGGCTTTTTAGTCTGGAGAAGAGATGACTTAGAGGGGATTTAATAAATGTTTATAAATGTCTGAAGGCTGGGTGTCAGGAGGAAAGGGACAGGCTCTTGTCACTTGCGCCCTGTGATAGGACAAGGAGCAATGGATGTAAGCTGCGGTACAGGAGGTTCCACCTCAACACAAGGGGGAACTTCTTTACTGTAAGGGTCTCAGACCACTGGAACAAGCTCCCCAGAGAGGTTGTGGACTCTCCTTCTCTGGAGATTTTCGAGGCCCATCTGGATGTGTTCCTCTGTGACCTGAGTTAGATTGTATGGCCCTGCTCTGGCAAGGGGGTTGGACTTGATATCTTTTGATCCCTTCCAACCCCTGACATCCTTTGATCGTGTGTGATCCTGTGATTGTGATTGTATTTTTGTTATTTTTGTGATACTTATTAGGCCTTATGAAATATCTTGGTTAGCAGAGCTTGAGTTAGCTCTTACCTATTATACAAAAACTCAGACTCCTCTTAGTTTCCCCACATGGAGGGAGAAGTAGCAGAGATTTTAAATTTGGAGGGATATATTGGAGGAGCATCCAAAGGGCAAGCCAAATCCCTGTAGCTGACAGATGGTCCCTGAGGACATGTTGCCTGCTGATGTAATATGGAATGGTTCCCTCCTGGGAGCTCGGTCTTGCTTTAGTGCCAGTACTGGGATAAAGAATTAGGAAACGGTGTTTGTGCTTAGTAATTGTTAACTGTTAACTTGATCCATGGATGATCTTAAAGGTCTCTTTCAAACAAGCAAATTCATCTATTATTCTATAAATATGTAAGTTCTCTTTGTATAGGTCCATTTTCATATTAATGAAGACAAAATGTGACCTGAAAAGAGTTTCTGTACTATCAAAAGGGTGCATCTGTTCATCAGGAAGACAGTAAATGCTTTCTCTGTGCTCCAGTTTTGGTTTGGTTTTAGTTTTGTTACCCTCGGTGTAGATTCTTGTTTTAACTTAATCTAGCATGCAAGAAATAATTTCCTGCTGTGGAAATACAAATCCATTTTGCCATATTTCTGTGCAGGTTTTTGACGTGTGTCTGCAAGAGAAAATTCTAATACTATGAAAAACCAATCAATAGTCACAGGGAAGTTGTCAAGGCTTGATTTTTACAGCCTTATTCATTTCATACAGAGCTCATTCCACTTACTCTAATTGAATTAACAGTAACAAGGACCTTATAAGTTTGACTGATTTCCAGAAGTTTAGCCCAATTATTAACTTTAAACAACTTGTTCTCAGTAAAAAGTACAAAAAAGACCTACTGTCTGGTGTGGGGTATGTGAGGCCATTCTCTCTTTTGGTCTGTCTCAGCCTTTTTGTGTTTGTATTTCTTGCTATTTTTAATTATTATTTTCCCGATAATATCTCCCAAGATTTCTAACATCTAGTTTGGAGGTTCTTTCCTGCAGGATTTAATTCAGTCTATCCTGTGCCGTTATCTCTTTCCTCCTTTAGTAGGTTTTTCCTGTTCTATCTCAGTCTCTGTTCCCAAGATAAATCTTAGTCATACATAAATGTATTAATCTTTTCCCTTACAAATATGTTGCCAATGTAGACTCAGAGCATATGAAAACATTAGCATTTGGGCACTGGTTTCAGATCTACAGCAGCTCACACAGAAATTAATACAAAGTAAAATCCTCAGTGTGGGTACCATGCACCTTTCATGCATAATAGCATCTTAAGTAAATCTAAATACCCTCAATTTTTTATTCATATTCCTAATGTTTATGCATATTAGAAAATCAATTTCACTGGTCTTTGTCCTTCCATCACTTATCAGCTGATAGCTAGCATTGGACAGTGTGCCACTTCTTACAGCAGTGTCACCTATAGAAAGCTAGAAGGACAGTTTTATATAGTGAATTCTTAAGCTTTCTTCAAGAAGAATGACCTTTGCATTGTGTCAATGAATACATTATGGGCAAGTCAGCTGTCAATAGGTATTTTCCTCTGAAATGAAATTAGAGTAGCAATTGTTAAATGCAGGCAAAAGTGGACAGAAGAGATCACAGGGCAGGAAATTAGCTTGAAAATAATAAAATATAGAACATTTGCACCTGCAGAAAATGGAGTATTTAGAAGGGCATACTGGATTCCAGTTTCATTACCATTCTTCCAACATGTTAGATTTTAGGTTACTGGGGCATTTTCTATTCCTTCATCTGCTGTACTCTGAAGATCACTCACACAAGTGAATTCATATATTAAAATCACTTTCTTCAAGCCATTTGGAAGGTATGTTCTGAAACACTTTTCCTCTCATCACACTGCAGCAGTCAAAAGGAATAAACTGAACAATAGTAAGAAGTGAATCTATTTTTCTCAGTCCCTTAAAATTTAGGTCACTTAAGAGATTAGTTGAAATTTTGTGAGTGTCACAATTTTGACTTGCACACACTTGCTAGACACACTGTTTTCTGGGTGAGCTTAATGAGTTACATGGGGCATAAAAGGAAATCATGGAAAACCAGAATGGCAACAGATGTTGGAATAATTTCTTCTCTTAGAGAATAGCAATGGTCTAATGGGTAAGTTTGATAAAGAAAAAAAAAACCCAAAAAGCAACTGAATTCAAAATTAAATGCACCTTTGAAGACATGTGAATTTCTAAAATGTAAAATCTTGACAGAGAAAATTATCTTTAATTCATAAAAATATGTGAAAAAATAATGACATAATCTCTTGCTATTGCATGGTTCTTATAGGGCTAGTATTGGAATGTTAAGGCATGGAGAGATATTTACCTGAAGTGTGTAAATGAAAATATTTTAACTAACTCTTGTAATAGTTGTGTCATTGAATAAAATTCATGCCTTAACTGATTGTAAAAAAATACACTGTTGTCTCTCAATATGATAAAAAAAAAAAAGATAATTAGCTTTCAAAAATATTGGACTAAAGTAATATATGGTTATTGTATGTTGTCTTTAAAAATATATCTTTTCTGTGATACAGAATGTCAGGTGTTATGTGAAGCTACTGCTTTGATACTGCTGTGTTTCAGGGTTTGAAAATAATACTACTACTACTACTACTACTACTACTACTACTAATAATAATAATAATAATTAATAATAATAATAATAGTAAACAACCAGGTTGGAAGAGACCATCAAGATCATCACGTCCAACCCATCAACCAATCCAACCCACCTAAACAACTAAACCATGGCACCATGTCAGCCATTCATAATGCTGAAAATAGCTGTTTTGAATAGAAGCCAATAGTTACACAGAGAATTTGCATCTTTTTGCTGTTATTTAAGGGCATTAAAAAACATACACATCAGTGGAATTTTATTTCCAGTTCCTGGAGTAGAATAGAGATTTCTACTCAATTGTCTGTTTTCAAATTCATACAGAATGAAGTAAAGTTTTTATGCCAATAGCTTAGCTTTCCTGGAGGTGGGGAGATTCAGGCTGGATGTGAGGAGGAAGTTCTTCCCCATGAGAGTGGTGAAGCCCTGGAATGGGTTGTCCAGGGAGGTGGTTGGGGCCCCGTCCCTGGAGGTGTTTAAGACCAGGCTGGATGAGGCTCTGTCCAGCCTGATGTAGTGTGGGGTGTCCCTGCCCATGGCAGGGGGGTTGGAACTAGATGATCCTTGTGGTCCCTTCCAACCCTGACTGATACTATGATAATAATGAAGAGTTTATATAATTATATCACTTTTTAAAAGTTTCTCTCTATTTATTTCAAAATTTCTGATATGTTTCCCATTCTGAGTGCCCTTTTTACTATGAGCAGATGATATGCAACTTTACTATTCTTGGCAATGCCTCTGCTTTCTTAGATGAGAAATACAGAGGACAAACTATAAAGAATTGCTCAAGTATTAAAGTCCCCTGCAGCTTCAAGTTTCTTAATGATTTTAAAGGGTTAACTTTATGCTGGATCATTTATTGTCTTTGATTGCACAGCCAGAATAATACCAGCATGAAAAGAAAAAGACTATTTATATCCTGGCTCTGACACTGGCTAAATCAATGTAAATGTCATTATACTTTGTCAAATTAAACATGTAAAGTTAACATCCAGCAGTGCAGAGATGCAACCAACGTGTAAGGGTATCTAAGTACCCTTAAGTTTATTAATCAGTGAATACTATAACTGATATATATATATATATATATATATATACACACACACACTCCTAGAGGTACACACATGCAGTGAGTAGCACCTCAGAATTACAACAAAAACAAGACCAAAGATATTTCTGCAGTGATTGTAATGCTCTTATTACTACATTTCTCTGCTTCCAAATGCCTATGAGCTGAGGATATGAAACAGGTTTATATAATTAGGGCTTGAAGTCAATGGCAGTTTTTCATCTGTCTTGTGAAGGACCTGAACAAAAGCTCATTACAGTCAATGAGAGATTTCTATTAGCTTTAATGGCTTTGGATAAGGCTCTTTATGAGTCAAACTTCACTATCCAATGTAAGGGCAAAAAGGCTATTATCCTTGTTATCTTCTTGGGAAACCTGAGACACAGGTAAGTTGAGTAATTGTCATAAAACATCCTTTTTTTGGCTCAATCAGGTCCCTACCCTAGTCCTTCTACTAAACATACATCTGTCTTTTAATGTGTTTACTCTCAAAACTAAATCCTGTTGAACCTGACTCTGGCTTTTTATTCTATACAAGTTTTCCATTCATAAACTTCAAATGAGCAGGATGCTTTTAGTCAGCATTACTGTGGAGGCTGTTTTTATGACTGTCAATATAAGCAATATGCTACTGTAATTTGATATAATAAACTATCCAAAAAGTATTCCCGTCTGCATTCTCTTTCAGCAGCACAAACCTGTAGGCTGTGACTCAAAAACTCTATAGACTAGAATAACATTCAAAATAAATGAATATGCTGAGTTTTGTTAGTTATTGGTCATGTTTGATTAATCTGATAGCCGCCTATGGTGACATGACTGAATGGTTAGATGCAGGGAGAGCAGTGGATGTTGTCTTCCTTGACTTTAGTAAAGCTTTTGATACTGTTGCCCATAACATTCTTGTAGGCAATCTCAGGAACTGTGGTGTAGAAGAGTGAACAGTGAGATGGATTAATAACTGGCTAAACAATAGAACTCAAAGGGTTCCAATGGTGCAGAGACCAGTTGGAGACCTGTAGCTAGTGGTGTTCCTCAGGAGTCAGTACAGGTTAGGGGTTGACCTGTTGGAGAGCACCTCCACACAGAAGAACCTTGGAGTCCTGATTGGTAATGAGTTATCCACGGGACAGCAATGTGCCCTGGTGACCAAGAAGGCAAGTAGTATACTTAGATGCATTAAGAAGAGGGTATCCAGCAGTTCAAGGGAGGATTTTTCCCCCTCTGTACAGCCCCAGTTAGACTATATCTGGAATATTGTTTACAGTTCTGGACTCCCCACTTCGAGAGGGACAGGGAACTATTTGAGAGAGTTCAACAAAGGGCTATGAGGGTGGTTAAGGGACTGGAGCATGACTTTTATGAGGAATGACTGAGAGACCTGGGGCTGTTTAGTCTGGAGAAGAGAAGGCTGAGTGGGGACCTTATCAGTGTTTATATACATCTGAGGGGTGGGTCTCAGGAGGATAGAGCCAGTCTGTTTTCAGTGATACTCTGTGATAGGATGAGGGGCAATGGATGTAAACTCAATGACAGAAAATTCCATCTCAATATGAGAAAAAGCTTTATTACTGTGGGGGCGATGGAGTACTGGAACAGGCTGCCTAGACAGGTTGTGGAGTCTCCTTGAGGTCTTTGAAACCCAAAAGCACACATTCCTGTGTGACCTGTGCTAAGTGGTCCTGTTTTGCAGGGGGATTGGACTTGATCTCTGGAGATCCCTTCCAACTCCTAACATTCTATTTCTATTTTAATTTAGTTTTCAAAGACTATTGTCATCTCAGATATAAGGTGTAAATAGTGTAACTTTTACAGCTCAATGAGCAAATCCAATTAATAACAGTGTGGCATATTGTAATTATTTTGTTAACCTTATCCAATATTTCTCTCTATAACTACTGCTACTGAATACAAGTAGTCAAAACCAGAATATATGAAAAGTTCATTAATTAGTAATGTGAACCGAAATAATACACTTTCAGTGAAGTGCAGTGCATGACTGCTGATAAAGGAAATATTTGAGCCAAGAGTTCTGCAGCCCGTGGGAATAGCCTTGCTTCATGTGCTCTCTATTCTAAGAGGCTTTTCAGAGGGCAAGTGAAGGAAGAAACAGACATCTTTCTGCTGTTCTCGATTACTTACATAATAGCAGCCAAAGAATGCCTCTTGTCTTAAACGTGTACATCATCTTGGTGATGATCTTGCCATCTGCTGAAGCTTTGAATTTATGAGCTATAAATTAATGCAGGAATCACATATCTCTCTGAATTGGAGCAGCCTCTAAGGAAAAATGTGGGAAGAGTTTAAAAGCTCACAGCAGTTTACTGAGCAGCACCATGTTAAAATTGCACAGTAAGGTACACAGGCAGGGCATACTCTTCTGCCAGGTCTCAACATACCTGGTGACCCCATTTGTCTGCTCATACTCCAACCAGCCATTCAGAGAGGCTTAAGATTAATAGTTTCAATAACAGGGTCCCAAACCCTGTTTTTTCATCTTTTAAACTGAAGTCAAGAGAATGTAGTCAAGTGTTGTGAAACCAAGGCATGATTTAGCAAGAAAACATTTATCTGTGCATACACTCATAAAGTTAATGTAAATGAAGATAACTCTGATGGCAAAGTAGCCATTGAAGACTGGAATGTCCTACTGTGGACTTGTCTGCATCAATTTCCTAGCTGATGTTGCAGCTCCTACTTTCTTTTGGCTACCATTGTGACCAGTACTTGCACCTTCACTTCACTATGTAACTGTAGCCTCAGAGAGTAGCAGGACTCTTCAGTGAGCGGTGACATTTCTACTTTTTCTTTTGGTTCTTTAAACAGGATGTGCTGTGCAAATACACATTCAATGGCATTCTGTAATATTTATCTCTAGCCACCAGCAAAAGTTAAATAGGTAAAATTACAATCAGAAAACAAACCCTTTGCATATGGTCTAGGGAGTGATCCATAATAAGTAGCATGTATGCGCAGATTGAACTTGTGAAAGTGTTTGATGGGTAGGATATTATTTGTAATGACTGATAATAGATGAACCTCAAAGGGTAAATATGCTTGTTCCTTTCAAGAGAATATTATATGTGAGATGCAAATTTGGATGGTGCCTTGTCTATTGAGAATGACAGTTCACTCCAGGAGCTGCTGAAGGGGAGCCTTGATAATAAGATTGTGTGGCCTCACTGTCCATTAAGTTACTATGACTAACCAAATTTGCAGTATAAGGATAAAAAAAAATTCCTTTATGGCTGTCTTTATTCTCTTGGAAAATAAAATATTTAGCCTGATTTTTGTCTAAACCGATGCACAAAAATTAATCTTTCAAGCAGCCAATCAGCAATCCAGACAGGACTTTCTCTCTGTACCATATCTATCTATCTGAAGCAATCCTGACAATGTGCTCAGAAGGCTTTTAGTTCTTTTTGTTATTCAGTTAATATAAATAGTAGCACACTATGTAGAGGAGAGGCTTCAAGAATGGAACTGGTTAAGCCTTGAGCAAGGAAGACTTTTTGGGGTGCTCATGGCTGTCCTCACATACAGCACAACATAGGAAAGGCACAAGTGACAGGCACAAGTCACAATGTGGAAAATTTGGAGTAGATATTAGGATATTTTAAAAATAATTTCTCCTTAAGAGGGAAGTCATTCATTGATTATGCAGAAAGTTTCTGAAATCTCCATTCTTGGGGATGGTTAAAACAAATCTCATTGGACAGGACCTTGAGCAACATGAATTGGCCCTGCTCTGAATAGGATGTCGGACTCCGTGACCTTCCTATCTGTGTATCTATGAAAATGGTTTTTATTTTGTCAGTAAACGGCCCTGTTTACAGCAAACTTGTCAGTTTAGTATCCTACCTCTTAAAATTGATGGAGCCACATTTATCAAGACTGGAAAAATGGTAAATTTATCTACTATAGTGCTACTTTCCTATTGTTGTATTCTCTCAGAGGATTACAAAACATATCAAATTTCACTTCAGATTGTGAAAGTGTCTTTGCAAACTTTATCTATATTCCTTCTGTTCTAAAAAGAAGAGCTTGGAAAGTATACAGCATAGCATAAATCCTCCTGACTTGTCCATGTTTGAAGTTCAGTTCTACAGGTGTACCATGCAGCAAATAGAGAACAGAGTTAAATCACTAGGATCCCAATCTTACTAAAGGCAAGAGACTGCATGATGTGCACTGCTTCTTTTTGTTAACTGTGTGTCATTTGTCTTTCTCTCTTACTCTGAAACGCTTATCACATGAAACACCTCAGTTAAAGCGAATAATCTTACTGATTTTAGTGGTTCATTGGAATGACATCCATTTCAGTAATATCTTAAATCTTTAAATAGTCATAACTTTATTGTGGTAATAACTGTATTCATGATTGTTACTGAAGCTATCAAAACATCTGTTTAAACTGTCCATTTTCTTACAAATATAGCATGGAATGGATAGATTTATGGCTTTTTAAGGAGGGATAGAACTATAAAAATATACAAATAGTTTTCTGAGGAACATAATCATGGTGTTACCTAGAGGAACTTTCAGACTGAGAGCAGACTTTTAAAGTTACTTGTTCTCCCTCTCACTGCAGGAGAGACATATAGGAATACTCCTTGAGAGGTAATTCCCACAGAATGATATATTTGCTGAGAGGAATGATGACCTAACAGAATACTAAATATACTTACAAAATAAATTGTAGAATATATTCCTTTTCCCTTGATGGTTGTTTGAGACAAATTAATTACAGTTTGTTATAGTTATTATAATTTCCTTGCTCAGAGGATTTGAACACTGCAGATTAGCTTTTATTAGGGTGAGAAATTTTGTGTTCATTTCAATTAAGAGCTACTGCAGCTCAATGTCAGAGCTAGGAATAAGTACAACTGTTTCAATTCTCTTCTAAACCTTGAGATTTGGAAGAGTTGTGTATAATACAAAAAAATATATTAGTAACAGCATGGAGCAGCAATAACTTCTATGTAATACTTCCTGTGTAGTTAGTGAATATATCTTGCTTCCACTTCCACTTATGTACAATTCATGGAACTATAATATATTTAACTGCATTTTATGCAGAGCAGAACCCTCCAGTCAGGTGACCAACAGTTTTCTATGTTTATGTCCTGTGGAAAACCTTGAACACCAGTGATACACAACAATGTCTGCAAGCTGTAATATCTATAACTCACTGTCACAGTTTCTAATTGCAACACTTTCTAAAATTCATTTTTCCCTATGCATCTATGCCATTTTAATGAATACTGTTCTGAAATAGGTATGTATTAGAGCTTATATCAGTGTTGGTTCTTCTTTCTTGAAATATATTTACTTGAAACTGGGAGAACAGATCACAGATTTAAGGAAATGTTAACATGTAAGACTAATATTTGTGACAGTAATGAAGGTTGTCAGAGATGAGTTTCATGGATAAAGAATCACCATTAGAGGTATTAAAAGTGATTTTAATATGAATCTGTAACTGTGACTTACAAAGTCCTATGGCAAAATTCACTCCATTACTTAGTGTGTGAATCCTATACTTTGAGATAGTAGCAACTTAGGGTTTGGTAGCACTACTGTGCAAAATCACAAGGACAAGCTGTATGGATTTTTAACAATACTTAATCATGGGTCAATTAGCAGAATGATTTACTAAAATTTATCATCACTGCGGCCTAGTTAAAAGTTGAAAAATGACAAGATTCACACACAGCTTATGACAAAGTTTCCTAAATCAAATCACACACACACAGAGTTATAGAGGTTAATGTATTTTGTCTTTGCAAGTTGTGATAAATTGCTGGTATGAAATATCTTCCAAACCTCACAAAATCCATCTGTAGTAAATTACTACTATTCTGCATCAGCATTTTTCAGCAGATGACCTTTGAACCCTTTCTCTTTCTTGACATCTTTCAATGAATGATCTTCAAAATTTTTGTAAAAATTATTTTTTGAAACTTTTGTTAAATCTGTTGTTTGCAGTCCTTGTGAAATGTAGCCTGAGAGGTGTTCCAGGTCAGGGGGACGATAAAAGGTCACAGCTTGCTGGTAT
This sequence comes from Melanerpes formicivorus, assembly GCF_026170545.1. Lineage (NCBI taxonomy): Eukaryota > Metazoa > Chordata > Aves > Piciformes > Picidae > Melanerpes > Melanerpes formicivorus. Next base: position 31,343,246 of record NW_027142355.1, read on the forward strand.
CCCAGAGAGGTCTGAAGGGTCTCACTTAGGTTTACCATTTATAGGAGAGGAAGGTGATTGCAGTTGGTTGGTATTTTTTCTTTCATTTGGCCGTAATTCACTTCAGGTAGTTCTGTCTCTTTCCAAGGCAGACTAGGATCCAGCCAGCAGATGTTCCCTAGGCAGCTGGAGTTTCAGGTACAGGTAGGTACAAGTCACTGCACTTGTAGCCAAGACAAGAACACAGCATTGCCCATCCTGACATCACAACGTGGGCCAGAGATTCTGTACCACCATAGAGGTGGAAGGGAACCAAGGTACTAGTTAACATGACATGATAAAAAGATTGGATATTCCTTTCTTAGCAAAGCTAGAAATCTGAAGATGATCAATGATTTGCACTTTGCAAGCATGGTTCTTGGATCAATAATGGATCAATAATCAGAAAGAAAGGAAGAAAGAAGAATGTACTGTTCTACAAAATATCACTTCCACTTGTAGTGGCAATCATGGAATTTTAATAATGGAAATCTGCACATCAGAAAAAAAATTATGAACAAACCCCCAAAATCTTTCAGTGTTTAATGATGCTAAAATGAATAATCAGGTATTTTATTAAGTCACCACATTGTGTTTTTAGGAGCATAGTAAATGGTCCCTGCAATCACTTCTTTGCAGCCTTTGAATTAATGTAAGTTAAGTGATACTTATGTAATTCTGCACTTTGTTAGAGCTTATTAAAACCTTCAGTCAATGTTGCAGAATATACCTTTGACTTGGTACTCACCCAAGGGGGAAAACTGACGAGTACTACCCTGCCCGATTTTACTTTTAGATCACCTCATAGGGACTCAGACTTTTTTTGTGGTTAAGCCAGTCATAAGTTTTCAAGCTCAGCTTCATCCCACTAAAAATGCTCTAAAGATGTAACAGAATGTCTAAAAATCCTGGCTTCCTAGTAGTTTAATATTTTTATTTCTCTGTTTTGCCTGGTTATATTTGTATATTGTCCTAATATACAAATTAAAATTCAGGCTTAATTTGCAACTTGTTAAAAAAACCAAGATTTGTATAATTTAGATGCCAAAATAACAGACTCTTGGATGACTCTGTAACAGATGTGAAGCTGATATCCAACATTGAATTTTGGCCATATACATGCTCTATCTAATGAAAGCCAGGGGAAGCCAATGACCAAAACAACATGTAATACACTGAAAAAGGAGAGGGATCAGAAGAAGTAACTACCTACAAAATTCTTCATGACTGCTGCTTGGCAGGTTATGGCTCCATCTATTGTAATAGCTGCCTTCACATTTCAGAGGATTTGGCAAGGAGAAAGACCGTACCAGAGGATGTTTGTTTATAATTTTGGTGTTTAGATAGAAGCATACCAGAATCACAACCATGACCCACTAATTCAAACCTGTGCTTCAAAATGTTACTAATATCAGTTTCCACATGTATGATAAATCTGAAATGCCTGCATTACTTTTACAGACTAAATAGTAACTAAAATCGACATACACATTGAAGTGAAAGTATATATGCTCCCCCAAAGGCTCCTGATACTGCTGCAGCCACTACGTTCCCTGTATTCTCAAGCTGCAAAGATATAAGACTCCCCTTTGCCAATATATTGTCATTAGGATGTGTATTTTTTTCTGGTAGGTCCTGTAATACAGAACTTGAGAAACTGCTTCATAAACACATGAGATATGTCAGTTAATTTTGGAGACCATCACAATTTTGCTTGTTTCAAAGAAGGCATAAAATCAGAACTCAATACATTTCTTAATTAACATAAGATGTGATTATACTTTGTGAATGGAGGTATGCAGAGAGTAAGTTATTGACAACTATTAAAGTGTTTGTAGTATCTGAGTGAATTGTATTTTAAATTATGGTCAAGAATTTGGTATTACAAAACAATTAGTTGTTAAATGACAAATGTTTAGATTGAACAGGACAAAAACCACTAATGAAGAGTGCAGTCTTCATGCTTACATTGAATGATGAAAGTTAGGAACAAATGTATTTTATTCACTTTGGATACTACTCAGGAGTCTCTTGTATCTTTCTATATACCATTTGCTCTTAGCTACTCTTAGAGTCTTCCTGTAAATATCTCTTGTAACAATATCTCAGTTTCAACTAGCAGCAGTAGTAAATGTGTTTATTTAAAATTTATAGTTCATTCTTTTCTTGTATTGCTGAGTGCTAGGAATTACTGGTATTGCTGAATGCTATTAGCCCCATTAAGTTGTGCACATACCAGCACAAACCAAGTATGTTAGTACAGTAGAACCTTCCTTTCTGAGAAATGGATTGTATTATATGTTAGAAACATCTCATCTGCTAGGTACAGTCACTTTCCTTGTCTATTAGCCCCAGGAGGAATGCTACTCAGCCCTTGCCCAGGCTGAGCCCTAGAAGCTTCATGGCTGTGACATTTGAAGCCTCTGCTCTCAGATCTAGGATGCATGTCCTCGTAATCTGTTTAACATTTAAGCAAGATTTCAAAAATATGTTACCTTCCTGGATTAATTTAAAGCTCCATCTTTATTGTTCTGCTGTGAAGATGTGTGTTTCTGAGTATTAGCATTTAATCATGACACTTCTACGTCAATCATTAAGAACTTGGGATATTCAGATATAGCCTTCAAAAACTTGGTGATCTTAATGCTCTTGGATAGGATCTCTGGGCTGCAGTAATTCTTTTTAGCATCTGATAGCCAGCAGGCTTACTGTCTTTAAGGAATTGAGGGATGAACTAGTTTGAATGTTTGAAAAACAAAGGCTTCAAAGCTAAATATTATTCACATATTCAGTGGATTTACAGGAGCCAGATAAAAAGCTTTGTGCTATAAGGCTTATATTTATTTCCTTATCTAATATTCAGTCTTCCCTTGAAAATTTGATCAAAAGAAAACTTTGTCTACTTTTCAGTGTGCACAGGCCAAAGCAGACTATGCTGTATCAGTATGCTTTCAGGGGACCTTTGTCTTTCAAAGATGCTGCTGCCAGTGGCCTATCATGGCATTTCTATATTATCCTCATCTAGGGATTATCTTTAACTCTGTGCAAGCCTCATGACCTCTAAGACTTTTGGGGTTTTGGTGGAAAACTAGCACCTAGAAAATGTTATTTTGGTATGCCAGACGTCTTTACCAAGTGGTTGAGATTATGTTCACTCTTCTGGATTGTTTCCATTGTCACAGTATCATTCTCTGTTTTCTTCTGTTTGATTCAGGACAAAAGTCACCCAGGATAGTACTTAACTGATAAACTGAGTTCACATTTTTCCATAAACACAGAAGTAAATAAAGTTCCTTTTCTGGCTGTTCCAAAGAAAGGTTTGAATACTGTTGGCAGCAAACAATTGCTGTGGTAAGAAAACTAGGCACTGATTTCAAGAAAGGAGTATCATATTTAAGACCAGGCTGGATGAGGCTCTGGCCAGCCTGATCTAGTGTGGGGTGTCCGTGCCCATGGCAGGGGGGTTGGAACTAGATGATCCTTGTGGTCTCTTCCAACCCTGACTGATACTATGATGATACTATGATGATGATGTTGTTCTTTATGCCAAATTCAAAATAATTCTTAAGGTAAATTCACCAAGTAGAATAAGATATGGGTCCCAAAATAGCAGAAGCAAACTCTGCATTTCAGTTGTAGCATCTCATGTGTCTCATGTTAGCATTTACAGGCAGTGTAAGTTATACTGAAGGCCTTATATATAAAACAGCTGTGTTTTAGTTTGAAGTTTTAGGATATGCATCACCCTGACGTAAGCCATGCAGTAAAAAAAAAGAGAAGTGTAACAGGCTATCTATCTCCTCCCTGCTTTGCTTTCACAATTCTCTCTTCACACATTTTAAATAAATTCATTTGACAGTAACAAAAAATTATAAAGGTGTTTATGTTACTTCAGCAGTAAACTAGCAATAGGATCATGTCATTTAAATTTATCACTTGTCTTCAAGTGTGTGAAATCTTGGTTGTTAATCATATTGTAATGTATATATTACATATATATATATATACAGAAAAAAACTCTGGGGTTCACAGAGTAAAAAAAAAGAAAAAGAGAAATTGTCAACTGCCAGCTGAATTCTTCACATTTGGCCTGACTTGCAGAGTTTTAGTGAATCTCACACTACATGAACTAGAAGAGTACAGTAACCTTAGCTTTGCTCTTGTTAATGTCTCTCAAGTTACTAGTATTTTATCCCTCAAAAAGAGCTCTGACCCAGACAACACAATGAGCCCTTGAAATTATAACCTGAGAGACAGATCCTGTGAAACCAAACTTAACCCCTACAGCTAGCTTTTACCCTACTAGCATAAATCTGTGTTTCTTAAGAGGATATCTTCTCAATACTCTGAAGAAGTTCACCATATTCCTGAGTTACAAAAGAAAAGTGCATACCTGTTTACCTTATGCAATGAGGTTTTGCACAAAGGTTTTTGGGGAAAAAAGTAATTTAAAAATTGGAATTTTGCATCTTTTCCCATGATAAGTTCTACAGAGACAGAAAAGTTGAGACAGAGGACATGTTATAAAATAATTGTTAAAGAAATAGTAAATGTTCCTTGAGCACTGTTGCCCACAGGTAGGCCCAGTTATATAAGGTATCTCTTGTTTATAAGCTCAGAAAGAAAGAAGTACAGACTCTCCTAGTTTTGCAAATCTGATTTTTTCCCTTTCTTGTCAAGATGTTTGAGGTCAAAGAAGACATAGTATTTTAACAGAATCAAGATTTGAAAGGAATGATTGATCTGTTGAAAATCTGAGTTGACTTTATCAAGCATAATTAAAGAACTACCACACTTACTACCTAAAGAGGTGAACAAATTCCTCTAACTCAATGACAAACATGTAGGTAAAATAAACATAGATATTCATAGTATCATAGTATCATTCAGGGTTGGAAGGGACCACAAGGATCATCTAGTTCCAACCCCCCTGCCATGGGCAGGGACACCCCACACTAGATCAGGCTGGCCAGAGCCTCATTATTCTTCATGGGTCATCATATTATCCAGCCAACATTCTAAATCTCTGTGTAATTCAAATTCTATTCTTTTTCAACAGGACTTAATAGGATGCAGCCTTCTGTAGCATGATGGTTTCCTTATTATTCATTATGATCTGGTGGTCTTGATATTGCCTTGCTAAAGTAACAAATACTAGCATTACAAGATTAACAAGAGAGTGACACCTTTAGGTAAAATAAAATGATACATTTGCTAAAAATAGGATTTGATTATTTTCAGAATAGCTAGGTCTGTTTCTGCTAACCATATAAAATAAGGAGAAATAGTTCTATCTACCACTAGAGACGATAGCAGATAACAATGATATCTGGAAAAGATTCAGTTAGCATGGGAATAAAAACATTAAGTTTGTTCTTCTGTCAGAATTCCCCTTTAAAGTCTGTCTTTCTAACTCTCCAGATGAAGTCCCACTCGGCATTTAAATGCATGCCTTATAGAATGATATTCAAAAGCAAATAAAGCTATCAAAGTTTCATATGGAGAAAAAGAACACAGAGAGGCTGCTTATAGATTTTGAAATAAAAAATTAAATTATGCCTTTAAAATGGAATGGTGCCTTCTTTCTGGTGAGTAAACTTTTCATGGAGTAAGTGTTGCATGGCGTTAATGACTGGTAGTTTTGTATTCACACCTTATCTGCCACCAAAGGAAAGCTGAGGATTTGTTTCCCATTAAATCTGGAACTTAATTAAAGATATCTTTTTTTTTTTTCCCCCAGAGTGTTCTGACTGTTTTGAAATTTCAGTGAAATTCCAAATCAAGCTCCAGCATTAAGTGGACTTTCAGTGAGAGTCTGCTAATGAAATGACATTGAGTAAACTCAGAGATTTTTGCATTAGATTTTTGTAGCCTATATAAATATATATTCCACTTAAAAAAAGAAAGAAAAAAGTATAACCCCTACCCATGGAGGCCTTGAGACATTTACAATGGCTTTATTACTTAAGTCAGGAATAAAACAAAACCATGACTCTTGTAAGCTAGAATGTGTTGGGTTTGTGTCTGGTTTATACAGTATGTTAAAATGGTAAAAACTCTGCGGGACTCACTGGGAGTTTTGCCAGAGAGTTCAGTGAGGTCAGGACTTCAATTCCCAGCAGGTTTTTCCTGCTGACGCTCTGCTGCAGGCTTATAGCACCACAGATTCTTCCCAGCAAGGGATGGCACACAGCTCACCTTTCCATGTCTTCCTCTAGCCCCTGCCATGCTCCATCTGTCCAAACCTGGCAGAAGCTTCAGGGAAATAGATCATGTCTTTTTCACACAATCATGCACCAGAAGAATCTTGCTCTTGTTTGGTATTTAAATCTATCCTCTGTTATTCCCATGTTAATTTGTGTCACATAAATGCTAAATACATAGATGAAGAGCTAAACTTCCTTGTTTTAATAGGAAGAACCTTCAAACTACCATATTCAGAGGTAGCACTGCTTGTAGAGACCATCTGCCAGTACTTGGGATTTGTTCTAAAAGCCACATAAGATTGCACATGTTTTTACAGTAACAAAAAGGACTGCATACCACAAGTGGCATGCCTTCCCTAACATCCTTTAAGTTGTGTACATCACAAGTGCTTGCAGTTTCTGAACTGTTCGTTACAATTCACAGCCTCTGCTCATCCCCAGCTAAAACACGAAAACAGCTGGCAAATCGCAAATACATTTCCAGTTGTTTTAGTTGGTTAGAGGTACAATATCAAGCATGAAACAGAAAACCAAAAGTCCCTTAGGGTTCTGGGTAATTAACCAGAAGCAGACATAATGTGGCATTGCTAATCCACTTATATTAAAGGGAAAAAAATGTATAATAGTAACAACTTATATTACGCTACCTGAATAAAACTCACAGAGAGCCTCTTAGGATAAATGCTTTTTCTAATTACATTTTTAAGTGCATTTGTCTTTATTTAAAAAACAACAGCAACAAAACAAAACAAAGAAACAACCAACCACACACCACCACCATCCACCCACCCACCCACCCCTGCATTATTAGTTTTTGGAGTTTCATTATGGCTTTTTGTTATATTTTCACTCCTAATTCAATCCTATCAATATACACTATTTCACATTTAGTCACAGACTGTTGTCAGGATTACAGAATTGTTATTAAGTATGAAAGTGTCTTTCAGACCATGTGCAATCTCATCTAGTTTCTCATCTTACTTATTTTTCTTCTTATTTTGAAATAAGATGTAATACTCACGGCTACTTTGGATTTTTTGAGCATCTGAGCAACCCTACATACATTTGAAAGTGTTTCCTCTCACGATCATGTCTCCTGAAAGGCATTTCATCTGTTTGTTCACAGCAGAAGACACTATAGATTTCTGTTTATGTGTACAATGAAACAGAAGTAGAGATAGCATTTCTATAACACCTTCTCTATTGCAAGATATTTCAAAGCACTTGAATAAACATCCCAACTGGGTTCAATGCTGCTGCCGTGTGTGAGTAGGCAGTTGCAGGAGCTCTTCAGGGCTACGTATTTAGTAACAGCACAAAGACAGGCATTTCAGCTGGTATAATGATAGAAGAGTTTTTGAAAGGATTGTGAAAGTGCATGCAACGAATTTTGCTGTGGGAAAGCAAGCAACCAGGGAAAACTGTAAAAAACTCTGTAAGAGGCAGAGCATGTTTTAAAAACATTTTCCTCACGTATAAAAGATGTAAAAGATTTCATGATTATAAGATGTTTTGTGCTGAAGATGTTTTCATGTTTAAATAGCCCCTGCTCTCTCATTTTATTTTACATAAAACTTTGAAGATCACCAAAACTATAGAACTAGCTTTACGTTATGCTCTTAGAGATCTCAGCAGATTGGACAAAGAGGTAAAATACTGTAGACACTGAGTTATCTTTCATTACTGAATGTGACAATTTCTGAATATCCAAGAGAGTATGAACTTCATATAAATTTGTTATTGCTAGTATGTGTTCTCTAAGTTTTTGTGAAGCTGACCGTTCACAACTGTCAAATTAGCACCTTTCCTCCACATTAATCTTGCATTAACTACATGGATAGTGAGGAGAAAGTTCTTCACAGAGAGTGTTTTTAGCCATTGGAATGGGCTGCCCAGGGAGGTGGTGGAGTCACCATCCCTGGAGATGCTCAAGAGGGGATTGGATGTGGCACTTGGTGCCATGGTTTAGTAGTCATGAGGTCTTGGGTGACAGGTTGGACTTGATGATCTTTGAGGTCTTTTCCAACCTTATTGATTCTATGATTCTACGATATCTGTATAACTAATTATTTCACTGCTGTTTTTTTCTGACACATTTGTCAAATTCCTAGCATTTGCTTTCTGGTGCAGGCTAGTAGACTGTCCCAAGGCAAGCACTGTGGTCAGTAGTGCATCTGAAATGTGTATGTATGATATTTGTAGCGGAGATGGAAACCTTCATAAACTAAAAATGCTTCAAGAGACTTGTCCAGAAGCCAAAAAATGCCAGTTCAAAAACTATTGGGAAAAAAGATTTTGTGAATAATGGAGAAGTAAGGCAAGATGTGTATTTCATTCAAGTATATTTCATTCAAGTATGGTATGCATTTCATTTTCATTTAAGGACAGGGAGGTGCTTTGAGGCAGCCAGCATGGCTTCACTAAGGGCAAGATCCCTCTGACCAGTTTAGTGGCTTTCTGTAGTGGAGTGTCAAGGGGCCAATGGGTGTCATATCTAGATTTCTGCAAGGCCTCTGACACAGTCCCCCACAACGTCTTTCTCTCTAAGTTGGAGGGATATGGTTTTGATGGGTAGGCTGGTGGATAAGGAATTGGCCAGATGTGGGACAAGTTGGTGTCCCTCAGAGGTCCATACTAGGTCCAGTAAGTCGCTTAGTAAGAGGTCCAACTTTCAGTAGTGCTGCATACCTGATTCTTTCAATGGATGAAAACTCCAAAGAAAATCAGAACACTTGCTGAAGTCCAGTGAATTCTGAACATAAGCAACAAGCATTTATAAGAAGTTTTGCATTAAAAATAAAAACTAACCCAGTTTTTACTTTTTTTTCTCCTGTGTTTGTCTTTCCTTCACCTTTTTTCTCCCTTTTTCCCTAAGAACAAAAGAAAATACACTTTTTACAATGAACTTTATGTATTTCTTCTCTTTTTAAGAGAGAAATCTGGGTGGGTTTTTTTTGTTAAATCATACAAATTGAATTAGTTGATTTTTCTATTAGGGTTAAGCTTTCTGAATACCCCAGACATTTTAATTTTAATTTTTTTTAATTGCTTTGGACTGCTGTAATGGAAGCACAACCAGTTTTCAGTCATGTCTTGAACCACAGGAAGAAAGGGATCTCAGTTGTCCCCTTGAGGAATGCTTCTTATTCTTCCTAATGGAAGTAGCAGTTCCCAGACCTTGACATTAAAACTTCAGCTTGGGCTATTAGAGGTTCAGAGGGCATGTGGGCTAACTTTCAAATATTGCCTATGGTTCTCAGTTTGTTCAACTAAATTGCCCCCAAAGAATCATTTTTATGGCTTTACACCATGACTTTACATTACAGATATTTATACTACTTTTTAATTTTCCCCTTTTTGTGTCACTTACATTTGACTTCCTGACTGTTACATTCTTCAATGTGAGTCAGTCTGTGAGATGTTCAGAACAGAGTGCATGTTCACACATCTGCTAAAGCTTCTTACACCTTGGGCACTCTGTAGAAATTAAGAAAATACATTTACTAAAATGATGAAACATGACATTAATATAGAAAATGTCAGTCACTCGTTATATTTTGTCAGTTAAATATTATTTTCTGTGGCAGAGTTCAGTGCTTAATAATACATTGTTCTAGTCAGTACTGTTTAAAGTGCACATGATTCATACTAAACCTTTATCTTAGCTGATAGCGAAAGCCGGCACTTAGCATTTTCCTAAACCAAATCTCAGTTCAGAAGCTTAATATACTTCCATATTTACAGCAATAGAAAAGAATATTCTGCTTTTTCCAAAGATTTATTTATCTCAGTTGTATAGAAGAGGTTTATGCTGCCATTGCTGCAGTTTTACAAGATCTACTGAAGCATTATTTAACAATGCACAGAGTGATAATGCGGGATTTGCATACATTGGAAAATATTTCCTATTTAAATTCTGTTTAGAATTAAAAAGTATGTTTCCCTGCATAATGAAAACATATGAGAGACAATGTTGCTTGGTAGGAATATTAAGCAGCTTTGCACAAATTCTGTCATTTGGAGATATGTAGTAGTAATGCTTTAGTAAAATACAGAATGCTAAATCACTAATATATTGCTGCTTGGTTTTCTTCTAAAAGTTTTAAAAGATCATAGAATCAGTCATGGTTGGAAGGGACCACAAGGATCATCTAGTTCCAACCCCCCTGCCATGGGCAGGGACACCCCACACTAGATCAGGCTGCCCAGAGCCTCATCCAGCCTGGTCTTAAACACCTCCAGGGATGGGGCCTCAACCCCCTCCCTGGACAACCCATTCCAGGGCTTCACCACTCTCATGGTGAAGATCTTATAAAAATATTACAATATTGCTAATTTACATATATTTTAGCTATAAATATCAGAATAAGTGAGTTTTGATAGGAAAGCCATTTTATCTAGGACTCTGTGAATCCCTTCTGAGATTTTTCTGAGATTTGTCATAATGCAATTAAGTTAGCAAATGTTTGCAGTTGTCCAGATTTGTTTGTGCCTTTGAATAAGATGAAGTTTCTAAGGAGAAGTATACATTGCAATGATTTTCCCCCTTCCATTTAGGAATTTTCCAAACATGACTAACGAAGAGTCATGTGAAAATGACCTACCTTTAGGAATGAATTTTAGTCATGTTTCTCATTTTTAATTTGTGAATTCACCTGAATTCACAGTCTCAAGCTGTGCCAGGGGAAGTTTAGCCTCGAGGTGAGGAGAAAGTTCTTCACTGAGAGTTGTTAGCCATTGGAATGGGCTGCCCAGGGAGGTGGTGGAGTCACCATCCCTCGAGGTGTTCGAGAGGATATTGGACGTGGCACTTGGTGCCATGGTTTAGTCTTGAGGTTTGTGGTGACAGGTTGGACTTGATAATCTTTGTGGTCCCTTCCAACCTTGGTGATTCTGTTATTCTGTGAATGGTAATTTACACAGCACTGGTATGGCGTCACGTCAATTACTGTGTGTAGTTTTCTACTCCACAGTATAAGAGGGATGTAAAAATATTACAGTGTGTCCAAAGGAAGGCAACAAAGATTGTGAAAGGACTAGAAGACATGAATTACAACGAACAGGTGAGGATACTTGGTTTGTTCATCTTAGAGGAGACTGAAACATGATCTCATTGGTGTCCTCATCTTCCCTGTGGTGGGGAATAGAGGAAGGTGCTGATCTCCTCCCTCTGGTGAGGGAATTGAAGGAATACCTTAAATCTGTACCAGGTGAAGTTCATAGGAAAAAGTACTTCGCTAACAGAGAATGATACTAAACATGGGAGGACTCTTTTGAGGGACAAGTTGCCTTGCAGAAGGATCTGGTTAGATTGGAGAATTGGGATATGGTTAATGGAATGAAATTTAACAAGTCAAAATACAAATTCTGCAGCTAGGACAGAGTAATGCCAGTCATAAGCAAGGCTGTCAAGCAGCCCTGCAGAAAGGGATCTGGAGGTGCTAGCTGACAGCAGGCTCAATACAACTTGTCAGGGTGCCCTGGCAGCCAGGAGGGCAAACCACATCCTGGGGTACATCAAATAAATCATAACCAGACAACTAAGAGAGGCAGTTATCTCACTGTATTCAGCATTGGTCCAGTCTCACCTTGAGTACTCTGGGCAATTCTGAACCCTGATTTAAGGACATGTAGGTCTTTGAACAAAGCTGGTGGAGGTGCTGGAAGGAATCGCCTATGAACAGTGGCTAAGGACTTCGAGCCTCTCAAGTTTTGAGAAAAGGAGCCTAAGGTGTGACTTCATTACTCTCTATGGCTTCCTGAGAAGTGGAGAGGGATGGAATGCTTGGGTACGGTTCAAAGCTGAGGCAGAGCAGATTTAGATTGGACCTTAGGAAGCATTTATTTGCTGAGAGGGTGGTTCAGACATTGGAACAGATTTCCTAGAGAGCTGATCAATGCCCAAAGCCTGTCTGTGTTTTAAGAGGTGTTTGGACAATGCTAGTAATAACATGCTTCAAATTTGGGTCACCTTGAAGTGGCCAGATATCTGGACTAGGTGATCATTGTAGCTCTCTTCTGACTGAAATATTCTGATTTATTCTATTTTACTATTCTATTCTATTCTATTCTATTCTATTCTATTCTATTCTATTCTATTCTATTCTATTCTATTCTATCCTATTCCATTCCAACCCTGATTTTAATTCCAGTGATGTTACACAATATTCTATTCTCCCAAAAGGGAGTTTCTATCATGCTTGTCTGATTTTTGAATTTGAATCTTTCTTGTTTATGGAGAAGGATGCATATTTTCTTATTTTGTTCTGTCTAGCATCACTTGGGTATCTCCTCTGCCCTATATCCACTTTTTGCACATTTGTTACTCACATTGCTCATATACTTGTGTGAAATATGTGCACATTGTGTCTGGCTATGCATGCACAAAATCACAAAAGATTTATATACTATTGCTGGTTCACTGTTTTGGTTGGATTACTTTTGGATTCAAGGCAAAGGATATTAATGATATCCTGATTTATATATTTTTTTTATAATTGATCATATATAGATGTCCCAGCCTTCTCCATTGACTACATTACTTTGTATCTTTAGAGACTGAGCACTAATTTCAACTAGTGATCTAGGATTGTCTCTTCATTTATGACACCTCTAGTAGATGAGTCATCCCATAGGAAAGCAGAGATTTTATATGGATGAGTGAATCATCCTCCAGAAGTGTCATGAATGATACAGGACACTCAGTGACTAATATAGGTTAAACAGCTATCAAATGAGAGGAATCCTGTCTCTGTTGCACTGTCAGACTTTCCACTGACAATCTGTTTACACCTGCAGCAGGTTTTCTGGCAGCTCTTATACTAAAGGTAAATAAGAAAGATCCCTCCCTGTGCTGCAAAAGTAGATATTTATGCACATACAGAATTGTAAATAGTATTGACATTGTTGCATTTCAGGTAAGCTCAGTATAATTTGCATACAGAAACAACTCCTGGATTCCTTTCTCTATTACCACTTTCCTGGGTGCTCTCAGAAATCATTTATTTCTGTTTTTCAGATGAACTGTGATGCACTTCTAAGGCTGGCTTCACATTTTCTTCTATTTGACCCGTTTTCCTAGAATATGCAGGGCTCTGAACTATTCGTTTACCCTTGTAAAACGTAACTGAACTCATTCACATGATATTGTTTGCAGTCTCAGTCATCGATAACCTTTTCTGTAATTGCAAATGTCAAGGGTCAGGAACAAATATCTTCTCTTGAGTCTGGTTAAACCATGGATGTGCTACAACAAATAGCACAAAATAATAACTGGAGCCTACATCACATGGAATGAATCCTCTTAATCTCCACTTGTTTGTGTTTTTTTCCATTGTCAAGCCAGAGCTCCCCATCCTTCAGTGTAAAACTCTCTGTACCACCTCTGCTCTTGCTGCATGCTACCAAGCTTTAGCTCTCTCAGTGTTTTACAGTTGTGCAGCTTCAGTTTTTTATTTCATTCCTTCCTCTGTACCACTATGCCTTCTATTCTGCCTGTCTTTTTTCACTCTGGCAAAATTATATCTTGTCTGTCCAGACTCTCAGTGAAATTATATTATTTTATGCTCAGTCTTGCAAAAATAGCATCAGATTTTTAACTTGGAAAGAATGAAATAGAAAACAAAAAATTAAGATGATGACATCTTTTATAAACTCTGCACATCTTATGTCCTTTATAAATCTATCATAAATTCATAAAACTATCACAGTAACTGATACTAGGCATGAATTCTAATACCAAAGTGTATTTTGGATCACAAAATTTTTGTTCAAGGCCTCTGCTGTCTTATATAAGCAACAACAACAGTTGAGAATTTTTTATAATCAATAAAGTACAAAGTAGTTTGACAGTTACTTTAAATATGATTCTACAGGCTTTAGATGTGTTGCAGCCTGCAGTTGGAGCTGGAGTCTGGGGAATCCTAGTGCTCCTGGTACGCTGATCATCCATTGTGGGAAGAACTGCAGTTTCCTTGAAGTCTATACACCCATGTCCTTTTGCATATCAGACATGCCTTGAAACAGTAGATTGGAAAGTGCCTAGATCTCCTAGCTGAGGCATAAAGTTGGTTATCTTTCAGTCCCTTGAGTTCACCCCTATTATTTGACATGGGATTGTAGTGTGGGGACACTGAAGGAACTTCTTTTTAACTAACTATGATTTATTGGTAACAATTTGTCTGTTTTTACGATTGTGGCAGCAGCAACCAAAGTACAGAGACATGCACGAATCTTGCTCTAACTGTGTTTAGGACTTCTCAGTAGTTTTAAAGTGCTCTCCATTTCTCTACTTTATGAAGATGCTTTTTTTTAGTGACTGCCAGTTGCTGCTGAAAGCTTTCTTTTCCCTTTGAAGGGCAGACCATCTTAAAGATCAGATGTCTTTTGATCTCAGGTTTGATAATTTTCCATAGTCTCAGCAGTCAGCTGAGGAACACCTCCTTGGTTAGAATCTCAGCTTTTATTTGGGACATGGTTTATTTTTGCTGAATAATTACTGAACTTATTTATTAAGGAATGATTGTAAAAATACAGAAATTATAAACATATGTGCAATTACAGATGACATTATTACAAATGAAGGATTGTAAATGTAAACAGAATCACAGTCAGTGTTTGTACAAGCAGAATTTCTCAGTTCTTCCACAACAATTTTGCTGAAAATCCCAGCAACAGAAACCAAAGGACCATTCCATAGAAGTCTCTTCTGGCTCCATTAGCACCCTCCCCTACTGAGACATGCTGACACCTAATAATACATTTTGTCTGATTTCTCAGACAGCTTGTGAATAATGTTTTCATGACAATATGAAATAGTTTTGGTGGGATGCTGCTCCTGCTTTACAAACATCATACAGCTAGTTCTTATCCACCCACTTTCAACTCTGTCATATTGAGCAACATACATTCATGTTGTTGCTGTGAAACGAGAAATAAAATAATTGTTCTCTTCAAGAAACTTTCTGTTTAACTGTTCATAAAATAAATACACTTCTGTATCATATATTGGGGTAAATTTATCCAAATCTCTATAAATAGCTATCCAGAATCCCAGAAAACGTAATGTCATTGATGTATTTCTCTGAAGGGTTCAAATACTCGACATGCTGTGATCACCAAAAATCCTTACTCTTAAGAAGCAAGTACATTCATGAGTATTACACATTAAAAATGTACTAACTTACAGCCATCTATTCTTTAGCTTCTATTCCCCACTGAAGATCTTTTGTCAAATTTCTGTGCCAGTCTGTATCCTGCTGGGAAACCTTTTATCCTGATTAGAATTCCTTTACAATTGCTTAAAGAAGCTGACCTCTCTGTTTGGAAGGAGAAATGCTGTGATAGTCCCATTAGTCCTCATAAGAAATATGAACAATGCAGTAGCAACAATTATTTATCAGCAAATGTTCCCTTCCAACCCAGTGCATTCTATGATCCTATGATTTAAAAAACAAATAAAATATATATTTTGGGGAGAGGAGGATAGACAGAAAGCCAGCAGGTTATTTGCATAAGTAGTTTTTTGGTTTGGCGTTTTGCCTTTCTTTTTTTCTTTAATAGCTGCTCTCTAAAGAATAGAAAAGGATCAGCTGCAAGATGATCTTGAAAAAGTGATGAGCATATACTGAGTAGAATGCTTTTCAAAAATAATATGAAGGAGATTCGTATTGATTTATGAGCAGAACATTACAACCCTTGCTGGTGTAGAATTGGCTAATTTTTTTACACCTTGCGTTACTGCTTTCTGAAGTGTAGCTGGGGACAAAGGCATATGGGTTGGAAGACTGCGTGTTTGTTGAATAGCCATCTGTTACAGTATCCTTTGGGGATAATGCATCAAAAGGAGATTTCAAAATGGAAATGCTGTCTGACCATTGCAGAGATGTCTTAGTTCACAGAAGGACTGAAATCATGACATGAGAAAGTATGAGTTATTCCTCTCCTCTCAGGTGTTAGTTTTCGTAGCCCAATGCTCATATGTTAAATGTCAACACTTTAAGCCATCATCCTACTTAACAAAGTAGCCACAATTTCCAAAATCCCAAGCAGTCTCCTTTACCAGAGCTCAGAACACACTCTTTTCAACTCCAAAGCTGTCAGCCTCTCTTCCGTTTCTCTTGGTGCCCTACTGTGTCTTTGATATGAAAACCTTAGCACCCTGGAAACTGAGCTAGAGTCAAATTAATTTAATAAAATAAATAATGTACATAGTGCAGAACTGATTGCATTGGCCAGTTTCATATTTAATTCATAAAACTTTCTATGTTTTAATTTACTTGCTGCTGCCACTGCTGCTGCAGAATTTACAGTCTTCACCACATTTTCAGTGATAGAATACAAAATAGTAGGAAAAGATAAAGGATGAAGTGTGGAAATGAGGTAAAACGGTGTCACTGTGTGGAAAACAGATGAAATACTGCGGCCTACTAGAAAATGTCATGCTTTAGCAAGAGTTTCATCATAGATCATGATAGTTTCATGATTTTTCCAAAATCATGGTATTATTAATAATAATTATTATTATTGTCATCGTTATTGTCATTGTCATTGTTATTATTCTGATTGTAGCACCACGAGTGTAATAAGCCCTTCACAGGCAGGCATAGTAAGGCCATGATTTGGTCCAGTTTTGTGCCTCACCGTTATAAAGTATTGGGCAGTGGACCTGTAGGAAAGGATGCAAAGGTGCATCTGTGTGGATGACGAGAACGGAGACAGGGACGACAGCACTCAATATGAGTGAGAGTAATCATCCAACTTTATTGTCCCACACTTCATTATTTATAGTCTTATCTTATGCATAGTTAATTCTATTCTAATTTCACACATATTATTGGTTTCTCTCTAAAAGGGTACATCATTGTTTTCACAACTCTGGAATTTCCTCTGCTCGGTCTAATTGCTCTTTTTCCCAGATCTCGCCTCCTCCTTATCTTGCTTGCCTCCCTTCTCAGGGGCAGCTGGACTTCAGCATACCAGGCAATCAGCACTTTCTCACATCTCCTACTCCACCACTATATTATCAACAGAGAATTCTTCAAGGCCTGAATTGCACAGGTGTTCCTGGGACCCATGTCCCCTCTTGCTCAAAACAAACCCCAACATGTGGACTGCAGTAAGGACCTGGACTTCATCACCTTGTAAAGAGCACTAGAATTAGGCCCAGGCTCAGAACCCTGCTGACTTTTGGCAGTTCATGGCACAGTATGTTTTCCTGAACTTATATTTTTTTTAGATTATATTGGTAAAAAGAAACCCTTTGAGATCTCTCCTTCTAATTGTCTTAAAGGACTCACAGTGATTTGGAACAATATGTTTTCTGGTTTCCGTCTG
Organism: Melanerpes formicivorus; assembly: GCF_026170545.1. Taxonomy (NCBI): domain Eukaryota; kingdom Metazoa; phylum Chordata; class Aves; order Piciformes; family Picidae; genus Melanerpes; species Melanerpes formicivorus. The sequence goes on from NW_027142355.1 coordinate 31,360,804, forward strand.
TGATTAAAGTTATGTTTAAATGAGGCAGCATATGCAGATATTGTGCTGGAGTTTGTATTTCTGGCTTCTCCAGTTCCTTCCATGCTCTTGCTAGCCCAGAGCACCCTCACTAGGATTCCCCACCAACGTGCTCCCTTCTTTGGCTTCCAGCTTGCCTGTCCTTTGGAAGCAGCCAGCCTCCCTGTTCCCTTGCAGAGCTGTCTTAATTCTCTTAAAGAAACAGTTTTAGTCCTACCTGCATTAAAAAAATAACATTCAAAGGACAGAAACAACAAATATCAGTAGAATTTTCAGACAAAATTTCAATATGATTCAGCCCACCTGAATTAGAGTTTTTAATTCTTGGCTGCAGAGTCCAATTAAGACATCTTAAGCTCAGTGTCCTGCTTTGTCTGGAAGTTTTAGTTCACAGGACAAATGTAATGGTTTTCAGTCTCCCACTTGCCTCAGTTAAAGCTGCCTTCCATTAAATAGTATGCAGAACCTTAACTACAAGACTGCATAACAACAAAGTGTCTCACAGAAAAACTTTGTTCAAAAACATAGTACAGAACTGTTAAAGAAAAAAATAAGCAGTGCAATTTATTTTCATCTGTTGAACTCTGTTTCCTCCAGCAGAAAATTTTTGTCTTTCCAATTTTTTGTGGTGTTTTGTGTACACCTAGATGTATTCTTTATGTGTTCTTTATATAATGGCCTCATCTCTTGGTTTTCCATAGCAGGAGCAAAGAGATTGACTGGGCAGAGAATAGAAGGGAGGGAATGGAGGGAAGCAAGAGTGGGTAAAAGGGAAAAGGCAAGAATAAGCAACCTGTGATAGTCTCCTAATGAATGAGCACCTCTGAGAGCTGAGGCCACTTTAGCCTGAACTTCATCTTTTATTCCTTGCCTTTCCTTTTGTCTCCTACTTCACTGCATTCCTCACTTTCCATTCTGATCCATTATCTTTCCAGGCCATAACTGTCCTGTGGCCTGTGAACCTGAACTCAAGATTTCCCAGCTGGTGAGATATCATGTTGATCTTCACCATCTGCCATGCCAGTATTTCAATCCAAAAACGTTCGAATTAGTAGTGTAAAGGAGCTAATTATGTTCAGTGAGTGTTTCATGACATGCTCTTACACCGAAACAAATAAGAAATTAATTGTGGAATTGTTTTCTCCAGCAAGTCCTTATTCAACTGATTCGAAGATACAGGACAATGTGCACAGTGTTTTGAAAAACATTGAAAGGACTATTTAGCACATAAAGCATAACTGATTTTTCCATATGTCCTGAATTACAATCCTTTTGGAATTATAGGTGGGCAGTTACTCATCATATCTCAGGTGTGCTTCATTTATAGAGGACTTCACAGCAAGTGCTTTAACATAGCCCTGTAGCAGTTTTGGCTGTGAGGTTTCATAGTGAGTTTCCCAGGCAAAACAGTTTATTTTCTATTTTATTAAATACTCTACACAACTGCTTGTTTGCTCTATTTTGTTTTTCTTTCTTTTTGAAATAAACTACACAAGGATAAAATTGCCTGCTGCAAAATAGATTTTTTTTTTTTTTTTGTATTTTGTGAGTCAAAGTTGATTACTTCTTTGAGCTGAAGTTATTTTTTTTTATTTCAATTTATAGTATGTTGTTTGTGATAAGGACCTTTGTGGGGTTTTTTATTCCTAACTAATCTGTGGTTCTCTTCAAAATATTGAAATTCAGGTATATATTTCTGCTTCAAAAGTGTGATAGCAAACAAGCAGAAAAATTCAGGGCTGTCCAAAAGCTCGGAGATAACCTAGGCCAATGCCTGCATAGAGATAAGACCAACTACACTCAGAGCTACTTTAACGCCTGGCAAACCTGTTCTACAAAGGAGATCTCACAATTTTCTTGTTATTTCAAGTCCTTCATTATTATTTTTAGAGTTAGCTTTTCTTCACATACCAAGGTCTTCATCATTTCAGTCAACTGGTTTCATCTAGTCCTCCCTCTGGTGGAGATGGAGGACAGTAAATCATTGACTTGGGGTGTGTGTGTGTGATGTTACTCTACTAAAAGACCATTACTATATTTCCCTTAGATTTCTTTTTTACTAAATTAAACAAAGCCAGTTCTTTCAATACTTTCTTATAAGTTTTGAAGAAATTATCATTTGTGATCATCTACTCTCCAGTTCCTTCCCAATTGATGTGCTTCTTAGTAACTCTAAGGCCCTATTGAAGTATGTGCCACATCACATTTATCTCATCAGTGCCTCTATTTGAAGTAAGAGTTTGGGTTGAAAGAGAATAATACCCAGTTTTTATAGAACATTGCAACTTACTGAGAGGAGGAAAGTATATAACATGAGAGAGAAGGAACCTTGTCTTGGAATTTACTGGGTGTGTTAGGATGCTTCCAAAGGAAGCCCAGGGAAGTTGTGGGATATTCAGCCCTGAAGATCTTAAAAAAAATCATCTGGACTTAGTTCTGGACAACTGGCTCTGGATGACCTGTAGAAGTTCTTTCCAACCTTACCCATTCTGTGGTACTATGATCTGCTTTCCAAATTATGACTAGCAATGTCTTAGTTTCACAATATCTCTCATTAGCATGAGAAAATATGTATTTCATACTGCTAGCATAATGTGGTATTGCACGTCAACCCTCAGTTTCCTGCATACATTACCTTGTGGGCATTGCCTTATAAGAGGGCATTTGATATGAGTTTGTGTGTAGCTGTGTAGGGCAGGATAGGGAGGCATAAGGGGCTAAGTATAGGGAATAACAAGTGATTCTGGGATAAGTGGCATTTGAATTGGTACCACTGGTGAAAGAAATAATCACAGAATTGTTGAGGTTGGAAGAAACCACTGGAGGTCATATGGTCCAAAAAATAGGGCCATCTATATCCAGTTTTCCAGGACTATGTCTGGATGACTTTTGAGTATCTCCAAGTGTCTGGTCACCCTTGGAGTGCAAAAGTCTTTCCCAGTGTTCAGTGAGAACATCCTGTGTTTAGTTTCGTGCTCATTGCCTGGTCTGTCACTGGGCACCACAGAAAAGAGGTGCTTCAGTTCCCTAAGCTTCCTCTAAGCATTCTGTTGGACTCTATAGTATGTCTGTGTCTCTCTTGCACTGAGGAGCCCAACTCTGGGCCCATCACTCCAGACATGCCTCATCAGTACTGAGGATCACCTCCCTTGTCACACTGGCTGTACTTTGTCTAATGCAGATCAAGTTACCAATGAATGAATCGAATTAACTGAACCAAACATGATGTAATGAAGTGAGCCAAATAGAATCCAAAAGAACTAATAATTGAAAAAAATCATAAGAAATTCTCTGAAGGTTATTATGAGAAATACTAGCTTTCCATGATAGAGATACAAAATTCATGTCCCTATTGTTCAATTTTGCCTTTGTTAAATTTAGGAGATTGCAACTGTGTACAAACTGCTTTGAAGTGCAAATTTTTTGTTGGCCTTCTAAAATTGTTTTGTATTTATCTAATAACATACCTGCATTTTATTATCAATGAATTCTTTGAAAAAAATGTGACTGTATCACAGAAGAAGGTGAGTGAATCTCAGTCCTGTTGAATCCTTGTCTTTGAACACTCCCAGTAGCATTCTCAGGCCAGACTCTTATAATTCAGCTGTTGCCTGAAGCCAATATCAAAAATATTTCTACACATTTTTTGTGGTAAATACTGTATATTGTTCTTTTTATGGATCTGTCGATAAAAGCAAAGAAAGTTATGGGACAAATGTTTACAGCAGGCAATGGAAAACAACTTTTTTTCCTGTGGTTTAGTTGGAAAATTTATCAGAGGTGTAGGCTGGATACAATCTTAGTTTTGTTTTCTGCCTTCGGCATGCTATTGGCTATGTCTGTAAACATTCCAGTGTTTAGAAGAAACTTAAATAATTAAAAAGGATGCAAAATAGAGAATGTGAAAGCCTTTGGTTCTTTAAACAGAATTTATTATGCTCGAAGTTCCATCTCGATAAAAGGAAAGAATAACTGGAATTAAAACATTCATCCATCCATGCCATTTATTTATTTGAAATACTCATAGATTTTTTTTTTGCTGGTCATGGTTTTGGGGAGGCACACACACAGTAAATTGAGGGAATGCTTTGATGAATAAAGCCTTCATTGGGACCAGCACAGTTAATCTGACAGAACTGTTCTTCAGGAATTCAGAAAATTAGCCCAGCTGGGAGTTGTGTTATTGTAGAAAATCCTCTTTAAACTTCATAGTCTGTACTCATATACCACTTAGAACATCATCAATCTCTTCCTGCAAAAAAAATCACAACCCTCTTTCTCTCTCTTTCCACTGTAGACTTCCATCTCAGACTTATTTAGGTCCCCATGTGTTCTAAGTTTCAAAATACTATCAGTACTATTCAGCTGCCACAGTTTTGCCTTCTCTCCCCACCTCATCTTGCTTTCATTTTTCGTTCTTTTCCATTCCTCCCTGCATAATCTTCAAGGCAAAAATCCTATCTTTTTAATTGTTTGAATTTGTGCAGTGCTAGATATATTCATTGGGTACTTCTCACATGAAAAAGGGACAACTGAGTCTTATTTTACTTAAGACAGTCTTAAGGGTGGATAGGAGAATGAAAAGCACAATGATAGTGCCTTACAAAAGCATGGTTTGTCTTTATCAACTTTCATAATAATTCTGTTAGTTGTATTTTTTTAAAGTCTGCTTATGAAAAAATAGAGCTTACATCCTGTTTTCAGGTCCTTTGTTTGTACTATATGGGTACAGTTTTGAAGTGAAAATTCAGACAGAAAAAGGAAATGCAAGCAGATGTCAGAAGGAAAAATAGGTAACATAGAGGAGTGCTGATTATAACCAAGCACCTGAAATACAAGGCACAGACAAGAAGACAAACTAGGTGAATACAGAAGGTAGAGGTAAGTAATGGAGGGTGACATAAAGTTAATTGATAATATTTGAACAAATTAATTAATCTAGTGGCTAAAGAGAAACAACCAGTTATTGCAGTGACTGGAATAATGATGATATTAGGCTGTATCAGAACCTTGTTACATTTGTGCAGTGGAGCTTCCCTGGGTTCTGCTTGCCATTGTATTCCATATCCTAATTATTATACTTTCTTACTTTGCCATTCATACTCTTGTCCAATAAGCAGAGATAATACAAGAGGCAAAGAAAAGATCTGTAAGGTGTGTTATGGAAGAGAATGCATTGAGCCCTTTCCATCCTAAAATAGAGCACATGACTGTTTGAGGCTATTCATGTGTTAAAAATGCCTGTTTACACATCTTTACAAAATTAATTACAAATGTATGGGCTTATTTTTGTGTGACTACTACTAAAGTGAGGAACAAACCTTTCTCTTCTTATTGTGTTTTTTGACGAGATTTAAAATCACAAAGCAGTCTAGGTATAATGCAGCAATCTTTTATTGTCAGCCAAATCAACAGCATGGGAATCTATAATTTTAAAAAGATTGTTCCTGTCAACATTCAAAAAAGCTTTAGATAAGAGTTAGATTAGTTTGAGATGATAAGAGTGACAGACTTGTCCCTAATCTTATTGGATTGATTTTTGTTCTTTGTGTATAAAAATAAAGCCAAAACTTTCTCTCAGTGGCTTCCCTTTTTAAACTACAAAAGGAAATGTTTCCCAAAGTTAACACAATGGCCTGGAATCACAGAGGGCCAAGTGGACTTTGGATCGGGGTTTTGTTCTAAGTTAATGCTTATAACTTGATGGCATTGTACTTTAAAAGGTCATGAGAAGTCAACCGATGTGGCACCCCATTGCACCTTCAGTTGCCTCCATGTACTGCTTTTGTGTCATAGTATCACACCATGTTAAAGGTCTGTAACTGAACTAAATCTGATGCAATGCCTAAATGTTGCCCAAATGACAGACCACTTAAATTGCAAACTTTCCACTTCTATTTTGTAACCATTCACACTAGCTGAGGGAAGGAGATGCCACAGTCCTAGCTCATCATTGCAATTCACAATAGTTAAATCTGTTGGTTATAGTGTGAATTTCAATGTAAGTTCATTTCTTTCTGACCTATTAGCCAAAATAATTCTCACACATTTTTAAAACTAGGATCCTGTTTCATTTTGTTCTGCCCAGTCTAGGAAATTTGTTTGCTAATACACACAAACCTAGTGGTTTCCATTATACTTTCAATGTGTTTATTGATTATAGAAAAAAAATGTAAATGTGCAATTATGGATAATTTAAAAATCATTATTTTCAGTGTTTTCCTAAGTACTGTTTATTACTTTTCATCATTTAAATCTGGTAGGCATCCAGGTATTCTGAATGTGTCTGATAAATGCAGAGGGCTTTTACATTCAGTTGTTTGTTTACTGTGATTTCAGACATTTTGAGTATGTTTAGTATTCAGTGAAACAGTGTAAGAAAAAAAACATCTGTACTGCAACTACAATGACACTACATCCATGGTTTAGGGTTTGAGGAATGCTAAGAAAAGCAATACTAAAATTTGCACTTTAAGTGAAACAGCTCAAGAATGTAAGTGCTGTGCTAGCTTTAATCTTCTCTTAATCTTCTGCCTTCTTGAGTGCATCTCTGCTAATAAAGGAGAGATCAGTTGCACATTATGAAAGTACTGGAGTGTTTATCAGTGCCAGATATTATAAATGTACTTTATGCTATGTTAATGCTAATGGTCTATTATAAGCAAGATTTATCTGAAAAAGTCATTGTGAGAAAGCAAAAGGAGTTTGGGTATTTGGGGCTTTTTTTTTCTTTTCCTTTTTTTTTTTTTCTTTTTTTCTTCAAGTATTAATATACGAGACAAGTACTGAAATTCTCAGATGTTTCCACTGTCTTTAGCAAGGGTTCTCAAAGCAGAAAATATCTTCAGGAATGAACTGTTAATCAAGAATTGCCAATTCACAGAGCCTCTTCATCACATTAAGTCAACAAAATCACAGAACCACAGAACGTTGGGGTTGGAAGGGACATCGACAGATCATCTAGTCAACCCCCCTGCCAGCACAGGATCACCTAGAGCAGGCCACACAGGATTCCTAAAGTCACAGGCCCAGAACTGGACATAATATTCCAGCTGTGGCTTCAACAGGGCAGAGTAAAGATGGAAGAGAGCCTCTCTTGACCTACTAGCCACATTCTTTCTAATAATTCACAGGATGCTATTTGTCTACTTAGTGGCAAGGGCAAATTGCTGGCTCATGGTCATTCCATTGTCCACCAGGACTCCCAGGTTCTTCTTCCCAGATTTGCTCTCCAACAGATCAGCCCCCAACATTAGCTGGTACATGGGGTTGTTCTTTTCTAGATGCAAGACTCTACACTTGTCCATGTTGTATTTCATTAAACTTCTTCCCATTCCATGTGTCCAGCCTGTCCAGGTCCTGCTGAATGGCAGCACAACCTGCAGGTGTGCCAGCCACATCTCCCAGTTTTGTGTCATGGATGAACTTGCTGACAGTGCACTCTGTTCCCTCAGACATGTTGCTGATGAATATATTGAGTAGTACTGATCCCAGTACTGAACCCTCAGGGATTCCACTAGATACAGGCCACCAACTAGACTCTGTCCCATTCACAATCCACCTCACTACCCGATCATCCAGACCACACTTTCTCAGTTTAGCTGTGAGGATTTTGTCTGAGATGGTGTCAGATTCTTTCCTGAGATAAAGATAAAAATATACAAAATGTATGATCTTGATCCCGTTTTAAGAAACCATTTATTTATATGCACTATGTAATTATGAGACTTTTCCCACAAAGTTTCAGCCTCTCATTTATGTTTAGATAGGAGAAGCATCCTAGATCATAAAAATATTTTCTAAGGAATATTTGCAAAATCAAACATTATTCATGTAAATTTTTTTCCTGATACAAATCATAATCATCAGAGTTAGGCCAGGAACATCTGTAGTCTCTTGAACTTATATTTCTAAAAGTGAGTTTGCCCATAATGCATATGAAGAAAATGAAATTATTGTTTTAAATGATACAAGAAAACTAAAACACGTTGGAGCTGCCATGCTAATGTTTGGAAATCTGTGTTTGCATACTTCTCTTTTTCTTGAAGGTTTCTTAGAAGACCTTTTTTTGTCTTTGTTCTTTGAAGTCATTGATTAGCAGGCACTGAAGTATACTTTTTAGATGGAAAGTTTGAATTAATTCTTTTTCCTTAGCACAAAGTGTGTGTGTATATGTATGCATGTATGTATGTATGTATGTATCTATCTATCTATCTATCTATCTCAAAATGTAGTTAAAGTCTGAGAACAAAACCAGAATGTTAACCTTTACATGCACAAACTCTGACACTGAATTCAGTGAAGCTGGTTTTAGCACCAGTGGCTACTGGATTCGCAGTGTTCTACAACTCACTGCGAAAAAGCCTGAGAAATCTACCACATAAGAGCCTTCCAGAGCAAGACATCAAGTGCGAAGGCACAGGAGGTTTCCCTGTAAAACAGCATCTTTAAAAAGCTTGATTTTTCTGAATTCTGGTATTTATAGAGGACTATAAATATTATACCCAAAAGCAACCATGCTCATTTTAGTTCAGAAGGTCCCCAATGAAATCCAGTGACTTCAAACGGAACTTTAGAGAAAGTTTCTTCCTTCTCTCAGGGTAGAATGGTTTAGAATCACAGGAGGCCAAAAGTGAATGAAAATGCTATTTGTTGCAGATGTAACTATATCAATTCTACCCTGGTGTTGGAAACAAGGTCTCATGATGATGTATAAGCTATTCTTGATAGGCAGAATATCAGTATATTATAAGTATACAGAGAAGTAGAATTGAATACATTGCATATTGCATTTTATTGGGTGCTTTCATTTGTAATTCCCATCACATCTGTATTTTCAATTTCCTGTTCTCTGTGCATCTCACTGAGTGAACAGTAAATAAAATCTCAGTCGACATTTCTGCACTGATCTCTTTCTTGGGAATATATTTTGATATGAGTACCTCATCCATCTGCTTGCTCTCAAATTCCCTCTTGGGATTAGAACACAGGTGCTGTTGTAAGAGAATTTGTTGAATATTTGATAGAGTTTGCCTTATGTTTACAACTACCGAAAGGTCACCACCCTTGTTTATTGGGATTTCAGCTATCCTGTGCTGACTGTGGGACTACTCATATAAAAGATATGAAGGAAACAGATGATCATAACCTTTAAGGCAAAAGCCAATAGTTTTGAAAGACATAATTTACTGCAGTGTAACTTTCCTAATATAAAAATGCATGTATTTATTGCTGTTGAGAAGAACAAGAACTGTGCTGGAGTGACAAGTTTCTTGAAAACTGAGAGGATTCTTGGGGTGAACCTGATTTCTAAGATGTCTGAACAGGCTCTATGCTACAAAGCATTTCAGAATATCGATGCATCTTATTCTCTTTCTCTCCCAAGGAAGAAATTCCCCTGTGTATTCAATATTGCATCTAGTTAACGCTTTTAAGACAGACACATGGAGTAACACAGAGCAACATTCCCATTCCATCAGCCCCTTCATGTGTTTTTCTGTTTCGCCTGAATTTACGAAGACTTTGAGTCTTCATCATTGCAGTGCAGCATACCAAAGATTCAGGCAATAAGAAGGCTCTGCTGAGTATCTTACCAATGGAATGAGCATAGTATTACTTGATATTTGACTGAAATAGAACATTTTATACTGCTTTTGTTTTGACCTCTGAAAAGGTGTAAATTGTTAATGGGAAAATGCATCTTATCAAATGACAAATTGACAATGAGATATATAGACGTTGATGGGTGGCAGAGTAAGTTCTTTTGCAATTTAGAAAACGAGTCTTACAAAAGGAATAGATGCTCCTGTTAATAATAATAGGAATAATAGTAGGAATACAGTTAAATAACTGGTAGTTTTTTAATGTTGTAAATCATATTGTCTGTTTCTTCTAGGATTGAAAAGTAAAAACTTCAAAAGAAGTCTCTTTAAAATTACTTTGATATCAAGAAAACTAAAGCTTTAATTTGGCCCAAGAGCTGATGTGAAGATCTAAAACTCTAAAAACATTTATCAGTATAGTAATGGAAACATTATCTTATTATGTGACACTGTAGTGTTAATCACCCTAAACACATTGAGAATGTTCCTTTAAAATTAGGCTTCATTCATCAAAGAAAAAAAAGTCACAACTTTTGCTATCAAACATTCCACCTCTTTGAAATGAATAGTTTTAGTTAAGTCCCTTTTCAACATGAATCTTACTGTTGTTGTTTTGCATGTTTTAAGTTCTCTCCATCTAGCAATGAGGCAATCCTTCAGGCCTTTATCATATTGAAGCTATTCTTGAGCTAAGTAGTCCTTAACAGGCATTACCTAAGAAAGAGCCGAGTATGTTTCAACAGCCAAAATTATGCATGGTAGCAACCTAGCTATGCTTTTTATCTCACAACATCTAAAGTCATCTTTATTTTCATGAAAGCCTTTTAAAGATATGAATGCTGTTTTTCCTTCAGGTTTGGTAGAAGATATTTTATTAAATTTAAAGGGAAGAGGCTTCTTTATTCTCAGTGATAGCTTCATTCTTAATAAAAAGGGGGGCCCTGAAAGAATCTTAATAGAGATCTATTTCACATAGAAAATTGTGGCATTTTTCTTCAGTGTTGCACCTGTCAACAATCTTCTCAAGAGGTTTGCAGCTCCTGAGTTGCAGGCCTTGCACTCTATCCTAAAGCTATTCAGCCAACTTCACAGAAAAGCCATCTAATGGATGTCTATTGATGGTGGCATGGCAGTTTTGTCACCACTTCTGGTGTGTGGAAGAATCAATGTCTACCTGAATCAGATGAAGGTCTTGAAAGTAGTCTGAGGTAGCTTCACAATGTATTCTTTCTATTATCTCAGTGACAATTTAGAAAAACATACCTGAACTACATAAAATAGTTGCCCCAGCATGGCAGATGCTTAACTGGAGGTATGACCAATATTCTACTTGCAGGGACCAACCTGCCAAGAAAAGCAAGCAAATGTGTTTGAAATTTGTGTGCTTTTTATAGTACAGAGATCTGTGTGACGTCCTGTTCCCTATACATCCATCACGGTGGAGATTATCTTCTCAGCCACCACATCACTAAGGATACTTTATAGATATTTTTTGAAACATGCCAGGAATGCCTGAATTAGCTGCAGATACCAAGAGAAAAGTCTAATTCAAGATGATGTGCAGCCATCTGCACGCATCTTGAAAGTGTCAGGTGTCTAACCTGTCTTGTAATCCTAGTGCTTTTCCTGAACTCTCTGTTCTCATAAACTTGGAAGGGGGGAAATCTATCATATAGTCCTTGTAGGTAGGAACTTATCAAGACACCTATTATAGCATACCAAAGAAATGTTACACTTTTCACTCTGACAACCCAGAACATTTCTATTCAAATGCCAGCAACAATCTGTGATTTATTATTGACAAAGTAATTTTGTATAGAATCAAGAGAGTATATGTCAGTAAATCATAAAACTCATTTACCAAAAAATGAAAATACTGAAGGCCTGAATTTTGGATTCCAAAAAGGGTCAGGGGTCATTGCCTAGATATGTCCTTTCTTGTCTTTTAATTTTTATTTCTTGGGAGTCCCATTTTCTAGGAAGGATATTCTTTAATCTAAATTATTCTTAGCCATCCCCTGGGGACTGACATTGGTGTATTTCTTTAAGATAGAAGACTATATTAATCCAGGCTAAAGGTAATTATTTGTCGTGGTGTAATCTGGATTATTGTCCCCTGTTTTCATTCTCAGGCACTATAGGATTCAAAATATGTACCCACTTTCCCTCTTATGTCCTTCTGGGGGTGATGGTAGCATAAAGTCCATATTTACACATACAATGTAGAATCTTAAAAGAAAATATATCTACTTATTATGAGGACAGATTAGGAAATTAAAAATTCAAGTGGTCTTAATATTTCAGTTCAGTGAAACTCTTCTGCATCCCGTCTGACCTGGTCATAGATGTTTTAGCCTGACAATGAGAGTGTTATTTATATCTAGAAGACAAAATTGCATGCATTTTAAAGGAAGAGCCTGTCCAAGGTTAGCAACATAATTTTTCCATGATGTAAATTGTCTGAGATACTAACAGTGAAAGAAGTGGCTAGTTTAAAACAAAATGTATATGATTTTGCTTTGGTCACTAATCAGTGTATACTTTATTAATTCCAATCTTGAAAAAAAAAAAAAGACACTAATGGTCCTGAGGAAATATTTTTAACCTACTAGTGTTACTCATGGTATAGTCAGAGTCCGTCTTTGTAATGATGCAATTTGTGTAGTTGCCATCTGCTCCAGCCCTTGCTCAGACCAAGGAATTGACTATTATTTTTGCCTGTGCATGTGAAAACCAGGTTGGTTCAGACATACTTTAATAAGTTCTTTTCTGCCTATGTATTTTCCACCCTCTGGGATGCTATCTGCTTCTGCCCTATTCATATTTATTTTGTCTGTCTGCAAACCAAGCTATTCAAGATACTTGCAGGTTAAACTGCATGACTATCATTAGCAGGCTAAGATAGAGGAATATTGTTATGCTGTACAATCAATCCAACTTCAGACTTTGAATTGCTGGGCACATTACTTCTATTTCACTTGTTATAACTCAAGTTTTACAATAAATTGAAACATTTCTTCAGATTTGGGATCAAGATCTCCAACTTTCCTTGTATGTATTATATCTGTAAGTATCTGACTAGTTGTGATCCTGTATTTCAGTGTTCAAGTGAGATCTGAATCAGCATGTGGACCATTCACATCTCTAACTTTGGGCAAGTTAATTCTTCAATTAATATCTGGGGAGAATGAAGTTCAGAAATGTAGAGCAGCTATTAAAAATACTGTGCTTCTATTCTCTTGCAAGCTTGCTGAGTTAAAGAGTCTCTTGCTGAGTTAAAGAATGCCACTGTGACAAAACTTCTTGTGTGTTCCTGATATTTTATTCCCATCAAATTTTGATAATTCTCTCAAAGTTTTAGCTGACAATGGGAAGAAAATCACAACAGTGTTGTAAAGGGAAATTCCATAAAGAAATATGGTTAATGATAATAACTCCCCCAAAGTGTGGGCAATGTAATGATTCTGATTTTTAATGTTAGGTTTGCACATTAAAATTAATAGATATTAATTCATTTTAATGTTTTAATATAATTTGTTGCCATGGGAATGAGAACTGACCTTTGAAGTGTTTGCTAGAGACCTCTACTTGAATATAATATGAGGCACACCCTGAGAATATATTGTAATTTAAAACTGGAAATAGTGCGTAGTTACAGGGCATTTAGAAACATTAAATTGGCCCAGGTCACTGGTACCACTGTACTATAGAGTATCTGCATAAAACTACTAATTGAATGGTAAAGAATTAAATAGAAATTGAAAGAGAAAAATAAACTTCCATGAATTTGGTTTCATTTGCAGATAATTCAAATGTCATCATACAGAAGTAGTAATGTAAGGTCTTAATCATGAGTGTGTTATTTCTGTTACTTACCCATAAATGCAACTCTGTTAATATTCACTGCAGAGAAGTGTTTTAGTAAATCTCGGGTATGACTGATTCACATTCAGATTCACTTAAGCAGAGTCCAATGGCATTGGATTTAACACACCCAAGTGCCATGTTCTACGCATTGGCCACAACAACCCCATGCACTACTACAGGCTGGGATCAGTGTGTCTGGAGAGCGGCCCGGCAGAAAGGGACCTAGGGATACTGATTGATAGTAAGCTGAACATAAGCCAGCAGTGTGCCCAGGTGGCCAAGAAAACCAATGGCATCCTGGTCTGTATCAGGAATAGTGTGGCCAGCAGGAGCAGGGAGGTCATTCTCCCCCTGTACCCCGCGCTGGTTAGGCCAGACCTTGAGTCCAGTTCTGAGCCCCTCAGTTTAAGAAAGATGTTGAGTTGCTGGAATGTGTCCAGAGAAGGGTAACAAAGCTGGGGAGGGGTTTGGAGCACAAGCCCTATGAGGAGAGGCTAAGGAAGCTGGGGTTGCTTAGCCTGGAGAAGAGGAGGCTCAGGGGAGACCTTCTTGCTGTCTACAACTACCTGAAGAGAGGTTGTAGCCAGGTGGGGTTTGGTCTCTTCTCCCAGGCAACCAGCACCCGAGCAAGAGGACACAGTCTCAAGCTGTGCCAGGGGAGGTTTAGGCTGGATGTAAGGAAGAAGTTCTTCATAGAGAGAGTGATTTGCCATTAGAATGGGCTGCCTGGGGAGGTGGTGGAGTTGCCATCACTGGAGATGTTTAGGAAGAGACTGGATGGGGTGTTTGGTGCCATGGTTTAGTTGATTAGATGGTGTTGGACGATAAGTTGGACACGATGATCTCAAAGGTCTCTTCCAACCTGATCTGATCTATTCTATTCTATTCTATTCTATTCTATTCTATTCTATTCTATTCTATTCTATTCAAAAAATAGTAAATATCATAGATTTTATTGTAAATATAGATTTTATAGTAAATATCATAGATGCTTTAAGAGGAGAAATACTAAATACGTAATTTTATCAATGTTTTTATTTAAAAACGAGTTTTGATGCTGTGAGATATTTCTTTATTGCATTTCTAGAAGGTAAAATGACTTGGAAGAAAACAAGACTTATACAAAACCTCCCACTAACTATTTCTGTTTTCTTCATTATTTGTATGAGTCAAAAATTATAGATTATATATCAGTTGCACTCCAGGTGATACTTGATTCCCTGAAGTTGCATCACCAAAGAGAAACTGCGAAGGTAGATGAATAGACAGAAAAAAAAACAAAGACAAAACAAAAAACCCCTTAGCTTTCAGATGGAAGAAGAAATGGATATATAACCACTGAGTAACTGTACAATGCTAGAGAGAAATACATCAAATAGAAGATGCAGAAAAGAATTAGAAGTGAAGCTGATAAACAAGATAGATCTACATTTTTGTTTGAACATAGTATCCAATTTATGACACAGACTAATTTTCATTTTGAGGATACATATATTATATGCATCATAGAACCTAATCTGTATTACTTTAGTACTGTTTTCTTTACTTCAGACCATATATTGCTGTAGAGATAGTGACAAATAAGCGGCGATTCACAGAACTGCAATAAAATCTATCAAGAGGAAAGCTATAGCACTCATTACAGTGAAAGAGTTAGAAATGCATTTCAAAAGCCAGAAGGCAAATACAAAGCACTATGTTATATAAGAACTTATAATTGATTTTCAGGATCTGAATCATGAGTTTGAGGCATACTGTTGGTAATACTGTTGTGCTGAGGCTGGACTTGCTGTAATCTTTCAATTTCACAAGGGCATTTCATATTCTCATCAACACAGGTCTCTTAAGTGAGAGAAACCACTAAGAAAAAAAGAGATTTGTGTTTCAAATTGTTGAATAAATGAAAAATATTGATTAGTCACTACAACTACTAATGTACAGTAGGTTTGATCTGTAACTGCAGCGAACTGAACCAGGACCCAGGCACCACGCTGTGCAGAGCGACATGTCCCCCCACATCCTCCAAGCCAGTTTTTTCTCTCCCACGAGGCTGGTGTAGTGTGGGCAGAGTCTGCTGCAGCATGGGTGCTTTCACCAGGGGGATGGAGGTACTGAGTCAGGTGGACTTGTTCCTGAATTGTTCTCCAGTTAGGTCATGTGGCCAGGAATAGGGGTGGTGGTAACTCGCCACAAAGCTGTTTTCAAAAGATCTGTGTTGACCCCAGCTGAGGTTGAACTTAAGCAGGCAGGTGTCCAGACAAGTGGCTGCAATGAGTGCTGGAGCCTGGCACTTGAAATGGAGGGCAGTGGAGATAACACTTGCATTAGGTGTGAGCAGCCCAATTACCTGGTTAATCTAGTGGCTGAACTGAAGGAAGAAGTTGCTAGATGTAGGACTGTAAGGGAAAGCAAGTTGGATTTGAGGAACTGAGATCTGCAGACTCCCCTAGCAGAGGGAGGTGACCCAAGAAGCAGCAGGGAACGGATACAGGTCCCTGTTAGGAGCAGCAAGGTAAAACCCTCATGGCACGCCTCACCTTCCCAGCTGCCCTTGAAAAAACAAGTATGGGGCACTGGAATTTGAGGGTGAGGTGAATGAGAAGATGGAAGACACACCATCTGAGGTGTTGCCTAAAGCAAACCAGCCTGCCCCCCGCATTAGGACTTGTTCACTAAAAAAAAAAGGAGGGTAATTGTTATTGGTGATTCCTTCCTGAGGGGAGTCTGCTGCCTCCCTGTGGCCTGGGTCAGAGATGTTACCAGAAGGCTGCCTAGTCTGGTACAGTCCTCTGATTACTATCCCTTGATAGTTATGCAGGTAGGGGGTGATGATGTTAAAACCAGACGTCCAAAGGCAATCAAAAAGGACTTCAAGCCTCTGGGAAACTGCTTGAGGGGTCAGGGGCACAGGTAATTTTTTCAACAGTACCCTTAGATGCAGGAAGGAATACTGAAAGGAACAGGAAAGCAGATGTAATTAACAAGTGGCTCAAAGGCTGGTGCCACCAACAGAATGTTGTTTTTTTTGATCTTGGGGAACTTTGTATGGCACCAGGTCAGCTAGCAACAGATGGACTACATCTGTCCCAGAGGGGGAGAAAGATCCTAGCACAAGAGAATAGCCTATCCCACAGAGGGAAAAGGGTTTTAGGAAGGGAGTTGACAGGACTCATTGACAGGATTTTAAACTAGATTTGAAGGGGGAAGGGGCTGAAACCAGTCCCCCAGACAGGATTCTGAGGTTGGTAAGCTGGAGTCAGGGGTGAAACCAGCAGCCCAGCTGAAGTGCATGTACACTAATGCACGCAGTATGGGTAACAAGCAAGAGGAGCTGGAAGCCTCGTGACAGAAGGAAAGTTACGATGCAGTTGCCATCACAGAAATGTGATGGGACAACTCGCATGACTGGACCACTGTAATCGATGGCTACAGGCTCCTCAGGAGAGACAGGTGAGGGAGAATGGGTGGAGGGGTGTCCCTGTACCTCAGGGAGGCTCTAGATGCGATGGAACTGGAGATTAAGTATGATCAAGTTGAGTGCCTGTGGGTGAGAATTAGAGGGAAGGCCAACGATGCTGACATCCTTGTTGGAGTCTGTTATAGACCACCCAACCAGGATGAAGAGGTTGATTAATTATTCTATAGGCAGCTAGAGGCTGTATCAGGATAACCAGACCTTGTTCTCATGGGCGATTTTAACCTGCCTGATATCTGCTGGGAACTTAACACAGCAGAGAGGAGGCAGTCTAGGAGTTTTTTAGAGTGTATGGAGGACAGCTTCTTATCCCAGCTGCTGTGTGAGCCTACCAGGGGTAAGGCTTTGCTTGACTTCTTTTTTATCAATAGAGAAGGGCTGGTGGGAGATGTGGTGGTGGGAGGCTGTCTGGTTTCCAGTGACCATGAGATAATTGAGTTTTCAATATACAGTCAAGCTAAGAGGGGCAGTGAGAAAACCTGCACTCTGGACTTCTGGAAGGTGGACTTCAGGTTACTCAAGGAACTAACTCAGAAGGTACCTTGGGAAACAGCACTTAAAAACAAAGGGGTCCAGGAAGGCTGGACCTACTTCAAGAAAGAAATCTTGAAGGCACAGGAACAGGCTGTGCCGATGAGCTGCCAGGGTAGAAGGCCATCCTAGGGTGCTGAGAGACCTGGCAGATGAGCTGGCCAAGCCACTCTCCATCATTTTTCAACAGTCCTGGCTCACTGGAGAGGTCCCAGATGACTGGAAGCTGGCCAACATGATGCCCATCCACAAGAAGGGCCAGAAGGAAGAACCAGGGAATTACAGGCCTGTCAGCCTGACCTCAGTGCCAGGCAAGATTATGGAAGAGGTCATTTTGAGTGCAATCACACAGCACTTACAGGATGGCCATGGTTTAGTTGATTAGATGGTGTTGGATGGTAGGTTGGACTCGATGATCTCAAAGGTCTTTTCCAACCTGGTTAATTCTGTAGTAGTTTTATTTTTTACAAACTCCAGTTTGTTTGTCAGAATTTATTCCAAAACTGATATTTATTTCTGCAAGTATGCATCAACATGGCACCAGGAACTAGGTGAAAATTTCCCCAGATGCAAAATAGAACTGCAAAAAAACTCTCTGTAGTCTAAAAGTGTTCAGATGAATTCATGTTTGGTTTTTTACATTTTCTAATTCACAGTCTCATTTCTAACTACTACCAAAAGTTCTCAAAAACCCTGCTTGAGAGGCTGCTTCCAGCTTTTATTGCTGTACTGCAAAAAGCCAGCTCACACATCCTTGAAAAACTGAGAATCACTGCGAGATTTCCATTCCAGAATTAGAATCCATAGACTCATTTATTCGGTTAAATTTCAGGGAAGCACTGAACTTGTGGACACGTCCAAGATGATTCAAATCTCTAAAACTGGAAATTTGTTTATCTCATGTTCCTTCCTATAATGCATGCTGCTGAGCACTGGAATAGATTTTTCTGCTATAGTTACCTTGTCCAGGCACAACTGAGGATTCTTTGGTGATATTTATACTGCTGCAGGAATACACTGCACGCAGGTCCTCCCTCCATATTGAGCAATAAGTTGTACTTAAACTCACAGTATCACAGTATAACTACGGTTGGAAATGACCTTGAAGTCATCGAGTCCAACCTATCAACACAGACCCCATGACTAGACCATGGCACCAAGTGCCACGTCCAATCCCCTCTTGAACGCCTTCAGGGACGATGACTCAACCACCTCCCTGGGCAACCCATTCCAATGACGAATGACTTGCTTGGTGAAGAACTTCCTCCTCACCTCGAGTCTAAACCTCCCCTGGCGCAGATTCAGACTGTGTCCCCTTGTTCTGGTGCTGGTTGCCTGGGAGAAGAGACCAACCCCTTCCTGGCTACAACCACCTTTCAGGTAGTTGTAGAGGGCAATGAGGTCACCCCTGAACCTCCTCTTCTCCAGGCTAAACAATCCCAGCTCCCTCAGCCTCTCCTCATAGGGCTTGTGTTCAAGGCCTCTCCCCAGCCTTGTTGCCCTTCTCTGGACACGTTCAAGTGTTTCGATGTCCTTCTTAAACTGAGGGGCCCAGAACTGGACACAGGACTCAAGGTGCGGGCTAACCAGTGCAGAGTACAGGGGCACAATGACCTCCCTGCTCCTGCTGGCCACACTATTCCTAATGCAGGCCAGGATGCCATTGGCCCTCTTGGCCACCTGGGCACACTGCTGGCTCATATTCAGGCAGCTGTCGATCAGTACCCCCAGGTCCCTCTCTGTTTGGGAGCTCTCCAGCCGCTCTTACTCCAGCCTGTAGCTCTGCATGGGATTGCCGTAGCCAAAGTGCAGCACTCGGCACTTGGACTTGTTGAATGCCATCCCATTGGACTCTGCCCATCTGTTCAGTCGGTCGAGGTCCCTCTGCAGAGCCTTTCTACCCTCTAACTGACAAACATCTGCTCCTAACTTGGCGTCGTCTGCAAACTTGCTGATGACTGACTCGACCCCCTCATCCAGATCATCAATGAAGATGTTAAAGAGGACGGGACCCAGCACTGATCCCTGGGGGACGCCACTGGTGACTGGCCGCCGGCTGGATGTGGCACCATTCACCACCACTCTCTGGGCTTGGCCCTCCAGCCATTTCCTAACCCAGCACAGAGTGTAGTGGTCCAAGCCACGAGCTGACAGCTTAGACAGCAATAAACCTTATGCTGTTATTGTTGCTATTGTTGTCATTGTTTTCTATTAGACTGCACTCTACTTGATAGGTAATTATAAACCACTCTGTTTTAATCTCAGTTACAGTCACATTGCATCTTCTGCTTCTAAAATAGCTTATAGAAAATATGTACAGGAAATTATTTGCCTGGATGTGTACTGATTAGTGTTCTGGTTTAAACCCAGCCAGCCATATGAAATAATCAAATATTGCCCCAATTAAAAAGATTTAAAGGAAAATAAAGTTTGAAAAAACTTTCATTAAGAGAGTCATGAGTCTAGAGGTGTGATAAGCTTGAAAAAAGTTATGAAATTTATAGGTAGTTTATAGCAGTGTGCAGAAACTCTGCATGTCTCCAAATTTTATGACTATACACTTGGCAAGGATGAATTTGTTAGATGAAAGGTATATCTTACTCTACGATCTACAGAAGCTGTGTAATTTCACTGGGTATGTGAAAGTGTAACAGGTTGCCTTTTGGGAAGTGCCCTGTGGAATTTACCAATATTTTTTTCTTCATTAGAAAAAAATAATATTACCCCAAACTGAAAACAATATATGAGGAAAAGGTCAGTATCAATAGCACTAAGGTTGGAAGAGATCTCAAAGATCATCAAGACCAACCTGTCACCACAGACCTCATGACTAGAGTTGGGAGGACACTAGAGTAGGGAGGACACTACTGCCCACTGCAGGCTTGAACTCACAACCTTCCCATTAAGGGTCTTATGTGCTACCAACTGAGCCACATCCTGGGTGTCCCTTAACATTTCTTTAGTTCAGACCTAGACATGTAATGTCTCTTCAGAATATTTTGCTCAGAACATGCAGGTATTTTTTAAAAATTTACTCAGAAGTAGTTGTGAGAGGAAGGAAATAGATTTTTAAGACATTTTGAAAGTATTATACCACTGGTTTCATGTCGTCTTGTGATGTTTGATTTTTCTGTACAATTGGCAGGTGATTTTGTTAATCCTATGAGCAGTTTTTCTTTCTCAGCAGGTATGTCATTATGTATCTATCTTAATTTACATTTGAATTACTGAATAAAACTGCAAATCTCCAAGTGAATTCTCACTAGGCTACTTTGGGGAAATTAATAAGCCCTTTCCAAGTCTTTCATCACATCATTGCACTTCAATGGAAATGCTGGTCACTTGGTAAGGAGACCAGACAGGAGATGGCACCATTCTGAGTAAGACAGGATATACCCTTTCCTAATGAAATTGTTTTTATACCATACACCACTAACTCTTCAATATTGATTTGCTGGAGGGTGAGAAGCTCAACATGAGCTCTCAATGTGCACCTGCAGCCCAGAAAGCCAATCAGATCCTGAGCTGCATCAAGAGACGTGTGGCCAGCAGGTCAAGGGAGGTGATTCTCCCCCTCTACTGAGCTCTGGTGAGACTCCACCTGGAGTACTGCGTCCAGTTCTGGAGCCCCTATTACAAGAGGGATATGGACGTGCTGGAATGTGTCCAGAGAAGGGCCATGAGGGTGATCAGAGGGCTGGAGCACCTCTCCTATGAGGACAGACTGAAGGAGTTGGGGCTGTTCAGTCTGGGGAAGAGAAGGCTCTGAGGTGACCTAATTGTGGCCTTCCAGTATCTGAAGGGAGCCTACAAGAAGGCTGGGGTGGGACTTCTTAGGGTATCAGGTAGTGATAGGAATAGGGGGAATTGGATGAAGCTGGAGGTGGGGAGATTCAGACTGGACGTGAGGAAGGAGTTCTTCACTGTAAGAGTGGTGAAGCCCTGGAATGGGTTGTCCAGGGAGGTGGTTGAGGCCCCATCCCTGGAGATGTTTAAGCCCAGGCTGGACGAGGCTCTGGCCAGCCTGATCTAGTGTGGGGTGTCCCTGCCCATGGCAGGGGGGTTGGAACTAGATGATCCTTGTGGTCCCTTCCAACCCTGACTGATTCTACGATTCTATGATTCTATGATTCTAATGAGCTGAGGTCTGATTTTGATGTGGTATAGATACAGGCCTGTAAAATTGTGCCTTATGTACTTTTTACTGTATAGTGATTTTGAAACCAAACATATTCACCTAGTAGATTTAAAACGTAGCTTATTTCTTTGTGCAGGTTTCTTTGCTTCTGTGTCCTTGTCAGTACTAAGAGTTGAACATTTATATTACAATTGTATTTTAATTTTTATGAGTAATTACAGTTGCTAGAATCACGGAATGTTTTGATTTGGAAGGGACCTTTAAAGGTCTACATAGAACTAGACCATATATGTAAGTTGTTTTCACTGTTCCTTCTAATGGGCAGTATTGTGCCTGTGTCAAAATTGAATTCAATCTATCATCATGTTTGCACCTTTGTTATGTTCCCTGATTATTTATTATTTTTAAAATCATTATCAGTTTCATGTTGTCCACAGATTTGATGCAACTTAGTACAATTAGTGCCAGCCTAACCTCACTGACATTTAAGCACTATGTGAGATAGATATAATCTGGACAGCTTTAGACAACAAAAGGGCTGAATGCTGGCAGTCACTTAATGAAAGTGGGATGACAGCTATTTCCAAATCACAGGGTTGGTTTCATCCCCAGCTACATCCCAATAGGATGTTTGGATGAGACCTGCATTTCCATGATCCTCATCCATCCTACCCTGTCTTCTGTTGGCAAATGGGTTAGAAAGAAGTCATGGTCTTCTCCAAGTCCAGTTTCCTGATCTACTCTGCCACTGTAAAACCTGGGATTCACAAGTGTCCTCCATGCCCACACTCATGAAGTGTCTTTAGTGTTTTTTAAAGACAAGTGGTTGCACTGGGGCTACTAGGAAAACAAAGGCAAAGTAGTTAAAAAGGACCGACAGTATTTTGGGCTAAAAGCCTTTCACTGTGAATGCAGTCTAGATATGCATATCTTCCCATCATACTTCAAAAAAGAGTTTTAGTTCATAATCATCAGATATTTAATTAAAACTGCCTCCCTGAAATATGTGTATAAGGATTGTGCATCTCTGGAGAAAAAAAATTATTTTATTGTATACAGTATAATTACTGACATGAAATGGGCAGAAATTTGTACTGCAGGACTAGAAGGCACAACACAATATAAAAGGATTTGGAAATGACAAATTCTAAGATGCTTCCTATTCCCCAGTCCCAAGTTGCTCCAAGGTCCTTGATGTGCTTACAGTCCTGGGAGACCTGCCCCATTTGTGGTGTCTCTCCTGCCTGCCTGTCTTATGGGAGCTCTAGTCAAAATCTCCTTTCAGTGCTGTAAAACCAGTATGTCCTCTCACTTTCATTTCCATAACCTCTTTTAAAGAGGTATTTCACCTTCTCTTGCCTGGGTACTTTGTGTAAATTACTTGAGTAAAGATAAGGTTTAACTCCTTGTTTACTTTAATATTTTATCCTTAAATTAGGTCTTTAGTTCCTAGAAAAATCAATAGTTTTCCTGTAAATTCTAACCACCCCCCCTAATTTCAACACAGCTTTCTACTAGAATGTACTAACTGTGAGTTAGTAAATGAACTTAATGTACTCATAACAATCCTGTTACCTTAGATGCTGATACATAATTTAGTCTCATGAATCAATAGATACTAGCTCTTTCTGTTTATAGGTCTGTATACATCATTCAGAAAAAAAACAGGAAAGAGTTCATACAATAAAGAGTTAATACAATAAACTGTTCTTAGAAAAAAAATTAGTCATAACAGGATATCTGGTTATGTGATTTAGCTGTACTTATCCATGCATTTTGCACCTATTCTTATATAACACACATAAAATGCTAGATATGTAAACAGTGGTGATCAGAGATACTAACGCAGCCTGTGGGTTATCTGACATTACATGGATTTTTATGTCTTCTGAAAATATCCTACCCTACTTACCTGCACTTGCCAAATATTTTCCTAATGGAAACTCAGCCTATAACCCAGAGGCATGAAAAGAGTAGGAAATCTTGCCTATACCTGCCATCAGAAAACCCCATCCCAGATTTTCCAGCACTTTATCAAGACACATTTGAAGATGCAATAAAATGTGAAACTGATGGTGAGTAGTGATTGCATTGTATTATTTTATGAGTTTTAAAACCTTTGCTGAAACACAAATGATCAGAATACAGCTCATTGTAATCCAGAAGTGTGAAGTGTGAAATTCAGAATGTACTTCGGCTTCAGTGCACCTGATAAAATTGCATGTGACAGGGAATGCAGAACATTTCATACAGAGGATGATTAGTTGCTTTTCTCTTCTTAAATCAACATGAAATTATTTCTATGAAGTGTTATTTTGCACAAAGCATGCCATATGATGTTGATGAAGATTCAAATTAGATAAGATGCTCTCTCTTTAATAAAAATGAAGGAGGAGTGGTTATAGAGTTAAAAGACTTCACCTCTTTTCAGCAGTTTTAATCTTAACTATTGGAGATACTTCTTAATATGTGGAGTTCCCTGAGAGAGCAACTAAAGTATTTTAATTTCTAAGTTGTGAAGCTGTTTGCAATAATTTCATACAATTGCATCTTTTTGAAATTGCTTTTGGAGAATGTAAATTCTAAGCTGAAAGATAAGAAGTGAGAAAATGAGACAAGTACTAAACTGTAAAGACAGATGAAAGAAATCTCCAAAACAGGAGATGGAAAAGCTGCTCTCAGTGTCCTGGTCTCTTACACATCTTCTACTTGACCTGTAGAAGATCAGTTAATGGGCCTATATGTCCATTTCTCATATACCTTCAACATAAGTTTATTTAAAGTATTGAAATACTTTAAACTACAGTGAGATCCATTTAAATGTCTTCTATAATTATAAATAGCAATTGCTAAAGAGGCCTTAGTATGTTATTGAGAAGTTCAGGGCAAAAGAGAGCAGACTGCAACTTTTTGTAATTCAAAATACCACTAATACATCTGTTATTTGTCGTTGTCATCATTCATCCTCTATGTGGCATGTATCATGTTTTCTTTTGAAGTAAGCACTATGAAATTGCTGCAAAGCAATAATTCTAGACTGCTAGGTAATATATTATGTGCTATGAGTATTAACTTTGGCAAAGTGATGAGAACAGTAAACAATTTTTAGGTACCCCCTGAAGGAGCTATTCATCTTTTTCATGACATAAAATAGAATTTCAGCCTGTAGGTTAAAAATAGGAAGTGCCTGACCCTGAATTATGAGCTACCAGTTTTCAACTCCCTTGCCTCTTCAAACCTAGTACTATTCTTGTGTGATTTCACTATTTGACTTTCCCAAACTTTTTTTGCCTCTTGTTACTGTAGCTGAGCTCTATGTAGTGCACCAGCACTCTCATACTTTATCAGGGATTCTTAAGGGAGAGATATAGTCAGTGCATATGCACCATCTCAAGGGACCATGCAACTTCTGCTTAATGATAAAAGTCTTTACTAGCACAAATTCCTGAATTATTCCTAATTCCAAATGTTTTACAATTTTGGTGTTGCTTCAGTGCTTGTTTATAGCAGCATCTCTCCCCTTGACAAGCTGAATGCTAAAATAATTTACAGTCTGTGTGACACAATGGTGAATATTATGTCTTTCCTGAGGGTATTTTCTGGCCACCACTAGATAATCGATGTGTTTAGATGTTGTAAGAATGAAGAACAAAGATTTAAGACACTCTTTAAACTGCTTGGATGCATCTAGGGTTTCAAGAATTTCAGATTTTCCTGATTCTTTACATGCCCAGAGCATGTCTAACTTACAACAAACACCTACCATTGGTTTCAAGACTCTCATCAGGCTGAGTAGATTTGAATACTTTGAATTCACAGCTTGTGAAATTCTTGATTGCTGTGAGTAGCTATAAGCTGTTCTGAGCAAAGGCACACCCTGCTAAGCTGGGCCTCTGAACAGCCAAAAAAGTAAAAGTTGACATTAAAGTATGGGAAATGGGTAAAAACCGGGCTTTACAACACAGGAATTCAGATGTGAGTATTTAGATGTGTTGCATGGGATGTCTGCCCTGTTTCATGCATGTGGCAGAACTCCCACAATACCTCTTCCTTTTCCTGCTTGTGATTTAGACTTTCTGTGTTCAGCACACTGACACTTGGGAATCACAGTTTAGGAACACACCTCTCTTCTGTACTAAAGGTACTAAAGGAACTTGGGGTGCGTGACTTAGCACTGTGAATTCTTCTAGGAGACTCTATATTTAAGTCATATTTAAGCCTGCATTTATATTAAAAATAATTTAAAAATAATCCCTATGGTTGTGGAGCTGAGTTGCTAAGTCAAATTGTTTGTCCCACTTTGGCTATTATTTGATTGTGAGTAAGACTGCCGGAAGGATGAGTAAGACTGCCGGAAGTTTAGGAAGGATGTTGACTTGCTGGAAAGAGTCCAGAGAAGAGCAACAAAGTTGGTGAGGGGTTTGGAACACAAGCCCTATGAGGAGAGGCTGAGGGAGCTGGGGCTGCTTAGCCTGGAGAAGAGGAGACTCAGGGGTGACCTTATCACTCTCTACAACTACCTGAAGGGAGGTTGTAGACAGGCTGATGATGATCTCTTCTCCCAGGCACCCAGTACCAGAACAAGAGGACACAGTCTCAGGCTGCGCCAGGGGAGGTTCAGGTTGGATGTTAGGAAGAAGTTCTATACAGAAAGAGTGATTGCGCTATGGAATGGGTTGCCCGGGGAGGTGGTGGAGTCGCCGTCATTGAAGGTGTTCAGGAGGAGACTTGATGGGGTGCTTGGTGCCATGGGTTAGCTGTTTGGGTGGGTTGGATTGGTTGATGGGTTGGACACGATGATCTTGAAGGTCTCTTCCAACCTGGTTTGGTTTATTCTAATAAAGGTTTATTCTAATAAAGAAGCACTGAGACACCCAGAACTTGGTCATGTATTGGATTTTGGTTACACAGGAGCAAAAGAAAGGATCACTGCTCTGTACCTATCTGAACAGTATGTCTAACTATGGAAATGTTACATAATATAATATTGCACAACATCTTAACAGCGCTGAGATAGCAGATAACGCTTTTAGTTGAAGGAATTAGAAAACAGTGTGTATTGGGAATGAACACAAAACAAGCCTCACATGTTGTCCAGAGGTACCTTTGCTCTGTGAAGCAGAAGTAATTTGTGTGAGCAAATGTATAGGTTGGTTTTTTTAACTATATGTTTTATTAAGTCTTAAAATGTCTTTCCTCTTTCATTAATATCCTTGCAGCCCTGTATTTCTGAAAGTGAAAGTTTGGGTACAGGCCTTGAAATTAAAACCAGCTAAAATCAGAGGAGTCTTCATTTATAAATGTTTGTTTCACTGTACTGTCCTTGTCAGAATGGGGTGTTGGTTCTGATATAGTAAATCTTTCCAGTCAAGTAGTTGGTGACCCATCTGTCAGCTAAAGAAAAATAGTAAACAAAAATGTGCTAAGTCAGACATCAAAATGAGGGTCTCAGTTTGAATTGCAGGCATATACTACAATGGTATTTTTCATTCCATGAGATTGTTGGCTTTCAGTGTTATTGAGGAAGGCTGCAAGGTAATTCCTGAACTGCTCCTTGGCAGCTTTTTCATCTCACATATAGGTAGGAACAGGTGGTGTCATTTAGAATTAAACACTTCACGTCTAGGTTGGCAGGGAAACGGTATTTAGTGATGAAATGTCCCTCAAATGAATCTTATTAATTGTTCAACTAATTTGTGGTAATTTTATTTATATTTGCATACTGTAATGTAAGTACAATGGAACATCATATATTTAAATTGTACTTAACGCTGAGTTTAGCTATAAGCAATAAAGGACCATAATAATCTTGGAACAAAAGTTCTTACAGCGATATTGTGTCCTTTTTAACTGGAATAAGAAAGAAATATCTTCTGTGGCTGAATCTGATTTATCTCATAGAACTTCATTATGTTACCGAGAGAAAAAAATCTGTGTTCTTTAAAAGCAATTAATTTAAAGAGCACCTTAATACTCTTAGCTCCAAAACAAATATGTTGCATAATGAGACTTAAATTAGTCTGATCATCTCAGAGACTCAGGAAAGGACAACTGCAACTTGAAAGAGTTCCTCTCTTGCATTTTCTTTTGTAGAGTAATTAACTAACTGTTGAAATGCTCGGGAAATATGTATCAGTCAGTTTTTCATCTTCAGCTGCTTGTTAGTTGAAAAATACTTTATTTGCATGAGACGTGATCTTTCACTGTTACTTCCTTTCTGCTGCTTTAAATTTCATGTTACAAAGAAAATAGACCTGACCTTATTATGGCAGAATTTTAATACCAATGCATGATTTTAATACTGACAGACATGATGATTAGAATAATTAATGTTATTGTAATGACTTTCCTGTTATTATTACTGTGATATATTCTTTCATTACCAGCCAATATTAAGATCTAAATTAACTTACAAGATACCTATCAGTCAATTAATGTTGAACTCAAAACAGCCCTACAGTTTGATTCTATCTTATCAGCTTTGTCGTTAAATACATTAAACAACCCAACAAAGTTAAAGAAAAAAAAATTGCATGCTTTATTTATTTAATAGTTTTCAGAAGAGTTATATTGAAACATAGTAGTAATGGTGTAATACATTCTGACAAATACAACACATATATGCATTCAGGACATCATAACTTATATCTTTACATAAAATTTAAACTGCCTTGCAGGAAATAACTAAGTTTTGTCATTTCTGTTTTTCAAAACTCCACTAAATAATATAGAGGAATTGTAACTCAGTTTAATAAATTGCTTGTATGTAGTTCCCTTTAGGGTGTTTTGTTGATGAGTTGAGAACTGAAGCATCTAAAATCATTGTCATATTTATGAATATAGGCTGACTGCTACTGTTTGTTTTCATTGATACTCAAGATATATACTGTGAAAATGATTTGACACATTTCAAATAAGAAACCTGTGAAATAATTTGATTCAAAGTCATCTATGATCTCCTTTTGAAACCTTTACAAGTGTAAACCTTTCAGTGTCATAATTTTGCATTATCATGCCCTATTTTTTAACCTTACATATGCCATCCTTTTTGCACTACATCCAGAAGAGGCAATCGTTCCAAAGCTTTGCAGAATTTTCCTCAGTGCTACCTTCTCTGTTCTCTTAACTCTGAAAGAGAAAAAGTCAGCCTTAGATGGAAAGAATGTCAAAGAGGTTCCTGCTTTCAAGATAGTAAACTTACAGAAAGATGAGTCTCACACACTCTGGCCTGAATGGAACATGAAGTTAGCACAGTTCAGAACTGGAACAGTCTGTGAGTGGGAGGGGAGGAACAGCTAGACTAGAATAAAAAGCAGGGTAAAAAATAATTGAAAAGCTAAATAACCATATTCAGGAGCTATGTAAAGTAGCTAAGAAAAAATGGTGGTCAAAGTGAACTATTTTGTATCATGGTATCAGACAGTAAATTTACAAAAATTTACCATAAGGTTGTGCAATGTACTTTTGTTTTATTCAAATAATGAGATCCAGAGATTTTACTCCATTCTGTAGGATACAAGAACAAGGATGAATGACTAAAACATCTGCATGTGATTCTTACTTAGCAGTCTGAATCCAACATGCTTCCCATGCAAAAGCTTTTTTTCTCCAAAAAAAGAATAAATTCCTAAGCTCTGTGCTAGATGTAGTCATGCTTCACATATCCATTTGCTTGCTGGGGCTTACTCCTTAATTCCTTACAGTTTCCTGTTTCAAAATTCACATGCTGTTAAGTCTTGTCTCCTTATACTGCTAGTTGTATGCTGTTTAAACTGAATTGTCTCACGAATTAACTTTTCCAGCTTCACTAAAAATTTTGTTGATTTATTTGATCTTCTGTTTTGTTTATTTGAAACGCAAAGAAATAGAGTTTGGGTGAGAAGAAGGTGGAATGTACACACAGAAGAATTTTAGGAAAAACTGCAAGGAGGAGGAAAAGAAAGAAGTAAGGAAAAATACGGAAGAAATGAAAGAACATTTGAATTAAATGTAAAAGAATGATTCTTGTGGAAGACGGATTATAAGTGCATCTTCACTAGTTTTCACCTGCCCCACAGAGAGGTGTATTTACTGGTGACATTCATGTTTGTCTTCACAATTCAATGTGAGATTGCAATTACACAGCTATGAATTTCCTGTTATCACCTGTCATTAATGTGAAAATGAGCCTCCAAGGATGCCGAATACACACACCTCTCTGCCCATATACAACGTTAATGAACTTCTGAGAGATGTAGGGAGTGTTGTTAATCCTCCTTGCTCTCCTGAGTTAATTGTGCAACATATACCACAGTATAGCTGTTGAAGTAAAAGCTGCCTTTGGAAGTCTTCCTTTTTACTTTATTAGAAGCACGTGTTATTAAGAAAACAAACAAACAAACAAACAAACAAACAAAGATTTACATACAGACAAATCAGGTTTGAGCCCTGGTTTACAATATAGCAAATCAATCTGTTCTGCCAGTAGCATTTTTCACTTTTCCTTTACCAAGGACAGAGTTTTCATTAAATACATATGTATAAGTAAGATGCTTGCCACAAAGCATCCAGCCAGCATCAGAACAAGAGGACACAATCTCAGGCTGTGCCAGGGGAGGTTCAGGCTGGAGGTCAGGAGGGAGTTTTACACAGAGAGAGTGATTGCCCATTGGAATGGGCTGCCTGGGGAGGTGGTGGAATCGCCATCACTGGAGGGGTTCAGGAGGAGACTTGACAGGGTGCTTGGTTGCATGGTTTAGTTGGTTGAGTGGTGTTGCATGATAGGTTGGACGCAATGATCTTGAAGATCTCTTCCAACCTGGTTTATTCTATTCTATTTTAAAGTCTCTTTAAAAGAGTAGTATTATGTATAAACTACCTCTAATGAATTTGTTAACTGAATTTGTTTTTCTTTTTTTTCCCCCCATTATTTTCAAACATATATCAAAGATAAAAATCAATATAAATATGTTCAGAAGTTGCAGTATTGTGAGTAAGGTTTTATATTTTTTATTGAAGGACCGGGTAAAGAACATGTTTTACATTTACAATTTAATAACGCATGAAAATTGAAGAAATATATTTGAGAGAATACAAAGAATTTTCACCCACATTGATACCCAGTGAAAATAGTTCTATACTCTAAGAAAAATGGTTGTGTGATTTTTTTTCTTAAGCTGTCAAGTTAGTAAATATCTTCCTTGAATTTCCTAGTAATGTAAAAGGACATTAAGCAATGTATAAAATACATTTCTGTGGAAAAGTCAGAGGCTTTATTCTTATTTACATTAGAGATTATACATTTACATAACATTTATTTGAGTTGTCCATAAACAGATGCAAAACTACAAACATTACACACAAGTCCAAGTTCCGAGTGCTGCACTTTGGCTACGGCAATCCCATGCAGAGCTATAGGCTGGGGTTGGAGTGGCTGGAGAGCTCCCAAACAGGGAGGGACCTGGGTGTGCTGATCGACAGCCACCTCAATATGAGCCAGCAGTGTGCCCAGGTGGCCAGGAGGGCCAATAGCATCCTGGCCTGCATTAGGAATATTGTGGCCAGGAGGAGCAGGGAGGTCATAGTGCCCCTGTACTCTGCATTGGTTAGGTCGCACATTGAGTACTGTGTCCAGTTCTGGGCCCCTCAGTTTAAGAAGGACATCGAAACACTTGAACGTGTCCAGAGAAGGGCAACAAGGCTGGGGAGAGGCCTTGAACACAAGCCCTATGAGGAGAGGCTGAGGGAGCTGGGATTGTTTAGCCTGGAGAAGAGGAGGCTCAGGGGTGACCTCATTGCCCTCTACAACTACCTGAAGGGTGGTTGTAGCCAGGAAGGGGTTGGCCTCTTCTCCCAGGCAACCAGCACCAGAACAAGGGGACACAGTCTGAATCTGCACCAGGGGAGGTTTAGACTCGAGGTAAGGAGAAAGTTCTTCACCGAGCGAGTAATTCGTCATTGGAATGGGTTGCCCAGGGAGGTGGTTGAGTCATCGACCCTGAAGGCGTTCAAGGGGAGATTGGATGTGGCACTTGGTGCCATGGTCTAGTCATGGGGTCTGTGTTGATAGGTTGGACTTGATGATCGTCGAGGTCTCTTCCAACATAAGTGATACTGTGATACTGTGATACTGTGATAATTAGTATTATATGTACACTGATAAAATGTTGGATGCCATCATCATGTGGGTTATCGTAGCCATGCTGGCCTGAATACACTTCTCTTTCTTTAGACCCAAATAATTAAAGTTATAAATTGGTTTAGGAACAATAAGAAAAAGGTAAGATCCTAGATTAGATTTCATCTTATTGAAAAATTAGGCATATCTGAGTTGGTGACTCAAGACTGTACCATCAGTGAGGAAGAAGAGGCATCCTCATGAAAATTAATATTGGGAGTGAAATGTTATATCTCAAGATAAAATAAGTTTGGGTTAGTTTGAGTAACTAGAAAGAAAGCAAATAATATGTGTCTCAGTCCTTTAAGTCCAACTTTAAAATACTTAAATTTAGGTTATATCAATAGAATCATTAAACAAAGACCTAAAATTCCTACTTAGTTTGATAAAGTCCTCAGATCTGCTAAGGCTTTTACCAAATTCCCAATGGTAGACTACCAAATCCTTCATAGAAATGTTATCCTTTTTATTCCAAACACTTCCAGTATTTATTCACAAACCTTCCATTTTTTTCTTTGATTTTGCTGGAAAATGCTATGTTCATCCTTCTGCAAAAAAAATTTAAACTCTTTGAAAAGCAAAAATACACTATTCAGTGTACCTTACTATTCCATTTAACTGAATCCCATCAGCCTAACTTTGATCCCTATCAAAATAGTGGAATAACTGTTGAAAGTTTGATAAAGAAGACTTAAACTAGTCTGCCTAAAATAATACCAGTTATCTGAGGATTTTACAAAATGGAATGGATTTTGTGGAACCCAATATTTTTAATGAACTTGCAAATAAGACTGAAAGCATAACTGATTTTTTAGTTCAGCTGATGAACCAAAAAGTTATCTAAGAGAAGAAAATCCAATAGAATTCTTTCTATTTGTTTTTATTATACGAAAAGTACTGGAATGCACTTTAGGACAACATTTAATTTGACAGGAAACAAAAAAAAAATTTCATTTGGGAAATAAAAAGCCCCCCAACACTTATTTTGATGAAATACTGCCGTGGTCTGGGTTAGCTCCCCCTGTTCAGAATAGCCTCTATCATACCGTACTCTGAAACTATCTCTTCTAGGCGGAGGTCAGTGAGGTGTTCTGAATCACTGTTGTTGCCCTCCAGCAGTGTGAATCCTGGTTCTTATCTGTTCTGATTGATTGACAAAGAAACCTCAGCCCACTGTGCTGAAAGTAATTCTTCTGGAAAAAACAAAAGAAGAAAAACAAACCTCTCAAACTACTGAAATATTTGAGTTATACAAGATGTTAAAATTAAAGCTGATTATACACTAAAATCATACTTATGTACAACCAGAAACTTTTACAACCATTTCCTGCTACACCGTTTTTCTCAGGAAGTTTGCCCAAGGCTAGGGGAAGATTGGTTAGATCTTATCTTGCAATGAAGTCAGGAGATGACCAGATATACCTGAAATGAAACTGGGATGCATCTTTTGGGTCCAGTAACAGACATAACCTAAATCATTTAATGGATCTTGCAAAAAAAGAAATATAGGTTAGCTCCACAGAATATCAATTTAATTTCAAAGTTAATTTCCTTTGTAGGAGACTTGAGACAGCCAACATAATAAACCTCCCAATGTGTCTGAAAAAAAAAAAAAAAAAGCATATATTTTTGGAAACCAAAGGGTCTCCAGGTAGATTTTGAGAGGTTTATGACCAGTTGGCTACAGTGGAATTAATGACTGTATCTACTACTGTATCTACTGGATACTAGGAAGAAGTTCTATACAGAAAGAGTGATTGCCCATTGGAATGGGCTGCCCAGGGAGGTGGTGGAGTCGCGGTCATTGGAGGTGTTCAGGAGGAGACTTGATGGGGTACTTGGTGCCATGGGTTAGATATTTGGGTGGGTTGGATTGGTTGATGGGTTGGACACGATGATCTTGAAGGTCTCTTCCAACCTGGTTTGGTTTATTCTAAATAAAGGTTTATACTTTAGAAAATAGTGTGGACCAATAGGGGGTGATACAGTATGATACAGAGTGATACAGAAAAATCCTGGTGACCTGTCGCTCACATGATGCACAATGCAGTGTATTTTATCTTAGAACTATCTAATCTCACAGACTATTTGTGTCTGCAGAACTGTAGATACATATTGATTTTTTTCATCTGAAGGTAATTGTGTGGTCCCTTTTTGGTTTTATTTATCTGCATATTTTCAAATGGGTGCAAAGAGACCCTGCATGCAGAATATATGTGTGTGTGTATATATATATATATAGTATATATATATATATATATATATATATATGCATGCACAAACATATGTGTGTGTGCATGTTCATAGTGTATGAAACTAAGTAAAAGAAAACACACCTTTGTAAATGAATGAACTATTATAAATAGAAACAGCAGAGAAGTAGCTGGTGTAGAGTGAGCTGAATGTTGTTTTTAAGAAGAACTATGTTAACTTCTAACTGTTCCTAAATATGTTATGCATGATTTGGATTGCCTTTGTAGTAGGAGATGGAGGAATTGCTATCTAATAGCAAAACAGTGTATTGAAGAGTATGTAATAGTTTTTTTTTTGCAATAGATAGATGGGTACAGATTTTTTATTATAAGGAGGGTTTAACAAATATGGTTTAATGAGACAGAAATATTGGAAGCTCAATTTGGGTAAATTAAAATAAATAAATTAAAATTAATAGTGGTGAAGGGCAATAATGTCCATGACAGCTTGCCTGATAGTACTGGGTTCTTGTCACTTGCACTCTTAAAACCAATTTTGGCCTTTTTGTAAGGAATTTTTGTGTGCCACATTAAGTTGAATGTTGATAGGTGGCTACTGTAGAATTTCATAGCAAGCGATCATAATGATCTGTAAAATCTGTGCATCTATTAAAGAGTTTACACATTCATTCATTAATGTCACGTAGTTTCTCTGAATTCCATGGAGACTAGAAGGGATTGTTGCATCATTTAGTCTGATCTCTACAATAATGAATTGTATAGAATTTGACCCAGGATCATTTTACTTTCAGACAGGTTATTTCCTAGATCAGAAATGTTTCTTAGAGACCAGAAAAGCTATTTAATTGTATGGAAAATGCAACATGTACCGAGTGCAGTCCATGGCAACATTTCTACTGTTTGTTGAGCCAAAGCATTCCTCATTTTAAGACTACAACTAATAATATATCTATACTTTTACAAGAAATTTAATTAAAATTTTATATGTAGGTAACTAGAGATTTTAAGTCATTGCAGTTATGGCTTTCAACCTTTGATGCATGAAGTTTAGGGTGATAGGAAAATAGCTAAAAGGATCATTCACTGAGGGAACTTAGAATAAGCTAGGATGGAAATCTAGTTATACACAGCACAGGAAGCTTTTGCTATCTGTTACTTTCACTATTTGTCTCAATAAGCTTAAAAGCTTCACAGACATACTTGCATGGACATAATCAGCATGCCGTGTGGAAATTTAGCTGGAGGACTTCCACGAGTAATGCAAATAAACTCCTGTTTGAAATGGTGCATCTTTCAAACTGCTTCTAATTCAAGCAGGCTACAGGAAGAAAAATGTAATGTAGGTGGGCTGTCTGCTCTTTGGTCAGTGACCATATACATTGAGGTCTGCAGGGAAACATGGAGCAGGAAGAAAATAACAGATATTTAGACACAAATCGTTCAGTCATGAAGTGTCAAGAGAGAAATGAATCTTTTGCAAGCTAGTCCCTTTTATTTGTAAAAAAAACTCAAACATTGGAGTGCACTTGGGGTTGGAATTTATGTCATGTAACTGAAAGCTTTATAAAATGAGCTCTGGAAGTTTACCAAAGACACGAAGCTGTGTGTTGCAGCTGACGTGCCTGAGGGATGGGATGTCATCCAGAGGGACCTTGACAGGCTGGAAAGGTAGGCCCATGTAAATTTCAACAAAGCTGAGTGCAGGGTGTTGCACCTGGGTCAGGGAAATCCCAAGAACAAATACAGCCTGAGTTACAAGTGGATTGACAGCAGCCCTGTAGAAAAAGACTTGAAGATATTGGTGGGTGACAAAGAGCATGAGCCAGCAATGGGTGCTCACAGCTTAGAAAGCCAGTAACCCCTCGGCTGCATCAGGTGTGGCCAACAGGTCAAGGAGGGTGATTCTCCCCCTCTACACCATACTCATCAGCCTCCACTTGGGGTATTGTGTTCAGCTCTGGGGTCCCTAGCATAAGGAAGACATAGAACTGCTTAAGTGGACCCAGAAGACAGCCATGAAGATGATCAGAGGGTGGAGCACCTGCCCTTTGAGGACAGGCTGAGAGTGTTGGCATTGTTTAGCCTAGAGATGAGTCTGAAGAGACTTTATAGCAGCCTTACAGTACTCAAAGGGGGCCTATATGAAAGATGAGAAAGAACTCCTTATTGGGGACTTTAATGATAGGACAAGGAGTAGTCATTTCAAACTGAAAGGTGGTAGATTTATATTAGGTATTAGAAGGAAATTATTTACTGTGAGGGTAGCTGAAACTCTGGGACCTGTTATCTGGAGAAGTTGCCCCATCCTTGGAAGTGTTCAAGGACAGGTTGGATTGGGCTTTGGGCAACCTGGTCTAGTGGAAGATGTCTCTGCCCATGACAGGGGGGATTGAAACCAGATGATCTTTAAGATCCCTTGCAACTCAAACCATTCTATGATTCTTTGAGCTTGTTTTGTCAGATCCATCTGCCATTAGTGGAGAGAAATATTATATCCTGAAAGTGAATCATCTTCTTATCATGGGTATCTCCTAGAAAGAGTATAAATTGACTTCTAAAGGCTTCTAAAGACTTTCTTGTCAGCTGTATGCATCTAAAAGTTAGGTATTTCATCTAAACTTCTTGCTTAGACTACTTATTGCAGTGTAAATAATAAATCTAAATACACTTTTACTAAAAGTCAGCTGTAGTGGTGTAATACATAGGCTTCTCCTGCAAACTCATCTAAATAATTCCTTTTGTAATTCTTGTAATCTGTGCTCTGTGGGATCAAGGGGTCTAGATATTACTGATCAAAACATCAGCAGGTTTTTTAGTTAGGAAAAGATGGTAGTTCCTTTCTATGCAGGAGAAGATGAGAAGCAATGAATTGAAGAGAAAGTTTTGACACCTTTTTATCTTCTGTCAAGTTTACTCCAGGGAGCTGAATAACATACATAATGACAATTTTCTTAAAAGACCACTGAAGTCATATTGTGTTTGGTCTCCATCTATTAATAGCCCATAAGTGTAACTAAGAGAGTGTAGGATCAGATCCTTTTCTTTACTGATGCATTCTCAAAAAGCTAAGTGGATTCAGGTACCTCCACTGCTTTCCTTTGTGTGACTATGCTTTAGATCAAACCCACAATATTCAGTTCACTTTAAAGGCATATATCCTGTGAAATAAGTGCTTCCCCCTAACAGCATAAATGCTTCCACAGACTTCAACGGGAAGTCTGTTGACTTCAATGGGAATATATTAGCATTTGCATAATTTTGCTTTTACCTTAAAGACAGAATAATTGACATAATAAAATAAGATATTTTTTGTTTGTTTATCTAGTATAAATTTATATTAATTGTCTCATTAATACATATTTTTAATTGAAACTTGGGGATTGACAGCGTGTGCCCATCCTTATATATCACTGTTGAAATCCAAAGGAAATGAAATTGCTCAGGACTGTAATTTCCTCATGTTCGACCACCTTCTTTTCTAAATAGTGATCACAATCCTCTGCTTACGTTTTATAATCTGTTACCATGGAGATATTACCATACACAGTGGATAGTTGCTCCATTGCATACGATCAAGAGTGTTGATTAAAATGGTTTTAAAAAAATAAAAATACAATAATTGAAAGGGAAAAATAGGAAAAAAATAACATATGATTTGGCTAATAAAAGAAATAGTCTTCAGTCACATATTTATTCAAAGATTCTGCTTTAGATCTCATACATTATTTATCATGGGAAAGACATGCTTTTTAGGATAGGATAGGATAGGATAGGATAGGATAGGATAGGATAGGATAGGATAGGATAGGATAGGATAGGATAGGATAGGATAGGATAGGATAGAATAGAATAGAATAGAATAGACCAGGTTGGAAGAGACCTTCAAGATCATCGTGTCCAACCTATCATCCAACACCACCTAATCAACTAAACCATGCAACCAAACAGCCTATCAAGTCTCCTGAACACCTCCAGTGATGGCAACTCAATTTATAATGGAAAAATCTTTTATACCTAATTGATACCACACAGACTGATAGCCGTCTGACTGTTAGACTACTCATGTGTGTTTTTCTACTGCCATTGTATAGCACCATGGTAAATGAACCTTGAAAGTATGAGACTCAAAATTATTTTGCTTCAAATTTGAGAATTATTTAACTTACAAAATCTGACATGTACTTCTTGCATTTTTAAGCAGTTTTCAGAGTTCTTTGTTTAGTTTAAATACAGTTTAATTGTTAATCAATGTAGAGTGTAAATTATTTTTTTTTTTGAGTGCTACATAGTGGACTTAAGTGTATAGAATCATAGAATCAAAAGGTTGGAAAAGACCTCAAAGATCATCAAGTCCAACCTTTCACTCAGGACTTCATGACTACTAGACCATGGCACCAAGTGCCACGTCCAATCCCCTCTTGAATGCCTCCAGGGACGGTGACTCCACCACCTCCCTGGGCAGCCTATTCCAATGGCTAACTCTCTCTGTGAAGAACTTTCTCCTCACCTGGAGTCTAAACTTCCCCTGGCACAGCTTCAGACTGTGTCCTCTTGTTCTGGTGCTGGTTGCCTGGGAGAAGAGGCCAACTCCCTCCTGGCTACAACCACCCTTCAGGTAGTTGTAGACAGCAATAAGGTCTCCCCTGAGCCTCGTCTTCTCTAGGCTAAACAATCCCAGCTCCTTCAGCCTCTCCTCATAGGGTTTGTGCTTGAGGTGTCTCACCAACCTTGTTGCCCTTCTCTGGACATGTTCAAGAGTCTCAATGTCTTTCTTAAATTGAGGGGCCCAGAAATGGACACAGGACTCAAGGTGTGGCCTAACCAGTGCTGAGTACGGGGGCACCATGACTTCCCTGCTCCTGCTGGCCACACTATTTCTGATGCAGGCCAGGATGCCATTGGCCTTCTTTGCCACCTGGGCACACTGCTGGCTCATGTTCACCTGGCTGTCAATCAGTACCCCCAGGTCCCTTTCTGTTTGGCAGCTCTCCAGCCACTCTGACCCCAGCCTGTAGCATTGCATGGGGTTGTTGTGACCAAAGTGCAGCACCCAGCACTTGGACTTGTTGAATGTCATCATGTTGGATGCTGGCCATCTGTGCAGACTGTCAAGGCCCCTCTGGAGAGCCCTTCTACCCTCTAACTGATCAATACCTGCTCCCAACTTGCTGTCATCCAGAAATTTGCTGAAGACTGACTCAACCCCATCATCCAGATCATCAATATATTTGCAAGGATTTGTTATACACCTATGTCCAGTTCTACAGGACTGATCTTTTATCATTTTGAATCACTATTAGTATTGCAGAAAACCCCAATGGCTTTCCCATCGTTGTAGAAAACAGAAATATATTGCGATTCAAAAAGTATTAAACCATGAAAAAACACCCTCATGCAAGTGTGACAATTTATGTTCTTAAACATGTTGTTCAGTCAGGCCATAAAACACTCCTTGCTTTGACTGTCTCTCAGGAGAAAAGACAGGCAAGATAAACACAGTCTTGAAATTGAATTTGCTATATAAATCAAGATTCAATGCTTGTGAATATTTCCAGTAGTTTCTTAGAATTCTTTTCACCTTTTAAATAATGTTGGTATTCCCTGGACTTCTCAGGACTGTGGGTTAACTGTTGTGAACCCTCCAAAAGCATAAAAAGTTGGGAAATGTTCCATGCCCATGCTGCAGGAGGTCAGAAAGCACCAAATTGTCATTGAGAGAAGGACACATGGATGTTCTTGATAGAAACCAAAGAAAGATGTGATATAAATTTGCTATAATGATGATGGATCTATCTATCTATCTATGTATTTGGAGATACATATACATGGAATGATGGCAGATACAGATACAAAGAGATAGTTAATGGAATCTGTTATTGAATGAATACTTGCTACCTGAATCTTTCTTATGTCAGTTGGACTCAAGGATCTTCAAGGTCTTTTCCAACCAGAACAATTCTATCATTCTATGCAAATAAACAAACCAAACAACAAAACCCCCCACAATCCCTTTAACAAGGAATTCTCTATATATTGTATCTTAGGCATTTACAGTAATTATGTGTGAGTAACTGTTATGAATAGTAGGACTACAGGAAAAGGAATGAAATAATAGCAATAGTGTATAGTGGATGCCCTTCATTTATTCCTTCTGGGAAACCCAGTTTGTGAAGGCATATGTTCTGCAAACTGAGCCCACAACCACCAGGAGGGATACGCACCGTCCAAATCTGTCAGCATATCACAACAAAACTGTGTATATCTAACTAACATGCTGACAAGAATGCCAATAAATGCAAAAGGGAGACCAGAATTCTCACTTGCTGTTGAGGTCCATCAATTACATAATGGACAGCCTTTTCTTTGAAGAGAGTAAAATATCTATAACTGCCATAAGTTTGTGTTCTATCTGTAAATGAAATTATCATCCTTTATAGTAGTTTCTAACACTACTGGAAGAGAGAGCTTTTGATTTTTTGCTCATTTCTTAAATTTTCATATTTACTCATGACTATGTACCTGTCTGCGCTGAAAATGGAAATGGAGTCTTCAAAAGCATGGGAAGCTATGACTTAATTTTTTTGTTGTTGTTGTTTCTATCAAGCATTTTAGAGAAAAAGGTCTGTATAACTTTTCTGAATAAAATTATAAATTTTAATCAGCTATTTTAACTGAGTCAAGGCAAATAGTGTTAATAAACCACATTTGTAGGTGTAATTTGATCATAAGCATTCATTATGATTCATTCAGTGAAGAATAGAGATATTATTGGTGTTTAAAATTACACTTCTACTTTAAATATGAGAGTAAGATATAATAATATTTCACTCAGATATTTATATTTCTGACCATATGAAGAATGATAGAATCAGTCAGGGTTGGAAGGGACCACAAGGATCATCTATTTCCAACCTCTCTGCCATGGGCAGGTTCATCTCACACTAGATCAGGCTGTATGTGAATCCAGCCTGGTCTTAAACACCTCCAGGAATGGGGCCTCAACCACCTCCCTGGACAACCCATTCCAGGGCTTCACCACTCTCATGGGGAAGAACTCCTTCCTCATGTCCAGTCTGAGTCTTCCCACCTCCAGCTTCATTCCATTCCCCCTAGTCCTATCATTACCCGATATCCTGAGAAGTCCCTCCCCAGCCTTCCTGTAGGCCCCCTTCAGATACTGGAAGGCCACAATTAGGTCACCTCAGAGCCTTCTTTTCTCCAGACTGAACAGCCCCAATTCTTTCAGTCTGTCCTCATAGGAGAGGTGCTCCAGCCCTCTGATCATCCTTGTGGCCTCCAAAAACTTGAGGGTTGTGTCTTAGCATTTCCAGATATTTTTTTTATTGAACTCTGGAGGAGCATTTCTTAAGATTGCTTTGAGAGACTTTCTTTTCAAGTTGCTGATGACAATACAGGTAGCAGTTGTGAAGCCAGAGTGAGAAACTTTCAGTTTAGACCAGCATGACTTGTTCCAGAAAAAATTTGATTTGGTTGAAAAAATCTGAGTAATTTTTTTAATGATACTGAGTCCATGATAGTTCAGAATTTTTCCTTTACCTAAACTGATACTGAAGGGATAGCTCTACTTTACAGAGTTCTGGAGGAGGCAAATAGAAGACCAAACTATCTTTAACATAGATTATGAATCAGTGCTGTGCGTGCTATAAAAAGAAGCTAGAAGCTAAATATTTAAGTAAATAAGCTACTTGTTTTAAGCTACTGTCTTTATCTTTTTCTTTGCACATTACCCCAAATTCCAATAGCCTCAAAATAAATGCTAGAACAGCTCTCAGATGACCTTCTTGATTATATTCACAGCATACTTCCTCGATATGAAATTCAAGTTGACAGCATTGTGAACAGAGAAGTGTAGCTGTAGATGCTGTGTTATTCACATGTTACCTTGCAAATGTGCTCATATTAGATTCTAGAAATAGACATTTCTACATAGTGAGACGGACCTTAGCGGGTAGCAAATCATATGAGTTCCCAAGTGTTTAAAAGGAAGGATTTACACTTTAAAATTCAACAAACTTTGTGACAAGCAAGGGAAAATCTCCAGATTGTCTCAATATGGAGCACTTTGTTGCCACTTGGCTGAGTGGGAGTTGTATAAGGTGTTGGAGAGCTGCAAACATGATAGGGTGCAAAAAGCAAAAATCTCTAGCTAAAACAGGGTGAGCTGTCTGGCCTGAAGGGTATTAAAAAAGTTTAGGTGGACCATTTGCTCCAAAAGTTGTTGCAATGGTTGTAGGCTATTAAGCCCCCTTCACATGACAGCTTGGGAGCAAATTTTTATTTAAAAAAGAAGCAAACAAACAAACAGAAACAAAATGGAAAGCGTTTTAGTTCTTGCTAGATAAGATAGATACAAGGCAAGCAAACATTATGAGAGAGTTAAGGCTGAGTTTGATAGAGTGGGAGGACTGAAGGTTCAGGAGAACCCTCCTGAAAGGAGGGATGCTTTTTTTTCCCTGTGGTGTTTCCAGTAGCTGTAATGCCATTGCTGTATGTGGAGAGATCTTTTACAAAACTTATCCTTAAAAGTGCTTTGCATCCGTTTTAATTCAAACATCTTTTCATTGCTTTGTGGTTTGTTTTCTTCCATCAGCTGCTGCTTAGAATGGCAGTTGCACATTCTGCTGCTAAACTTAGGGCCAAAGAGGAAGGGATGGGTAGAATCTGTTTATAACTGTACTCAGTCCATAACTTGTTTCAAAATAAAAGCTAGAAACATATTTAAAGTCTACTCTGCATTTATTTCTATAACACTGCTGGAAATAATTTCCACACCACGGGCATCTCTTCTGAGGGAAGCAGGGTGCATCTGCAACAGAGGCTGCCTGCAGATGTGTACTCAGTAAGAGTTTTACTTCAATTGAATGTGCAATTTCTACTTGTGAGAGAATGTTTACTGGGCATAGGAATGACAGGCTCATATGCTTGTTAATAAAAACATATATTGTCCACATCATAATATGATGTGTATTGGAGAAGAGTGGCCTAAAGTCATTATGGTAACTTCATTGATAACTCAAAAAAAAAAAGTGTGCCCAGGCAGCCAAGAGGGCCAATGGCATCCTGGCCTGCATTAAGAACAGCGTGGCCAGCAGGAGCAGGGAGGTCATTCTGCCCCTGTACACTGCACTGGCTAGGCCATACCTCGAGTACTGTGTCCAGTTCTGGGCCCCTCAGTTTAGGAAGGAGGTTGACTTGCTGGAACGAGTCCAGAGAAGAGCAACAAAGTTGGTGAGGGGTTTGGAACACAAGCCCTATGAGGAGAGGCTGAGGGGGCTGGGGTTGCTCAGCCTGGAGAAGAGGAGACTCAGGGGTGACCTTATCACTCTCTACAACTACCTGAAGGGAGGTTGTAGACAGGCAGATGTTGGTCTCTTCTCCCAGGCAGCCAGTACCAGAACAAGAGAACACAGTCTCAGGCTGCGCCAGGGGAGGTTCAGGTTGGATGTTAGGAAGAAGTTCTATACAGAAAGAGTGATTGCGCTATGGAATTGGTTGCCCGGGGAGGTGGTGGAGTCGCCGTCATTGAAGGTGTTCAGAAGGAGACTTGATGGGGTGCTTGGTGCCATGGGTTAGCTGTTTGGGTGGGTTGGATTGGTTGATGGGTTGGACACGATGATCTTGAAGGTCTCTTCCAACCTGGTTTGGTTTATTCTAGTTTTTATTCTAGTTTATAATATAGTCTTGAAATCAGATCTCTCTCTGAAAGCACTAGTCTTAGTCTGTATTTAACACTAGTAAGAAAAATATAGGTAACTTGGGGGGGGTGGGGGGGTGGTTGTGCTCACACTTGCAATGTGTACATAATCAGTTTGGTCTGTTAGATCTTGGTCCTGTGATTTACTCTAACCAGGAGGATAACTGCCACCATGCGAAGCGATAGTGAAGCTGGTGTGGATCTGCACAAATCACAGTGTTGTGGCCTGGCTTTAGTTAAAAAATAATAATTTCTTTCTTTCTTTCTTTTTCCCAGCTAATAATTTTATCAAGAAAGTTGAGGTAGAAATATTTGCTCATTGTTAGATCCCTAAAAGGGATTGCCTAAGACAGAATTGAAATTGCATTTAGGTATCAACTACCCAAATTTTAGTATAAAAACAGCTGGCTAGTACTTACCTAACTCTCAAATTCCCTGCTCTTTCAAGGAGTCTCCCCTTCTTGCACCAGAAGGCCCTAGTGTCCTCACAACAGGGTGATTGAATTAATTCCTGTGTATGTAAAAACCTTTCAGGTATTCATGACAGTTTTGGAATTTTAAAGCTCAAGGCAGTGGAAGGCCATTACGAATGCACTGAGCAATTGATTTTACTGGTATTGCATATCCGAAGAGATTAATTTGGAGTTAGTCTTTTCTACATGACTGTACAACAGTTGGACTAATTTGTGCTAAGGCAAGGCCAACCAGAGCCACAGCTGAGAGGCTTCAAATATGTAAGA
The DNA here is from genome assembly GCF_026170545.1 of Melanerpes formicivorus. Lineage (NCBI taxonomy): Eukaryota > Metazoa > Chordata > Aves > Piciformes > Picidae > Melanerpes > Melanerpes formicivorus. Next base: position 31,405,259 of record NW_027142355.1, read on the forward strand.
AAGGACAGAAGCTATTCCTGACATACTTTTTGATCAGAATAACTTTGCAGTCTTGGAAAAAAATTAACTCATGTGGATCCCTTTCCTCCCATTTCATATTGCTTAAATGGGCAATGTCAATTGCTTTAGCCCTTGCAAAATTGACTGGTGCCATACAAGTTAGCAAGACTGTCCATTTGGTCACAGTCAAATCAAAACAATTGCCTCCTTTGAACCTTGGCAAAACTGAAATTGCTGTTTTAGCAGACACTACTGGGAAAAAAAAATACTCATTTTTGTGCTAATAATAAAGCATTCTGAAGTTTTCTTTGATGAGTTTTCTCTTTCATAAAGATCTGATTATCCATTACTTATACATATTTATCTATAAATATACATATAATGCATTGTAACATGTTAGGAAACTTCTGGTGTATAAAGATAAATTTTATATTCCTATAATTGATAAAAAATATGCAGTTCCCTATTCCAATAACCTATTTTTATGGATGTCTCATTTTCTCAAGGCCTCTTAATCTTTCTTGGCTACTGAATTTGAAGGAGTTGGTCTGCTAGACAGAGCTTTAATCTCCTGAAATGTATCACAGTATAACTTAGGTTGGAAAGGACCTCGAGGATCATCGAGTCCAACCTATCAACACAGACCTCATGACTAGACCATGGCACCAAGTGCCATGCCCAATCTCCTCTTGAACGCCTTCAGGGACGATGACTCAACCACCTCCCTGGGCAACCCATTCCAATGACGAATGACTCGCTCGATGAAGAATTTCCTCCTCACCTTGAGTTTAAACCTCCCCTGGCGCAGCTTGAGACTGTGTCCCCTTGTTCTGGTGCTGGTTGCCTGGGAGAAGAGACCAACCCCTTCCTGGCTACAACCAACTTTCAGGTAGTTGTAGAGGGCAATGAGGTCACCCCTGAGCCTCCTCTTCTTCAGGCTAAACAATCCCAGCTCCCTCAGCCTCTCCTCATAGGGCTTGTGTTCAAGGCCTCTCACCAGCCTTGTTGCCCTTAGTCAGGAAGAGTTAGACAAACCTAATATAAACCATTTCATATATATGTCACTTGTTCTGTTCTTGTGCAGAGTATGGAATGATGAAAGTCTTATCTGTGTGGAGCCAGCTTAGTGTGATGAATCAAGAGACCTGGTTTCCACATGACAGTCAGTGCTTTCTGACTATTAGATGTATTTGCTTAAAGCTCATGAGAGCCCTGTTGTACCCACTTGCATACTGACGACATGAGCACAATGTGAAAATCACTGTGACACACTGAGGAATACCACTATGAAAACACAGGAATTATTAGTAATGTAATGTATTTATTCTGCATTAAAATCACCCACTATTCATAGTTTGAGGTATGGCCTGTACTTTGGAAGCAGGACAGTATCAAAGCTTATAATTTTCTTCCTGCTGTTATATCCTGACTAGCTCTAGATTTTATTTGTATAATGAACCTCAAGCCTGAAACGATTTTAGGTTTCACAGTGTTGAGGTTTCTGACTCTCTTAACAATCTGTGAGAATTTTTTGGTTTTGTTTGCACAGTCTCACTTAAAATAACCCATCCATGCTTTTGTGGAAGAGTTAGTGAAGTAATCCAACTGAGACGTCAGTTCCCTAATGCTCTAAGATAGTTTTGCTTGACAAACATGCTCTTGCAAGTGGTTCTGATAAGCTGAATATGTTGATGTGCTGTTCAATGCACGCAGATCAGTAGGCAGCAGCTGTAACTGTGCCTTCATTTTTTTAACGTGTGAAGAATGTATGTGTTATAGAGGGGAATATGCTTGAAAATCATAACTGTCATTTCACATTTGATATCACCTTTATAGTCTTACATGAAGTAGTCCCTGCAAAGTTTGAATACTGACAACTTTCCTTTTTTTTAAGATGTATATCTGTGCTTCTCTAATTAAAACTCTGCCAAACTTACTCAGAATGTCTGTTTTTGAAAAGATGGAATTTGGATATATTTCTGAGCTGAAAAGTGGCAGATAATCTTATTCCAGAAACAATTTATTGTAAAAGTGAATTGAATGTATTTTTGTCAAGTTGTGATATAGAAGTATAGATTGTATGCCTGTGCTGCTAGAACAAGATCACTAAAAACTGCTATATACAGTTACACCTAATTCTTTGGTGGTTTTTTTTGGTTGGCTGGAGTTCCTTTGTTTTGGTTTTGTTTTGTTTTGGCACACTGTATCCCAACTGCACTGTATAAAGGTTATGTGTACTTTAATGCCCCGTGTTGCATTGAAAATTTATGCAAAAAAGGGTTGCTAAGAAAAATGACACTTCAGGGGTCTTGCAGCTTAGCACTTCCCTTTGATTTCTTTCCTGATTATACTTATCTGGCTTAAAGCATGGTGATCACATTTTATATAGGACGGAAGAATTGAATATGTCAGAGTAACACAGATCACACAATACAAATCAAATATGCTAATATAACATAATTTGAATATGCCTATTCCTTATTACTTATAACTAACAATAAAAAAGAATTAGGAATCTGAGAATGAAGGACATGATAGTATAAATAGAAACAGTATGTTACAACACTGAAAGTAGAAAATGGGGTATAAAGAAGAAAACAACTTTATCCCAAGTATCCCAACACTAATTAATTCAGTATATAGGTACTGTGAGATTGACCAAATCTTGTCTACCACATATAGAAATAAGAATGTAATGATAAGGGCTCATTTAACTAAACAGACCTACAAAACTGCATTAAGACAAATCCCTGGAGAAATGGGACAGCAGCAAAAGGGTTCAAGTCCAAGATAAATCAGCACAAAGATGGATAGTGTGGTGGGTTGAAATTTCCCCCTAATATTAACTTTTCCAGACCAACTCAGTTGGAAACACATGGAAACCGTATTTACAAGCAAAACTACACTCTACAATGGTATGCAATGAATATGTACAAAATATACAGTATTTACAATATTTACAGATATTTGCAATTAACAAACAACATGAAAATCCCCCAGTCAAAAAGACCAAGGAAGCCATTCCTCTGGCCCCCCACTGCCTGTCCAAAAGGGAGAAAAGAGCAGAGAGAGAAAGCAGTGGTTAGACTAAACCAAATAGTGCAGCCAAGGTCAGCAAAAGCAGAGAAGAGAAACCCCTCAGAATGTTTTGGTACAGGGAGTCTTATAGCAGATATTTCTCCAATGAAATTGTTTACTATTATCTTTAGTTTTTCTTTTCACACCCAATAGTGATTTTTTTATATTTTCCTACTTTTCTGCTCAAAATCTGTAACAAATTTTAAAGGCATAGCCTAAAGCTACCACAGATAGCAACTGATGATTTAATTCCCAGATTTTATTTGAAAAGTCTCAATGTAATGAGGCAATTCTGGGGGAAAGAACTTTAACATAATTCAGGAGACATTCAGTAATAATGTGCATTGCTATGACAGAGCCTAGATTAAGCCATTGTGGTGCCTAACCTAATCTAGTCTCATGATGGTTAACACAGGAAAAAACTGTAATGGTGGAGGGAAGTTTTAAGCTTTATGGTGCTAAATATACCTTTGCATGTAATAATGGAGTTGACTGTCTGGCTTTTACATATTTAAACCAAGTATTTTAGCTTTCTAGACAGATGGTGAAATCATCAATGAATTGCAACAGCTGTGAGAAGTGTAGGGAAAGATGGCAACTAAAATTGCTGCATCCCAAGATTGTTTCTAGGTTGATGAATGTTAACCAAGACTTTAAACTAATCTAACAGATAAACAGGATCCCAAAGATAACATGCAATTAAAATAACTTGTACTTACTTCAGATTAATATACTGATATGCATAATCATTATGTATGATTTCCTCATGGTTTAGCTCTGAATGATCTTCAACAACTGGCCTATGCATGGTAAATTATAATGGCCTTAGAGAGAAAAGTAGTTGAACAATACTTGTAAAATAATCAGCTTAAAGGAAAACCTTAATGCTTTTTCCTGAATGTAATGGAACCCGCATAGAGGGTCTGGTGGGATGCATGTATTTAACCATAAGTAGATGAAGATCAACAATTTAATTCCTCAGTACAAGAATTCATCAAGCAGTAACATCAGCTGTTTCAAAGTCATCAGGCCCAGTTTAGCTACTAATGGATATCTAGTCCCTTACGATCATGGACAATGTTAAGAAATAATGCTGGGGTGGAGGAGGGAAATTATCTAACTTACTGATCAACAAAATATATTTTTATCTTTTGTGCTTTTGTGTATCAATGTATAGGAACACCTGAACATTTGTCTGTGGTCACCTGCTTGGAAAATTTGTTAATAAAGGCATTGGTTAGTATTCTCAAAGGATAACTCTTTAAGATGGTATCTATGGTCAGTGGCAAAAAAAGAAGGATGAAGGGAGCAGTTCAGCAATCTCTGCTGCCAGTAACAGTAAAGGGAGTTAAGACTGAATAGTTAGTACCCAGAGCTAGCTACAACACACACATTCTTTCTTATATTATTTTTTTGTCACATTATGGAACTATAGTCTTGAATGTTTTAAGTGGATTTAAACTGTTGTAGCAGGTTGCACTGCCTATGCTTTTTGGTGATGCAGCTAAAACAAAACCTTGTTAATTAATAATCAGTGAGTCACTGTGGAAATAGCTCTATGTTTGGATTCTTATGATTAACCTTATATAATTTGAATTATATACAAGTTGCAAATTGTTAACATTTTTATTAACTTTAAAGATTAAAACAAAAAAATTGTATTTTGAATTGATCGTGCTTGCCACCATACACAAACTTATTTCTACATCAAACAGGACAAGAAGCTATTTTCCCAACTAGGAGAAATAATTAGGGTATTACTTTCCAAATACCCCAGCTTTACTGAATGCAAAAAACCCCCAATCTTAAAAATCTAAATTTGTGTCCCAATGAGCTTGTTAATGCTAATTTTCTTTGGAACACCTTTGCCATCACAAAAATTGGTAGAATTTATGAAGAATGACAAAAGGGGTGGATGTATGACAGTAAGTGGGTTTGTTCATAAGCTAAAGGATTTTAAGATTCTTTTACTAAGAATGGAAAAGGTCTTTTTAGAGGTAATTTTGTTAATTTTCTGGATCCTACAGGGAATAAAACAGATAAATGAAGGAAAGTGTTTGACCTTTCATTGCCATAAATTACACATTGTTCAAAATTATGAGTTGTCAAAGGCACAAGAATGCATGCTGTTACTTGGGAAATTATCTGCTTTCATATATTGCTGTATTCTTTTTACTTCATGCTCTTTTATTGGTGCTCTAGTTTGTAATTTTCAGTGTCTCAGGCAAAGAATAAAATGCTGGTTTTATTCTATTAGAGAATAGAAACTTCTAGACACATATTAGAGACCATTAAGTGGGTACTGCCTTGCTGACTTTGGTGTTGATCTGAACTGGCTTCCTTCTTTCTGTAAAAAAATCCTGAGATAGAACCATAGAATAAACCAGGTTGGAAGAGACCTTCAAGATCATCGTATCCAACCCATCAACCAATCCAACCCACCTAAACAACTAACCCATGGCACCAAGCACCCCATCAAGTCTCCTCCTGAACACCTCCAATGATGGTGACTCCGCCACCTCCCCAGGCAGTCCATTCCAATGGGCAATCACTCTCTCTGTATAGAACTTCTTCCTAACATCCAACCTAAACCTCCCCTGGCGCAGCCTGAGACTGTGTCCTCTTGTTCTGATACTGGCTGCCTGGGAGAAGAGACCAACATCCACTTGTCTATATTAATTCCCATCTTGGCAGTTAGCTACTGCTACGGTGGCCATTTCAGAGTTGTGTGGTTCCAGCTTGGCCACATTGTTGCAAAATCCACTCCTTGACCAGTAAGTTCTCTGCTGGATGTACTGGACCTGCTTGGTTTTGAAGAATTTGGGGATTTTTTGGACATATTATTAGTGTTTGAAGATAGTGTGGAAGTTTATTTGTAATACATTCCTCCACCCCCCCGGCCCCCCCTGCAGTTTCTATGAAAATAATTAAGTCCTTATTAGGAATATTGCATCTGGCTGCATATCAGCTGTCAGACAGCCACTAGTTGCACATAAAGTAGCAATACTGACATTAGGATTTCAATATTGCATTACTATTTAAGGGAGCTTTCCTTTTGGAAGGGAAACGATTCTCTCTCTTGCAGTTAAGAAAAGGAGCTTTTCATTTTGCAATATATTTTTAAAATAGAAGATAAAACATTTACTATAATTTTTAACATACTGCATTTCATAATACTTTATGATTTACCCAGTGTAATAGCTGGTGTTTCCTCAAGAAATAGAGATAAGAGATTGGGGTGTTGACTGACTGCTGCCTAAATATGAGCAGCAGTGTGCTCAGGTGGCAAAGAAGGCCAATGGCATCCTGACCTGTATAGGGAGCAGTGTGACAAGCAACCAGGGAAGAGACTGTGCCCTTGTACTCGGCAGAGGTGAGGCCACATGACATGAAGACATTGAGGTGCTGGAATGAGCCCAAAGAAAGGCAGGGAAGCTAGTAAGGGTCTGAAGAGCAGGTCTTCTGAGGAGCAGAAGAGGCAACTGGAGTTGTTTAGTTGGGAGAAAAAAAGACTGAGGGGAGACCTCATTGCTCTCAACAGCTACCTGAGAGGAATAGAATAAAGTAGAGTAGAGTAGAGTAGAGTAGAGTAGAGTAGAGTAGAGTAGAGTAGAGTAGAGTAGAATAGAATAGAATAGAATAGAATAGAATAGAATAGACCAGGTTGGAAGAGACCTTCAAGATCATCATGTCCAACCTATCATCCAACACCACCCAACCAACTAACCCATGCAACCAAGCACCCTGTCAAGTCTCCTCCTAAACACCTCCAGTGATGGCGACTCCACCACCTCCCCGGGCAGCCCATTCCAATGGGCAATCACTCTCTCTGTGTAAAACTTCCTCCTGACCTCCAGCCTGAACCTCCGCTGGCGCAGCCTGAGACTGTGTCCTCTTGTTCTGGTGCTGGCTGCCTGGGAGGTTGTAGTCACATGGGTATAGGTCTCTTCTCCCTAGTAACAAGTAATAGGATGTGTAGAAATGGCCTCAAGTTGCACCAGAGGAGATTTAGATTGAATATTAGAAGCAACATCTTCACTGAAAGTGTTATCAAACACTGAAATAGACTCCCCAGGGAGGTTGTTGGATTATTATCCCTTACCATAAAAATTGTTGAATTTAAATATAAAAAGCTCTACTAAAACAGTAGATTTATTTTTAAAACTTAAAGTTGGCTTGGAAGGGTGAAAATTTCATTGACTCAGATAAAACAAGTAGACTAGATAAAAGAGATCCCAGTAATTTTCTCTTTTAATCCTAGGTTTGGTTTGTATGTATTGTTGTTTCATAACAAAACCAAAGTTTTCATTAAGGTCTCCAGGGACATTCAGAATTTCTGTGAAACCGTATGTTTGTTTAGTCCAGAGAGACAAAACAGTTTACAAAACTGTTCTTGGAAAATTGAAAGCTAAAGGTATTTAGTCATATTTTTGCCATGGACAGCAGATTACATCCATTGCTGTTTTACTATGCATGGAATGACTCATGCATTCATGTACATCTGAATTTATTCTTACATTTCCCTCTATATAAGAGCAAAGCTGTGTTCCAAAGGAAGACACAAGCTGGAACATGATGAAAGTGGGTCACATGGAAGTACATAGGAAATGACAGAATCTATGGTCGTGCAATTTCTTAGGCTGAGTGTAGAGGTGCCAGTCATCTTTACTCTAAGGTTGGTCTTTATAGACTGATAGTGTATTAGGAAGAATCAAAAATAAAAGTGATCAGGCGCAACAAAAAGCTGTGGATTAAATGCCTCTTGCAGCAAAAGTAACATTAAATAGAAAGATTAAAAGTGAAAGTGATTTCTACTTAGTTCTTTGTATTTGGGAAATAGGAAATTCAATTTAATTTGAAGATGGAACATTTCCAAATTATCCTGGAATTTGTACCTCTTTTGAGAGATTAATAGCACAATTAAATAGAGAACTCCCTGATTCATGAGACATGATAGCTGCCTTGCTGTGCAGTCTACTCTTTGCAAAATGTTGAGGCTTCTCCAGCTGAGAAAATCTGAGGATCTGCACTGGCTCCTCTGGACAGTACCAGCCTTTCTGGAGTCTTTAATTTCTTAGGTTTTATTAGTTCATATGTCTTAATTTCATTATTATTTCATATGTCATAGTTCAATGTCTTAGTTTTTTTTATTAGTTCATAAAAATATTGTGTCCTCTAGATATCAAGGTCTTGTGAGGGGTTTGGAGCACAAGCCCTGTGAGGAGAGACTGAGGGAGCTGGGGTTGTTTAGCTTGGAAAAGAGGGGGCTCAGGGGAGACCTTATTGCTCTCTACAACTACCTGATGGGAGGTTGTAGCCAGGTGGGGGTTGGTCTCTTCTCCCAGGCAACCAGCACCAGAACAAGAGGACACAGTCTCAAGCTGTGCCAGGGGAGGTTTAGGATGGAGGTTAGGAAGTTCTTCACAGAAAGAGTGATTGGGCATTGGAATGGGCTGTCCTGGGAGGTGGTGGAGTCACCATCACTGGAGGTGTTTAGGAAGAGACTGGATGGGGCACTTGGTGCCATGGTTTAGTTGATTAGATGGTGTTGCATGATACGTTGGACTCAATGATCTCAAAGGTCTTTTCCAACCTGGTTAATTCTATTCTATTCTATTCTATTCTATTCTATTCTATTCTATTCTATTCTATTCTATTCTATTCATTTTTTAATTTTTTTTTTTTAATTGCTGGAGGATGTTGAATTTTAGTGTATGTTGACTTATTAAGAAAACAGTAAATCAGATGAAAATTTGAAACTGCTTTTAGTACATGCTGTTACAAGTCTTTAATCTTAAATTTAAAAGGCTAAAATATTCTAGGAACTGTGCCTTTGTCATTTGTTCCAATTAGCTGTAAAAGTCTCAGCTCTTGGTCTCTTTGATCATTGTTGTTTTCATAGAAATAACATCCCTGGGTTAACATCTCTTTCTGAAGCCTTATTTCTCAACATAATTTTCAAGTTGAATTCTCATTTTTCCCTTGAGCAAGTCCATGATGGTACCAAGTGACTACTGTTTGGATGAATTGGTTTTCCTTATTTTACTCTGCTTTTAAAGAGAGTAGTGACTCTTCCAAACTAACCTACACAGCCAGTGTGGATTCCTGTATAATTCATAGAACAGTATAAAATGAAGTAGGAGTATATCAAGGACACTTCATTTCAGAGGAAATATTCACTCACTACCTGCAGAAACAGAGTTCCAGGATAAATCTTTAAGCATAACTACTTCTTCTTTTTTTTCCCTTTATATATATATATATATATATATATATAAATATATATATATATATATATGCACAGTTTTTTTACTGGTTAGGCCACACCTTGAGTACTGTGAGTACTGTGTCCAGTTCTGGGCCCCTCAGATTAAGAAGGACATTGAGATACTTGAACATGTCCAGAGAAGGGCAACGAGGCTGGTGAGAGGCTTTGAGCACAAGCCCTGCAAGGAGATGCTAAGGGGATTGTTTAGCCTGGAGAAGAAGAGGCTCAGGGAAGACCTTATTGCTGTCTACAGCTACCTGAAGGGAGGCTGTAGCCAGGAGGGGGTTGGTCTCTTCTCCCAGGCAACCAGTACCAGAACAAGAGGACACAGTCTCAAGCTGCACCAAGGGAAGTTTAGGCTCAATTGGACGTGGCAGTGGGTGCCATGGTTTAGTAGTCATGAGGTCTTGGGTGAAAGGTTGGACTTGATGATCTTTGAGGTATTTTCCAACCTTATTGATTCTATGATTAAATGATTGTCTTTAAAGCTAAAATGGAAAGAGCTAGTTTACTTGAACCTGACAAATATTGTGAAAAATTAAAGTTCCAAATCTTGTGTGACCGTTTGAGGTTGTGCCTTTAAGAAAAGGGACACCATGGCCGAATGTTTTATAAACAAAGGACAGGTCTAAACTAATTTCATTGGTGGATTGGTAGAAAGCAACTTTAAACTCTGCGTCCAGCAGAGACTTCGGGCAGTCTTGCACTTTCTCCTTTCACAGCTTGCGGCTTCTGGGCTTTCGGCCAGACTGACCTTGAGCAGATAAGGCCTCTACTAACATATAACTGCTTTTAATTAACAATTATTCCTTTTCTCTCTTTCTAACCCTTTCTGGGGAAAAGGGGGAGAGAAGGGGGGTACGGGGGAGTAACCCTCCTCAGTAGAGGAGGGAATCTCATTCCTGTGTTACTTTGTTGTATATTTCTGTATATATATTGTAAATATTGTAAATTCTGTATATAAACCTGCATTTCCTAAACCGCTTGTAAATACAGCACAAATCCTTTGCTAATCCAGCTGTGTTTTTTTTTTTTCTTTCTTCCATTTTTCTTTCCCTTCACTTACAGGGGGGGAAAAGAAGGCTTGAGGCCTTCCCCTCAACCCTTGACATCTTGTTAGCTTGATATAAACATACATAATTACTCTAAGTGACTACAAGCATTAAATGTTAGTTAACTTGGAGTAAAACTACTCTCCATGGTCAGCTAGGATGTTGAAAGTGAAATGAAATAAAAGTAAATCTTCATTAGCACAGATTCCCCCTTCCCTGTCCCCTACTGAGAAATCAGCCATTTCCTATGTTGGAACAGCTTTTGATGAGTTCTGTGTATGACATTTTTTACTGTCTCTGTACCCTAGCATACAAAGTTAATATGTAGGCTGGACACACAGAATCCTCTAAAAGTAGGCAAAACTCAAACTTTCCCTGGTATATCAGCTTCTGATATTTTCCAGCAATTATTTCTGCATCTCACGATTGCATCTCCGGCAGTGAATCCTCTCTATATTTTTATTCCTCACTGACTGCAGATTGCTTGAGCTTCACACAAAAGATCTAATCTTTAAGTACTTTTAGTTGAAGTTCTTTTGACTGTGAGTAGTATAGAGCGACTGACTCATTTCAGATGTGGTCCCATAGAGAAAACACGGCATGTCTACTGCACTGTAAGTGGAATCTAAACTAGAAAACCTGGGAACTGAGGTTAGAGTTACTTTTGTCTTTTTTTCCTGAACAGAAAACTAGGTGATATAAGGACAGCCAAGAAATCTTTGTTTTACATGTGTTATGTTTTATTTCTGAAACGAATATTTTTAATCCATCTTTATATGATTGATTTTCTTTTTCACTTTATCTTTTGATGACAATATATTGTTGCGGTTGGAACAGAGGGACTTACAACAATACCTTTGTGATGGCTGAGATGAGCTGATTTCTTCCACTGGGCTTAGTAGTTTCCTGAGCAAAGCATTTTAAAGTGACAATATAACAAATACACTACTTAGACAGGTTTTGCTACATTTATCTGACTACCCCAGGGGACTTGGGCTTTACAATTCTCATATTCCCTTGTTCCCAGAGCTGTCATGTAACATGATGGTATTTAATGAATTGCATTTGAAAACTGATTCTACTCAAGGTCACTGAGATTGTGAACCCTGTAACCTGTGCTCAGTAATCCACCTGCACTTATCACTGCTCTCCTTTAGCACTGCAGTATGACAAAGAGGACTTTCAAGAATTTTCCGAGAAGAGAACCCCGACAAATTGTTCAAGAAACTTGGAAAAGTAATATCATTTACTGTATACTAGCCCTGAGCCAGTGAGGTTCAAAAGGAACTTTGCCCTTGTCCTCTCTAAATTTAGTATCAAGTCATTTAGGAAGCTGTTTTAATGTCAGCTCATGTCTTGCATTTATTTCAAGCATATCTTTTGAAGAGATGGATTTTAACAGAGAACATTACATGATGTTCTCAATTCTTTCAATGTAATTGTAAGTCTTGAACAGAGAGACCCAATGGAGAGAAACGTGGAAGACATATAGTTTACTACAGGTCTATGTCACTGTCTCACTTGCCAAGTCCTGCTTGTCTAGCTATTCCTGATACACGCCATAATTCTGTTGGCCTTCTTGTTCATCTGGGCACACTACTGGCTCATATTTAGCTTGCTGGTGGTCTACATTCAGAGGTCTTTGCTGAGCAGCTTCCCAGACACTCTTCCCCAAGCCCACAGCCTTTCATGGAGTTGTTATGACCAAAGTATCACATGATTCTCCTCACCCCTCCTTTTGTTGCTAATATATTTGTAGAAGCATTTCTTGTGGTCTTTAGCAGCTGAAGACGTTAAATGTAGTTGGGATTTGGCCCTTCCAATTTTCTTCCTGCATAACCTTACAGCAACTTTGTAGTGTTTCTGAGTGGGCCACTCTAATAAACTCTCATTTTTCTGGAGTTGCAACCAAATCTCTCTATTCACCAGGCCTATACCTAGATGTTTTTTTCAAATTTAATTTTCTAGCTTTGTTTTCCTAAATTTTGGAGTCCTACAAATAATGTTTATACCTTGATCGGTAATCACTGCTGTCATACTGTTTTGTTTTGGATTCTTTTGGGGTTTGTACATCTGAGCATTTCAGCACAAAGTATTAGTGTCTCACTGCAGGACTTGAACTATGTTAATTTGGGGCTATGAAAACCCCTAGGGTATTTATTATCCTTCTAGGATTCAAGCACCTCTGTTATTTTGGGGGGTCAGAGAAGATGTTCATGTCAGCAGTCTTTCTAAAGAAGGTGAGACTGCAGCATATATACCAAATACAGAGATATTACTTGACATTGTTCTGCAGTCACTGCCAGGGAACTTTTCCTTTGTTAAACCAAGTATCCTCAAATTAGAGAAAATGCAACAATATAAGACAAGAATAATAGTAATAAAAAACTTTGACTCTCTTCATCCAGGTAAGGAGCTCTGCATAGAGTCTTCATATGATTTCTTTTGTGGGTGTTTTTCCATATGCTTCAGTAGATGTTGGACCATACCGATATAACCCAATAGGGTTAAATCCAGTGTCCACTAAAACAAATGCAATTATATCCCTCATATCCAATAAGCTCTATGTCAGGCTTGTAAATTTTACAGTAGTCTGCACTGTATTCTAATAGCTGTCTGAGTCTAACGTCTGTGAGGCAACTGGCTGCTCAATACTCATCCCTTGTCTTTCATAAATGGACAGAAGGAAATTCAGAAATTTTGGGAGGCTTTGTTCTGGTAGATAAACAAGTTTCCTAAACAGGTCCCTCAGGATATCAACACTTTTGAAAGCTGACAGGAATTTTTAGTAGTGTTCACATTTTGTAATAGAAATCAAAACATTTAAGGGGAATTTTTAAAAGAAAAACTTATTTAATGTTTTATTTTTGGCTTGGGAAACCTAGAATCCCACACTGCAATATTAGACCATCATCTACATATGGCAGAGCAATAATGCTGTTAAGCCCTGTTGCACACAACTCTATAAATTAATAGTTGAAACCAGTAAGATCCTAGAGGTGAACTTTGACATATACATGTTTTACAATCTTCCATAAATCTGGTTGGTTTCTTTTTAATCTCTTATTTTCCAGAGGAAATGAAATAAATCTTAAGGTCAGATTCAGGTGTCCTTACACATGAACTGCCGTTTACAGGAACAGTCCTCTTAAATTTACTGCAACTAGTTCCCATACAAGTCCTAATCAGTTTGAGGAAAGGTTCCAGACTCCAGGCAATGTTCAAATTGCATCTGAAACTCAGACATTAAGACATGCACAGCTCAAGATGACTTTTCATATATAACAAGTATCATTATTTAAAAGAATAGAGGTATATGTTGTTGCCTTTGGCTATATTTGCTTTTTTTTAGGAAACACCAGTGTCAAGAATTAGTCTCTTAAACATTATAATCATAACCAACGTGAGTCATCAGGGAAGAAGGCCAACCTGGCTGAACGGAGAGATTGGGTTGCAGCTCAGGGAGAAAAGGAGAGTTTATGATCCTTGGAAGAAGGGGCAGTCCACTCAGAAGAACTACAAAGTTGTTGTGAGCCCATGCAGGGAGAAAATTAGGAGGGCCAAAGCCAAGATAGAAACTGATCTGTCTTCAGCTGTTAGAGACAGCAAGAAATCACTCTACAAATATATTGGCAATGAAAGGAGGACCAAGGACTCTCTGGCCTTTGTGGGATGCAGGTGGGAACATAGTGATCAAGGATAAGGAAAAGGCTAAGGTACTCAACATCTTCTTTGCCTCAGTCTTCAGTAATGAGACCAGTTGTTTGCTGGATTACTAGGTCTCTAAGATTCCAGACAAGGATGGGGGGCAGAATTAAGTACCCATAATCCAAGAGGAGATGGTTAGCAACTTGCTGTACCACTTAGACAAACGCTAGTCCAAGAGGCCAGATGACATACACCCAAGAGACTTGGTAGAGTTAGATAATGGTTGAACTTGGTGATCTTAAAGATCTTTTCCAAGTGAAATAATTACATGATTATACACTGCAAAATGATTCATTGATTTAAGAAATGTTGAAAAGAATTACCAAGTTATAATTTCTATTCTTTTATTACTCTCCCTAGTTTAACCAAAACCTCTTCTTTTTATTTTGTTATTTCATATAATTTAATTTTATTGTCATCTTATTGACATTCTGTAGAAAAAGAAATAAATAATATTAACAGAAGTAATTTGTAGGCTTTATTTATGAAGCTCATTTTCAAACATGCCATGCTTCAAGTGGCTTATTTATGGAAAATAAATGACACTTTATATTTCTGAACATCTCTTTTAAAAACAGTTTTCATACAGCCTATTCTTTGAAGGCTGAGTTTTCAGAACCTTTACAGTATCACAGTATCACAGTATAACTTAGGTTGGAAAGGACCTTGAGGATCATCGAGTCCAACCTATCAACACAGACCCCATGACTAGACCATGGCACCAAGTGCCACGTCCAATCTCCTCTTGAACACCTCCAGGGACGGTGACTCAACCACCTCCCAGGACAGCCCATTCCAATGTCCAATCACTCTTTCTATGAAGAACTTCCTAACCTCCATCCTAAACCTCCCCTGGCACAGCTTGAGACTGTGTCCCCTTGTTCTGGTGCTGGTTGCCTGGGAGAAGAGACCAACCCCCTCCCGGCCATACTGTAACCTTTGCCATACTTTTAAAATAGCAAACAAATAAACCCTCACACACAAGATTTCCCTGATATTCCTGATACAATGTGATACACTCCAAATCCCAAAAGGATTTTACACAGAAATGACATAGCTCATCATGTTAGTGTCTCTGTCAAACAAAGAAAAATTAAGGCTTCACAGGCATATTGGTTAACTTTCCTGTTCATTTTATGACTCACATTGTTAACAGTGGCAATGTAGAAGTTGGACACATCATTTTTCTGATTTTCTAGTGTTCAGGTATGTGGTGGGTGGAAGGGCAAGGCCAAGAAGCCTCCTCCCTTCCCCCTTGTAAAGTAAAAGGGAAAAAAAAATTGAAGGGAAAGGGAAAAAAAAACTCGCAAGCTGAATTAGCAAAGCAGTGGAGCTATATTTACAAAGCGATGTAGGGTTTGCAGGGGATTATTTACAAATTTACAATATCTACAATATATACAAAGATATACAACAGAGTAACACAGAAATGAGAGTAACCCCTCTCGGCAGAGAGGGGTCCCCCACCTCCGCTCTCCCCTCTCTTCCCCCCCTTTCCCCAGAATGGGATAGAAAGAGAAAGAGAAGAGAGGAAAAAAAAGTTAGAAGCAGTTCGTGTTAATTGGAAGGGAGTTAGTATACAGGCCTGTTATCTGGTTTTCAAGGCCGAGGCCTTGGCAGAAAGCCCAGCACAGGCAAAGCTGCTGCACGAAGCAAAGACGGAAGCAAGACTGACTGAGAAGTGCTGGAAATGTCCACTTCACTCCCACTTCAGAAGGTTCTTCCTCCCACTCGTCCAATGAAATTAGTTTAGACTATTCCTTCCGTTTACCAACTTCCGTCCACCATGTTCCCTTTCTTAAGGGGGCAACGTCAACCGGCCACAGTCCACCCCTTCTAAACAATTTCATTGGCTGTTCACACTGTCCATCTAATCCAAAACGATATTTACAGTTCGTGAGTAAAGTTCATAGTCCATTCCGGCTATGCTCAGATGTAGATGATTCAAAAGTCCAAGAAAATCAGAAAATGAAAAAAAAATGGAAAACAGTTCATTTCTTCGCTGACGAAGCAAAGAAAAGGGAAACAGGGATTCTCAGGGTCTCTTAGTTGACTCAGGGCTCTCAGGGATCTCAGGGTTCGTGCACCGTAGATTCCTCGTTGATTCTTCCTTTGGACGCGATGTAGCTGTACAACAGTTCAAAGTTAACCTCTTTCAGCTAAAGTTAAATTTCTTTGTGGAATACACTGAATTTCACCATTCTCTTGCATTACCCAATAAGTGTGACCCGGACCTTCAGCTGAAACCACCCCTCGGACAGGTTTAGCCTCTCCTGAGGGCGAAAATACCCAAACAGTTTTACCTAACAGATTCTTTTCTCTAACAACAGGAACTCTATCACCAGTTTTTCCCAGTTTTTCAAAGATCCACCTCCCATGGCTTTGAGAGTGGTCTTCAACAAACCATTGTAGCGTTCAATCTTCCCTGAAGCTGGTGCATAGTAGGGAATGTGGAATATCCACTCAATACCGTGCTCTTTTGCCCAGTTCTTTACAAGGTTGTTCTTGAAATGAGTTCCGTTGTCTGACTCAATCCTCTCTGGAGTTCCGTGTCTCCACAGGATCTGTCTCTCCAGACCGAGAATGGTATTGCGTGCAGTTGCATGTGGAACTGGATAAGTTTCCAACCATCCAGTGTTTGCCTCTACCATAGTAAGCACGTATTGCTTACCAGAACGAGAACGTGGTAGAGTGATATAGTCAATCTGCCAAGCTTCACCATACTTGTACTTAGACCATCTGTCACCATACCACAAGGGCTTAAGTCGTTTTGCCTGCTTAATAGCAGCACAAATGTCACAGTCATGGATGACTTGCGTGATAGCATCCATGGAAATGTCTATGGATCTGTCACGAGCCCATTGGTATGTTGCATCTCTGCCTTGATGTCCTGACGAATCATGAGCCCACCGAGCTAAGAATATCTCACCTCGGTGTTTCCAGTCGAGATCAAGATTAGAGTCCATGTCTACTTGAGAAACTCTTGCAGCTAAATCTGCCTGATGGTTGTGTTGTTGTTCCTCAGTAGCTTTGCTCTTAGGAATGTGAGCATCGATGTGTCTCACTTTCACTGGAATTCTCTCGATTCGATCAGCAATGTCCTGCCATAGGTTGGCTGCCCAAATGGGTTTTCCTTTCCTCTGCCAACCACTCTTCTTCCAGTTCTTTAGCCAACCCCATAGAGCATTGGCTACCATCCATGAGTCGGTGTAGAGATAAAGCTTTGGCCATCTCTCACGTTCAGCTACGTCGAGAGCTAGCTGGACAGCTTTTACCTCCGCGAACTGACTGGATTCTCCTTCTCCATCTTTCGCCTCTGCGACTCGGCGTGTTGGACTCCACACTGCAGACTTCCACCTTCGCCTGTTTCCAACAAGACAACAGGAACCGTCTGTGAACAAAGCATATTTCTTTTCATCATCAGAGAGGTCATTGTAAGGAGGAGCTTCCTCAGCACGAGTTACTTTCTCCTCTGGAGGTTTGGCACAGTTGATACCTTCAGGCCAACTTGAGATCACCTCCACTAGACCAGGTCTTTCAAGATTTCCCATTCGAGCTCTCTGTGTTATCAGAGCCATCCACTTAGACCAGGTTGAGTCTGTGGCATGATGTGGTGTGGATCCTTTGCCTTTGAACATCCAATTCAAAACTGGTAATCTGGGAGCTAGAAGAAGTTGTGATTCAGTTCCAATCACTTCAGAAGATGCTTTTACTCCTTCATAGGCAGCTAAAATTTCTTTCTCTGTTGGAGTATAGTTAGCCTCTGAACCTCTGTAACCTCGACTCCAGAAACCAAGAGGTCGTCCACATGTCTCCCCTGGAGCTTTTTGCCACAAGCACCAGGTTGGACCATTGTCACTTGCAGCTGTGTACAAAATGTTCTTAATGTCTGGACCATCTCGGACAGGTCCCAGACCCATTGCTTGAATTACCTCTTGCTTTATCTGGTCAAAGGCTGCTTGTTGTTCAGGTCCCCAGTGGAAATGGTTTCTCTTTCGAGTCACATCATACAGAGGTTTCACAATCTGACTGTATCCAGGAATGTGTAGTCTCCAAAATCCCACTATCCCCAAGAAACGTAGGGTCTCTTGCTTGTTTGTGGGATTTGCCATGGTAGAGACTCTATTTACCACATCCACTGGAATGTGTCGGCGTCCATCCTGCCACCGCACTCCCAGAAATTGAATCTCTGTGGTAGGTCCTTTCACCTTGTCTCGTTTGATGGCAAAACCTGCATTCAGAAGAATGTCAATGATTTTGTTACCTTTCTTGAAGACTTCCTCAGCAGTTTTACCCCAGACGATGATATCATCGATGAACTGGATGTGTTCTGGAGCACCGCCTTTCTCCAGAGCATCGTGGATCACTGCATGACAGATGCTTGAGCTGTGGATCCAGCCCATTGGCAGTCTGTTGAAAGTGTACTGGATTCCTCTCCAGGTGAAAGCAAACTGAGGCCTGCATTCTTCTGCTATGGGAATAGAGAAAAATGCATTAGCAATGTCTATGGTGGCATACCATTTGGCCTCTTTGGATTCCAGCTCATACTGTAGTTCCATCATGTCTGGTACTGCTGCACTCATAGGTGGTGTCACTTCATTTAGGGCTCGGTAGTCTACCGTCAGACGCCAGTCTCCATTCTGCTTCCGCACAGGCCACACTGGACTGTTGAAAGGTGAATGAGTTTTGCTGACGACTTTCTGACTTTCCAACTGACGAATCAGATTCTGAATGGGCAACAAAGAGTCACGGTTGGTTCTGTATTGTCTGTGATGCACAGTCTGAGAAGCAACCGGCAATTTAATGTCCTGTATCTTATGTTGTCCCACAACTGCAGATTCATCAGAAAGTTCAGGTCTGGCAGACAGCTTCAATTTTTGTCCATCAATTTCTATAGAAGCTACTCCAAAAGCCCATTTGTAACCTCTAGGGTCCTTGAAACGCCCTTCTCTCAAAAAATCAATTCCCAAAATACAAGGTGCATCAGGTCCGGTCACAACTGTATGCTTCCTCCATTGTTTACCAGTTAGACTTATATTAACCTCTACCTTACTTAACTCTTGAGATCCACCAGTGACTCCCAGAATAGTTATAGACTCTAATCCCTGATAATTTGATGGTATTATGGTGCACTGAGCTCCTGTGTCAACCAAGGCCCTGTACTTCCGAAATTGTGAAGTGCCAGGCCACTGGATGTACACATCCCAATAAATTCTATTATCTCTGTTATCCCTCTCCTCCCCCTGGCGGGAGGCAGGGCACCCCTAGTTATGGGGAACATGCGCACATGTGCATTGCACATATTGTGCAGGGTTATAACTTTGCATGTTATAACTGGAGCCACTGTTGGAGCCATAAGAGTCGTTCTGGGGAACTGTGGAAGTAACAGCTACCCTTCTGGTATTGCTACCTTGGGTTCTGCCACTTTGCAATTCCCTCAGTCTCCTGAAAAGATTAGAAGTTGGTTGGCCGTCCCAGCGGTTCATGTTCTCACCAAACTGATCACGCAGAGTTATCCAAATAGTTCTACGTGATTGCCTTGGTGGTCTGTTTTGGAATGACCTGTTTTGGAATGTCCTGTTTTGGAATGACCTCCTTGGAGGACGTGTATTCCTCACAGATGAAACTTGTACCCACCTGGAGGAAGAATTGAAATTATCCCTTTGTGCCAATTGGGATATGGAATTTCAAAATTCATCTTTTAACTCTCTCATGCAATTCTCAATTTTTCCAGACAGAGTTTCAATGGCTGAAACCAAAGAACCACGTGTCATGCTATCCTCCAATTGTCTCATTTGATCACTGAATTGGCCAACCGTAGGAGAAGCTCCACCATAACTTCTTGACACAATTCTGCTTGCCAGAATGTTTGCATAATTGGAAGGAGCAAGTTTGATGATCTTTTTAGCAAGACCAATACCCACAGGAACGTCATCAGGATTCAGAGTTTCATGTTCACCATAGAGTAGCTCTCTAACAGCAAATTCTCTCAAGCGCTTAATTCCCTCATCTATGGTAGTCCAGGGTTTAGGATTCCAGGGAAGATCATCTTGGGAAGGATATCTCAGGGCAACCGCTATTAAAAGGCGTATCCACAGATTAACCTTACCAAGAGCTTCGCCTAGATGTCTATCTATTCCATTGTCCCTTGAGAGAGTTCCTAACTGAGCTGCTGACTTGTCTCCAACTGTTAGAGCTGAAGCACCTGTATCATAACACCTACTAAGCCAAGCTAGAACTGGCTCCTTATCTGCCCTGGTGAAATCTTTACGGACATCACGCAATTCCTCCCGTGGTGACGAACAGTCCGTAATATCATCTTCATCTTCATCTCCCTGAATTCTTTGCCCGTATAATCCTGCTGTCATTCTCCTAAGGATCTCTTTAAGCTGAGAACCACCTTTGCCAGCTGCCTTCCTAGCTTCATCTCTATCCTGCTTTGATCTCACTAGGTTAGCTAGATCTTTAAAACAAACCTTCTCTTCCTCCTGAGCAGGATCTTTTACAGTAGAGGGCCCCTCACCAGGATCAGTCTCCTCTTCTTCTTCTCCATCTTTGCCCTTTCCAGCTCTAGTCTTTAAAGGAGCCACCTTAACTGGAGCTGTGTTTGAATTTACAGCCACCTTAATGGAAGCTGACAGGTCCTGAGATAAATCAGCTGCTGGGGCAGTGACTTCCGGTCCCACCGAGGGAGTGGGTGGAAGTGACGTTGCTCCATTAATGGCCGACGGAGAAGAAGAAGAAGGAGAAGGAATGGGAGAAGGAGTAGGCACCATGTTGATACCAGCCGATGCCCTTGGCTGCTTGCTAGAATCAGCAAAGTCATTTAGAGCTGCTTTACCAATTAACTTTTTAGCCTTCTTTTTGACTGACACGGGTTCTCCACAGTCCTCGTCACTAGATGACTCTGGGACTGATCGAGAGCCACGGCGTTTTCTTTTTGATCTAGTTTTAATAACAAAACAAGCTCTGGACACCTTTCTCTCTCGCCGTAAAGAAATCAGGAGATACACGATAATTATCACCAGCAGCAGAATTATAGACATGAAATAAATCACCTTTGGATCCCAGGCATCACCTAAAGTTACTCTCTCCTCAGGTGGAATCTTAAAACCCTTTATCTCAATTGGGAGAGTGGTGGAGGTAACATTCCTGTATCTCACTGGCCATAAGATATTAATACATTTTCCATACCATAATTTAACTCTATACATAACCCACATATAAATTGTCCGCACCAAATATTTACCCAGGTAATCCAAAATCAAACCCAAACAATATCTGTAAACCAGAGCCCCAAAAATTGAAAAGAACAATCGCTCCACAAACCACAATACCTTCATGTTTGCTAATTCAGCTGGAAAACACTAAATCAATCAAATAATAAATTGAACTAATTATCTGCCCCACGTTGGGCGCCAATAAAAAAAAAATGTGGTGGGTGGAAGGGCAAGGCCAAGAAGCCTCCTCCCTTCCCCCTTGTAAAGTAAAAGGGAAAAAAAAATTGAAGGGAAAGGGAAAAAAAAACTCGCAAGCTGAATTAGCAAAGCAGTGGAGCTATATTTACAAAGCGATGTAGGGTTTGCAGGGGATTATTTACAAATTTACAATATCTACAATATATACAAAGATATACAACAGAGTAACACAGAAATGAGAGTAACCCCTCTCGGCAGAGAGGGGTCCCCCACCTCCGCTCTCCCCTCTCTTCCCCCCCTTTCCCCAGAATGGGATAGAAAGAGAAAGAGAAGAGAGGAAAAAAAAGTTAGAAGCAGTTCGTGTTAATTGGAAGGGAGTTAGTATACAGGCCTGTTATCTGGTTTTCAAGGCCGAGGCCTTGGCAGAAAGCCCAGCACAGGCAAAGCTGCTGCACGAAGCAAAGACGGAAGCAAGACTGACTGAGAAGTGCTGGAAATGTCCACTTCACTCCCACTTCAGAAGGTTCTTCCTCCCACTCGTCCAATGAAATTAGTTTAGACTATTCCTTCCGTTTACCAATTTCCGTCCACCATGTTCCCTTTCTTAAGGGGGCAACGTCAACCGGCCACAAGGTAGATAATCTCTGACCGCCAAAAAAAAAAAATATCAAGGGTTAGAGAGAAAGTCTCAGCCTTCTCCCCCCACAAAGAGAAGAAAAAAAAATAACCACAGCTAGCCAGCCAGAGGAGCAAAAGGGAATGCTATATTTACAAGCAATTTTTAGGGAATGAAGGATATATATACAATTTACAGTATTTACAATATATACACAGAAATATACAGCAAAGTAAAAAGAACAATAATACAGGAACAAAATTCCCCCCCTCTTCTGGAGGGGGGTTCCCCCCCTGTACCCCCTTCTCTCCCCTTTTTCCCCAGAAAGGGTTAGAAAGAGAGGAAAAGAGCAATTGTTAATAAAAGCAGTTATAAATTAAAGCAAAGTGTTAGTAGGCCACACGCTTATCTGTCCAAGGTTAGTCTGGCAGAGAGCCTAGAAGCAGACAAGCTGGAAAGGGAGGGGAGAGTGAACTGAGGAAAGTCCCAGTCGCACTCAAAACTTAAAGTTGCATTCTACCAATCTACCAATGAATTTCGTTTAGACCTGTCTTTTGTTTACAAAACACTCAGCCACAGTGCCCCAGTACTGTCCTTTTCTTAAAGGCACAGCCTCAAATGGTCACACTGGCCTAGCTGAGGATGCCCCTGCTTACTGCAGAAGGGGTTGGACTAGATGACCTTTGGAGGTCCCTTCCAACTCAGACCATTCTATGATTCTTTGTCAATATGCTGTGAATTAAGAGGGAAAGGGAAGTGAAAAGTACTTCTGACGGTAGAAATGTGATTTATGTTTTTTAAGAGAATAATTAAAATGTCATTATTTAGTAATCAAGAGAGCCCATGTATCAAGCATAAAATTATCTGACATGCTGTCATCAGAGCACTATATGTGACATGGGTTTAGAATTCAATCCTATTTGTGAACTATCACTTTTAATTATTTACAAATAGTTCCATGAACATGTTTGTGAATTTTGATATTTTAAACTCTTTTCAAAAACTAATTAAGTAGGGATTAAATTTTCATGGTTCTAAGAAGTCTCAAATGATAATCATCAAATAGACTCAATCTTGTCTGTGTAGCAGTAGCACATTTAGTTAAATCAAGATGTAATTTGACATAATAGAGATTATGATATATCTTAATATCTCAATGAAATATTAATAAAATATTAATGAATTGATAACATTAACAAAATATGCTTTTCATATACTCAACAAAAGGAACACTTTACATGTGTTATGTACCAATGTAATTGAGCGTATATTAATGTACTAAAGAAGGGCAAAGTGGAGACAAGTGTGTTCGTCATAGCTTTGAGATGTCTTGTAGAAGAATATCACCATTTCTGTATATGTACATTTTGATATACACCCTGTCTAGTATTTTCATCAGCTCAAGGACATTTTGAGAAATGAATATTAAAGATAGTAATGACATAATAGAGGGTAATAAAAGTTTTAAATAAACATAGAATCACAGGGGCTGCACACGAGTAATTTTTATTTAACAGAAATTGAATGTATAATAACCTCAATATTTAAAACCCAAAGAAGTGTTAAAGCTTCTTTAATTAGTAAAGCTAATAACTGAGCCCAGCTGAAATATTAGCCCTGAGAATAAACCATTTTTATTATTTTCTATTTTCTGCTGTAGCATATATGATACATATTCTATAGATTTCATGTTTATTTCATCTCTTTTTGAGGAGAGTCTTAAGTTCTGTTTAGAGAGTCTTACTCTTTGGGATTGAAAAGTTGACCATAGCAATTTGCTTTCATTGCCATCACACAGGTGAAATGGCTTTCCTGAATCTAAATGAGGTTTGAAAACATAACAAGGGAGATAGGATATGCCCCATTAATCTCAATCAGGGGCTACTCTAGGGTGGTGTTCTTCAGCCAGAGAATTAAGTAATTGTTCGAATGCCACAGAATGTAGCTTTTCTTTTTGTTGGAGAATTCACCTTTTGGCTGACCTTGGAAATTAATGTGTCTTGGAAATTATTTCTGTATCCTGTGTCCCCCAGGTTCTGCTCTCCAGCCTTCCTCATAACAAAGTGTTTGGGGATTTATAGTGGATCTAGGCAGCAGAAAGACTGGGAATTTGTGCAGGGTGCTGCTCTGCCCAGCCACAGAGGAAGGCTGGTGGTATATTCTGCCTGGGGAATACTACCAGACAGCAACTGGGAGGCCCTGAGGATGAATAATGGAGGCCAGCTAAAGGTTCCCCCTTTTCTTGGCACAGACATGGGAAGGGTAACAGGACTGCCAGAATGGCATCGGAGGAGAAGTCACTTAGGACCTGTAGCCACTTACCAGGGAGGATAGCATCAGGATCCTATCCAGATGTGATCTGTACTTAAGAAGTTCCTTACACAATTGTGTGCTAGAGGGCTTTGCAGTAGCTGTGAATTGATTTCTGCAGAAGTTTATCAAAGCCTATGAGGAAAGGTGATGCAAAGTATGGAGAAACTGCACAGAGAGCTGCCTTGACACAGACGTAGCAGGTGCTGGATTGGACTCTGCTATCGCAATAGATGCTAACAGTTATTATTGCACAGTATAAATTTGAAGCTCTTGCCCTCAGCTATTGCTGACTAAATTTATATCATTACTGAAGTTTCTGGATGAAGTTTTTCTTCTGATTTCAGACTGCAGGTTATTCAAGAAGCTCTACAATCCAAAGTTTTGGTGCTAGCTGCATCCTGTTATATTCTTTCCCCTCTGCCCCATCTCTCTTGAGAATCTGGCCCTGCATTTGTTCACTTTTCATAACAACCACACTTTCCCTTTTCATTAGATATTAACTTCCCTCTCCTTACTTAGTATATCATGATTTTGACTCATGATATGATGTATTTTTCTCATGGTTAAAATCACATCCTCATGTTGCAAATACACAATGCGGCAGCTTCCAGTTATAAAATGATTCATTCTTCAAATAGGTTAATGGTGCATAGCACTAGATGGTAAAACTTCTGAGGACAAGGCATTTTCAGATTCACTTCTGGCTGTATGTGAATCCAGACAGCACAAAAACTTAGGTCACTGCAAGAAATTTGGAATAAAGCCTTTTATTTGCAGGTTTAGGAATGAGTTTTGCCTCTTCAAGAATAGGTATTAGACTCACTGAACAATAGAATACACAGAGTATTTTGAAATCAAGAATGTAGAGTTCTTACCAAGCTTAGACTGGGTTGTTTAATCTGTGCTGTAGTGGGAGAACAAAGAACCTACCGTTAGGTTGCCAGATTTCCATTGCAATTGCAATGGCCATCTTTCTATTGCCTTTACCCATATCTGATGGAGCTTTAGTACTCTAAGCTAGAAGATTAAATATTTTTAATGGTCTCATTAAAATGCAGATTACCCTTTCTCACCTCCTTTGAGTGCTAAGATCATGCAGAAATAAAAAGCAGCTTGGTAAACACACAAAACTATATTTTCTCCAGAGTGGACAGATGAAAATGCATCAGACCGTGCTATCTGCCAATTTCACTGCTGCTGTCTCCTCAGCTAATTACAGACAGCACTTGATGTCCCAGTATCATAGTAATGGGGATGGATACACAGTCTACTACTGACCAAAACTGTGATTTCTGTCCCCCAGACACTGAGGTACCACATAAATGTTGGATTTACAACATATTTTGAATGAGATTGTGTTATAAAGGTAGGCACTTAAAAGGAATTGTAATTACATTGATTTTCTTACTGGAAGTGAAAGAGTTCCATGTAATGAATTAGTTTTAGTGGTGTTAAGTTTCTACATTTAGTTCTTTCAGATCCTAAATGTGTTACTTTTTTTCATGTACTGATGACCTGGCAATCCTGTGTGGTTATAGCTTGCTAAAATAGCCTAATAGCTACATTTAATCTGAAAAATGGAGTAATTTAAAGAGTTAATAAATCTGGATCATCGGCTCACTGGAAATTGTATTCATTTTATTTTACTTAATTTTAATAATGTGCTCAAGTGTTTTACTTGAATATTTAAAGTTCAGTGCATGCTTTGCTGAACTTTGGCTTGGTTACAGCTATAAGAGACTATTTTATTAAATTTGCAGGCAACTGAATTCATTATTCCACTACTTTCTTATTCATGTTGTGTATAGGATAGGAGCAAGGTTTAATATTTCTTTCAGATAGATATAGTTCTCGATGGTAAAGCAGTGGATTAAATTTGGTGTATTGGGTTTTGACATGGTTTTGGCAGTGACAGGGCTACAGAGGTATTTTCTGTGGGAAGCTGCTAGAAGATTCCCCTGTGTCCAATGGAGCCAGACAGCTCCAAGATGGACCTACTGCTGGCCAAGGCCGAGTTTTTCAGTGATTGTGGCAGCATCTCTGTGATAACATATATGTGAAGCAGGAAAAAGACTGCACAGGTACAGCCAGAGGGAGGACTGAAAATATGAGAGAGAAAAAACTGTGCAGACACCGAGGTCAGTGAAGAAGGAAGGGGAGGAGGTGCCCCAGGCACTATAACAGAGATTCTCCTGTAGCCTGTGATGAAGACCTTGGTGAGTCAATCTGGCCCTCTACTGCCTGTGGAGGTTAACGCTGGATCAGATATCAACCTGCAGCTGATAGAGGACCACACACCAGAACATCTGGATGTCCACAGTGGCCAGCAGAGATTTTACAGGATGTCTCAAATGGAGATGGTGCCTCTGTTTAGGCCAGTTAACTGGACCTCTAATGTTATGGTCAGGAAGCTTATATGTGGGTTTCTCCTGTCCTTCCTGGTCTTTCTGATGTCCATATAATGAAGAGGAGCTGTATCATTCTGACTATTTGTCCCCTGCCCCTCTCTGGATCGTTCTACCTGGGCAGCCAGGTATGTGGGTCAGGCCCTAATGACTTAATCTATCATATCACTTCTTTATAAAATTGTCTGCTGCATAAGCACACATGCTTCCCCACTTAGGGACCTTTCTGGGGAGACTTAAATGCTCATCACACATGCAAGGTGTGCATTGCTTGCAGACTCAGGATTGCACAGAAGAGCTGCAAGAGTACTTGATTAAAGAGATAAATCTTATATTTCTGATTGATTTTGCTGAAGGTTTTTTTTTTTTCTCATCAATGCCATTATGTTAAACTAATCAGGAGTAAAATAAAGGAAAAGAAAAAGTGAATATGAAGAAGATTAGTTATGTAGGATGTGGAAATTATATTCATAAGTTTATAGTGTCAATTATTTAATAATAATTTCTGTTATGAAATGAAAGGATAACTATATGATTTCAATTATACCAAGAAGCCTTGCATTTTTATAAATGTCACAGTGTCATAAAAACATAGAATACTAAATGATTTTAAGTTGACTAAGGGGATATTTTTTTCCAAGGAAAAGCTGGGTTTAGTACATTTAATCTCTTCTCCACAGTTTTAACAACAACAAAAAAAATCAGAATAGAATAGAATAGAATAGAATAGAATAGAATAGAATAGAATAGACCAGGTTGGAAGAGACCTTTGAGATAATTGTGTCCAATCCATCATCCGACACCATCTAATCAACTAAATCATGGCACCAAGCACCCCATCATGTCTCCTCCTGAACACCTCCAGTGATGGTGACCCCACCACCTTCCCAGGCAGCCCATTCCAATGGGCAATCACTCTGTCCATGAAGAATATCTTCCTGACATCGAACCTAAACCTCCCCTGGTGCAGCTTGAGACTGTGTCCTCTTCTTCTGGTGCTGGCTGCCTGGGAGAAGAGACCAGCCCCCACCTGTTTACAACCTCTCTTCAGCTAGTTGTAGACAGCAATATGGTCTCCCCTGATCCTCTTCTTGTCCAGGCTAAGCAACCCCAGCTCCCTCACCCTCTACTCATAAGGCTTGTGCTCCAAACCCCTCACCAGCTTTGTTGCCCTTCTCTGGACACATTCTAGATAAAGACAAGAAAGGAAGTATTTAAGCATTCTTAAATTCATAGCTATTATTATAGCTATAAGAGAGAGAAAAATATTTTTATAGATTTAAACTATGCTTTTGGGTTTGTTTTTGTTTTTTTTTTCATTTAAGTCAACTTAGGGAGATTATGTTTACACAATTATCTTGATGAAATTTACCATTTTAGATGAGCTCTAGCCATCCTCACACACAAAACCTTCTATTAAAAAGTACTTTATAATTTTAATAACATATCATGCTGCTATTTAATGGTATTTTGATATCCTAGCTGCTCATTGAATATTTACTCCCCATTGCTTTTCATAGCTCATATTGCCAACAGCATGTTTTCTGCAAGTCAAACTGTTTCTGTATGCCGTTTTAGGAAAAAATATAGGCAAACCTCACAGTAAGATTGTTTTTTAACTTTAGTCGAGTAGTGTATTGAACAGTTGTCCGTTTATTGTAGGAGAAAATCAAAATTCTTTTATTGGCAATATTACAGCAACCTCTTTTGTGTCATATTAAAACTGTTGAAATGTGTGATAAAAAACCCAGAGAAGCTGACAGACCTACTTTTGAACGTGCAAGCTAGGGTCACTGAAAATTTCTGAGCAGGTGTTCTAGCTTTAGAAAAGGCTTGTTTGCCCACTAGCAGCTGTAATATCATTAGGTGTTGCACCATATAGTTTTCATCTAGAGGTATTTTAGAATCAAAGAATCAGTCAGGGTTGGAAGGGACCACAAGGATCATCTAGTTCCAACCCCCCTGCCATGGGCAGGTTCATCTCACACTAGGTCAGGCTGCATGTGAATCCAGCCTGGTCTTAAACACCTCCAGGGACGGTGCCCCAACCACCTCCCTGGACAACCCATTCCAGGGCTTCACCACTCTCATGGTGAAGAACTCCTTCCTCATGTCCAGCCTGAATCTCCCCACCTTCAGCTTCATTCCATTCCCCCTAGTCCTATCACTATCTGATATCCTAAGAAGTCCCTCCCCAGCCTTCCTGTAGGCCCCCTTCAGATACTGGAAGGCCACAGTAAGGTCACCTCAGAGCCTTCTTTTCTCCAGACTGAACAGCCCCAACTCTTTCAGTCTGTCCTGATGTATTCCATTGAATTAGTTTTTCTGGGTACTCCTGACTTTTTTTACTTTTTCTTTTTTTAAATATTTTTTCTTTTCTTTGCCTCAGCATTTGATAAGTACTGTAATGTGATCTTGAATGACTGCTAATATCTTCAAAGTAAAATTTGAGGTAATGAACTTTCTCAAATGCCTGAGGTCTGCTGCTCCCAATGCTGTCCCATCACAGTGCTCACTGGTGGAGTGCCTCGGGCTGAAGGTGATTCTAACAGCATAGAAGAGAGCAGTGGGATGCTCAGAAAAATACCTGATCTCATAGGTCGAAAATCAGGGCTATTTATGAACTTAGACCTATGAGATCAGGTGTTTTTCTGAACTCTTGGGAAAAAAAATAAATAGATAAGTTAGACACAAGAGGTAACTAGTATGTGGGTTTTTTCAAATCACTCATCTTGAGGAAGAATTTGAGTGTATCTAGAAATTGAAGCCTACTATCTTCTTCTGAAAATATTTCTTGTTTCTTTTCTTTCATTTATCCTGAATGATTATGGAAGGCCATATCTCCTAGTTTGTGTGCATATGGATGCCCATTGGTGGAATTTGATTTGTCATCGTAGCTTGATTGATCACCTTTTCAGTACTAGCCACTCATCATTGGGGTCCACTTTATCTGTGAGTGTGTGGTTGAAGAAGAGCAAGAATATGCCAGGGCTCTCCTTTGTATTGTTCAGTGTCATGGTAAATCTTTGTGCCCAAAGCAGTGCTGGAATGCCTCTGTCTGGCTTTCCTGGAAGCATGGAGGGCATGGTTCTGTCTGATTGAGCGGCAGCCCAGAGGGATGAATTTGGTCTGTGAAGGAGCAGTGTAGTGAGAGGATGAGTGCTGTCCCAGGGTGCTATGAGAACTATTGGAGCGGCTCTGTAACTCCTTCCCTTATTGCACTGTATTGCTGCATTTGTCAAAGCTGTAGAATGAAATTCTGAATTAATGACATGAAACAGAATAGAAGTGGAAGTCAGCTTAATTTGTACAACATTTCTGCATAGTGTCCTAAGTATTCAGTCAAGAAAGACAATGCACATAATTAATATCAGTGTAGTAAGCTGAATAGTGTCACTAGGACTGACATACTTCTGCCTCTGTTGGCACTGACACAATGCATTGCTGAACAAGAATTAACTCTGAAGGCTTTTATGTACTTCTGAATAATTAATGGGCATAGATTTGTGATATAACTTATATTTCCTGGGTGAAGATAATAAATACATTTTAATAATTGTTTTCTGCCACATTTACCAATTTTGATACTACTGAAGTGCAAATATATTACTGCTTTTTAATACGAGGGTCTTTCATGAAAGCTATTAGTACATTTTTTTTTCCTTCTGCTGAGTTACATGACTTAATGACAACCCTATTTAGTCTAGGAATTTTGTGCATCACTTAGTGAAATATTAAAAAGCTTCTAACTATTAACTTGCATTTATATATATGCAGCATGTAAGGCGTATCATAGTGTGCACTAAGCAACTTCATAATTTTTATGGCTAGAAATCTAAAATAAGTAATAGATTGGATTTATAATTTTTTCATAGACCTATTTATCATGATGGTTTTGTGACTCAAAGGAAGAAATAATAATTTTAAAAAATGTTCTACTTACTGAAGATAAAAGTGTAGTAGCACTGTGTTATATGCTAAACTCTAGTTTTAAAAGATATCTTTAAAAAACAGAGAAGAAGAAACTGGGAAGGAAGGAAGAAGTTAAATAGCTGTATTGCCCTTTTGAATAGTACCTCCTTGGTAATTCCAAGGAAATGCATTGATACAGAATTAATCTCATAGTATACTTGTACCAAGCCAGTTTGTGTGTTTAATGTAGTCAGTGGCATTGACAGCTGATTTCTTCATGAACTGAATAAAATATACAGTACTATTTACTGAATCCCTTTAAATCTGCACTATTTTCATCAATGTAAATTATGGTTTAAGATTAGTTAGTGTCTATCTCCACATTTAACCATAGGAAAATCTCACATGTAAAATAATTTCTATTGTCAGTGACCATTTCCTTCCTTTATCTCTTTTGTAAATTCAGGTTTAGCACAGGCCTGTAGACATGACAGAACAAATGAGAATCTTGTATGGTCTCTTCTCCCAGGCATCTAGTACCAGAACAAGAGGACACAGTCTCAGGCTGCACCAGGGGAGGTTCAGGTTGGATGTTAGGAAGAAGTTCTATACAGAAAGAGTGATTGCGCTATGGAATGGGTTGCCCGGGGAGGTGGTGGAGTCGCCGTCATTGGAGGTGTTCAGAAGGAGACTTGACAGGGTGCTTGGTGCCATGGGTTAGCTGTTTGGGTGGGTTGGATTGGTTGATGGGTTGGACACGATGATCTTGAAGGTCTCTTCCAACCTGGTTTGGTTTATTCTAATAAAAGGTTTATTCTAATACAATGCATTTTTCAGTTCAGTCAATAACTTGAACAGTGCAGTGACCATGCTCACCTCTTCTCGTATGAATAGCTTAAATTGCAAATCAAGTTAGATTGCAGCAATTACAATTGTTATTCTAATTTCAGACAGCTACTCTGTACTAACATGCAAATTTTATTCAATCTGGGAGTCATCTATTGCATTTGAAATATATTTCTCTACTACATCTTATTTTGTAATCATGTATGTGCATGTATGTGTAGTATATATGCATTCCTTTTGAGTGTCTATTTTCGTAGTTCAAAACTTTCTTACATTAATTTTCATCTATATTAAATAATAATATAAAATTATTATTAATATAAGGCTTAATATGATATATGTTTTCATGTATGTATTTCCAGATTTTCTTATAATACATTTTCTATCTAAATGCATACTTCTGAATTTGACAGCTTTAATAAGGACCATTTCTGATTATACAGTAGCTCAGTGAAAGAAAACACACATAGAATGTTTTATATGTAGCTGGAGCTGCTCTTTCAGCTATCAAACTAATGGAACACTTACTAACAAAATTAATGGGCTGCATTCTTTTCTTTGTCACTAGATCTGTATGGCTCCATTAATTCTGATTTGTTCAGTTACAAGAAGAAAGAATGATGAAGCATTTTGCTATATAGTAGAAAGGAATCAGTCACTTGCTTTTTGGTGTGTGTGTGGTCATGAGCTGGGTACCACATTCTTATGCCACCTTTCAGTGAGCTGATACAAGACAAAGAACATCTGTTGTGGTATGGCTTTATTTAGAAAATAATCTGTTCTCATCTTTGTGTTATTCTTACATTCATAAAAGATGGAGTTCAAGGATATTTGTTTTTTCTACCATTGTTCTTTATCCTAGATACTTCTGCTAGAAGAATTGGTTTCTCTGGGGTTTTACTGTAATCCACAGGATTTTATTTTTATTGACCCTTTCTGCTTCTACTGCACTTGATAGCAGTTATTTCAAAGTTCAACCATGTACAGAAAATGAAATGTAATAGCAATCATGTTTACTTTCCATTAAAGTATGGATTTTTTAAAGAGATTCATTTACTGGGAGAATTCTCTGTGAGACCATTTTACACCTACAATCTAATATCAAAACCCAGTGCAACAACCTTTATTAAAGACAAGCAATCTAATTTGACACAAATGGCTATCCCATGCTATATATTTTTGTAGGTATTATATCTGAAGCACTACATAGCTGCTTAAGTATTTCTGTCCTAAGGTCTTTTTGAATTATTTGGGGGCTGAAATATTTTAGAATGTTTTTCCTCTCTTTCTCATTAGCCTGTCTGTTGATAAAATTTCTTGAGTACACAGGTTAAATCTGTAATGTAGTTCTGCTTCTAGTTTGTTGGGTAGCTATTATTTTTTGCTTCCAGTGTAATTGTAGAGGATTTGGACAATTTAATTTTTTATTAATGAGACTAGGAGGAAAAATACAAATTATTATTGAAATGTTTCTAGGTTTAATCACAATGAAACCAGACCATTTTTAAGACAGTATTTTTTTAGTATTTTGCCATTTTCAGAAGTGCTTTTATATTCAAGTACGTATTCAAATGCACCTTCAGAAAGGATTGTTAGGGGTATCCAGTGTTAAGGACTGGAGCACCTCTCCTATGAGTACAGACTGAAGGAGTTTGGGCTGTTCAGTCTGGAGAAGAGAAGGCTCTGAGGTGACCTAATTGTGGCCTTCCAGTATCTGAAGGGGGCCTACAGGAAGGCTGGGGAGGGACTTCTCAGGATATCAGGTAGGGATAGGACTAGGGGGAATGGAATGAAGCTGGAGGTGGGGAGATTCAGGCTGGACATAATGAAGAAGTTCTTCCCCATGAGAGTGGTGAAGCCCTGGAATGGGTTGTCCAGGGAGGTGGTTGAGGCCCCGTCCCTGGAGGTGTTTAAGCCCAGGCTGGATGAGGCTCTGGCCAGCCTGATCTAGTGTGGGGTGTCCCTGCCCATGGCAGGGGGATTGGAACTAGATGATCCTTGTGGTCTCTTCCAACCCTGACTGATACTATGATACTATGACTATTGCTGTATGTTATTAATTTCTTCCCATTACTTTTTGTTATTATTATCTTCTGTGAGTAATGCAGATAGTACCAGATTTCTATGTTATTTTATACTTTGTAATATCATTGTTACAGGATCTTCTGTCAGAAGGATGTTTCCTATTTCATATTTTTATTGTGTTATGGTTTTCAAACCACCACATATTGAAATAATTAAGTTAAACTTCAGTAACAATCTGCCCAAATCAAAATACATTGTAAGAACATAAAACATTATGTTTAGTTTTCATTTTTTCTGATTTGGAATGTATTTTCATTAAAAGCAGAAGACACAGTGAAATCAAAGTCTGTTTATCAAAGTCACAACAAAATAACCATTTGGAAGGAAATACTAAGTGAGGAAAAGAAAGATAACCTTTCTCTATTTTGAACAACTTAATGAGTGTTTATGTAATCTTAATTAGCAGCAAAAACTGCTTGAAATCATAGTTACAGAAAGTTATAGTCCAACTTTGTTGTCACAAAGAAAAAAGTAAAGTTATCTAGTATGTAAAGCCACCAATTCACAGCCTCCTTAAATTAAACTTATTTACAGCATTTACTTAGAGTATTAATAAGCTTAGTCCAGTTATAATGATATTACCATTCACACTCCAAATTACCAGATCAATGCACAATGACTCTCATTGAAACACAATTGAAAAAGTCCCACTTTCGAGTCTTTATGCTGTTCTTGAGGTTGACAGCAGCTGTCTTTATCACTGTCAATACCACTTGCAGTTTATTTAGCACATTTTCTAACTTTCACCTCCCCCCCTTGTTTTTTATTGTTTGGCAACTTCATTTTATCACCATTTATTATATATTTTATATATTTAATATGTTCCTTAATCTTCTCCATTTTTTGGTTGGTTGGTTGGTTTTCTCCTAATGCTCTTTTGTTTAGCTTCCCAGTCAGTTGTTTTTTTTAATGACCATTACAAGGTTTTCTGTAAGCCTCTTTGCTATCCCGTGCCTATTGTCCTGTAAACCACATTATTATGCTAAAGTAAATATATTTCATTTTACAAAGAATAATGACGTTTTACTATATATGTAAAATCTTTGATTACACCAAATTATTCTGCAAATATAAACATATATAAGCTATATAAGCAAAGCTGTAATAAATTAGTCACCTGATCATTAGAGAAACTGCTGCAGTTAGAGAAGCTAAATGAAAACTCCAGGCAGGCAAGGCCAGTTCAGACAAAGCCTGGGAAGTTGATCTCAAGGCCTTGCAGAGCTGGTAGAATGTCTATAGATTGCTACTAACAATGGCTATACTGGCTTACAAGGCTACAGTAACAGCTAAATTCTTCCACTGATTGTTGTTTATTTGTCTTATTATTGCTTCAAATTAACAAAGTGAATAGTTAGGCAGTATAACTTTAGAAGATGTAAAGGCCTGGGGTTTTGGTTCTGCTTTGCTATTTCTTAATTTATATTCAGTGGTGCTTTATTTACATGTTTTAATGTTGTTACAGAAATGGAAATCTTAGATGTTTATGATAGAGCAAAATCACCAAGGATTCAAGGGAAAAAGTGCAGGTTAGGTAGACTCCATATCCTGATAAAGCTGAGAATACCCTTATTAGAATCAAATGCTTATCTGGACTATTCCTTTTCTTGAAATCAGAACTGAAGACCCTGTTTTCCATAGAAATTTTAGTGTTTACCACTGCATGCTACATCTATCCATCAGACTTCACATAGATTTGATAACTTACCCATTATGATTTGGGATTAGAAAAGGCATCATGCTAAGAGAACGTAAAGGAGTCAAATGGCTAACAAAAAATAAAAGGTGGATTGTACAGTCTGTAAATCAATGAGTGTTTTTAAATGACTTATTTTGGAACCGAGGGAAGTGATAGTAAAATGTCTCTGTAGTAATAAATGTGCATTTATTCCAACCTGTTAGGATACAATGAGCAAGACAGTTGTAAATAACACCGCAGATAGCACTATCAAGCATAGGCTTATCTTTCCCTAGTGCAGCGCTAAAACTAATCAGTCTCCCTACAACTAACATGCTAACAATGAGCAGACTAAGGAAAAATGCCTTTATCACACTAACAGTGTCAAAACAGTATAACTCATTCAAGTTTGGGGTTTTCTGCTGATAAAATTGCTGTGCTTACAGGATAGTTTCTCAGTTGTTCAATTAAATATTCTAGGATGAAAAAAAACACTAATTAAAAATTAATGCCTAAACAGGTCAGGTTAGGGAAATAACATGGAATCAATTCAACATGGCATCTGTTGTTGTCACAGCAAGAATAATAAATAGATCATAATGCAGAAACAGAAATCAACCATTTAGATTGCTAGCAGCTTTTACTCATGTATGTAAATAAAAATGTTCCTCAAAGAATGCATGTTTGTAAAGTACTGATTTTTCTTATAGTTAAGACAATGTTTCAAGGGGGTAAACATTTTCTTAAGTAAAATGAGTAAATAATGTCTGCAAGGGAACTGATTAACCTTTTAAAAAATGGATTATTTCAGTATTTCACTGTTGCAACTGAAAATGTAGCCTGTCAGTTCACCCTTTGTCCATATTTAACCTTTGTGAGAGTAAACCTGTTAGCAGGGGCAGGTTGGTCTCTGCAAACAATTCTGGTTTTCCTCAGTGAGATTCATAGCTACTCTGGTAACTACATAATAGCAATAGGCAATGGACAAAAGTTATTAAGGTTGTTTGCAGAAATCAAACATAAAGATGCTTTTAAAGAGAGCCTTGAAGTTATTACAGAAGAAGCACGACCGCATCAGTGTCATTTGTTATTTAGTGAAGAGTTCCATCACCCAACAATACCCATTTGTCCTTTCTAACACTAGTCATGTTGTCCTGTAAATCTGGTTTATAGCAAGGATATTTCTTTATTAGTTACAAGTCAGATGATGGTCAGTAGAAGAAACCCTCTGGGTAAAATAATTCCCAGCTTCAACTTCAAACAATTTTTGATTCATTTGTTGTATTCTCAGTCTGCATGCAGACCTCCTACTGACATCAATAACAAGCAATGCGCTCAGAAAAACAGAGCTTTGAAAACAAGATGTTATTTGTGTTTGAAAAGAGTACTTTTTTTTTTCTTTGTTTCCCCTCCCCCCTTCCCCCCCCCTGTGCTAATGCTGCCACATTTTGTATGCAACGGTGAGGTTTGCTGTGGTTTTGTATGTTGGCACCATCCTGTAATGTCTGTGCCATCATACTGTACACTCAGGGAAAAGAATCCCCATGGTAATCTTACATTTGCAGACCAGTTTGTGGCATAATTAAGATAAAGGATATTGTGAATTTCATGAATGTCCAGAAGTATGTAAGGCTTTAAAAAGTGCAGCTAAATCCTATCAAAAAAGAGTTGTCACTAGCAGCTTGTCCTTTGCTTATATGTAGGAAAATATGATGCTAGACTGTAATTTTGGTGATCTACTTATTTTAAATATCATGGATTATTAAGTAACCAAATTATATTTAAGTAATTCAGCACCTGCTTCATCAAGATACAGAATGTGGAATTAGATATAGACCACTTCAGCTTCACTGATTTGATTATATAGTAGAGAGAGACTGGTGAATATACATTATTCCTATGAAATTAAATCAAGAAAATTAGCTGCAAATATTCCTAGGGGCCTATTTGGTGTCTATTTTCATGAAATGCTGAATTACCTGCTTACTGAAATAACTTTTTTTTTTTTGGTAGTGAGTAATAGAATGGAACTGAAGAACTGAGTGTACACAAAAATTTAAGCAGGAATGTACCAGTTCTGACAACAGCCAATACCATATCATTAGAGCATAAGGACAAGTATATACTTTTCCCCTCAGTATTTCCTAATATGGAGTACAGAGAGTACTGTGACTTTATGTACAGTGATGTGCAATGGACTGGACTTTGCTTCTATTAACATAAGAAAAACTTTTTTACTGTGAGGGTTATGGAGCACTGGAACAGGCTGCCCTCAGAGGTTGTGGAGTATCCTTCTCTAGAGATCTTCCAATCACATTCCTGTGTGATCTGCCCTAAGTGGGCCTGCTTGATGGGGGAGGTTGGGCTTGCTTTCTGGAAGTCCCTTCCAATCCCTAGCATTCTATGACTCTATGTTTCTATGGTTTTCTGAACCACTGTGTTATTTTCTAATCTATTCAGTATATGCTATGATGTGCACAATTACGTAAGCATGGACACTGAACTATTTACCTTTCATTTGCTTTATAAACTCTTTAGGACAATATTCAGTATTCAGTTTCACTAAGGTTGGAAGAGACCTCAAAGATCATCGAGTCCAACCTGTCACCACAGACCTCATGACTAGAGTAGGGAGGACACTACTGCCCACTGCAGGCTTGAACTCTAATGCTTGTTTATTCTTATGAAAAATTACATAATAGGCAAATAAAACCTATACATTCTTTATTTGTACCATTCATTATAGACTTCCAAGCTGACTGTCTTCTTAGGAATCTGAATTTCATCTTTTCACATAGAGTATTTTAACCATGTTTTCATCCTATTTGTAATTTTTTTACTGACACTGAATACTTCATAGTTAGAGTGAAGCATACTGCTTGCTATTGTTTCTAGAAGTCTAAACAAATAACTTAAGATGAGGAAGTCTATCCTGTAGGCTTTTGAAATTAAGTGAGATTAACTCCATAACAAATTACTTGACATAAAAATTAAGTATGGACATCGAAGACCTGGTTTTTTATCTCAGTCTTAAAATGTGACTCTTCTATTCTCAGTTATTCTTAGTCTAGTCATACCATATTTGAGGAGACTTGTCTGTAATTTTCTCAAGGTTTTCTAAGGAATTCAGTTTTCTAAACTATGCCACCTACAAGTGATTCATTTGTAAGCAATATCAACTCTGATTTATGAAATAAAATCTTAGTAAAATTATTAAAGTATGACAATAATAAATAAAACATGTTTGCAAGACATATGAATGAAGTGTAAGTGATCTCAGAAATTCAAAATTAGTGTTTCAGTTGGAGAAAAAATGGATTTTTGAAGGCCAGTGATAAATAGAAAAACAAGTGTTTAGAAAATCCATTGTCCTGGTCTGGTTAATGTACGTAGCTCAAATCTGAGAAACAGATTCCATTTATCTAATTCATAACATATACTTGAGCCTTGTTCTGCTCTACCCAGAATAACTGATAACCAAAAGGTGGATTATAGAATGCCTCACTGTTTTGATCAGCTGTTTCTCTTAAACTTGAAAAAAAAACATTCCTGTTAATGTTTAAGACATAGTATCACAGTATCACAGTATAACTTAGGTTGGAAGAGACCTCGAGGATCATCGAGTCCAACCTATCAACACAGACCCCATGACTAGACCATGGCACCAAGTGCCACGTCCAATCTCCTCCTGAACGCCTCCAGGGACGGTGACTCCACCACCTCCCTGGGCAGCCCGTTCCAATGACGAATGACTCGCTGGGTGAAGAACTTCCTCCTCACCTTGAGTCTAAACCTCCCCTGGCACAGCTTGAGACTGTCCCCCCTTGTTCTGGTGCTGGTTGCCTGGGAGAAGTGAACAACCCCTTCCTGGCTACAACTACCTTTCAGGTAGTTGTAGAGGGCAATGAGGTCACCCCTGAGCCTCCTCTTCTCCAGGCTAAACAATGCCAGGTCCCTCAGCCTCTCCTCATAGGGCTTGTGTTCAAGGCCTCTCCCCAGCCTTGTTGCCCTTCTCTGGACACATTCAAGTGTTTTGATGTCCTTTTTTTTGCTACAACCAGTGCATTTCAGCAAGCTATTCAAATTCCACTAAATGTTTGAAAAAGAAAATAAATTGCCACTGAAGTTGGTTTTCTTTTCATTGCATACATGAGA
The DNA here is from genome assembly GCF_026170545.1 of Melanerpes formicivorus. NCBI lineage: Eukaryota > Metazoa > Chordata > Aves > Piciformes > Picidae > Melanerpes > Melanerpes formicivorus. Next base: position 31,444,793 of record NW_027142355.1, read on the forward strand.
CACTCCTTACGCATACAATGATCTCTGCTTTGTATTCTCTCACTCGACAAATCATCATGTAATTTATATTTTCCACATTTTATTACATTTGCAGTATTTAATAATCTTTTTGACTTTTCTTTTGGTTGCAGGTTTCCCTTGGACTTCTACATGCTCGAGCTACTCATATCCTCTGGCCTCCGCAGCGCTGGCAGAAATTACAGCCAATGCTACCTCCAGAGCGCAAACCACTTCATAGAGAGGAAGAGTGATCTAAGTGTTCGGATAGAAAATAATTCATGCGAAGTTTGAACAGGAAGAGCCTTGACCAAGTGTAATTTGACATGAGGTACCATGCCAGCAAAGACACGTGACATCTTCATGTTAAAATGCCACCTTAAGTGTAAAGTTTCTTTGGTTTGTTCTTTGGTGTTTTTGAAGAATCTCAAACAATAGTGCATTGTGCATCATCTCAGTTTGAAATAATTGGTTGTAAAAGGTTTGGATGTTCAGTTATTCTTGGAGTGTTAGTATGCTTGGCTTATTATGTCTGTACCTGCGTTTCTCTGGATAAGAAATTATTACAATCCTCAATAAAATATTTTAAGCTTGTTTCTTTAGTAATGGAATGGAACCTTTATTATTATCATTGCCTGCACATGAAAAGAACATGAAACCCGTGAGATGCTTTGGATTATCCTATAATTTTTAGTACTGAGCAATCAGTACTTCTGTAGCTGAAAAGTTAATCATATATGTCATAAACATTTCTCAAAAAGCTAATGAGGTTTGGTTGTTTTTTATTAATGCAGTTTGTGTTTATTATTAAACTGAAAGCATATTACTTATTTTTAATTTCTCTTTCAGGACTGTTTTATCCAAACATTGCTTGTATATCTCTACAAAGTAAATATTCAGTTAAAATACATATAATGTATTGCAGTATCTGAAGGCAATATTTCATTAATTTCTGAATTAATTTCTTGATAGTACAGATTGTCACATGAAAGTGTAATTATATATACACCATAATATATGCCTAATTAATGATAATGATTATAATAATTATAGTTATAATCTGATTATATTTATGACCTAATTAATATTAATTACAAAGACTATATTATAGTATAAATATATTCTATGAATATTCACTAAAGCTTCTGCACTACAAGTGAAAAGATCTTGAAAAATGTCACATTTTCAGCTGCTGATTTGTATGAGGCAGCCTCTTTTTGTATTTATTGAATTTTACTTCAGATGGGATAGTCAGTTAAAAATTTTAACAAATCACAGAAAAGATCTTCAAATGTTTCAGCTAAAAATCATGCAATTATCAGACCTTCAGACAAGATGAAAATAAGTCTGGTGCTCTTTGAAGGCAGCCGCCTGCATATCGGTTAGGTGATAGATTCAACCACCGTGAAAATGCCCTATTACTGTTTGACATTCTTCTAAAATGGTCCAACTCTGTAGACTCTCTGAAGACATTATTGTCTGTATGTGTCATGATCTGTTCCACAGGTCTCTGAACTCATCTTAGTTAAAACTAATGCAAATTATTTGAGTGTTAATGACAGTAAATTCTCAGCTATTTTGATTGGCATTGAGTGAAAACACTAGTTTCCAATATTATTTTTTGTTTCCAAATTAATTAAGAAAACTGAAATGACTTCAAGAAATTTACTGCAGACATACGCAATTTTGGTGACACAGATACAAACACACATCCATGAAAGGACAAAGAAAGAAACAAATATCAAAAGAAACAGAATAAAACCAGGTTAGATCAGCTTTATTTCCCTGAATGGTTCAGGTCTTCATTTGCCTTCTTTTCACTAGTTTAGTGCCTTCCTTCTCTTCCTCTTTGAGGATCAGCTGGACAAAAGTTACATGTATTGGAAAGCTGGAATGTTTGGTTGGCTGCTCTGATTCACTGGTATATATTTTGCAAAAACAGTGCCAGAAGGTGATCCACAAAAGCAAAGGCTTTTGTTCCTCAGTCTTAATTGTATTTTTCTATTCAAAGTGTGTCTGCATCAGCTACATTGTGAAAAAGGTTCCTTGTATTCCTTGGGACTGAAGAACTTATTTTCCAGTGGAGAAGAATGATTCATAGATGTGTAAGTATAAAATGACAGATGAAGTAGATGAAGTAGAACCAAGGGCTACATGCACAGTCTTTAAGGGGTGCTCTATCTTGGAACTCAACAAAGTCAAGGCTTCTGCAGCTCCATGTTCCCAGGCCCACCCAGCAGCAAGGTCTCACCCGCATATGTGTAAACAGACAAAAAAACACTGAGTACATGAACACTAGTGGCACCAGTGACCTCCTCTTGTTCCTCTTCATGGCTGATCAGGATGAAAATACATAAGTGGGAAATAGAGTCAACTATGTACAGCATGGATGCCACACTGTTTGCCCAGGATACAGAATACTAGTTTCCTTGTTCACTGGCACCTGGACAAAAAGATACCCTCCAGTGTATTCCTCCAGTAAACAGGCTTGCAGACCCAGTCCATACAGGTCCACCTGGACCTGGATCTTCACTCTATCCTTGAGCACACATGCACATCAATGAGTCTCCCAATTGAATTGCGATCTCAGCAGCTGAATGGGACCCCATGTGAGCCAAACCCCACGTTACCTAAAGCCATCTGTGGTCTCAGCTACAGGGATACCCTCACACCATGCTCCAGGCAATGTGCCCCATTCACTGGTTGGTCCAGCTTGATACTCGGCAGGGTAATTTCCTGACAGATCACGTTCATCATGCCCCATACTGGCTTCACGCACTGGCCTATCACCTCTGGCCCACCTCAGCCACTGGCAGCCAGATCTTCCCACATATGCACACAGCCCAGGAAGCTCTGCACCCAGGAAAATCACTAGAAATTGAACTTAATAAGAATATGAGACAGACATTGCTGACCAGGCTCAGGCAACAGCAGACAAGCACATATTTATGTGCAGCTGGCTCCTTTCATATCCTTCTCTACTTTTTTTCTGTGCTTCATTGTGCCCAAACCATTGTTTCCCTGACTTTGGTCCCCTAAACATCCCACATGTCTGGCACAGTACTGAAATGCTCTTCCCTGTCTTCCACAGCAAACCTCAAAGCCTTGGGCAGCATTATTAACCTGGGGGGCAACCCAGAGAGCCTCCCCCCTGGATCCTCATGTTGAATGCACTAGGGGAGTGGTGCAGGGGCTCATATCTCTGACAGGATTATTGAGATCCCCTCCACCATCATGCTTCTGTCTTCCTTCAGGGCTTTGATGATGAGACTTTCACAGTCTGCTGCCTCCTGTAATAGGCACAGTGAGCTAAGCTACAGTATTGTTTGGTTTCCCTGAGCTGTCATTGCTCCTTTGAGCTCCTTAGCCTGTAAGGAGACCAGCTCTTTATCATAAGTGTGTACCTTTTACAAGCTATGAAGCTTTAAATGTCCAACATATTCAGCTGACATGCTTCAAGGAATATTTATTCATCCATCTTTCCATACTTTTATTTATAAATACTTATGAATATATACAGTTATATAGGATATATATGATGGAAGAGAGAATATGTTTATTAGGTTTGAATGTTACAATGGTTGTAAAGAGGGCTATAATTTTTGAGAACAGTATTATTGCAGTGATCTGAATTCAATAATGAGTGGACCCATCTAGATGCTAGACTAAGTTAAAAACATGTGGAGATTATAGCGGATTTTCGTGAATAAGGAAAATAGCACATTGTAAACAGCAGCACAAACTGTAAGCATAGGAAACACTATTGTTTCATTTACCTACTGTATGAAAAGCAGAACATTAAGAAATTAAAATATGAAAAGATACTTTTAAACTTGGGGTTTGGGTTTTTGGTTTGGATTTTTTGTGGGTTGGGGGTTTGTGCTTTTTGTTTGTTTGGGTTTTGTTAGGTTTGGTGGTGATTGGTTTTTTCCCTGTGAGGAGTCACAGAAATGCTGTTCCTATGGACTAAAACATAAAATGGTATTGAGTGAGTACCAGACTGCACTTTTACAGCAAAGAGATGCTGCAAGCTGATCAGGAATCGATACTCTTAGCAGATATGAGGGTCTGCATCTGAGAGAGTGATAGAACACAGTTAAGTACCTCAGCAATGTCTAACCATCACAGCATCATACAGAAAAACAAAATGTCAATTTAAAAAGTAGAAAGCTGGTGCAAGGAGTGAATGATCATCCACTGTATATGAAGATCTACAATTAGGTGTCCAGGATACCCTTTAAGATAACAGCTAGATTGTGCAACATGAAGACTAGAAATCTATCATGGAGTGAACAAGGTACTAGCTGTTACAGTCTGAAGCCCGAAAATGGATAATTTAGTGCAGAGTTATCCAAGGAAAGAGGTAAAGCAAAGACAAGACATTACACTTTAGTAAGTAGTTTATGCTGCCTGGCTTCTCAAGTAAGGAAATAACACACCAGACAAAGGTCACATCTAAAACATACAAAGTAACATAGTAGAGTCAATTCTGTTCTCTGTTTTTCACAAATCATTCCTTAGGTTTAGCACACTAATATCAGAAAGAGCTTTGAACACTTCCAGCATATTTCAAACTAAATAGCTGTCACAGGCATCATCTGTTGTATTGCTCAAGAGACTAGCAGCATGCTCTTGTGCAGCTTTGGTGATCCTTTAGTATTTTAATATAATACAGAATAATCCTCTCTTTGGAATAGCTTATTCTCATTCCTACTATGATTAAGCATGTTATTGCTTTCATCCTTCCCACACCAACATAGTCTATTCTAAACAGGGTATATTAAATATCTTGTCCAAGGTCATACAAGATAATACTGACAGGTTTGAGAAAGATTTCTTAGACCACAGCCTACCTTCTTAGTGGCATGGCTGTCATTTACTGTTACTCACTGTCTTGCACAATTATTTTACAAATGTACCACTTGTGATATAAAATACAAATTAAATGAAAGAAAAAAAATGAGTGAAAACCAAAACTCCAAGCAGAGAGTTTAGCCTTCCACCATTGAATGATGAGAGGGAAAGATGAGGGGTTTTAGAGCTAGGGTTTCCTGTGATAATACAGGCTCATTAACAAAAAAAGTGTAATGAGGCCATACTAATGGCACACACTGTAGAAAATGGCCTTCTTCCATAAATATCCAATTTCACCCAGAGACTGTGTAAATAACATGAATCAGCACTTTCAAATTATCCTGCTGAAGCTGTGCTTTTGTGCAAAAATAAAAGTTCTCAAAGGAAACTATAGGACAAATGCCACCAAAAAAAAAAAAAAGCCACATAGCAGTAGATTGGGGGATAGATTGGGAACCCTAGAAATGCTCATTCCCTGCATCTGTTCTCCTTTTCAGTAATTCCTTCTTGTTAAGTAAATGCACAACAAATGCCACAACTACAAGCTTAATTTAATCTAGTGTCTATTGGATTTGGCTGAGCTGTAGTTAGTATTTGTAGTTGGTGTTTGTACTCCAGATCAGCTGCTGCGTGTATTGAAGTCCAGCTTCCCACTGAGTGGCTGAACATCTTCTGCTGGTCAGAAGTAGAGAACAATACCTTTGTTTGCTCTTGCTTCTGCATGTGGCCTCTGCTTTTGCTTTTTTGTCCTATTAGATCTCTTCTGACTTGACTCACTGGCCTGTTACATTTTTCCCTCTCCTCTGTCCATCTAAGGAGGGAATGATAGAGCAGCTTTTGTGGGCTTCTAGCCCCAAGCCATGGCCAAAACACTAGAAGCATTTTTTTTTATTTTTATTAAAAAAACACTAGAAAAATAATAATTGTGTAACCTCTTGTTGACATCCCAGCATTATTTGTTACGCCCTTGAAAACTGGAGGGTTTTTTTGGGGGGTTGAGTTTGGGGTTCCCCCCCCCCCCCCAAACTTGTGAAAGAAAAGATAAGCCAGAAGCTGCTTTATGTAACTGCATCTCAAGAGATTTATAAGCAAAACATTAAATAGAAAGCATTGCCAATACTCAAACTGTCTCACCATCCAAATATACTCTTAATTGGAATTTATTGAAGGTTATTCGATGAGCGGGTCACCTTTTGACAGCATAGGAAGTGCAAACTTGATGGTGTAGAACATCTGAAAAACAACAGCATCTGCATTTCAATATCAGGTTAGCCTGATCATATAGTGACAAAATCTTCAATTAAGAAAATTGCTTAATTTGTGATAACTTGTTGGAACTACAGTGACGCACCACATCATGTGCTTTCCTCATCCCACACACAAACGTCTCAGCATTTTATTTAACATCTAACCTTTTCTCATATCCTTCTATTAAATGTCAAAATTGTATTTTACATCCTTTGGGAACTAAAATGTACCACCCTCATTTTTATTTTTTTTTTTCCTCCTCATACACACTTCAGTTAATAGATTAAATATATAAAAGCATTTTTTTAGCACTCTCTATAGATCTCTCCATTTGATTATGTGAACCGATCATACAAATGTTCCCGAGTTTTCCGTAGGACTGTGGTGCCTCAAGGTCTAAGATCAGGTTATAGTACTTAACTTTTTAACCTGCTTTTGATGAGCCTGTAATTAAATAAATGCATTTCCTTTATTCTCCTGCATTCTTCCCTCATTAGGAATGGGTAATTTCCAAATCTCATGTGAAATATCTTGAGGGTTCAGTAAGTAGTCCATTTCTTCAGTAACCTGTTCCTGACAGGGGTCAGAAGTTATATATCCTATGATGTTTAGAATAACCTGCTATAAGGGAAATTACTTTCTGACCTCAGACAGTAAGTGCTGTGCCTCAAGGCATACAAGTTTAAATTCCTTCCTTATCTTACATCCTTTCTAATGGAACTGAATGTTCTCATTATCTGTAGAAGTGTTTAATGCTCACTTTCAGAACTACATCTGAAAAGTCTCAGTTTGTAAGTAGCAAGCAGCTCCATAAAGCCTGAAATTTTCATCCTTAGCTTCTGGTTACTTGTACTATGCCCTATGTTAAGTTAGGAGCAACTATTTTGTTATTGACTGCTTCTGTCTATGGGATGCTTGGCCTGCCGTATGTGTCTGAAAACTCCAGTAAATGGAAATGTTTATCTTTCCATTATCTTACTTCAAGGAGGAAAACCCATTACCTTTATAAAACCTTGTCAGAAGTACTTATGTAAGCATTAATGATTACTGTGTTGTTTTGTACTTTGTGTCAAGTGTTAAAGATTACAAAGTTTCAGATGGCAAGGTGCTATGTGTCTGCAGAGTTAGTGACTATATCCAACATATATGAAGTTCTAATGTTTAGGATGATTGGCCCTTGAAGTAGACTCCATTGCCTATGCCACCCAGAGTCCCTAAAAGATGTGCAGGAAGACTCATTACTCTGGAATTCCAGAGTCAAAACAGGGGCAGGCTGAGAAGCTTAAGCTGACAGAGACAAAACTGAAAGATCTATAACCTTTGTACTGCTACACCAGTTCCAAGAAGGACTGCCTACTGGAATCCACCACTTGGGACTATATCCTGGTCCCAGGGCTGTGTATAGTTTTAGAATATATCTTGAGATAAAGCCATGTGATACCTGAATAACTAGTATATTCACCTACAAAGCAGCAATATTCAGGCTCAAGGCTTTCCTCACCCTGAAAAGATGCAGCCAGCTGGATAACCTTCTCAAAGAAATGACTGATTTGGTACACAAAGGAAGAGCAGTGGATATTGTATATAAATATGATATTAATGAAAAAAATATAAAACCATGAGGAACAAAGTTCTAAAGGAAAGCCAAAATACCTTTTGTCACAGAGTTCTCAGCTACAGAATCTTTTAGCTTATGAGCAAGATAAAGTACAAACCTTTTTAAAGAATATGTACAATGGGAAATAAAAAGTCTGTAAATGCCTGATAGAATCTGTAATAGTATTACTTAATGCCTAGTAGTGAGGTCAGTTGATCCTTAAGGCTTGATTTTCAGAACAGTTATGACTGAAAATAGAAGCAAGTTGAAGCAGGCTGACACTCTCTGACAATAAAAATGTGTGTTTTCTCTCCTGAAAGATGACAATGATCGCCCCTTGGAGATGGTTCTGCCCTACAAGCAGAAAAAAAACCCCAATCCACTATCTGTATGGTAGGATTCAGAATCTAAAATGGTTTTATTTAAGGCTGCCTCATGCAGAAGGAGCATCAAATCCTCCATATGACTTCCAAGCCCAGATTCACTTAACCAAACTGAGGCTGTATTCATACTCAGGGCTCTGCTTAATAGTTTTAAAGACTTGCCACAGGATTTGCATGGGTTGAGTAACTTTCTGAAGGTGCTAGTCTCTTTTCAATAATTCTAAAAGAGCCTTTGGTTGTCTCAGTTAAGGTCTATGACTCCAAGCATTGATTTCTTTTTATGTCATTGAATACTTTGCACAGCAGATTACTGTCAAAAAACTTAGTATGCTGGTTTGAGCTTTAACTGGAGTTTAAAAGCTCAAATGATACCAGACTGTAATTCCTCCTCCTTCCCTAGTAAGAAGGGTAAAAAAAAAAGAAGGAATAAAAAGGGGTAGGGGAAAGGGGAGGTAAATGTATGAAATAAACAGTCTGAAATAGGTTTAGGAAGTAGGAGAGGTAAATTTTTAACAAAATACAGAGAGGATTCACAAAGGTAAGGGATAAGAATAAATATGAAAATATGCAAAGCCAAGCCTCGATGGCCTTGTATTTCCCTGGATGTAAGTGGATTCAGTCCTTGAGAAAACATGAATGCAGCTTGGAAAATAGGCCCTGACCACATGGCCAGTGCAAGAAGCAGCAGCAGCAGCAGCAGCTGATCTCTCTAGACTCAGCAAGGCAGAAAGAGAGGGGAAGCAATAAAAGACATCACCTCATTTTAGAGGCTTGCTGGACAGGAATGGGGAGTGGAATAGACCACTTTTGACCCAGGGGACCTCTCCTCCTGGGAAGGGGACCTCTCCTCCTGGGAAGGGGACCTCTCCTCCTGGGAAGGGGAAAACCAAGTCTCTCTCTGCCCACCTGGATGAAGTTTCTTTTGTCCACCTGGGGGCTGGATTCTTTCAGTCCCCCCACACCCAGGATAGGTGTAACCCAGCATGCTTAGAGAAGTCGAAATGAAGGCCAAATTGTCTTCTAGTTCTGTTTGAATTTTATTACACAAATTAATCCTGAGCTTCCCTTTGATACCACAAAATTAGTTAACTGCAGATTTCCTCAAGTGATGATTTTTTTCTTGATAGATTGTGAACAATTGGAGACAACTGCCTGGAGAAGAGAAGGCTCAGGGGAGACCTTAATTGTCATCTACAACTACCTGACAAGTGGTTGTAGCCTGGTGGGGGTTGGTCTCTTCTCCCAGGCAACCAGCACCAGAACAAGAGGACACAGTCTGAAGCTGTGCCAGGGGAGGTTTAGGCTGGGTATTAGGAAGAAGTTGTTCACAGAAAGTGTGATTTGCCATTGGAATGGGCTGCCCAGGGAAGTGGTGGAAGTGTTTAAAAAGAGACTGGATGGGGATCTTGGTGCCATAGTATAGTTGATTAGATGGTGTTTGGTGATAGGCTGGATGTAATGATCTCCAAGGTCTTTTCCAACCTGGTAAATTCCATATTCTGTACAATGACTTTTAAATTACTACTAAAATTTGAAAAAACAATGTTTGCACCAAACATGTATTTATTTTTTTTCCACAGAAGTGGTGGAAAGAAGATTTAGAAGTTTTGCTTTAACTGGCATGTATCATCCAGATTTTACAGTACTCTTGATTACATCACATTTTACACAAAACATCTGAACAGGGATGTAATTCTGCCCCTGTACTCAGCACTGGGGAGACCTCACCAGGAGTACTGTGCACAGTTCTGGGTCCCTCACTTCAAGGAAGATACCGAGATGGTGAAGTGTGTAGCACTTCCCCGTGGAAAAGCTCAATGGATGATCTGAACTGGAACAATAAGTTGGAGGAAGCAGTAATTGGAGCCACACTTCCCTGTGGCAGTGCTCCTCCTGGCAGGGCCCACACCTCTATCCTGCTGTTCTGCTTTTGCTGCCCAGTCACCCAGTTGTTTTTCTTTTGTCCTGAAAACTCAATTAAACACCTTGTAGAAAAAGACCATAAATAGTCCTCTAGAGATCTGTGACCCTGAGAAACTTCTAGATCTTGGTCCAATGAAGCCAGCAAGAGTGCTAGCACTTGTTTCAGTAAAAGTCTGATGGAGCTTTACATGCGGGAAAGGTGCTGGGAGCGAGTTACTCTTGCAGTGTGAATAAAAGGGATTAAAATGATGATGAGAGCAGACTCAAGGGGCCTCCAGGTAAAAATAGTGTAATTAGCATAACATCATAAGACTAAACAGCTCCTGCTCTACCACCATTTTTGCACCCATCCCAGAGGCAAGATCCTCACCAGCCAAATACCACACAGAGGAGCTCAGTCCCAGTAAAGAGGCCCAGCCAGCACCCATAGATGATAGTGGGGGCAGGGGGCCATCAGTCCTCTTCCTATCCAACCGGGGGGCCGCCAGGCCCCCCGGCCTTTGTAGTCACCACCACCATCACCCAGTGTGCACCATGAGTACTCACCAGTGATGAGAGGAGGATCTCTCAGCCCAGATGGGCTCAGCTTGGGGCTTCTGTCTTTCCTGGGGGGGATTAAAAAGGGGAGTGGGTTGGGAGGGCCAAGTGGCCACACCTGTGGTGGGAGGAGACTCCAATAGAGCCCAGGTGCTCTGGGATTTGAGGGGAAAACAGGGTGGGTGGTGGACTTTAAGGGTGTCATCTGGGTGGACTAGGGGGAATGGAAAAAAAATAGAAATGGGTAGACTCAGGATGGTAGGAAGAAATTCTTCACCATGAGAGTGGTGAGACACTGAAACAGTTTGCCCAGGCAGATGGTAGAAACCTCATCCCTGGGAGTATTTAAGGCCAGGTTGGACGTGGCTCTGGGCAGCCTGATCTATTGTGAGGTGTCCCCTCCCATGGCAGGGTGGTTGGAACTGGATGATCCTCGAGGTCCCCTCCAACCCAAACAATTCTATGATTCTAAAACAATTTTGCAGTTTAGGCTGGATGTTGGGAAGAAATTCTTCATAGAAAAAGTGAATGGGCTGCCCAGGGAGATGGTAGAGTCACACCCTCATGTTGCACCAGTGGCACTTTAGATTGCATATTAGAAGAAACTTCCCCACCTGAAAGGGTTATCAAATGCTAGAATAGACTCCCCTGGGAGGTGGTTGACTCACTACACCTGCATGGGGTTTAAAAGACACATAGCTGTGGTGTTAAGAGACATGGTTTAGAACCAGACTTGATAAAGTTAGATAATGGTTGAACTCAATCTTAAAGGTCTTTTCCAACTGAAACAATTCTATGAATCTAGACTTCTATTTCTAGACTTAAAATTTAAAAATTATAGATAATTAATTAAGAAAGCACACACACAGCTCTGATGGTGTTGAGCTCTTTAAACATCAGCCAATTAAGGAAACTGAAGAAACTGAACAGAGAAGTAGCGTTTATTTACAATAACATGGCCTTAAGCCTATCAACGGTCTCAAAGACGAGTTTTGCTCATTTATATCTGCATGGATGAAAGGTGTCTGTATGAATAAAACTAATTAGTTACCAAGGGAAAATCTACACTCTTATGTTGCAATCAAAATTGATGGGCCTTATCGAAGGTTTAGCATATTATAAGAGCTGCCAATGCTTGACCTGGAACAGTATCATTCCCTTAATTAATACAGATAGCATTCTATTTAGGAGTTAAAAAAAAACTGCAATGTTAGAAAGCTTCCTGTTCCTCGCATAAAGAAAATGTAGATATTTAGGACAAGTCACAAACGTGACTTTTGACCTACTTTCAGACTTGTTATTCTGTTATGCATATTCAAAGATCATTATTTCCTAAGCACAGGATATAAAACAGGTAAGAATTCATGCCCTTTCCTGATTTTTCCATTAGAAACTCCTGCCTCTGTGTCCCTCAGAGAGGCACACAACAAAAATGTCATATATTTAGCTCATGTTTAACATTATCACAAAGTAATGGAACTATGAATGCAGCAATATTTAGGTAAGTTATCTAAATACTTGCTACCTATTGTTCTGTTATGCTGAAATGTTTCAAGGCAGAATAATTGCAGTATTGGAATCATGGGCTAGTGAATAGTTCATCTTATCCAATGGAAATCTCTTGCAAAAGTAAAAAAAGCTTTTGAACTTCCTGGACTTTAAGTGGAATTACAGCTGCTTGCAAAAACCCATGAATAAATGAAAGTCTTTATTGCTCCTGCTTGAAGTTAGTTCATGGCCAAGAGGATGACTGTCCAGTCTCCCACAACCTCATGTGCCATGTGCCCCTGGCCTCACCTATCAGCAACCCCCTCAGCCAGCCATGGCAATGTAAAGGTAACATATGATGGGCTCGGAGGTTTGATGTACACAGCAAGTTTCCTTTATTTGTTGGCAAAGACAGAAACACACCAGAATGAGAATGACTTACCTCCCAGTGTAGTTGAAGTTTGTGAGAAGGAGAGCTATTTCACTGACATCCTTTGTCTTGGCTTTCTGATGTCTTTTCCTTACCCATGTATAGCTTCTCATTTAGCCTCTTCCATTTACCATCTCTCTTCTGTATTTCTACCAGTCTGTAATTTCTAGCAGTAATTAGCTATAACTAGCGTGCAAATTAGAGGCAGAGTGTTAAAATATGCTTTTTGCATGTGCTTTCTCCCTCTATTTCTTTTTAGTGTTCAACAGTGATTTTGGAAATTATATGTCTTATCTTCATTACCAAATCTATGTGCTCACAGAGTTTCACTGCCTGGGATCCCTAACATCAGTACGAAATCTTGATTTAAACTTTTCCACGGCAGTTCATGAATGAGAGGACAAATCCTACAGTTGTCTTAACCCCAACTTGGATTAATAGACATTTACATTTGTAAAAGCAACCTAACAACCTTCATTAAGTATGATTTTAAATTTGGATATTGCAGCCTTAGTAGCAAGGGAATCACAATTTCAGTGCAACAGTAACTGAAAGAGTTGTGTGATGTGGTGAAGGATGATATCTCCTGCTATCCCGATCTCACCATTCCTTCCAGAGAAGCCACCAGTGCAAACTGGCTAAACAAATAATGTTTTGCTAGTCTGCTCATATGAAGTAACTCTGACAAGGAGTTGGAATTGGAGTTTTGTGATTGAAATGAAATATTTTAAAGTATATTTTGAAAAATACAAGCCATTTTCCAAACCTAGATCTAAACATTTTAACTCTACTGACTACTACTACTACTACTACTACTACTACTACTACTAATAATAATAATAATAATAATACCAGGTTGGAAGAGACCTTCAAGATCATTGTGTCCAACCCATCAACCAATCCAACCCACCTAAACAACTAAACCATTGTGTCTCCAAAATGATCAGATAAATGAAAATTATGTAGTAAAATATTAATGTAAGAACGATAGTCTTCTACATATGCTTATTCATCATGGTACTTCTCAGATCTTTTACTCTAAAGCAACTGTGTTTTCTACTGTCATTTTTAACTCTCCACGTGACAGTGTTGAAGGAAGAGTCTTGGCAAATAGTGACTGGGAACTCAGGCACAGCTCACGTGATCAATTATGTAGAATGCTGGCACATATCTCTCAACTCTAAACTGAGAAGATGTGTATAGAACAGTTCCCTTGTACAGGATGGCATTAGGATATTACCTAGCAAAGTGCATTTTAAATATGATTTTTCTAAAATTATGCATGTATTTTTCAGCCTGCTTAAAGACACCTCAACTGGGTAGGTCAATCTCCACAGAGCCTCCACTATGGAAAGAATGATAGGAACACACAGTAACACACATTATTGCTGGCAGGCAGTAGGGGGTTTGTCTCTTCTCCCAGGCAACCAGCACCAGAACAAGAGGACACAGTCTCAAGCTGCATCAGGGGAAGTTTAGGCTGGAGGTGAGGAGAAAGTTCTTCACAGAGAGAGTTATTAGCCATTGCAATGTGCTGCCCAGGGAGGTGGTGGAGTCACCGTCCCTGGAGGTGTTCAAGTGGGGATTGGACGTGGCACTTGGTGACTTGGCTCAGTAGTCATGAGGTCGTGGGTGACAGGTTGGACTTGATGATCTTTGAGGTCTCTTCCAACCTTATTGATTCTATGATTCTATGATTCTATTTCTTATGACAATTTGCCCTCTGTTTAATTTGTTCTGGTGGTTGAAACTTGAGTTAGAATTTCAAATACTTAATGACTTTGAGCAGCTAAATTTTCCCCAAGGATTTGCACTGGAATATATATAACTCCATATCTAGTAAAAATCTGTTTAATATGAGCTGTGAGAGTCAGAATATACAAAATGTATGTGTACCACTGAACTGAGAAGAATGACCGGGGATCACTTAACAAATACACGTCAGTCAACATTTCATGGCTATTGCTTCGATTTTTGGAACAAGGTTTTTTATACCAGCTTCTTCTTGCATTTGTTAGACTAGGTATGTGCTGTTTCCACTGACAAACATGCTATTGAATATCATTGGTCAACAGATTTTTAATTTTGGGCAAGTCCCCGGCATACCAGTGTATCTATGCACACATCATTTTTCTCTCATTCTGTTCCACATACTGCATCTCATATAAATCCACTGAAATATATTAGAGAAATTATTTATAAGCATTAGCTTTAATTACTTGTAAAGCTATTTTTTTATAAGGTGGATTAATATTTCATCAGCCAAAGCCCAAGCTTTGCTGAAACTTCTGGAAAATAAAAAAACTAGAGCTTTTGCTGGAAAAATTAACATTCTCACAGAAATTGCATTTTTAATTTATTTGATTAAAACCTTAGGAGAAAAGTTTGATTTTGATTAGTGCTTTGGTTTGAGATACCCATAGAAGATGTACTTGCTAGCTCATTAACTTCCTATTATGCTGTCTCTGCCCTTGCTGCGTAGTGCAGTGTGGTGCATCAACATATCAAATGCATTGTTTGGTATTGGGTTCTTCTTCATTTCATTTGTCATATTTTTCATAGTCCTACTATGACCATCGCTCTTCAAGGCAGAAGTATATCTCATGTATAAAAGGAAAACAGTTTTAAATATCACCACTGTGAAAAAAAAGTATATGAGAAACCAGTGGGAGGAAACAGAGAGAGTCATGAAGAGATTTCCAGGTTTCCTATCTCCTTTTTCATTTTGGCATATTTTCCAACAGTTCAGGAATGTACGTATCTCCTTTTTTCAGCAGGTCTCAGAAAACTTTATAATCCTGACAAAGGTAAGTGCATGCACAGATTTACTTGAAAGAGGCAAAATACTACTAAATGGTGGTTTTAGGAAGTAGATGAACTAGGAGAAAATTATTAAGGAATGTTGGAGAAGTAAATTTATTTCACAAAAAAATCTATCTTAATAAACCTGTTGTAATAGAAAGAAATAGCAGTGAACACAGTAACTCACTGTAGTGACCAAGAAACCTGTACAACACATAAAGGTGTTGTAAATGTGAATCAAGTATAGAGAGAAATTGACTCAAGTGACTGGAACAAGAAATGGACTTTCTGGAATTTTGCCATGCTAATAGATTAACACAACAGGAAGAATAGAGAGTGGATTACATAAAGACAAAGGATTTTTTGTCTGTAAGAGGAAGTACAGTATTAATCTTGACTAAGCGGTTTCGACAATGTTGCTGTAGTTTTGCAGATTATTTCCTTTACATTCTGTTTATCTTGCCTGAATTTAAGGTGAGTTTTACAATGACAGCATATGACATTTCAAGAGGATTGTCTTAGAAAACACAATAAATTCCAGATACTGAAATAGAAACTCAGAGAAGAATATTTAGATAGATATCATGAGCAAGTTTTATTACTAGTGACGACATGACTGCAATGCTAACTCTAGAGTACCTCACAGTGCAGAGCAGGTACTAAACTAAGAATTTTTTGCTTTCTGTTCTTTTTTTTGTGAATGGAATCAATGAGAATAAATTAACACCCAAGCTAAGGGAAGAGTATGTAATCCTTTTCCTCACTCAGGTAAAAAATAAACCCAGACACTGTTGCAGTTAATAGAAAAATCTATTCCTATCCACTTCTGCTGGACTTCAGACAAAATTCTTTTTTAGGGGAAATTTCAGTTTGTAAAATGTTGAAATCAGGATCATTCAAAAAAGGAAGAAACAGAAATGGCATAAATGATATTTCTATTTTTATTTCAATAAGCTAAACATTTTTTATTAGTTAATATTTTTTGGTCTGTTCTTTGATTTTTCAGAGATTATCATGGAGAAAATTCACATCAGCATTTGCTATATGCAGGTAAAATGCCAATTAACAATTATGAGAAGAGTGAAATTAATCATGACACATAAGAAACTGTATTTAACAGAGCATATCTACCATCCCCATTTAATACAATATGATTTGTATTAGGCTGGTAAAAATCAGAGAACCCATTTCAAGGTCCAGCAGAGAATGGTTTGGCATTAAGAAAGAGTAATAGAATTAAGACTTAAAGATAGTCTAGATTTGACAATGTAAACAAGGAATGACGCATTTGTCCATATGAAGGCAGATCACAGGATTATCTTGGAGGGAAAACAGCTGCATGTTCTATTTTGCTTATGCCTATTTGAAACAGTCTCCCACCAGGAAAACTAGTGGAAGAGGACAGAAACAGACAAATCTGGTCTCCAAACATAGATCTGTGAATTCTCTTTTTAGGCACTCTAGTGAATACTTACCAGTCAGCCTCACCTCCATCCCTGGAAAGATTATGGAGCAGCTCATCCTGGAGGTCATCTCTAACCACATGGAAGACAAGAAGGTTATCAGGAGTAACCAACATGTGTTTACCAAGAGGAGATCCTGCCTGACTAATCAGATGGCCTTCTATGAAACCATGACCAAATGGGTAGATGAGAGAAGAACAATGGATATCATATATCTTGACTTCAGTAAAGCTTTTGATACTGTCTTCCATAACATCCTCATAGAAAAGCTCAGGAGATGTGGCATAGACAGCTGGTCAGTGAGGTGGATTGCAAACTGGCTTGACAACAGAGTTCAGAGGGTCGCCATCAGTGGCACAGAGTCAACTTGGAGGCCTGTGGCCAGTGGTGTTCCCCAGGGATCAGTATTTGGTCCAGTTTTGTTCATTATCTTTATCAGCGACCTGGATGAGGGGATTTGGAGTACCTTCAGCAAGTTCACTGATACAAAACTAGGGGGGTTGGCTGACACCTGTTGGGCTGTACTGTCATCCAATGTGACCTGGACAGGCTGGAGAGCAGGGTGCAGGCAAACCTCATGAAGTTCAATAAGGACAAGTGCAGGGTCCTGCATCTGGGGAGGAATAACATCAGGCACCAGTACAGGTTAGGGGTTGCCCTGATGGAAAGCAGCTCCATGGAGAAAGACCTTGGAGTCATAGTGAAGAGCAAGGTCTCCACAGGAGAGCAATGTGCCCTTGTGGCCAAGAGACCCAATGTTATCCTGGGGTGCATCAAGAAAAGTGAGTCCAGCAGGTCTAGGGAGGTTCTTCTACCACTCTATTCAGCCCTGCTGAGACCACACCTAGAATACTATGTCCCCAGTTCAAGAGAGACAGAGACCTGCAGGAGAGAGTCCAATGGAGAGCCACAAGGATGATTAGGGGACTTGAGCACCTCCCCTATGAAGACAGACTGGGACACTTGGGGCTGTTTAGTCTTGAGAAGACTGAGAGGGGATTTGATCAATGTCTATAAATATCTGAGGGTAGGTGTGAAGCGGAGGGAATCAATCTCTTGTTGGTGGTGCACAGTAATAAGATGAGGAACAACAGGTTCAAACTTGAACATAGAAGATTCCACCTCAACATGAGGAGAAACTTCTGTACAGTGAGGGTGACAGAGCACTGGAACAGGCTGCCCAGGGAAGTTGTGAAGTCTCCTTCTCTGAAGACTTTCAAAACCCACCTGGATGCATTCCTGTGTGAACTACCCTAGGTGACCCTGCTTTTGCAGGGGGTTTGGGAGGTCTCTTCCAGCCTCTAATGTACTGTGATACTGTGTATGAAATAATCCAGGTAAAAGAAATACAGAAGTCAAAGCTATGCAATCTGTGTATAAATCAAGAATGGGAAACTTCTAAAGAACACATTTAACGGATACTGATACAAACAATAACTTGTAGGATCATGTAGTGGTTTGAGCCTTAACTGAGAGTTAAAAGCTCAAATGGGGAAAAGGCTGAGAATCTCTTCCCCACTCCCCCCCACCTCCTCCTGCAGGAGGGCAGCTGCAGTAGCTCTCATCCAGCAGAGGCAGGAGCCAAAAAGGAGATCCAACAGCTATGAGGTCCTGTTTTTTATACCCTAGCTGGGCAGGGAGGGGGGAGTGGAACAGACTCAGCTTTCCCAGGGGGGAAATGCCCTTCAGGGAGTGTAAAGTACCTGCAAGCCCTCCACCCTGCTTTCTTCTTTTGTTTTCAGAAAAAGGCCTTAACCCACCACAGTTCAAAAAAAAGCCCACCAAAATCATGGAAGAAGAAAGAGAATAATTTGTATTTTTCTGGATAGTTTAGTCCCATTTCTATTTTTATACTTTCTGGCTTTCCTTTGGGCTTACTCAGAAGCTAACTCTTTCTTCAGCCAAGATGGACTTCAGCTACTGTTGCTCAACTGGTTGCACCCTTAACTGAGGGCAAGTTATTAAAGACCCGCAAAATGGAAAACCCAAAATGAAAATGAGCAAGGCTGATAATGTACAGATGCACACACATACAAGTTTAAACTGGTAATAGTACCTGGCACTTTTACTAAACTTGGGGAACCAGAGCTGAGGCAGCACTTGCAAATGATTCTCAAATCAGGTGGCAACACTTCCTCATTCTTCTGTTCCTAATTTTCAATCTGCTGCCTACTTACTTACACAGATCATTTCCTTTTCCACAATGTGATTTTTTTCATAGTCTTCAAAACATTTTTTTTTTGAGTTTTCCAAGTGTGTTCCTATGCAATTCAACTTTAATCATTCAACAGTAATCATTAACAATGTAAAACTATAAACTATCCTTTCTTTTTTCCCCTTTGTGGTTTTTTTTAATTTGTTTGTGGGTTTGGGTTTTTTTTGGTTCTTTTTTTTTCCTCTTATGATGTTGGTGTTTTCAGATATTACTGCATTTAAAAATGTAATTCTTGTGTATCCATGTAATAAAACTTAATTACCTAGTTATGCAATGGACCTTACATGATGTCCTTCACCTCAGCACTAACGTGTCATAAAGTCAAATGCTGCAAAGTTATAAACTCTGAGGTACTTGTAGCTAAGCAAGCTGAGACACAGCACAGCTGGAACTCAGTGTGTGTGTGTGGGGAAATTCATTGATTAATACCTTACATAAGCAAGATAAACTGTGTCTTCCAGTGCATCTACCTTTTCTGCTTCAGATTATTTGGGGTTTTTTAAATTGTCATCTGTTCTGTTTTTAAGTGTCCCACTCTCATAAGCAATCTGCCCCCAGGCAAGTAACACCAAAGTAAGCCCTGTGGTTGATATAAAGAATTCAATTGAAATAATGCACCGTGTATTACCTTAGCCTATGTCATGGAAAAGCACAGCAAAAGAAGAAGCAGCAGCAGCAGCCAGCCTCCAAACCCGCAGCCAGCCCAGCAGAAAAAGACCAACACCCCAAACCAGAAAATGGAAGAAACAGCCAGCAACTGGAAGCCTCTCATGTTACAATCTGAACTACAAGCTCCATGATCATAGAATCATAGAATTGTTAGGGTTGGAAGGGACCTAAGCATCATCTAGTTCCAACCTCCCTGCCATGGGCAGGGACACCTCAGGTTGCCCAGAGCCACATCCAGCCTGGCCTTATAAACCTCAAGAGTTGGGACTTCTACCATCTCCCTTGGCAACCTGTTCCAGTGTCTCACCACCCTCACAGTGAAGAACTTCTTCCTAACATCCAATCTGAATCTACCCATTTCTATTTTTTTTTTTCCATTCCCCCAGACCTATCATTAACTGCCACCCTAAAAAGTCCCTCACCAGCTTTCTTATAGCCCCCTTCAGGTACTGGAAGGCCACAACAATGTCTCCTCAGAGCCTTCTCTTCCCCAGACTGAATAACCCAAACTCTCTCAGTCTGTCCTCATGGGAGAGGTGCTCCAGCCCTCTAATCATCCTTGTGGCCTCCAGCCAGCAGTTTTGTTTTAAAGCTGGCATGGCATTGTCATGGTATTGAATATTCATCAGCAGATTCAGCTGAACCCACAACATTTTCAATTTTTCCTCACCTTGCCAAAATGATTCAACGGAAGTACAAAAATGGGTTTGGTTTAGGCTTTATTTTAAGGTAAATTATAATTGGAATTGAATGCTGGCTAGCTGAAATGGTGTAAAATGGTTTAAATTCTGAGAGTAAGAGAAAATTCTTGTCAGAAAATGAGAATTTGAATCAGTGACTAGGTTGGAACCAAAAGGTCATAGAACATAGTTAAACAGGACTTTGATCTGTAAGTCAGTCTATAAGCACATTGTTGAAATATGGAACATGTCAAAGATTTGAACTCTAACAAGAAGTTTAAATTAACTGAAGGCTCAGCTGGAAAAAATGTTGAAGAAGGAATTAATTGGAGAGTAGAATGAGACTCTGGGGTTAAGAGAGGTCTTGTATAGATTGATTTGATTTTTATCTAGATGAAAACAAATTAAGTGAAAGAAAACAATTTAAAGGATAAAAGGGTTAAGACTCAGTATATTACAAGGTTTCATGCCTTATGTATTCTTATGCTGTGGTCCTAATCAATCTCAGTTTTACTGACAGAGCTGTAAGTGCTTCTAAAGCAAATCAGATACTGTAGGTAGAAAGGAAATTATTCAACATGACCAAGTAGTCTCTTTGAAAAATATGTATCCCTGGGCTACAAGTGCTCAAAATCAATGCTCAGTGCTCTATTGCGGATGGTGGACTCTATTTTGAGGCATATCAAAAAATATGCATGATGTTAACTTCCTTTGTCACCAAAATGTCACTGGATTGTCAAAATGAATAACTGAAAATCTATGTATTTAGTTTAAAAATCTCTCTACGGAGAAATGATACCTAGTATATTGAACAATGACATTCCTGTATGTGTTAGCATATTTAAAGAAAAGAGTAACAAAGAAACTCTTAATACATGGAATAACTATACCACAGTTAAGACTTCTAATAAGAAATGTTTACTGAAACAACAGTAATAAAATAATCTTACTGCTCATGATCATGTCCATGAAATAAATATTCTAAAGAAATTCCTTATCTGTCTTGCTAAGTTAGGGATATGCAAATATTTGCAGGTAAAAAACTCCCATAAAGAGAGTTTTATTGTCTGAGACAATAGAACAGTTGGGCTCTCACAAGCATTGATATGCTTGAGGCTAGGAAGGCTCTGTGAAGGAATCTGGATAGATTGGATCAATGGATCATGATCAGTTCTATGAGCTTTAACAAGGCCAAGTGTCAGGTCCTGCACTTTGTTCACAACAACCCCAGGCAACACTACAGGCTTGGGTCAGAATGGCTGGAAAGCTGCCTATCAGAAAAGAACCTCAGGGTGATGGTAGGCAGCCATATGAACATGAGCCAGCACTGTGCCCAGGTGGCCAAGAAGGCCAATAACATCTTACCCTGTATCAGAAATAGTACATCCATCAAAACCAGGGAAGTGATTGTGCCCCTGAACCAAGCACAGCTGAGTACTGCATTCAGCTTTGGGCACTGAAGCATAGGAGAGACATTGAGGTGATGGAGCAGGTCCAGAAAAGGACAACAAAGCTGGTGATGGGTCTAGAGAACAAGTCTGATGAGAAGTATCTGAGCAAACTGGGATTGTTTAGTCTGGAGAGGAGGAGGCTGAGGAGAGACCTTATTGCTCTTTAACAACTGCCTGAGATGAGGTTGGAGTGAGGCGGGTGTTGGTCTCTTCTCTAGGGTAAATAGTGACAAGATAAGAGGAAATGTTCCCAAGTTGCACCAGTAGAGGTTTAGATAAGATGTTACTAAAATTTCTTTATTGAAAAAGCAGTCAGGCATTGGAACAACGTGCCCAGGGAAGTGGTGAAGTTATCACCCCTGGAGAAGTCAAAAAAACATGTAGACATAACACTTCAGGACATGCTTTAGTGGTCCTGGTACTATTTGTTTTATGGTTGGACTTGATGATCTTAAAGGTCTTTTCCAACCTTAGTAATTGTATGATTCTGTGATAAAGCTGAATTTTAGAGTTATAGAATGATTCAAGTTGTAAAGGACCTTTATAGATCATCTAGTCCCATCTTCCGGCCATGGGCAGAGACAGCTTTCACTAGGTCAGACTGCTCTAAGCATTGTCCAGTTTGACTTCAGCACTTCCATAGATGGATCATATTCAAATTCTCTGAGCAACCTGTTCCAGTGTTTCACCACACTAATGGTAAAGAATGTCTTCTTTGTACATATTGTAAAACTACCCTTTTTAGTTCAAAATTATTACTCTTTGTACTACTGCTACAGGCCCTAGTGAAAAGTCTCTCTCCATATTTTAAAAGCCTTTTAAGTACCGAAAGGTAACAGTCTGATCTTTTTTGTGGCCCTCCTCTAGACCCACTCCATCAAGTCCATCTCGTTCTTGTGCCGAGAGCCCCATAGCTGGACACAGTACACCAGGTGATGTCTCACCAGAGAGGCAGAATCACTTCTGTCATTCTGCTGTCCATGCTTCTTTTGATGCATCCCACAATGAAACTGGCCTTCTAGGCTGCAAGTGTGCATTGTTGGATCATGTCCAGCTTCTTGCCCACCAGTACCACCAAGTCCTTTTCCTTATCCCAGTTTAATACAATTTAGAAGTAAAGTCTGATAGACAAAGTTCTGTTCAAAACATTTGGGATTTCTAATTACTGTCTTTGATTGTTGCCTATTTAGCATTCTAGGCATTACAAGCCCCACCCTGGGATTGTGTCTTCTCTCCATTCTTTGTGGGAATAGTAGTTCTAAGCATCAATACTGGATTAATGAAGTTAGTTTCCCACAGGAGACTTGTTAATCAGTGCCCTGCAAATGGTCACAAAGTCATGACTTGCTTACAATTCAGGAGCTCATGACACATTTTGCAATACTGGCAGTAAAAAAAAAAAGTCACTGTTTTGACAGAAATTAAACTGGACTAGTTTAGAATGAATAAGCAGATGCACACTCTGTCCCTTCCTTGACCTTTTAAAAAAAGAAAATCTATGCAGCTGGTTGACTTGTGAAAAAGTGAGTTTATCAGTCTCAGATGAGTGGTAGAGTTCAGCAGCTGCTGGAATGATACATGCCAGTTCTGTGAAATTTTTTGCCCAGTGAATTTTCAGAGAAGTCAAAAGATGTGTTGAAATCCATTCTTACTGTGCCATGACAAACTATTTTGCTACTCTGATCACTTTGAGGAAAATCAAAACATTTAAGTGATCTTTCATAATCTTTCTAAAGTCTTTGACACCATAAATTGCTCTGATTTGTGGACAGTCCATTTGGCTGCCCAGATGAGTCAATCAGCAGCATTTGGTTCTGTTATATAAGATGTTTTTTGCCTCATTAAGCAAATATGTTTTCTGAAATATTTTTGTTTTCTTTTTGTTTTGTTTGACTTCATAATTGGGTCTAGTACTGTGCATGATGAAATGCTGATGGACAAATTTCAGGACAGTTATCAACAGGACTTCATAGTCTTGAAACCTAAACATTCAAAAATACTCATATCCTGCAGGTATCTTATGGAACACTGATTGCTTTTCTACAAAGCCCAGAATTTGTGCTTCCCACAGGACAGGGTAGCTTTGTAACAGTCCTTGTATTGTTCACTGATAACATGTGACCTAAGCTGCTAACAAGTTTAGTTATCTCAGTAATGAAATGTGGTGATTGCTGATGATATCACAAAATATATCAACATGTCTAGCAATACTTTGGTAAATTATGGCATCAATCACTGAGTGAATGCAAAATTAGTTTCTAAATGGGAATATTGTGCAGCTGTTGTCATAGCTTTATGGCTTCAAGATTTGGACAGATTGCTATGTAAATGTCTCACTCATTTCCACCTATGCTGTTTTCAGCAAATACCTAGTGTCAAGTAGCAAAATATGCTAACTAGTGCAGACGCTGAGCGGGTCTGTAAAAGCACTGACATTGACGCTCTGATTATCATATCGCAGATGAAACAGCAAAGTCACACACTTCATGTGCCTGAAGGGAGCATCACATTTTTTTGATAGAAAGACAGAGATGCAGAGCTAGGTGGCTGAAATGTGAGGAAGATGAACCCAAGGCTAATCTTAAAGCATGCAAAATAAACTTATATTTTGAGATAAACTCAGATGGCAACAACTTTTATTAGACTGAAGGAGTTGGGGCTGTTCAGTCTGCAGAAGAGAAGGCTCTGAGGTGACCTCATTGTGGCCTTCCAGTATCTGAAGGGGGCCTACAAGAAGGCTGGGGAGAGACTTCTCAGGATATCAGGTAGTGATAGGACTAGGGGGAATAGAATGAGGCTGGAGGTGGGGAGATTCAGGCTGGATGTGAGGAGGAGGTTCTTCACCATGAGAGTGGTGAAACCCTGGAATGGGTTGTCCAGGGAGGTGGTTGAGTCCCCATCCCTGGAGGTGTTTAAGACCAGGCTGGACGAGGCTCTGTCCAGCCTGATCTAGTGTGGGGTGTCCCTGCCCATGGCAGGGGGGTTGGAACTAGATGATCCTTGTGGTCCCTTCCAACCCTGAATGATACTATGATACTACTACGATACTATTATTATTATTATTATTATTAATAATATTAATATTAATATTTTAAATTCCAGTGGCCTTGAGGGACACAGATATTACTGCTCATACACTAAGCTAGAAAATCTTCCATGTGGAGCAAGAGAAGAATATTAGAACATGATAAAAAAATAAGATCAGAAAGCACACAAATCACAGTAGCCCTCAGGCTGTCCCGGGATTTGCCTGTTACACATCCACAAGGTACTGTGCCTTCCAAGCGGACTCATTCTTATCCTAGAATTCACAAGTGAACTTTGAAGACAGGTACAGATTTTAATAGGCTGACAACATGGGAAAGTTTGTTTCCCCTGTAATGGTATTAAATGGGAGGTTTGTTACAAGTCCCACTTGGAACTCTTGACTACTCCAGAGGGTTTATTTTCTATTGTATATTGGCTACTTGCTTAGAATATAAATGTGGGTAGGGACAGATTTAGTCCTGAAGTTGAATTCCTGTTAGTTAACTTTAGCAAGTGGATGCTAGGACTACTGTTTTATTTGGGAGTTTTGTACATTTGGATGCAGAACAACAATGGAAATTTAAACTCCATGAACCACAATGAGACAAATTATAAAATGCATAATTGCATCAGACTTTAATTAATGCAAACTGCAGACTTGCTTTCTATAGTTTGGAAAGATGTGTTGCTGTCTTTTCAAGCAATATAAATTTTCAAGTGCCTTACAAAATAATTATATTCTAGAGTGTTCCTCTAGGCTTCAACCAGTAGGGAGAAAAATATAAATCAAGACATGTAAAGATTTCACCTTTTCTTGAATTTTTATCTCAGTTTATATTAAAGAAATTATAATTACAGTTTAAATTATAAAAGTTGCACTCCAGTTTTAGTGCAGTACCACTGAAATTATTAAACTTATTCATGTTAAAACGGAGAATAATTTGTTCAGCCTAATCTAGTCTGAAGAAAATTACCTTATGACTTAAAGAGGTCATAACAGCTTCCCCAGTGTCTACATTAAACCTACAGCAGGACCTCAGAGACACTTGAAAAAAAAGGGTATATTAAATCTAAACATTTGAAGGTTAAAGTACAAGAATAAAACACGTTGAGGTTAAGTGATGCTATTAATGCAGTGACTTCACATACAGTCTCTCTAAAGCATCAATATATAATCACATAGTTACTTATGCTTACATAGCCCTTAAAAGTTTATTTCTCTTATACCTGGAAGAAATTGTAGAAAATGGAACATATATCTTTGTCATAAAGCACAGATATAATAAATGCATTTCTTTTCCGCGTCTCAGTGTCTGATCCTGGGGCTAAAGTTGTTCTACCTTGGACTGCACTCTAAAACACAATCAAAGATCCATCTTGGTTGTAAATTCCTTGAGATTTGGTCAATATTCAGATGACAAATCTGATTCTGAAACCTAGAATAGAGCACAGAATCACAGAATGCTAGGGGTTGGAAGGGACTTTGAAAGATCATCTAGTCCAATTCCCCTGCCACAGCAGGAGCACCTGACCCAAAAACATACCCAGGCAAGTTTTGAATGTCTCCAGTGAAGGAGACAATGCACTGGACAATAAAAAGTGTGATCAGGATGCTTGCATTCACTCAGACAGTTGTTTGTCAGTTGGTTGTTGTTTTTGTGTTCGTTTTTTTTTGTTTTGGTTTGGTTTGTTTGTTTGTTTTTGTAAAAGGTACTCAGTTTTCTGTCTCAGAATCACTCTTTGTGAAATATTTTCTTACTGAAACAGGGTAAAATCTAGATGTCAAAGCCTGTCTGAATCCACAGTAGTATCTTTGCTCCAATGTGGGCTACTTTCTCCACAGATTCAGAAGCCCTGCCAGTGGTTTTCTCCAGTGTGGGTTTCTCATGTGGTCCCATCCTCCTTTGGGTGTATTCACCTGCTCCAGCACATGATCCAAGGGTTTCAGGAAGACAGTCTGACTCATCAGTCTTCACCACAAGCTGCAGGGGAATCTGCACAGGCACCTGGAAGACCTCCTAACCCTCCTTCCTCATTGAGTTTGGTGTCTGCAGGGTGCAGGGTTGTTTTGTCATAAATTCTTACTCCAAACTGTTCTAGGGCAGGTGGGTTTGTGTGTGTGTGGTTTTGTTTGTGGGTTTTTTTGTTTGTTTGGTTGGTTTTCTTTGGTTTTGGTGGTGGGGTTTTGTTGTTGTTGTTTATTTTTGTTGTTTCCCCAAGGGCAGTACCCACCACCTCTGACAGGCTCAGCCTTGGTCAGCAATGGTCCCATCTCAGAGCCAGCTGGCATTGACACTGTTGGTCAAAGGGGAATCTTTCAGTAGCTTTTCGTAAAACCCACCCCGACAGCCATCCTGTTACCAAAACCTTGTCATGCAAACCCAATACGCATTCTTGTTTTCAAAACAGAGGAAAAGGACAGGTAAGATGGCAGCCTGAACCTCTGCACAGAGTGCATAAAGTGCTTCATTTGTTCTGAGGGAACTTTTGCTAATTTTATAGATAGTGATGCTACACACAGGGTTTTTCCGTTCTGTTCTTTTCAGACAGAAGTGGTCTCTAAACCTTCAGATGTTAGCACTGACGTAGAAAATGGCAAGTCTTCTTACTTTTTGCTTATTTCTTAAAACAGACCTTCCTTTATTCATCAACACACTTTTTTTTCTTTCTCTAATTTGGAAGGATGGGCATGACAGCTGTTTAATCTTTGGCAGAGTAACATTCAGAAGATGGATTTGAAGTCTTATCTTGTTAAAACCAGCAACATCAGGAATCAATATATGAGTGACTTTCTCAAGTAATATCTCAAGGCAGAACATGCAGTTTTCATAAGTTTACAGAAATGATCCTAACTCTTGCAGAGGTATCTGAAGTGAGATGCAAAATGCCATTGTGTCAGTACAGCTCAGGCTCACATAAGGTCACAAGAGAGGAATGTTTGAACCCAGGCATATCTGCAAAGAGTCTTTTTCTGCTTTTTCAAATTAAGCAGCTGATGTAGCTTACTGAATTTGGCAGCTGTAACCAAATTTCACTTTGATAAACTGACTATTACCTTTTTTCTTTAATTCCACATCAAGTACAATGAACTAAATGCAACTAATTTCTTCAGTCACCAAGGAGGTCTAGACAGAACAGGTATATTTACATTTGCATGAGTAAATAATAGCATCTATTCTGCACAAAACCTCTGCATCCTAAAACGTCTTTTGCAGGCTAAGCACCTTACCCTTACCTTACCCTTAAAGCACCTTACTCGGTGAGAATGAAGAGAAGCTGAACCAAAAAACTTCTGTAAGCACTCACTTAATGCTCTCAGTGTAGTTGAGCCTGACCTTTGTTGTAATCCAGTGTAGTTCCACTAATATCAAGGGAACTGTATCAATTTATAAGGGGTGAGAATATAATCTGTAATATTTATTAAGCCTTTCTTCTACTGTAGAAATAGCCAGGTACCCAACAGACGTAAATCAATGTGGTTTTTTTGAAACCCATGGAGACGTGCTGATTTAAAGAAGCAAGACTGGCCCTCAAGCCTTTCACAAAGGAATGCATTATTTTTGCTAATATTGTCTGTCTACTTATGAAGTACTTATCTTGCAAATTAAATTTTCTCTCTTTGCTGTATATCTTTCTGCAGTAACACTTACAAAGTGCGAGCCTCCCCACCCTCTCTGACTGTCACCACTACAACACTGCTAAGGTTGTTCCAGTGCTTTCTGCGAACACGTGCTGCTATTGTTAGAGGGCTATTACCAGCACTGCCTGACTCAGTCCCTAGGCATGACTATACTGAAAACAGAAACCCAGTTCTGGCAGAAATTGCCGGGTGAAGACTTTTGCCTTTGTCAGGCATAGCGTAGGACTCACAGTCAG
Organism: Melanerpes formicivorus; assembly: GCF_026170545.1. Classification (NCBI taxonomy): domain Eukaryota; kingdom Metazoa; phylum Chordata; class Aves; order Piciformes; family Picidae; genus Melanerpes; species Melanerpes formicivorus. The sequence goes on from NW_027142355.1 coordinate 31,473,433, forward strand.
TGGAGTATATGGTAAAAAAAGGCATTGAAGCCATATTAGAATTTGCAGACTACTACAGTGCCCCTGTGACCGTTTTAGGCTGTGCCTTTAAGAAAGGGACAGTGCTGGAACACTCTGGCTGAATATTTTGAAAACAAAGATAGGTCTAAACGAATTTCATTGGTAGATTGTCCGAGGTGGTCCAGACATTAAGAACATTTTATACACGGCTGCAAGTGACAGCCCCACACTGAAGTGGTAAGGATGTATTTTAATCACCAGAGGCTACCTAAGGCAGTGTTAGTTAACTATAAATTTATATTCAAGAAAAGACTCAGTATCTTGGAGTTGTTTTGTGAAGTGCCTGAATTTTTTTGAGCTGCTTGCTGCCCTTTGCTCAACAGGCTGCACAGCTACATCTGTGGAATATGGTGTGAAGAATATGTCAAAAGGTTTATCAAAAGATTATTTTTTCTAATCACTCTTGCAGGTGCTCTTCACTCCACTGCCTAACCTTCAGATAAAAGCTCTTCCCAGAGTTCATGCTGAACTTCTCGATCATGAATCCACTTCTGTGTGAAGGCATAGGTGTGAAGCTGCTTTGGATCTTGACAGAGATTGATGTGGTAGAACAGATGTAGGTATCTCTAGGCGTGAATTGTTGGTGCCTAAAGCAGAGAGTCCCAGTGGGATATTTGATTAGAGAAAGCAGCACAGCTGTAAAGCTGAACCCAGGCTACTGAGCCCTTCCACGCTGTGTCAACAGTGGTAGAGACATAGGTGAAGACCTAGCCACCTCGGAATGCAAGGTGAGGAAACAAGGATGAGGTAACTGGATTTAGAGATGTTTGAGATGATCTTAGTTTAATCCTTTTTTAGTTCTGATTAATAGAGATGACTTCATTTCACCCAAGTCTCTGATGATCCTGCTCTGTGTCAGAAGAAAGCTTAACATTCTCCTTTGTAAAATAGTTCTCATTCTAAACCTCAAAACATGTCATTGAGGAGTCTGCAGCTGCATAGAGAATTGAATTGGAAAGGTGTACACTATGGCTTCTGGTATTCTGCACTACTTAGAGAACCACAAACAAACATTATGTTCCACTCTCTCCCTTAGCAATTTGTGTATGATTGTAGGTTAACAAGCTCAATGGTAATTAAATTTTAAAAGGGGCAAAAGGAGCAAAGAAAAATATTGATCAGTAGGAATGCTACGTTAGGTTTTTTCATCTTCTGTGAATAGAAACTGAAAAATAAGAATTGCCATAGAATACATCTTTAATTCATGCAAATGTCGCTGCAGCATGTAACTTGAGGCCTTCCTGACCTTGGCAGCTTTACAAGGTCTTGGGAACTGAACTGTTTTTTCTCATCTTAATGTATGGTTCCATCTTCTAAGCATTAACTGTGGCATGAACACTAGGTATAGACAGCAGCTTCATCTGTATCAGAATTAGCAATATCAGAAATGTCAACAAAGGCAGACCACTCTGGGACACTTTCATCCTACCAGATGCTGATCATTTCATACACATAGAGCCTGACTGATTTTATTAAATCCTATGCAATCCTATCCCTAGGAGATATTATGCAGTAGCTTGTCCTTAGAGGTGAATAGTAAGGAAATTCCTGAGGCCCTGCATAATGTAAGAAACTTCAATACTGAAATGTTTGTTTACAGTTAGAGCAGATGTTTGGAATTCTCTTCTGCCTTAGATATTTCACATGTCTGCTGGTAGTAGCTGTATCTCATAAACTCTAATCCTCATATATCTAACTAATGCCTTTGCTACTGGAAAATTCAGAAGCAATTATAATTTGTCATAATTGCTGCATGAAGTGTGGTAGGTATGCCCCCCTCAGTATGAGGCAAGTTAAAGCAGTGAATTGTTTATAACCACAGCTCTTCAGTGACACTAATTTCTTGGAATATAGATGAAATCTTTTGTTTTCTACAGTCATTTCAGCAGTATTTCACATAGAAATGACATAATTTCAGTTTTCCATCACAAATATAAGGATTGGAAATGCTTATGAGTCTGACAGAAGTGATAGAATCGTTTAAAAACACTAACCAGCAAATTGACTCAGGTAGTAAAATCTGTGAGAATTGTTACACATGTAGGCATACAACTTAAATGCCTAAATCTAACAGAAATATACGCATGGCACGGGAACTGGGCTGAAATGACTAACTGGAAGAAGCTTACCAAACTAGATTTATAAACTATTAAGTGGTTTAAGAATTGCACAGAACCTCAAGAGGGCTTGGAAGATCTAATCATGCATCTCATGGGTGTAAACGAGCATTGTGCTTTGATGTCATTGCTAGGTTTCATACTGTTTAACATCTTCATTGATGACTAAGTTGGTGATGAAGATGCAACATCGGCAAATTTGTAGATGGCTCTAAATTACAGCCATTGGCATAAGAGAATGATTCCAGTTTGGACATACCTTCATAAACCTGACAGCAGCTGACAGTAATGCCAGAAAAGCCCGTGGGGAGAAATGTAGAATGAATCAATAAGGCTAAACTGTGCAGTGTTATAGTCTGGGAATCAAGTGGCTGATCATTTGCACCCTCCAACACCTGGATATGCTTCCGTCATAGAACATCTGAACACCTAGGTGCCTTTTGCTCATGAGCCCTGGTGTGATCACACCTTTTGTCTGCTGAGGTTCTGGCATAGTTAGCCCAATTTGTGCACAGAGAGTAGTATTGATCTATTCAACCTGCACCATGGGAATAATTTTGTTGTTGTTCTTGTTGTTGCTTTTGTTTGTTTTTCTCATAGTAGTAGAACACTATGTTTAATTTTGTTTAGAGGTAGAGTAAATGCTCTGCAAACACACTCATGGTCTGTCTGGTTTCCTGAATATGTAGAGTTTATCTCCATGACTTCTGGACCTCAACAAGATTCCAGCAATGTTGTTTGCATTAGCCATGAAGTGGAATAACTTCATAAGTATGCATTCCTTTGATGTCATCAAACCATCCTAGATTTATGTGAAGTATGTGACACAGAAAAATAGCAGCAAGAAGAACTGAGTTAGCATACTGATGTGTCATACCCTGAGCTAAATTTAGTGTTCTAGATTTCATCATAGTATCAGAGATCAGCACTGGAAAAGGCCAATTAGTATTTTTTATTTCCTCAACACATTTGTATTTTTCCATATTAGTGTAATATGCTAAAGTTAGAACCAAGCATTATATAATATGAAGTTAAATTTGCATTAGGAATTATTTTCAGCAATCTCACTGAAGAAATAACCATCTTTGGTCATATAGCTATACACTTACTGCCAGTTGTTTCTAATTATATATTTCTAAAGACTCGTATTAAGAAAAAAGTAGTTACAGGTGAACACAATAATCTCATCTGTACTCACTCTTGTTTTATTCTATCATCATTCCTGTGACATCAATTCTTAATGTTTATGTGTTATACTGATGAAAACTGTCAGTTGGGCTCACATATTCACATGCTTCTTGCAAAATTTGGACTTTTTATTTCTTAAATGTGTTTAAAATATGAAACATTTAAATGTATTTGCGTATCGGTACACATATGCACTTATATTTATTATGAAGTACAACATTAGAAGTACAATAAAAACCAGCTGGAATCTTTCACACTTCAAAATACAACAAGATTTTTTCAGTCTCTGTTTGATAACTGCAGCTATAATGTAATACAGTGGCAGAAAAGTAAATTACACACAAAAAAATCCATTTCCATGCTAATGGAGTGTATTGTATAAGACTCTTAGCATGCTTTCAGAGAGCAAATAGATGTTATTTAAGAAACTCACTTCTTAGAATAAAGGTGTACAATAAAATTATTGTCTGAAAGATTCTAGTCAGCTAAAAAAATCTATTCCCTCTTAATGAAAGAATTTATTTCTAAGCAGAAAATGCCAATGAGACCAATGACTAGATAAAAAGCAGTCAAGAACTGTAAAGGCTGGGGTTTTCCATTTCAAAGTCCTGTAAGTGGTTTCACAATAAAGGCTTTAAAATGAATAATATCAGAAAATTCCGTGGATGTCAGCTGACAATAATTTCTGGCGGTTTTCATCTTGTACAAAAGTAATTTCTCCTGAAAAGCCTGTAAGTGCAGAACTACTGTGGAGAATTTCAGCTGAAAACTGTCACAATCAAGGCTGAACAAAAAACAGGATGCTCGTGTGTGTATGTCCATGTGCAGGCACACAGGCTTGTGACTGATAGAGATTGAGAAAAAGTTGTATATATGCACTAGCACTACATTGCTAACACCTTTTCCCATTACATGAAAAGATTAACAGACTTCAAAAGTGGACAGGTAAATGGCTGCCTGTTGATGTGTTCTGCTCTCCAGCAGTTCTACTCAATCACTCCTCCTGCATGATGGTGTACAGTGTATAATAATGTCTTATTACTAAAAGAGTGAGAATAGTTATGCCTTTCAAAGGAGAAGTGGAAGAGGTCTGGGAAATGCAACAGTAGACCAAGTCCTCTGCATGCAAACTGGCAATTTACTTTGTGGGAGTTGGTGTTCAGCACTACTTTGATTTGCAATCATTCAGGGAGGTAAATGTGTGCTCCAACAAACTTTTACAGAGCGTAAAGCAGTAAAAGATTTCAGTAAGAGTGTTTGCATTAGCAGTGCTTACAAAACTATTCTTAAATGTTATATTTTATCTTTCAGGCAGTGCTAGCAGCTGCATATATTTGTAGAGCATATTTTCTTCCCTGTAGTTGAGTGCAATGAAAAACAGAAGACAATAAAACTCCTTGTTTTGTTTGATTTGTATCAATGGTTATAGTGAAGCTTTTCCATTTAACTAGTGAGTATTGTGTAGATGAAGATAATTAATATAGATCTTGTTTGCTGAAGATCTGCTTCACATTATTAAATATCTGTGGAAGCAGGTTGAAAGTCTTTCTCTTTCAGCTGAATCCCTCAAAGATGTTTGTAAATGAATGAGTTCTCGAACTATTACACATTTTGTGAAGTTACTAGATCAGACCCCATAAACTTAGAAGAGGAAGGGATGCAAAAACCCAAGCCCATAGATGGACATTTCAAGTAAGTTAGATGTCTAGCTGTTTACTGATATGTTATTGAGCAGCAGCAAAGATGACATAGAGACAACACAACAGAGGAATGTAGGCAACTATCAAATCATTATATCACAGTATCACCAAGGTTGGAAGAGACCTCAAAGATCATCGAGTCCAACCTGTCACCACAGACCTCATGACTAGACCATGGCACCAAGTGCCATGTCCAATCCCCTCTTGAACACCTCCAGGGACAGTGACTCCACTACCTCCCTGGGCAGCTCATTCCAATGGTGAATGACTCTCTCCAGCTTTGAAATGGAAGTGCTGGCTGGAGCAAAGTATCACGGGGCTTGTAGTTCCAATTGTAACATGGGAGGCTTCCTGTTTCAAATTGCTGCTCCAGTTTGGGGTGTTGCTCTTTTCCACTGGGTGGTTGCAGGGTTGGCAGGTAGGAGGGTCATTTTATTACTGGTTACTGCTTCTGCTTTTGCTGTGTTTTTCTGAGATATAGCCTAAGGTGGTTGTGCAGGGCTTGGTTTTGTGTTACTTCCTTCCCAGTCTGTGTCAGGGGTCTTGCTTGTGAGAGCTGGCTGTCCTAAACCAGGACAGTATATTTTGGTGACCCAACATGCAGCTTGAAATAATGAAAGGTGACATAATGAAAAGATTCAATAAAGGCTTCTTAAAGTAATTTTGTATAAGTTGTGTTGGGTTTTTTTTTGGGGGAGGGGCTTATTTTGTTTTGTTTTGTTTTGTTTGCTTTCTATACTTTGTTTACCATGTTGATGCATTTGCTTTCCACAGGCATCTGGGGCCAGTATGCTGAAACCTGGGTTTGGTTACGTTACATAAAACCTTATGCACTTGTACTTGATGTGCTCTTTCTGGTGGTACTTATCTCCACTGGAGGATGGATTAGTGCTAACGTGTGGCTGTACTGTATATTGTAAGAATATAGTATCATAGTATCATTCAGGGTTGGAAGGGACCACAAGGATCATCTAGTTCCAATACCCCTGCCATGGACAGGGACACCGCACACTAGATCAGGCTGGCCAGAGCCTCATCCAGCCTGGTCTTAAACACCTCCAGGGACGGGGCCTCGACAACCTCCCTGTTATAGTTATTCCAATAGTCACTTGGTTTAGACATAATTTCACACAATCGATGGGTCATGTCTTGACCAGAGTGATGCAGGTCTTTCCCAAGAACACCATCTGGAGATCTGCCCAGATGCTGGATATTTACGGGTGGCAGGGTGTGTGGTAGAGTATGGGCAAGTGCTTAGGATGGTGACCACCTCCTGTATTTTGGAATTTCACCTCCCAACAATTACAAAATCCTGACAAGATGGTAAAATATTTGGAAAAAGCATGTTTTCAGCCCAGAAGATCCTGAGACAGAAATCACTGCCATGTGTTGGAGCCTGGCCCATGCCTTTTGAGCCCTTCTCATCACTGTTCAGAGTACTTAAATGCCAGAGAAGTTCTCTGGATCTACAGGCAGACCAGCAGGGACCATGGCTAGTCAGACCCCAACAGCAGGCATGGCAGCTGCACAAGAGAACCAGCCTGTGCCAGTATCAGTCACCCCTGTATGGAAAAAGAAACATATGAGGAAAGCAGTTTGTCTCACAAAGAGTGAGTTTGAATCAGGGTCATCCTGGGATCAAGAAGAAGAGCCAGAGCAAATCACTCAGTCTTTATCCCTGGTTTTGAAAGATGGCCAAGTTCAAATGGTATTATGAAGGAAATCTCTCCCTCCATATGGTCCTGTGTTTCAGCTGTGAAGGAACTGTCCCAGGAAATGTTGTCTGTGAGAACTCTTAGCGTTTTTTCCTGACTCGTACTAATGCATCTTTTCTGTCATGTCACTGGAACTGTCTGGCCTTTCTTTCAACTGCCCCAATAGAGACTTGCTCTGACACAAGTTCAGAAAGTTAAAGCAATTTAATGGTTTAATTCTTCAAAGCAACATACACATAAATTTGGGATTGCCAGTGATAAATGCACTAACTGCAAGATGATTTTGAGTTAAGTTTTCCTGGGCAGCATCAAACAGTTGGAGATGCAAACCTTTGTAGTAGCTCTAATATATAATAGAAATGTATAATAGAAATGCTAGCAAAGATGATCTCAAGTTAATAAATCTTGGCTGACATTTGACAAAGCTGGAGACACAAACCTTTGTAGTAGCTCTAATATATAATAGAAATGCTAGCAAATATGATCTCAAGTTAATAAATCCTGGGTAACATTTGACAAAGTTGGGGACACAAACCTTTGCACTAGCTCTAATATATTAGAAATACAGCAGAAGTTAAGCCATATATTGAAGGTGCAATTCTTACCAAGAAAGGTGTCCCTGTCTTGGAAGAAATGGAAAGCAGCCCGTGGACTCTACTCATCTCTGTTTTTCCCTCCCAGCAGATGTTGTGGTGGCAGGTGATAGTGCTGGCCATGCTGTACTTCGGCTTTTGGCTCACACTGCACTGTGCCTTGCTGGTGCTAATACTGGTGCCAGTGGTACATGGATGAGAGATTTCCCTTTCGTGGGTTTTATACCCTAGCTCAGGCTGTCCCCGCTTTCTGTATGACATCTAGCATGATCTGGGAGGAAAGCTGAGTAACGGTCATATGTGTTTAGCATGTATTTAGTTTTCCTCATTGGCATATTGAAGAGTGTCAACTTTAATATTAAAATTAAAGTTAATTAGGCAAAGGTCTTCAATCAGGCACCCTGGCCCTCAAAATCTGCTTTGAATTTGGCTGTTTATTTCCTTTGAGCCCTGCTTCATCAGTTTTAGCCAAAACCAGGGCTGTCTTCATAAGACCTCCTCCTTCAGATCTTTGGCAAGCCAGCTTCACAGATCTTCATTTAACACAAACACCTACTAAGTTACGTTGTTCCCAAAGTGTTCTAAATGAGCTTGCTTTCCTGTCCCACAGCAAGCTAGGTGGTTTTCCCTCAATAATGTTTGCAGTGGTCCTAAGGGTGTTAAGAACTCATTCTGCATGGAACTAAAAGGATTAGAGCTTGTCAGGAAAAGTTATGTGTGAGGACTCTCAGGATGTTTTCCTGCTTGTGCTGATGCATCTTTCTGATGGAAATATTATGTGCAGCATGAAAACACAGGTAGCTAATGAGGTAAAACTCTCTTTTAGAAATGTTTTCTCTAGCCATGAATATTAATATTGTGACTTTTTCAGGGCTTGTTTCCCCAGCTGGCATATTTCTCTTTCTTCACTATAACACTATAACATGCTGTGCAGTGTCTCCTTTGAATGTAAGGAGATATAGCCTGCAGAAAAAAATTTACTTCTGCCTATTTTATTTAGGCATCTATAATCTAATTCCATTTAGTCTACCCTAAATGATGTTTTCATGCCATGCTTAATGCTGTCATGGTTCACCTAAACAGAAAAATAAAAAAAGTTTTAGAGCTTGTCCTATGATTTTGCATCTAAAATGCTGAGGAAATGCAATTTATTCTCATTGAATTAAGAAAATTTGAATTTCACCAATCTGATTAATTCTTAACATGACTGATGCATGAACTTCAATGATTCATTTCAAGTTGATTAAGGTGTTTGCAGGAAAACAGTCAGCAGTTTTGTTTCCCAATGGTTTATCTTACTATTTCTTAATATTAATATTCTGCCATATCAGTTTACATCTTTTAGATGAATTTTTCCTACATAACATAGTCTAATGTATGATCCATGATTGCCAAACCTGCTTGAAGGCATCAGGCAACTAATAATTCTTCAACTTGGAAGCTCAGTAGACAGAAATCATAGTATACACATGCAAGATTCAAAACAGTTAATCCTTTTCATCCTTATTTCATTGAATTATTTTTGCATGGCAAGACAGGATAATCTGAGTTCAGTGATGATATACAAAACTCAACATAGATTTGGTTTTCCTTAGTTTTGAATACTTCCTTCCTCTGGTAAGACAAAAATAAACAGTCAGTCCTTACAAACAATCTTTCTTATAGTGTTTTCCTCTTCTATTCTCCACTCCCAGAAATGAAAAGGCTACGTAAAAGCAATTTTAATAATGTTCTTCTGTATGAGATTAAGTTATTCTGTAGATCTGAATGACTCACAGAAGAATGGCTTGATTCGCTCTAGGGACTAGGCAGAAATGCTTATTTCCTTCATTATGCAAAAGTGGTTAAAACATTGTAATTGAAAATGGACTAACTGGAGCAATCACCTAACCTTCATTCCAGTAAAATCACATCTTTCTGCTGCCATATCTGGCTTCTCAAGTGTCACAGCTTCACCCCAGGACAATCTGGGAAAACCAGATCTGCCTCAGGTTGCTCTCCTGCCTAATCTAGTTAAAAAGGCTCAATTTGTACCCATCTACAATGACACAGGCATGGACAAAGATAGCCTTTGATTATTCATTTTCTTATTTTTCTCGCCAATGCAAGGGAAGAACAGATGACCATTTTCCAAAAATCTTTCATTTTGATGCATGTGGTATTGTTTTAGGAAGGAAACCACCTCAAGGTATGTTAGACCATCTCTGTTTTTCCATTGTATAAATTTCATTTTAAGCTGTGCTATGGCTTATTCTGATATTACAATGCATGATTTTAGATTGCCTTATACAATACTTCTTTAGAAAGGAATTCTTGTACAGAGTCAGAGAAGGTAGCTTCCTTCTCAGCTCTCAGCCAGCCTCCATATCTCCAAATCACATTTTTCCCGTGTCAAACACTGTGTATGGTCAGGCAAAACATAAAATCAGACTTAGGCTTGGGATGCTGTCATTTTGCAAGTCCTGCAGGTCTGTATTGAGTTTGGCTGAGCTGGAGCTAATTCTCCTCAGAGCATCTCTCTTTGTGCTATGTTTTGCAGTGATGTAGCTGGGTGTTGATAATGCACCATCATTTTGGCTGCTGCTGAGCCAAGCACCAAGGCTGTGCTTTTCCGGCAATCCCTCCCCAATAGCAGACCAAGGGATGGGCAAGATCTTGAGAGGGGACACAGCTGGACCAGCTGACCCAAACTGACCAAAGGAGTATTCCATACCATGTGATGTGAGCTCAGCTGTAAAAGCTAACTGAAAGAAGGAAGTGTGAGGACATTCATTGATGGCACCTGTCTCCAGAGCAACTGCTATGCGTATTGAAGCCCTGCTTCCTGGGAATTGACTGAACATTGTCTGTTGATGGGAAGTAGAGGATAACCTCTTTCCTCTTGCTTCAGCACGTGACCTTTGTTTTCGCTTTTCATCCTATTCAATGGCTTCTATCTTGATTACAGGCCAATGCTTGTATTTTCCCTCTCCCCTGTCCTTGTAAGAAGGGAGTGATAGAGCAACTTTGGTGGGCTGCTCAAGGTTACATGTTATTGTCATAAGTTGCCTCAAGGTTGCATAGTATTTTCATAAGATATAGTTACATTATTTCAGAAGTATTCTTTCCAATATAAACTGTGGTGGGTAGGTTGCAACTCTGTAAACATTTTTACTTGTCAAAAAGCCTGTAGGTGCTAAGTAGTCCACTTCTCCTGAGGCATGGCTTCTAGAAGTGGTCATCAAGAACCAACTTTTTCTCATTTCCTGGAGTCAGGCAATATTGACAGCTTTAAGCATTTTTATTATTTTTTTATATTTTTTAAATTGACACAAGCCCTGAAACTCTTCTGGAATCATATAATCATAGAATTGTTAGGTTTGAAAGGAACCTCAAACATCACCTAATTCCAACCCTCCTGCCATGGGCAGGGACACCTCACACTACATTAGGTTGCCCAGAGCCACATCCAGCCTGACCTTAAAAACCTCCAGGGAGGAGGCTTCCACCACCTCCCTGGGCAACCTTTTCAGTGTCTCGCCACCCTCACAGTGAAGAACTTCTTCCTAACATCCAATCTGAATCTACCCATTTCTAATTTTTGTCCATTCCCCCTAGTCCTATCATTACCTGACACCTAAGAAGTCCCTCACCAGTTTTCTTGTAGCCCGCCTCAGATACTAGAAAGCCACAATAAGGTCTCCTAGGAGCCTTCTCTTCTTCTCCAGACTGAATAGCCCAAACTCTCTCAGTCTGCCTTCACAGGAGAGGTGCTTTTATAGAGCTTGATTATGTGATGAACAAGTAGCAAACTGACTATTTGAACTTTCCACTAGAGAAGCTCCAATCCAGGAAGCAGCAAAATTTGTGAAGGCTTTTGACCATTTTTTCTACTTAATTGACCAAATCCATCTGACGGGAGTATATTAAAAGCTACAGAGCATTTGCTCTGTGTCGGAGAGCATTGTACCTTTCATGTCTGCCATGTGATGTTTAGCTGACAGGTTTACTTGTTCCCAGATTCAGCATTCCTCATTAGCTTGCATGCAGTGCTGTGTTTTTTTATGGATGGTAGATTATTTGACATGACTGGATATTGCAGAAATTGTTATTTCCAAGCTGCTGCTGAGAGATTGCAAATGATTTCTATTGTCTAACACCCACAAGTTTATAATTTCACATTCTTTTAACCAATCCTAATGAACCTTGCTTAAAAAGGAAAATTTAAGCATGACTATCTCCTCACTGTAATTGCACACACATTAACTTAAACAAATGGGAGTGTCTTGAGATTTACATAGTGCAGATGCCAGGGAATATCCAAATGCTCATTGATTGCAGTAACTGCTTTGGTTACAGGTGATGTAATTCTCCCCTATGACAGTTCCTCATATAGAAATATAAGAGGGGGGATTCTTTAATGGCTTTACCTGAAATGCATGTTGAAATACTTTGCCGTAAGACCATCTAAATTTTGACATTCTTGGGATGATGCTGTTCTTTTCTCTGATCACCACAGGAACCTGCAAATACCTTTGTGGTATAATAATATATAGCATTGATTATTATAGTGCAATAATAGCTTAATTGCAAACTAAGTTAAGCTTGTTTCATCTTCTGTTTATGTCCATACCATTCACACTAAGCCTTTCAGAGCTCCTTTAAGGTTCAGTGCTTATTTTTGTTGTTTTGTTTACTTATTAGCAGAAAGCAGGTATTAGACTGTGCCCTACCTCATGTTTCTACATTATTTTTAGAACTGGGTATGTTTGTTATAGAAGCCTCTACAGTGTAGTGAGAAATGCAGGTTCAGTTCAGGCTATGTGTACGTAAGACTCTTTTTTGGTGCCCCCTTTCATTCTGGTTTCCTTCTTCCATGTTATCATAGTATCATAGTATCATAGTATCATTCAGGGTTGGAAGGGACCACAGGGATCATCTAGTTCCAACCCCCCTGCCATGGGCAGGGACACCCCATACCATATCAGGCTGGCCAGAGCCTCATCCAGCCTGGTCTTAAACACCTCCAGGGACGGGGCCTCAACCACCTCCCTGGACAACCCATTCCAGGGTTTCACCACTTTCATGGTGTTAGCTTCTTGTTTTAGCAATATCTTTAATTATCTTATATCTTCTGTTAGGAGTTGCCTAATTTGATGAGGCAAGAAGTGATTAGTAAATATAGTATCATATGGATATGGCCTTTTTATCAGTAGCCTATTTCGTCAGGCCCACCAGTTCTTTGTATTTACCGAACTACTTACTGATATGTCCTACAACTTACTGTTTGAGTTACAACCACAGACTTTGCTCTCACGTTTGCCCCATCTTTTCTCTGCAGGTGTACGGATTTCATTTTCATTGTCCCGAATTCTGGTTATATTATATAGGCAGGATTAATCTTTCATAATTACTTTGTGTATCTATCTTGAAGCACACATGGTGACTAGAAATTTCTAGGTTTTTCTGTTATTGATGTCTATTCTAAACACTTGAAAAATGTGCCTCAATCAGTTTCTCAGTCAGTTCCCAACTCTTCCACAAAAACCTTTCAAGAATGAGAGCATTTAGTAAATATAGAATGGAACTCCTGCCTTTGAAAATTATACCTGCCTTAGTCACTTCAGCACAGGGTTGTGATTTGATGAGTTAGAGTTTTATGTTATTTGAGCAGTTGTGCATTTTGTACTGCTCAATATATGTGTTCAACAAATTCACTGCCTGTAGTCATAACTTTCTGGCTTGTTCTCTGCATATTGTTTTATTTTAAGCATCAAATATTTGCTTGTCTCAGTGTCAGCTCCTACATTTCTGGTTAAGGCTTTCTTGTGGTAGGTGACAGCTGCCTTTAGCATTGGATCCTACATTCTAGAGTATGAACTGTTTTAATGAATGGAGCAGTTTCACATCAAAGTGTTTTTGGATTGTTTGGGGCCTTCTGGAGAGATGCATAACAACTGTTCCACATGGATAAAATTTATCTCCTGTGCTACAGAAGTTCTGTTTGGACATTGCTTGTGTTATTATTTTTTGATCTGCAATGTGTCATCTGGTCACAGCACTTTTCTTTGACTTACCTATACATTTTTCACTGTAGGATGAGTTAGAGAACTCAGCAGTGGCTTTTACCTGATGCTTTTTAATATGATAGATGGGTAGGCTGTGGGGAAAAAAAATTAACATTCCTGTAAGTTATAGAATTAATTTATTATGATGTGTCTCAGTTTACAGTTTCTTTAGGTGCCAGTATAACCAAAAAAGTTTCAGCTTGTCAGCATGTAGCCTCTTACTGGAAAATGTTTAGCAGACATTTCAGTTTGTATTGTGGTTCTGGATTCCTTCTTCATTTACCTGCATTTCTATTACAATAAAATGTCGTCAACGATTTTAATTCCTGGAAGATCTTTAACGTCTGGTTCCAACAGCTCCCTTTTTTATCTGAGTCTACTATAACATCTTTTTGACATTTAAAATCACTAATGTATTTGCTCTGAATAAATTTGTTCTGATTTCCTTTGTTATTGTTAGTAAGCAGATAAAAAATGCATTGAAGCTGGAATCCAGTTCATATTTGATCTCGTATTACAGTTATAGTTGGATATCTTGGAGTCTTCTGAGCACATCTCATGGGAAATCTTGAATTTTCTTAATTTATTCCTGACACTTACTTTTCTGAAAACCTCCACATCTCCAGTGGTGACAAATATTGATACTCTTTCATCTTTCACCTATATTATAGCACAAGAATTGCTTTCAGACCATGTTTGGTGCTAAATTAATCCAGCTTCACACCATGTCTACAGGAATGCTGGGGAAGGACTTCTCAGGATTTCAGGTAGTGATAGGACTAGGGGGAATGGAATGAAGCTGGAGGTGGGGAGATTCAGGCTGGATGTGAGGAGGAAGTTCTTCACCATGAGAGTAGTGAAGCCCTGGAATGGGTTGCCCAGGGAGGTGGTCGAGGCCCTGTCCCTGGAGGTGTTTAAGACCAGGCTGGATGAGGCTCTGGGCAGCCTGACCTAGTGTGGAGTGTCCCTGCCCATGGCAGGGGTGTTGGAACTAGATGATCCTTGTGATCCCTTCCAACCCTGAATGATACTATGATACTATGTAGGCAAACCTTCAGTGTTAGTCTGGAGATGACTAATGCCAGGCAAGAGGAGAGACACATTCTGTCATGACATGTAATCTACACTTGAAGATTGCATTGGTCAGTTTCAGACTGCCTTAGCTACTTCTGTGAAACTCACTTAACCAAATGGCAAAGTCAAAGTCAGGCAGGAAAGTTAGATGTACCTATTTTCAGAGGATTCCAAACTTTATTTCCTTCTTTCTAAAAAATGACCTGTCATTAGTTTCTGTATAGGACTTCCAGATAGCCTGATCTCAGTCAGAAATCATATTACAGACAGAAACATTGTGATATTATAGGTCCAAGTTTATTACTAAGAAAGAGTCAATGTTCTTTCTCTAGTGTACCTACACTGAGATGCCATTCTGTATTGTCTGTCATTTATTCTACTCCTTAGTTTAATCTAAGATAAAGTGAAGTACACTGTACACTACTAACGACTTTGTTCTTGTCACTGGATTCTTTAGTGATCCTTCTTATTTGGGAATATTTTTCTATAGCTAAATTTAGGTGCTTTTATTCTCAGTTATTTATTAAATAAACTTGTCTAGCTCATAATATGGAGGTTATCATGTCTCTGGAGTTTATTAGGAAACTTCTTACTCACAACATACCCTTCTCCCAGGAAGTTGCCAGCCACTCTTAGCATCAGTACAAAGCTTAGTGACAATGCTGGCAGTGTTATGGCAGGATGTATGGCTGGGTAGCTTTTCCAGAGCTCAGAGTGAAACAGTCAGATTTATTGACTGGTAGGCATACAGTAAATATTGTTGTATTTCTTAAAAGTTTTGTTAATATCTCTCACAACTGTTGTTGGTATTTACCCAAGGAATATATGAATAATTGCAACAAATAGTTAAGCCTATATTGCATTAGCAATTTTTTAAAGTCAAAAGATATCGTAAATATTTATCTTTGTACTATGAATAGAACACATTGGGACCTTATTTAGAAAATTTGCTAGTGTGGTGGTTTGAGCCTTGACTGGGACTTAAGAGCTCAGATGGGGGTAAGGCTGAGAATCCCTCCCCCATCCTCTCTCCCAATAGAGAGGAAAAAGAAAGGGAAGGAGCAAATCCACCAAGAAATAATTTGGATTTGGCTTGGAAGGAACAAGGATGGATGGAAGGGGGGAAAAAAAGAAAAAGAAATACAAAACCAGTCCTTTGCAAAGGTGCAAAAGTGGAGATGTAGCAGGGAGGACCACGTGGAGGACCACTATCCTCGCTGAAGTCTCTGCAGCTTTGCACTACTGCTGGTCATCTTCAGGGTCATTATCAAAGACACAAAGATGCAGAGCCTCTGGTTCTGCTATGATGTATCTTGGGCATAAGTTTTGTGCCACTAATCATTTCAGAATTGATTCACTAAGTGGAGATTATATTGACAATGTTGGCATTCATAATGTTAAACATTGCTATGCATCCTTCTGAAATTCCAGTGTTGACTTTACAGTGAATATAGACCATATAGATCTTCAGGTCTACAGTCAGTATAGAAAACTGTCAGCAACTATTATATTGAGAGGAATGAAGTAGTTGGAAGTGACAAGGAAAACGCTGTGACTCAAGCTGAGATACATTTAGCACACAGGGACATGCAGTTAAATGACTGTTTGTAATTACATATGCCACATCCACCAAAGTAACAACTTTGACTTAAATCTGTTGTTCTCAGCAAAGCTATTAAAACCAGTCTATGAAATAATTCACTCATGATCTCTCCTTGTGTATTGATGTATCCTCCTTGTAAAGTGGAATACCCACAAGAGGAAAGACTGAGTACTGCTTATGTAGATCATGTGGTTGCCCAATAAGGCCATTCCCTGGAGTGGGTGTTCAAACTCCTTTTGACAGGGATGGTAAGGCCAGATTCCTGACGACTTCATGGATTAAGTGAGGCTGAGGCATCATCAGCACCACTCCCAACTCCATCTTTTCCAGCTATGTTTCCAGCTATGTTTTCTAGCACTTTCTGTCAGGAGGTAATATGAGTAAATGAACCCCTTTTTGGTTAAGCAGAAGACAAGCGCTGGGCAGGTAAGTGCTGTTGAGATGATGGTAGAGAGTTTTTTTGTGAGATCTAGATATTCTGTGGTAATTTTCAAATGGAAGAGTAGGTATCTACAAAATTAGGCAGGGAATTTGAGAATATCACTTATACCAAAAGTCCCTGATGTGATGATAGTTTTCCATGCCATGACTATAATAACAACATGAATGAAAAATGCAAGGTTATTATTTGAGGTATGTTTTGTTTCTCTGCAGTATGACATGCAAATAAACATATTATGGAAGTAGATATTGAAAATTAAGTCTTTGGTAGATGTTGCATAGTTAATCAATGAAGAATACTCACTGAATTAATAAATTATTCATCTCATTTTTAGCATTCTGTTAATCATTGCATCTGAAAGAATTTTAGGACACATGATTAAACCTAGCTGAAACATATTATTTGGTACTCTGGAAAAGGGAGAAAAAGCAAGCCATAACAAAACCAAAAAGATGTGCAGAACAAATTGTGTCTCTGTAAACAAAAGAAATGCAGTTGGCTTTGAAAACTGTTTCACAGTGGTAATTTTTTACTAAAATTGTGGAAGCTTTAGAACTCTGTCTTTTGAGTGAGATTGTCATACTAGTAGATTGCCAACCAGTCAATATGCTGATGGTTTGTGTTCTAATTTAGATTGATTCTGCATCACTGTGTGACATCTCATATGGATTAAGCTTAAAAAGTTCATATACTGAAGGTGGATCACTGACAAGCTTCAGCCTAAATGCCACATCTGTAGCTTTGGCAAAACAAAATCCCAACACGGTATGATAACATTTCCTTTTTATCAGCTGGTATTTTGATCTAGAGAAAAGGCTTTTTGGTATCTTCCAACTGCATATGTTTGAATGTGTGTTTCTGTATATGTAAAGTATATGTAATGTACTGTGCTGTTAAAGTATATATAACATAAAGTAATCTCTTTATCATTCCCTGGTAAACCAACACTTGATTACATTACACACTACTTATGTCTGACCTTCTAATTAATCCTATTGCTTTTAATAAATTTAAAGAGTTGGGGTTTTTGCTTTTAAAAGGTATATATCTGAACACATCACAATGTGAAACTGAGCACTGTAAACTTGCTGTACTGGAGCTGGATGTTAAATAAGTAATCAACTAGTCAAATATCTGAAAAAGTTCCTTTTCTTTCAAACCTCCCAAAACACCCACTTCTCTTCTCCCTAACTGCTGTAAGGGTTTGTTTTGTGTGTGTGTGTTATTTTCGATTTGTGTCTTACTACAGGGGATACAAAAGCTTAATTAAACTTCAGCTGTGGTTTACTAAAATGGGAACAATATTTTCAGCTTAAAATTGTTAATGCTATAAAGAAAGGCAGTAGAACAATGAGTAAGAAGGAACATTCTTTTGGTAGGTACAATAAGAATGTGTTTCTGAAACAGTGCCTTAGGTGAGCAATATTCTGACACTTGCTTCCTTGGAATTCATCTAGACTTCAGGGCTCTAAAAGAATAATTCAAGAAAAAAGCAATTTAGTAATTAAAATAATTCATTTAAAAAATGCAGTAACAAACCACCACGACAATCCACCTCTTCCCCTGCCATAGAACAATAAAATAAATAAGGAAGATAGAAATATTCAGACTATTTTAATCTCTATGAACCTAATTGTCAAATTATGGACTATTGACTGGGAATATTAGTAATTTTAAAAAATTATAATGTAGGCCTTAGGAGGATGGTACTCTGTGTTTGGAAATTTGGTTTAATCTTCCTTGTTATCGTGAATTTCAAATCACAGGTCCACATTCCAAACTAACTGAAGGAAACTGTCATATCACAGTATCACAGTATCACAGTAAACTTAGGTTGGAAAGGACCTCGAGGATCATCAAGTCCAACCTA
The DNA here is from genome assembly GCF_026170545.1 of Melanerpes formicivorus. Taxonomy (NCBI): domain Eukaryota; kingdom Metazoa; phylum Chordata; class Aves; order Piciformes; family Picidae; genus Melanerpes; species Melanerpes formicivorus. Next base: position 31,491,842 of record NW_027142355.1, read on the forward strand.
TCAACACAGACCCCATGACTAGACCATGGCACCAAGTGCCACGTCCAATCTCCTCTTGAACGCCTCCAGGGATGGTGACTCCACCACCTCCCTGGGCAACCCATTTCAATGACAAATGACTCGCTCGGTGAAGAACTTCCTCCTCACCTCGAGTCTAAACCTCCCCTGGTGCAGCTTGAGACTGTGTCCTCTTGTTCTGGTGCTGGTTGCCTGGGAGAAATATATATTACAGGACAATAGTATATATTAATAATAAAATATTATAATATAATATAATATAATATAATATAATATAATATAATATAATATAATATAATATAATATAATATAATATAATATAATATAATATAATATAATATAATATAATATAATATAATATAATACTATATAATATAATATTTGTCCTGTAATATATATATTTTATATATATATAAAATATATATATATATTACAGGACAAACCCACATGTTCAGGTAAATCAATACTTGCAATTAAATTTTAGTGACTGTGTCCAGTTCTGGGCCCCTCAGTTTAGGAAGGATGTTGACTTACTGGAATGTGTCCAGAGAAGGGCAACAAAGCTGGTGAGGGGGTCAGAGCACAAGCCCTATGAGGTGAGGCTGAGGGAGCTGAGGTTGCTTAGCCTGGGGAAAAGGAGGCTCAGGGGAGACCTTACTGCTCTCTAGAACTACCTGAAAAAGGTTGTAGTCAGATGGGGGTTGGTGTGTTCTCCCAGGCAACCAGCACCAGAACACAGTCTCAAGCTGTGCCAGGGGAATTTTAGGCTTCAGGTGAGGAGAAAGTTCTTCACAGAAAGAGTTATTTGCCTTTGGAATGGGCTGCCCATGGACGTGGTGGAGTCACTGTCCCTGGAGGTGTTCAAAAAGGGATTGGACATGGCACTTGAAACCATGGTTTAGTTAGTCATGAGGTGCTGAGTGACAGGTTGGACTTGATCTCTGAGGTCTTTTACAACCTTATTGATTCTATGACTCTATGAAAAGAAAAAAGTGTCACAACAATAAAATTATCCTATTAAATAATTATGGAGTTTGTTTTCAGACACATCCCAGTAACATGTGGAATGGTTAGCTGTATGATTCCACTCTACTAAACTAGAGCTGAATGTAGTGTTCATGATTTTCTCTTGTTTTGATAGCTTTATGGTAAGATAATAAAATACTGAATTAAGAGATATGGTTAACAAGGGGAAGTATTTTTCATTCTGCAGTAAAGCAGGTCACACTGAAGTCCTGGAATTTGATAGCATTTTAAAGGTAGCCTCCTTCACTAGCTGTCATTGCATGCAAAATGCCACAAATTAAGCTATGGAGATTGTAAATCAGAGATATTTTTGTTTCAATTGTCCTGCTGCAGAAAGTTAAACTTTGAAAAGGACTTCTCAGGATCTCAGGTAGTGATAGGACTAGGGGGAATGGAATGAAGCTGGAGGTGGGGAGATTCAGGCTAGATGTGAGGAGAAGGTGCTTCACCATGAGAGTGGTGAAACCCTGGAATGGGTTGTCCAGGGAGGTGGTCGAGGCCCCGTCCCTGGAGGTGTTTAAGAGCAGGCTGGACGAGGCTTTGGGTAGCCTGACCTAATGTGGGGTGTCCCTGCCCATGGCAGGGCGGTTGGAACTAGATGATCCTTGTGGTCCCTTCCAACCCTGACTGATACTATGATACTATGAAAACAAGTACATTTTTTTCAACTAAGAATCATTTGTTCAGATTTAATTATTTTTAGTTATAATGAAAATATAGTCCTTAATGATCTGTTACTGAGTTTGCAATAGAATAACATTTTTATAAATGTGTGAAAGTCTTCATCATTAAAATAGCATAAAAATATGGTTTCACTTACAGCTGATGCTGAAAAAAAAATCCCAAAAGAGAAGATGGTTTGGGAAGGACTTATGTTGAAAACAATCTTTTGTTAGAACAATGACCTGAAATTGAATGGACAGGAAAAAAATATTTCAACATTATCATAGTATCATAGTATCAGTCAGGGTTGGAAGAGACCACAAGGATCATCTAGTTCCAACCCCCCTGCCATGGGCAGGCACACCCCACACTACATCAGCCTGGCCAGAGCCTCATCCAGCCTGGGCTTAAACACCCCCAGGGATGGGGCCTCAACCACCTCCCTGCACAACCCATTCCAGGGTTTCACCACTCTCATGGTGAAGAACCTCCTCCTCACATCCAGCCTGAATCTCCCCACCTCCAGCTTCATTCCATTCCCCCTAGTCCTATCACTACCTGAAATCCTGAGAAGTCCTTCCCCAGCCTTCCTGTAGGCCCCCTTCAGATACTGGAAGGCCACAATTAGGTCACCTCGGAGCCTTCTCTTCTGCAGACTGAACAGCCCCAACTCCTTCAGTCTGTCCTCATAGGAGAGGTGCTCCAGCCCTCTGATCATCCTTGTGGCCCTTCTCTGGACACGTTCCAGCACGTCCATATCCCTCTTGTAATAGGGGCTCCAGAACTGGACACAGTACTCCAGGTGGGGTCTCACCAGGGCTGAGTAGAGGGGGAGGATCACCTCCCTCGACCTGCTAGCCACACTTCTCCTGATACAGCCCATTGTTCCATAGTGATAATACAAAATTGGACAGGAGGAGAAATCATGCAATATTTTTTTTGTGGGTGTGAATTTGCATTCTGGTAGATGGCTGGCATGAGATTTCTAGAATATGGCATGTTTACAGAAAATAAAGCACTGGTGTTAAAATCTAGTAAAGCATTAAGAAAACAAAACAAAACAACCTAAAAGTCAAACAGAAACAATTTTACCATTTTTGAAGATCAAAATCAAGATTCTGTGTCCTGCTGTGGAAGTTAGGTCTGTTTATATTAGTGACCATTCCTTGTGACATCAGCATTTAAGCTAATATTCGTCTTGTTACTACTAAAAAGAATTGTCCGATATATCTCTGTTGGTGTTAATTTGCATTTTGGTAGCAGTTTAATGTTCTTCCTTTAGAGATGACTTTGACATTTATTCTTAGCATGGTGAAGAGTGTTCTGATGTCTTTCATTTTTTACTTTCCTTACAAAAAGAAAGACAAAGCAGACACACAAGTGATCTGACCTTTCAAGAAATATTTTTGACTACTTGTTACCCTACTAAACTGCTTTTCATTATTCAAAACATGAGTTCCAAGAGCTAATCACCACATCCACTTTGAAAGCAGAGTTCACTGAAAACTTTCAAAACCTTGTCACAAATATTTTTGACCAACTGTGAAAATGAGTGCTGACATATAGATAAACATGAATTTAAATAAGTCAAGGATTCTACAATATATCCTTGCTGATCATTTTTATCTTAAGTGGTTGCAAAAAGGAGATTGTTTTACAGATACTTTCTTTAATAACATGCCCTTTACATAAAAATATTGGCATTCTATTTAGAACATAAATTTTATTTTATTTCCTTGAAACAGACTGACTCTTCAGACACTCTGTAAATTACAGAACTTTTGATATCTATTCTACATATTACTGCTCTCTTAAACCCACCAAAATGTGTGGCCAGCAGGAGCAGGGAGGTCATTCTGCCCCTGTACACTGCACTGGTTAGGCCGCACCTCGAGTACTGTGTCCAGTTCTGGGCCCCTCAGTTTAGGAAGGATGTTGACTTGCTGGAAGGAGTCCAGAGAAGGGCAACGAAGTTGGTGAGGGGTTTGGAACACAAGCCCTATGAGGAAAGACTGAGGGAGCTGTGATTGCTTAGCCTGCAGAAGAGGAGACTCAGAGGTGACCTTATTGCTCTCTACAACTACCTGAAGGGAGGTTGTAGACAGGCGGATGTTGGTCTCTTCTCCCAGGCAGCCAGTACCAGAACAAGAGGACACAGTCTCAGGCTGCACCAGGGGAGGTTTAGGTTGGATGTTAGGAAGAAGTTCTATACAGAGAGAGTGATTGCCCATTGGAATGGGCTGCCTGGTGAGGTGGTGGAGTTGCGGTCATTGGAGGTGTTCAGGAGAAGACTTGATGGGGTGCTTGGTGCCATGGGTTAGTTGTTTAGGTGAGTTGGATTGGTTGATGGGTTGGACACGATGATCTTGAAGGTCTCTTCCCACCTGGTTTATTCTATGTACTCTATGTGTTCTATGCAATGTAAAATATATATATATATAAAAATCAAAGTAACAGAAATAGCAATATGAGAGTTATACATACCTAGATCAAAACCTTACAGGTATACTCTAAATGACCTTTCCCTAGACATCATTCTGCATTGGTTCTTATTTCATTAACAGAGATTGTACATGACGTATTTTATTATTCCGTAGACTAAGGTTTCTGCTTTTGTCAGTACAGAAAGTTTTCCTGCCATTGTGTTGGATTAATTTCGTTTATGGATACCTTCAGTATAGAGCTTTATATCTTAAATTAGTGTAATGTTGCCTTTCTATATCAATGGATGGTAATACATTCCATGAAGAGGAAGAGATGATGATTTGTTTCTTCCAACACTTACCCAGAAACTGACACATACAAAACCATCCTTAACCCAATTAAGTGCATGTGTAACAATCACGTTTTCCTGACACCCCAATTGGTGATATTGGTGAGCAGGTCAGTGGTGCTGCTGACTTGTGCTCCAAAGTAGGGAGCAATGTCTTCACACATAACTTTGAACCTTGCTGTGTATATGTCTACACATAAACTAGCCAGTGTGGATTTCATTTTAGTGAATAAATGGCTCTATGGATAATTTTTATGCTCTGGTTTTTAATCAGATTTTAAACTAAGATAAAGTATGTCCTTAAAGTAACTATTTCTACCCACTGTGCATAAAGGGAGCCAGGACTGATAGCTCAGATCATTGGCTCCATGACTTAATATGAACAATTCCATAGTGGCTTTATCTGAGTATTTCAATATTTGCATAAAATCATAGAATATCTTGAGTTGCAAGGCATATACAAAGATCATCAAGTTCAACTACCTGCTTCTTGCAGGACTACCTAAAACTAAATCATATGACTAAGAGCATTGTCCAGACACTCCTTGACCTCTGACAGGTTTGGTACCATAACCACTTCACTAGGGAGCCTGTACCAGTGATCACTCTTACAGTGAAAAATCTTTTCCTAAAGTCCACTCTGAACTTGCCCTGATGTGGCTTCATTCTATTTCCTTGTGTTCTACTGCTGGTCACCTGAGAGAATAGACCAGCATCTCCCCTTCCACTGCTACCACTGGGAAAGGTGTAGACTGTGATGAGTTCAACCCTAAACCTTCTCTTCTGCAGGTTGAACAAGCCAAGTGACCTCAATTGCTTCTCACAAATCATGCCCTCAAGGCCTTTCACCATCTTGATCATCCACCTTTGGATGTCTTTATAATGAGGAACCCAAAATTGCACACAGTACTTGAGGTGCCCAGTGCACCAGCCCAGTTTAGAGCGGGACAATTGCCTCTCTTGACTGGCCAGCTATGTTGTGCTTGGTGCATGCCAAGACACAACTGTCCCTTTGGCTCCCAGGTCACACTGCTGAGCCATGTTCAACCTGCCATCAACCCTAGATCTCTTTCCAGAGGGTTGCTCCTAGCCCCTTGTCTGTGAATTTGCATACATAACCAGGATACTTTATTCAAATTAGTGTTCCTTTATCTCAGAACCAATCTGTGGATATGTTGGCTGAGAATTTTTGCCCTTTGTTTATTTTATTGCACATTTTATTATAAGAACATGTAACACTCAGCTTCTGTGGCCAGACTAAATCAGTCCAAGTCTACCCTGCAATGAAATACACAACAGTTTTTAGACCTTTTTTCAAATGCAAAGAAAATGTTACAGTTCTTTGTTCTACAAAGAGAGAACCCACTCCCTATTTTAAAGGTCTTTGTCTAAACAGTTACTGGTACTTGAAGAATGGGAAAAATTGAGAAAGTAAGAGTTTATATGTGTCTCATTTAAATTAAAATAAAATGTTTTTATTCATTGGTATAACCTGAGAATGGACACTTCTACATTCTAGAAATTTACTGTTTAAGGAATAAAACCTTAGGAAATCAGTCCTTTTCCCACATAATGAATTCCAACAGGAGAAGTTTTCTCCTTTGGAAATAATAGAACAGACCTCTTGCACACAAGAAGCTCAAAACACAATTAAAACACGCTCCACATATCTAAGAGTTAAGAATAACCTTTTTGAAATATATAGTTGATGTAGTTGATTATAATGTGTTCTGAACTTTGTGGGTGTTATTCAAAAACACAAAAGGTGTTACTCATAGTGCCTCTTTTACTGGAAAATGTGTGCTCACTTAGTTTCAAACACTCTTAAAAGAAAATTTGCAGACAGAGCAAAAGGGCAAAAGGGTGACATCTGGCACAGCAGACTTTCTAAGACAGTTTTGGCACCCAGCCTGTGTTAAATGGCAGACACTAAAAAAATAAATATTGGAAACAAAGAAAAAGAGAATACAATAAAAAATCAATTTCTAACCTTTAGCTATTGTAAATCAGTCAAAGTGTTCTAGTTTATTATCTGTCGTGTGTTGCACTGGGCCATTCTTTCATCTCTAAATGACCCAGAAAAGGGTCCGAGGTGTTACATTTTATCAACCTGATTACATCTACTCTCACCACCACATTTCCTAATAGCTGTACACTTGATTTCACCTTTCCAATTTCCACCTGACTGATATACAAAAACATCCTCATCATTACCAAGCCTCATGCACTTAATTTTTCAGAATGGCTGAAGATGAAATACATGAGGTGCTGTTTGAAGTGTGGCCAAACGCGTTTTATACTTTAAGCAAAGAGTGCCATGGAAACTATGATATACATGTCCTTGGAGGAAAACAATCCATGCATTTCATCTACAGAGTGAATAAATAAAGAAAGAAAAATGTAGATTTTAGGATTATTAAATCTAGCTTGAGGCAGGGAGATTTAGTTGTTTTTTTTTAGAGAATGTGCCTGAGCCCTAAAAACCCCCTACAATTACCAACCTCTTTGACCCTTTTCTTTCACCGAGTTACTTACTGGACTTAGAATCACAGAATCATAGGATTTTAGGAGTTGAAAGGTACCTCTGGAGATCATCTACCCCAAACTTCTCCCCCCACACCCCCCCCCCCACTCTCCTCCAGTCTCCTAATTATCCTTATGGCATGCTATTGGACTCTCTGTAGTAGTTCTCTGTCCTTGAACTGGGGAGTCCAGGTCCGGCCACACCAGCACAACCTCCCTTGAGCTGATGGCCAACCTTCTCCTTAATGAACCAGCACTCTCAGGGTCTTCATGAAGACACTTTCTAGCAGGTCAGTCCCTAACCTGTACTGAAGCGTGGGGTTATTCCTCAAGACTCTACACTTGCACTTGTTGCACTTCATAAGGTTACTCTGCTCAGCTCTCCAACCTCTCCAGGTCTTATTCCCACTGAAATAAATCACTAACTGTCAACCTAGTCTTCCAGGAACATCTGTCTTCCATCCAAAATCAACATCAAATTTGCTAGAGTTTATATCTTTACTCAGATAAAGCCAAGAACTGAAATAAAAGTGAAGAACTGTTCATTCTTGAATGCTGATGGAAGCGATTTGGATGCAATTTTTACAGTAACTTTAGCTAGTGCTATTAGTTCAACTTAACAAAATAACATGATCTGAGGAAAAAAATAAACTCCTTTTAGCATCCACTTTTGTAGCTCAGAAATTATCCAGAAATCCTTTCTTTCCATCCCTTCACTAGAATGCAAGCATCTAAATTCATTCTCAGCCCCCATCTTATTTTTCTATATTTATGTCATGTGAGGACTGAGCTACTAAATCAGTTCCTAACCATTCTTGTGAGGAGTCTTTTTCTATTCAGAAAAGTGAAAACTTGATGGAAGTTAATAATGTGGTGGGTTGTTTTTTTTTTTACTTTATTTTTAATTTCAGTGAATTATAAGTGCATAAAAATCATTCTAATAAGCTAGTTCTAAGAAAGTTACAAAGAATGGGCTTCTGCAATTGCTTCAAATTGATTCAGATTAAGGTAAGGAGTGATTTTCATCCTCTTCTCATTCTACAAGACATGCTTGCAAGTTAACAATACAGTTGTCGAGGGTTGGAAGGGTAAGGCCAAGAAGCCTCCTCCCTTCCCCCTTGTAAGGTAAAGGGAAAGAAAATTGAAGGGAAAGGGAAAAAAAAACTCACAGCTGAATTAGCAAAGCAGTGGAGCTGTATATTTACGAAGCAATGTAGGATATGCAGGGGAATATATACAAATTTACAATATTTACAATATATACAAAGATATACAATAAAGTAACACAGAAATGAGAGTTCCCCCCTCTCGCTGAGGGGGTTCCCCACCTCTGCTCTCCCCCTCTCTCCTCCTATTCCCCAGAGTGGTTAGAAAAGAGAGAGAAAGAGGGAAAAAAAAGTTAGAGGCAGTTTTGTGTTAATTGGAAAGGAGTTAATACAGGCCTTATAGCTTATCGGTTTCAAGGCCGAAGCCTTGGCAGAAAGCCCAGCACAGAAAGCTGCTGCCCGAAGGAGAGGCGGAAGCAAGACTGCAGAAAAGTGCTGGAAAGCCCAGTATACCTTCCTGCACTCCCAGTTCAGAAGGTGCTTCCTCCCACTTTACCAATGAAATAGTTTAGATCCGTTCTTTTCATTTGCCAACTTCCGTCCACCGTATTCGCTTTCTTAAAGGCACAGCCTCAAACAGTCACAACAGTAATATGGAAGAAACTCAAACATAACTGTACTACATAAGAGTTATTAAAAAAATGGTACTTGGCATTGGGATATAAATTGCTATTAATTGTTAGTGAGCTGTAAATGTTTAAAATAAAAGGCAGGCAAAATTTCTCTACACACATGAATGAAGAAAATATTTCAGGAATACAGAATGCATTCTTCAAAGGGTTTCTCCCCATTTATTAGCGTTCATAAAGGCATGCATGTATTTTCAGTCTTTCATCCACTTTTTTGTCAAGTATGTTTGATGGAGGGAAATTACATGCTTGCAAAACACTAGTTGGGCCAATAGTAGCACAAAGCTAATTGTTTTAATCTCAACTGTAACAAATTAATCTTTTGAAAATTCTGCAGCTTTATTATCCTACCAGCTGCGCTATAAAATCTGCCCACTATCAGCTAATGGAGCATGCTGTAAGGACACGATCTTGGGCGAAAAGATGTGGGGAAACATTGTTTATCTGTTTGATTTCAGACAGCTTCAGTGCTTTAAAGGAAATTGTTTATGTTCTCCAGGAAAGAACGGAGACAAAAGCCACACATGAGAAAAGGGCTGACTGAAGGAAGATGGATGCATGCCAACATCAGTATGCACCATCATTAAAATAGAATTAACCAGCTTTGAAAAAACTTTAACCAGCTTTGAAAAGAACTTTGAGATCAACGAGTCCAACCTATCACCCAGCACCATCTAATCAACTAAACTATGGCACCAAGCGCCCCATCCAGTTTCTTCTTAAACACCTCCAGTGATGGTGACTCCACCACCTCCCTGGGCAGCCCATTCCAATGGCCAATCACTCTTTCTGTGAAGAACTTCCTCCTAACATCCAGCCTAAACCTCCCCTGGTGCAGCTTGAGACTGTGTCCTCTTGTTCAGGTGCTGGCTGCCTAAGAGAAGACACCAACCCCCACCTGGTTGCCTGGGAGAAGAGACCAACCCCCACCTGTCTACAACCTCCCTTCAGGTAGCTGTAGACAGCAATAAGGTCTCCTCTGAGCCTCCTCTTCTCCAGGGTAAGCAACCCCAGCTCCCTCAGCCTCTCTTCATAGGGCTTGTGCTCAAAACCTCTCACCAGCTTTGTTGCTCTTCTCTGGACACATTCCAACAACTCAGTATCTTTCCTAAACTGAGGGGCCCAGAACTGGACACCAGACTCAAGGTATGGCCTAACCAGTGCTGAGTACAGGGGCACAATGACCTCCCTGCTCCTGCTGCCCACACTGTTCCTGATGCAGACCCAGATGCCATTGGCCTTCTTGGCCACCTGGGCACACTGCAGGCTCACGTTCAGCCTACTATCAACCAGTACCCCCAGGTCCCTTTCTGCCTGGCCTCTCTCCAGGCACTCTGACCCCAGTCTGTACCACTGCATTGTAACAGAAACATGTGTTGCAGGTTTAGTGTATTAGTTTGGATTACATTTCATGTTACTTCCCATTCTTTATTAGGCTTATTGTGGTAAAGAGATAACAAAGCTTGTGCTATGTCTTCACCAGCTAGTAATCCAGTGCAGTTGACTGTATCCCTATATTGAATTAGTTGGTATTGAGACTCACCTCTTATATCTGCTTCACATGTGATTTTGGAGTTGTGCCCCAGTCCAGGTTTAGTTTGGTCTTATGAACCTAACATCACCATTGCATGTATGCCATTTTTTGTCTATTTGAGATGGAATTTTCTGTGATTGAGTTTACATCTATTGCCTCTCATCCTATCACAGGGTATCACTGAAAACAGACTGGCTTTATCCTCCTGATAGCCACCCTTCAGATATATACAGATATTGATTAGATCCCCTCCCTGCCTTCTCTTCTCCAGACTAAACAGCCCCAGGCCTCTCAATCTTTCCTCCTAAGAGAGATGCTCCTGTCCCTTAATCAACCTTGTAGCTCTCTGTTGAATTCTCTTCAGTAGTTCCCAGTCCTTGTTGAAGTGGGGAGCCCAGACGTGTACACCAGATTCCAGATGTGGTCTAACTAGGGCTGAATAGAGGGGGAGAAGAACCTCCCTTGATCTTCTGAGTACACACTTCTCAATGCTCCCAAGTATACTACTGGCCTTTTTGGCAACCAGGACACATAGCCATGGGTTTATGTATATTCAGCTTTCTCAAATGAGCTCTAACCCAATCCTCATTGACCAGTGTAGCGTCCTAGAGTCCTTCTTCTTCCAGGCTTTCTTATTTCCAGGGTCTGGGATTCCTGGGATTGAGGAAGGGGGAAAGGGGGGGGGGGAAGGCGGTTGGGGGGAGGGAAGGGGAGGCAGTCCTAGCAGTAAACACTGAAGCAAGGAAGGCATTCAGTAGCTCTGCCTTCTCTGCATCCATAGTTATCAGAGCTCCCTTCTCATTCAGCAGGAGCTGGGCTTACATTTTCCCTGTTCTTCCTTTTGCCACTAATGTATTTGAAGAATTCCTTTTTGTTGTATTTTACTTCCTTCACCAGATTTTATTCTGAAGGAGCCTTGGCTTTCCTTGTTGCATCCCTACATAACCTGACTAGCTTTCTATAATTCTCCCATGTGATCAATCCCTTTTTCTTCATACTGTGAACTTCTTTCTTCCACATCACTGCTCTCAGCAGGTCTCAGGCCTGCTCCCTATCTAGGGATAAATAACAGGTTCCAGAGAATAAACCGTAGCTCTGGGGTTTCCCTCTTAAACCTGAGCTGACTGTATGTTGCTACTGTTCTCTTAAAGCTTTTTGATGTTGGTTTGTGATGAAGTTGGAAGCTAAACTAAAACATGCAGAGGCTTGATTTCAGTCTATAAATAAGGATATAGTAACTTGATTAACTTTGGAAGTTGTTTTGCCTTTTTTTTTATTATTCTCATCTAATTAAGGTAATTGTAGTTAATTGAAAAGGCATGATTGGTTTAATTGGATCTGAAGATGCAACAAGAAAATCACTAACGTTGAAGGTGGAATTGATTTGATGGCAACTACTTCAAACAACAGTGCAGTCTGAGCATTATGAATCCCTAGAGTAAAGAATTCAAGAAAATATAGTCATTTTTCCCCCACACACAAGCAATGAATAAGTGCAGGATTATTGTACTGAAGCTAAATAGAAATAGTGTCAATTTGAAATATTTGACCAACTTTGCTATCTCACATGATGGACTTCGTCTTCCTATTATATTGCAAGATGCTTTAGTTTCCAAGATGTTGGGGTTAGAAAGTTCATACTGTCTAGGGAAGTAGCCCATAGCCACCACCAAGATTTGCGAGGATCAAGAGATACTGCCAGAAAACAGACCACATTAAATTTCACTGCATTTTTAGATAGTGTAGTGTCCCTTGAGTTATTCAGTATCCTTTCTGATAATTTTATATCTCAAGAATTAAGGAATGGTAGTGTTCTGATTCTGTTCCACAAGAATTTAGGCAGTAGAACCTTGTTCTTTGGTACCCACCAGAAAAAGATCCAGACTGCCTCTGTGGGTTTTATGGGAGGATGTTTTGAAGCCTTGTGGAGAAGTCACAATGTGCTTTGAATAATTATTACTCAGATGAGCTGAACAGGAGTCATATTGTCTGAAAAAACATTTTACAACCTTGACTTTGAAAGTGAATGGCTTTCCTGAAGAGTCAGTTTTATGGTTGATGATCTACAATTTATTTCTGAGGGATTAAAGATATTTCAGCATGGGAATGAGGTTAAAATGTGAATGTTAACCACTGTCTGCACCAAATAATATTACCAACTATACAGATTCTGGTTTGTACATTAAAAACTTCAATTTTATTAAACAATTCAACACAGAATGCCAACAAACTATTATTTCATTGGCTGGAAACTGTGTTTATTGTCTCTAAAGCAGATTGAATCAAAAAAGCAATAACATCATAGCAAAAAAGTAATAGCTTTAAGAATTCTTATGATCAGACTGAAAAGCATAGGTCAAAACCAAAGAGGAACACAACCAATTTGTAGCTAAAAGAAAGGCTTTGGGACCAGTAAAATTTAGTTTCCACTGCCTAGAAACATAGTAAGACACATTATTAGTTGAAATTAGAAACATGCAAATAAAGTAGAAATTAAATGGATGCAAGTGGCTGAGCCAAACAAGGTAGAATAATACTGATGAAAGTCTTTGAATCAATGAATATCACTTACATCATCTTAGCAATAATTCCTAGGGAAGAATTGTTTTCTCTTCTTGCTAACTTGGAAATTGCTTCAGTAAAGTCTTGATTGTAAAATTGAATTTAAAAAGTAAAAATATTACTCAAAAACTTAATTTTAACTCAGATGGTTATAGGAATTATTGAGAAACGTCTGTTTTTCTTGATAAGGCCCTTATGTGAATGAAGAAAACACTGAGCATAGCTTACTGGTTATGGCATACCTTATGTAGCTGCACTACCATGAACCTGAGCTGGCTCATGTTCAGCAAACATAGACCTTTGCATGCAGCAGTTTCATTGGCAGTTTACTCGATTAGCTTCAATCAGGCTGCATCCTCATACGAACAGGTTTACAGTGCAGTTCTAAGTGGAAGTGAAAATATTTGGGCTACTGTTTTGTTTGGAAATGGCACATATTTTTCTTTGCTTGAATTGGGGGATCAAGCAACCTGGAACAAAATCTTGTCAAAATGTCTTTGGTCTCTGTCCACTGTTCCCTTAGAAGGGCTGTGTTGCAAAATATCCATAGTTGGTATGTTCCCCAGAATTACATTGTTTTTCTTATATAGTAACAGTGAGGTGATGGATGATGAAGACATGTGATTCAAAAGAAGCATTTCCCTTAGATGAAAAACAATTTAGAGAAAGATGGAAATTCTGAATCAACACATTTCTTCAATTTAAAATAACTATCACAGATAACAGAAAACTTCAAGAAGCATAAAACGTTAGTGTTGTGCAAGGTTCCTGCATTCATATCTGCTATATTTAGCATTTGCTTATGCAAAAATGTGCAAACCTTAATGTCCCAGCTTTCAAACACACGTATTTAAGATTTGGTAGAAGATGACTCAAATTCAATTATTTTCACAGGAAGCCTGCAAAATGGTCAGAAACATAACCCGTAACAGCTGAATTTCCATATTTGAGGCATAATGGCAAGCAACCTCGCCAAAGTGCAAGAGTATAAGTAAAAATAAAACTTGCTTTGAGGTTCGTGAATTATAGACTCTGCTAATTTTAGTCACAGCTTCATCTTTTCTACTTTTTACCCTTCCAGTAAAGTTCCTACATCAAAATCTCAAAAATGCATTGAAGGAGAAAACAATTTGAGAAAGGGAAATGTATTGAGTGAAAGGGCCCGAATTTTAGCCTGACCTTTTATGGTACTGAGTATGATACTTTCTACATATAGGTCAAATTTGATATTCTAAATCCCCAGGATTCCAAGCTGGTGCTATGATTACTAAATACCTAATACAGTATTTCCTGTCCTATATAGCTAAACCTGACCTCTCCCTCTCCCTCTCCCTCTCCCTCTCCCTCTCCCTCTCCCTCTCCCTCTCCCTCTCCCTCTCCCTCTCCCTCTCCCTCTCCCTCTCCCTCTCCCTCTCCCTCTCCCTCTCCCTCTCCCTCTCCCTCTCCGTCTCCTTCTCTTCCGATTTCATTCTGTTTTGACTTACAAGCTTTTCATTACGTTTTCTTTTCCCTGTCTAGCTAAGGAGGGGGAGTGCTTTTGTGGACATCTGCCAGGACCAACCCACCAGAAAAGGTTAGTGCTCACATACAGATGAATCACACATGTACAATTAAACTGAACAAGCACAAAGCGATTTGATTTTTCATGTACAGCTGCTTTGACTGGAGTTTCTGAAAACACTGAGGAGCAACCCTGTGTAATATAGTGGTTTGGGTAAACAGAGACATCAAGGGGAAGTTCATATATCCCTAAAACCTCATTTTATTATATCTGTGAATGAACACAGCAATATAATGCAAAAATTTATCTGTTTTATTTTGATAACATCTGAAAAGTTTTTCCATTCAAGTTACAATGACAAAATTAATTCAGGACATTTGAGCTTTAACCTGTTTTGTCCTATTCTCAAAAAAAAACCCCAACCAACCAAACAAACAAAAAAACCCAACAAAAAAAAACCCAAACAAACAAATAAAAACCCCACAAAAGCCCCACCATTCTGATACAGAGCTTGATTTAAAAATTGCTGTTCTTATATGAAAATGAGAGTGAGGAAAGTGTAAGTGTGGGAAAACACTGTATTCTGCTTCTACAGAGAAAAAAATAAATTAACTTATTTCATGCTTAACTATTGATGATAAAATATAGCCATAAATTTTAAGAGTAATTTTTACACCGAATGGCGCTGTATTATAATAGATGTAGGACATTTTTTTTCTTAAAATCCTACTATAAAAATGTATAGCAGCACACCATTTCTAGATGTAATTACTTTTTTATTATGATCATATAGCACATTGCTTGGCTGTGAACTTCATGGGCTGTGCACTCATTTTTAAGTTGCAAAGTCAAACTGATGTTAGTATATTTTGTGTGACTACTCCTGAACATGTCTTCAAACTGAAATCTCCAGTTCATCTGGATAGCTGAATCTTAGTATCTTAATGTTGAGCAATGCAAGGTCATAACGCCTTCCCAGATACAGAAATTTCCTAATGAACTTCCACTTCACCTTAGAGGCTAAATGAAAATAAGGTGGGACACGATACCCTGACCTTTTTCTATTTTCCTACAAAATAATATTGTTTTTCCACAGGTGACAATTAATAAATGAGAACTATATGCAAGTGTTGTGGGTTGAAGTTTCCCCTGGCATTAACTTTAGCCAGACTAACTCAATTAGAAGCAAATGAAGCTGTATTTACAAGCAAAAACTGTACTCTGCAATGGAATGCAATGAATATGTACAAAACATACAGTAGTTACAATATTATACACATATTTACAATTACCAAACAATATGGAAACCCCCCTGGTCAAAAAGAAACCAGGGAAGCTGCTCCACTGCCCCCCCTCAAAACCTCCCAAACCCCCCTTGTACTGAGAGATAGAGAAGCTGGCAGAAAGCTGTATTAGTCTTATCTCAAGGTCAGCCAGAAGTGTTATCTTCTCCTGGGCAAAGCAGAACAGCAAAGATCAGAGGAGAAGAGAAAAGGAATGGGAATGGAAGTGAAATGTGAAGAATTTTTATGATACAGCTTCTCTTATCCCACACATTTATCCAATGAATTTGTTTAGAATAATCTTTTGTTTTCCTTTTTACACCCAATAGTGATTTATTTATATTTTTCTACTTTTCTGGTCAAAATCTGCAGCTAAATTTTAAAGGCACATCCTAAAACTACCACAGCAATCCATTGTAGTGCCACTACATTACATGTTACCACTACGATAAAAATAGTCAGTCATGTTTTTGTCACATAGCAACAAGAAACTGAGTTAATATCACACTTTTTGACTTTATTGAGGGTGAGTAGTTATGCATTTCAAATCAAAGAGGAAAGAAAAAATCCCAAGCTGATATGATAAAGATTATACTGGCATTCATTCATATCCATGTTTTTTCACAGTGTCACTGTTTCCACACACATATCACTAACTGCTAGACCAGGAAGGCCCTCAAACACAAGGGCTAAGTTGTACCAAGCTCATAGGTCATAACTGGTGAAATTTCAACTGTATGCATGATATTTCTCTCTCTTCTCAAACTATTCAGGAAAATGTCACACTTTCACAAATGCTAAACATGCAAAAAAGTTTAGAAGGTGGTACGTTTCTGGGCCATAAAAACAAAACCATGTTGATTTGCTTTAACAGTTATATTGCTTCTTCTTGGGACTGTTCTATATAACAGTTAATCATAGGTACAGAAGGATTATTGCCTAATACCTGACATTTTACTCTGGGAAGGAAGCAGAGACAACATAATCTCTACATTTGTCTTAGTGCCATGAATATGGAATCAAACAAAGCCTGGTATTCGTAAATGAATGAAAGCATAATTGTCACAGAAGTTGTTGTATTTTAGCCACTGTTTGTCTTAGTAAGGATCTAACACAAGCTATGTATTAAAGTAGTATTCATGACAAGGTAAAATAAACAAATGAAAATAAGACCAAATTTATGTATGCAGTGGCCTAAACCATCAGTTTTTCTTCTTCTCAAATCTCTTGGAAGAATAAGTCTATTCACTTAATGATAACCAAGAAATGACAGACTAAGGCATTCTTCATTGAGAATTAGTAGTGGCCCTTGATGGTCTTTAGAAGGAACCCTACATGAATTTCTCCACTGTCTATAGTGGTAGCAGCATGTTCTAGATACATAAGTGGGTGTGTAAACATATATAGACATGCATACATTTATGCTTGGTAAGTAAAAGAAATACTCTTCCAAATAAGTTTCAAAGTTTGGGAATGAAGCTCCTGTTATGTTCATAAAGCAGAAATTTATCTGTGCAGGTCTCAAAGACTGCTGTTAGAAACATCTGAAAGACCCTTTTATAATCCTTGGGTAGCACAGTGGATGTCACAGATAAATCTAATGACAAGGGTTACAGTGTGCACAGATACCACTAACTTTTCCTGATAGGAAATACTGTATAAATAGCATGTCAGGAACATATTTGATCAAATGCTGAATAAAATCTCGATGTTTCTTTCAGGAATTTGGTGCTTCTGGTTTAAACCTTAAATGAAACAAGACATCAAAGAATCAAACATTTAAATTAACTGATCTTTTTCCACACTTTTAAAATTACTCATTTAGTTTGAATTCTAACCAAAATCTTGAGAGAGCTCTTCAAAATTCAAATTGATTTATGGAGGGCTTTGTGGTTAAGGCACTGGGCTGAGACCTGAGTGTCTTTACAGACAAGTAGCAAAAGATTAGTTCATTAGAAATGCTCTGATACGCCAGAGATGCTGATGTATAAATAATTGTAACTGTGGCTTGCAATTTTGAAGTTGGTTGGAACAAATTCTTGTAATGTTCTACTTAAACCAAAAGCTTATTTAAAGGACAGTAATTTATTGATAGAAGGATTCCATATTTGCATCTGTAAGCAACCCATTGAGTATGTGTGTAATAAGATAAGATGGTAAACTAAACCTGTCATAAAACATACTCCATATTGATTGTAATTTTACTTTTATGTGAAAGTTTGGGATCCTTTTTGGGATCCTGTTTCAAATTTAATTGCTCTATGTGCTCTCTTAGGTATGTCTTCTGCAGCCACACAGAATTTTCTCTCCCAAATGATTTAGTTTCTTTATTTCTTACAGGTGACAATGACTTTGATAACCTGATGTATGGGCATTGAACTGTGTTGAACTTTGGACACTCTTTTGCTCTGTTTCCAGTCTCTTCCTATGTCTTCCATTCTAATGGTGAGACCCAAGTACTTGGTAGTTTTTTCATAAGGGTACCATTGCTGTAGTTCACAGCTTACAGAGACCACTAGGGATCCTGTGTTGTGGGTAGCACAGAAGCAGTTAAGTGTGTGAGGTAATGCAGAAAGCAGTTAATTGCTGCCCTTGAATGAGACAGCAGAGCTGATTTAGATAACAGGCTTAAAATCAGCAGTGGAAAGAACCAGTGTTGAAGTCTAATGGAAGTTTTACTGTGCTAAAGCTGACTGCTAAAAGCATGTACAATGAGATTTGGATCTGAGTGCAAATCAGATGAAAGACTCAGAGGAGCATGCCAGTAACTAAGATTTAATATTAAATAGAGATGATTAGATACACTGAGAGAAATTGGTTATTGAAGTGAACTGGTAAGGGATATGAAAATCTGGGGTTTTTTTAAGGAATAGGAGCAACAAATTTGTAAATAAGGGATGCAGAGCCAATAGAGGAAATAAGAATTTATTTAAGCAAGAAAAGAAGAAATAGAGAGTTTTGCAACGGAAAGGAAGTATTAGTGTTGGTGGAAGCAATGTTTGGACTTCAACAACCAACAAAATTTCAGACTAAAAAGTCAGGAAAATGAAGTCAGTATGCTAAGACAAATTTAAACATGATGATTCTCGAGTTCCTACTGCCCTTCAATGTTGATGCTTTTGATTAAGGTAACAGAATATTCTATCATCTTGGATCTATATGCAATATATAGAGGAGTCAGCCAGGTGTGAAGGCTATTAGGACTATAGGATCACTGGCGTCTGACAATATTTTTGTAGGCTGATTTTGTCCACTTAGTTAAGCATCCTAATGTATAGAGTAACAAGAAGAATTTTTGCTAGGACATACTTGCTCTGGGAAATGACTGGTTGTACTAGCTAGAAACGGTGTTATAGAATGGCTATCTCCTATCATAAGGAAATGACCATGAAAATCCATGGCAGTTCTATAGCATACCTGGAGAGGTCCTCCCAGGATTCAAACTAATAAGGTGAAACCTCCATGTCATTTTAAAATTCCTGGCAAGATCTCAACTCTATTAAAATGTTCCATTTTGATAAACATATTAAAGAAATGTGAACTAAAATGACAACAGCTGCAGAGAAGTTATGTACAAATTTTTTTGGGCAATGAAGATCATATCTCTCAGGAAAAGAGATTAATCCAATAAAATGAAACATGAGGGAAGATACTGTTACTGTATATGAGTATGTTATGGGGGCAATTATGTGAGAGAGAACTATTTTTTAAGATAAATATCAGACTGGCTTGGGAACAGGTGGCCATCAACTGGCTATGAATAAGTTGAAACAGGAATGAGAAGATGGGTTCTAACTCTCAAAGCACAGTTCTGGGTCAGTCTTCCAGGCATAAGTACTGAGAGCAATTCACCCCCAAACGCTTTAAAGACAGAATTTGGAGAGTTTATGAAAAGTGATTTCATGTTTGATTTGTCTGCAGGAGGCTGACCCAGAAGGTCTCTGGCAGCCCTGTGAACAGATCATATACCTTTATCTTTTCCTTCAAACCCTTTTGGAGAACTCGTTTTTCTAAGCAATCTTCCCCATAATACTCATCACGATTCTGTCTCTACAGTTCCCCATGTGTCCTATGCTTTGTTTCTTTTGTCTGGCTTGTTATTATGATCTGCACAGCACAGAAAATTTATCTTTCATACAATGGCACTTATGTTCATAGCACTATATGGTTGATTAATAATAATTAATAGTACCATCTGGGCTATCAAGCAGTAACAACTATATATGCATCAGCCTTTTCATTTCAGTCTCTCAGCTATTTCACTAACTCTGAGTTTTCAAAATGTAATTAAATGTAAAAATCTTCTCAAAGAAAATATATATACTGAATAGAAGATAGAAATTAAGCTGTTTATTTGGTTCCAGCTTGAATTCTCCTAGTATATAAATAATGTATATAGATTCACATACGCACAACATAAATGGCTATATGCAGTGCATGGTTTCCACTCTGCAGACAGAATAAACCTTTATTAGAATAAACCAAACCAGGTTGGAAGAGACCTTCAAGATCATCAAGATCATCAACCAATCCAACCCACCCAAACAGCTAACCCATGGCACCAAGCACCCCATCAAGTCTCCTCCTGAACACCTTCAATGACGGCGACTCCACCACCTCCCCGGGCAGCCCATTCCATAGCGCAATCACTCTTTCTGTATAGAACTTCTTCCTAACGTCCAACCTGAACCTCCCCTGGTGCAGCCTGAGACTGTGTCCTCTTGTTCTGGTACTGGCTGCCTGGGAGAAGAGACCATCATCCACCTGTCTACAATCTCCCTTCAGGTAGTTGTAGAGAGTGATAAGGTCACCCCTGAGTTTCCTCTTCTCCAGGCTGAGCAACCCCAGCTCCCTCATGGTAAGTCTATATATAAAATAGCTAGTTAAAAAAAAACAAAACAGCACTAAAATAATATGAACTCAAGTAATAGAATTAAGCTATCATACTGTGTTACTCTAGATCATTCAAAAAGCAAAATAATGAAAATTAGGTTTAGACTGGAAAAACTCATCATTAAAGTAATGAGCAGCTGTTATAATTACACCAATCCTAATGACCTTTACAGGAAATCAAGCATGTTATAACCTGGAAGTGATCACTTTACTAGTTCCTATGATACTGGCAAAAAAAACTCACCAACTCATTTTGCTATTTTTAGTCCCACATGGGATTAATCTGATTTTTCATTTTTATTGTCCTCATATTATTTCTCCAGGATAGTCTATAGTCTAAGCCAGTTCTAATGTCTGCAGACATATTGCCTCTTGAATCAAAGGATTTCCCCCATGCTCCTGTTTCAGTTCCTTCCCTGATGCTGTGTAATTTAAGCAGTATTGATGAGGCAGCAGTGCTGTAAAGTGTTATTCATACCCAAATGCCCAAAAAGCAATTTGCCACAGCACCTTTAAAAAGCTGCAATAGTTGAACGAAAAACCTACAAATCAGAATTCTTAGCACATTAATAGCAGTCATTCATTGAAGCAAATTGAATCACTGCATGCAAATTAGTTTTAAAAGAGGGTAAGGATGACTAGAGGCTACCTCTGTTGCCACAGTAGTAAAACTGATGACTTACATGTGCTGTTAGCCCTGACCTGTCTACAGCTTGTGTAATCATAACAATTACAGAGAAGCTGAATTATAACCTAATTTCCTCAAATATAGTTTATGCATAAAATTTAAATGAGTGTTATGACAGAATCCAAACATCTGTTTTATTCCATGTCTATGATCATGATGGATGCCAAAATTCTTAAGAGGCCCCACATTTTTAATTGATTTTAAATCATAAAATAATGAATAGCCATGCTTGTAAAAAAATGAAAAAAAAATTAATCTGTGGGGATATGTCATAGGGTATCTGATATGGTTTATATCTAACAAAAAATGTGCATTGTGTCTACACAGCAGAGACTATTTGCTCAACCTCACAGCATTTGGGGTTGAAAAAAATTTGTTCATGCAGCAGTAGCGTTGTACTTCATTTGGTCTCAGCTGGTGCAGGCATGGTGCCATACGGTCTTGAGTAGACCACTTTTCAGCTTTGAGTGTGCAAATGTTAGCTGTGCACATGCACAATATACATCATAAACCCATATACACCAGCTGGATCTTTTCAGAAGAGGGAATTTGCTCTTGCATAGGAAATTTTCCTCATTGAAAGCTGATTAAAAGTCATCACTTCAACCACATTGTTAAAAGTTTCCACTAAATAATTTATTGAGTATTTCAGTCATTTTCTCTGCAACATGATTTAATTTATTCAGAAGCCTACTTTTAGGGATCATTATTAATGCACTGCATATAAACATTATCTTAATTTAAGGAATCATAATGAAAAAGTTACTTTATAAATTACTATTGAGCAGCACCTTCTCCATTTATTGATGAAGTAGAATTGAGTCATAGAAAAAATTTCAAAAGTTCTTGCAAAGTTTTGCTGTCAAAGACACTAAGAATAGCCTTCTGCCATTTTCATGGGGCTTACATTCTTCTGAAGAAACAAACTGACCAGGAAGATGTGCTGGTAAAACTGGAGAAACAAGGAGGAAAACATGTTTCATAATGAATGGATATCACAGGATGTTTGGGGTTGGAACGGACCTCAGGAAATTATTGAGTCCAACCCCCCTGACAGAGCAGGACCATAGAATCTAGTGCAGGTTGCACAGGAATGCATCCAGATGGGTATTAAAAGTCTCCAGAGAAAGGGACTCCACAACCTCTCTGGGGAGCCTATTCCAGTGCTCTGTGACCCTCACAGTGAAGAAGTTCCTCCTCATGTTGAGATGGAACCTCCTGTGCTGTAGTTTATATCCGTTGCCACTTGTCCTATCACAGGGTGCAACTGAGAAGAGTCTGGCTTCTCCCTCTTGACACCTAGGCCCCAGATATTTATAAACATTTATTAAATCCCCTCTCAGTCTTCTCTTCTCCAGACTAAAAAGCCCCAAGTCTCTGAGCCTTTCCTCACAGGGCATGTGCTCCAGTCCCTTAATCATCCTGGTAGCTCTCTGTTGGAGATCCCTGTCCCTCTTGAACTGGGGAGCCCAAAACTGGATTCAATATTCCAGATGAGATCTCACCAGGGCAGAGCAGAGGGGGAAGAGAACCTCCCTCAGTTATATTTCCTTATGCTTTACAGAAACACTTGATTAAATTATTATTATTATTTGGGAGATTCTTTTATTTCCAAAAAGTACTTTGTTATAGAAGCCTTTGTTATAGAACTGCTGGGGCTGACTGAATCACTAGAAACACAGGGTCAGATTTATCACTGTCCTTCAGCAGTACAAAAGCAGCTGCATGCCTGCCACAACTTGCCAGTGAAATGAAGTTTATGGCTGTTTGTCAATGCAGATGGTTTCAAATTTGCTTTGTGTTGCTGCACAAGCATGAAAAACCCAAAACCAAATCAGTGAATTTATTTTCCAATTACAAATAAAATTCACAATGAGAAATTAAAATAAATAATTTACCCCTGTAGGCCATGCACCAAATCTTGAGCTTTTTGCACTGCTTTTAATCTCCAAGAGAAATATGATGACAGGCTTTTTCTACAGTGAGCAGATGTTTCAGAACTAATAGAATTCCATTTTATGAAAGAATATCTCTGTGAATCAAGATTTTGGGAATGAGCCTTTTATTCAAACGAAGTCATGCCACATGTTCAGCTTGTTTCACAAAATCTCACTTTCTCATATGAGGGAGCTCACCTCACTGAAACAAGAAACTCAGAATGTGTTAAAATGAAAATACCATTTTGGTCAGAGCACACATTTTTATTGACTTCCTCTGTAGGTCTGAACTTAGTGAAACAACATTTTACTTTATCATGTGATCCTACAGTGTTGGATCCTAACGAGATTTACAAGTAGGAATGTACTGCTTGCACATTCTTGCAATAGATACCATTTATACCCATCTACTGAGCAGCATTCCCTATAATGCTGCCAATATGAGACTAGTTTAAATTCAAGCTGGTCTTCACCTTCCAGTGCCCTTTCTCAGCAAATCTGAAGGCCATCTTTGCCATTTATTTTGATATTTTTGAAAATATATTTCCAAAAGAAGGAATCATGTCCTTCATTTCTTGACATCATATTTCGAATATAATGTAGACATAAAATATTTTGTGGTGCTGAAGCTGTGAACTGAAGAATTTTGTGCAATACCATCTTCCAGCAGCGCAGGAAACAATTCCTGTCTATCAATAGTTTCTACAGAAATGACTCATATGGTGATCTTTATAGCTTTTCTGATCAGCAAACTTGCAACTGCCAGCTATTTGCACTGCACACTGCTTTGCTTCACTTGCTTTGCCTGCACACTGTTCCATTTGTGTTATAATATCTGCAGTCCTTGATGTCTATCTTTTTACCTTTGCTTAATCCCATTGATTTCTATTGTTTTCTGACACTTATATTTTACAAGTATCAATAAAGATATTGCTCTTTCTATCTCTTCTAGAAATATGTTCTGATTTTTTCATTACACATTCTGTACAACAGTTGACTGCAATCATCTTTCTTGAATTCATTACATAGTCTCTGCAAGTATGCCTTTTAAATTTTAATATCTTCAGCTCCTATCTTTTCCAAACAAAGTAGGATGATGGACTATGCAACTGTAGGAGTGTTACACTGGATAATTCAGAATAAATTTTCAAAACTGCTTCCACATGTGGATCACAGAATTCTCATTTCATTAGAACATCACCATGTTTGTTTTTCTCCAATGAAATTCATTGCTCTGTGGTTTGAGAAGGAGGGGCTATTTTCTCAAATAGTCCTTTGGACAAAGACAGCAACTTGAAGAACTTGAAAAACACTGACTCTTTTCAAATGTTATGACACTATTTGGTAACAATATAACATATTACAAGGAAACACCCTACAAATGACACTGAAGCATATACTGCATGTATTCCTTTTGTAGAAAATACATTACAGAGGCAAAAGAGCACACAATTTGTCTTTAATCTAAGTCCCTCTGGGGAGAATATTCTAAAGAAACAAATTTCTTCATTATATTTTTGACTTTCTAAAATAATTTTAATAGTAAAAATGTTTATAGCATAATCAAAGATCTAGGATCAAAGGAGTCTTCAAGACAGTTGAATATCTCCACACATACTTTGAAAGATCTTGAGTTGAAGTAACATTCCTTTGCTGGTTTTACTTCATCTTTAATACATTCCTTAGATGAAGTTTTAGTCTCCATCTCAGGAGCACTACAAAACTCATGCAAGTGGCCAGCTGGCAGCCAGTCACAAGTGATGTTCCTCAGGGCTCAGCATTGGTACCACTTCTGTTTAACATCTTTGTCTTTATGTTGGAACTAGATGATCCTTGCGGTCCCTTCCAACCCTGACTGATACTACTGTCAATGATCTGGATAAAGAGGTGGGGCTCACCTTCAGTAAGTTTACTGATGATACCAAGTTGGCTGGATATGTTGATTTGATTAAGGGCAAAGATGCTCTGCAGAGGGACTTGGACAGACTGGATTGATGGTCCAAGGTCAATCATACGAGCTTCAGTGAGATAAAGTCCCAGGTTCTACACCTGAGCCTCAAAAACTGCATGCAATATTACTGGCTTTGGGAAAAGCAGCTAGAAATTTGTCCAGCGGAAAGGGACATGGAGGTACTGGCTGAAAATTAGCCAGCAGTGTGCCCAGGTGAAGACCAAGTGGCATCCTGGCTTGTATTAGAGATGGTGTGGCAAGCAGAACCAGGCAGGTGATTGTCTCTTTGTACTCTGCATTGGTGAAGCCATACCTCAAGTATTGTGTTTGGTTTTCAGCACCTCAATACAAGCGTTGGAGCATGTTCAAAGAGCAGCTAAGATGGTGAAGGGTCTAGAGAACAAATCTTACAAGTTGTGGCTTAGGGAACTGTGGCTATTTAGTGGGAAGAGAAGGAGACTAAGGGGATACCTTATCCCTCTCTATATAACTACCTGAAGAGACGTTGTTGTGAAATGGGTGTTGGTCACTTCTCCTGTGTAACTAGTGCTAGAACAAGAGTGAATGATCTCAAGGTGCACTAGAGGGATGTTTAGTCTGGACATTAGGACAATTCTTTTATCATGAAGGTTGTCAGTCATTGGAACAGGCTGCCCAGGAAGGTGGTTGAAGTCACCATCCCTGGATGTGTTAAAAAGACATGTATATGTAGTGCTTAGGGACATAGTTTAGTGGTGAACTTGGCAGTGCTAGCTTAATAATTGGACTTGATGATCTTAAAGGCCTTTTCCAACCTGAATGATTCTATGATACTAGGAAAAACATTCTGGATGGGGAGGAAAATTTTAAGAGCAATTACCAGTTCCACCTTATAAAGAGTTATCCCATACTAATCCATAGCAGTATTTTGAACAAATATGTAAGAATGAAAATTTACTCTCTTGACATGTTTTCCCTTTTTTGCCCTTGCTCTCCTACTCCTCTTAGGGTCACTGAGTACCACTAAGGGTTAAAAGGAAACAGCCATTAACATATTTCAGGCCTTTGTAGTTCAATCCTTTAGGAAATCTCAAGCTCATATTGCGCTCAAACATACACAGAAATTCTCAAAAATTAGTTCCACCATTAGTGTAATTTTTTTTTCCAAGCACATCTGATTCTTCAAGCAAACATAATGTACTTTAACCTTTTCAACCTTTTCCCTGGAAACTTTGTCTGTTTCTTCTTGATTTCCAGCAAATTTGTATCAGAAGAACAAATTCAATCACATGAAATTCCATCTCAACCTGAGAAAAAACTTTTACTGTGAGAGTGGTGGAGCACTGTAACAGACTGCCTAGAGAGGTTGTGGAGTCTCCTCTAAAGATCTTCAAAATCCACCTGGAAGAACTCCTATGTGACATGCCCTTAGTGCTCCTGCTTTGCAGGGAAGTTGGACTCTCTCAGGTAGTGATAGGACTAGGGGGAATGGAATGAAGCTGGAGGTGGGGAGATTCAGGCTGGATGTGAGGAGGAGGTTCTTCACCATAAGAGTGGTGAAACCCTGGAATGGGTTGTCCAGGGAGGTGGGTGGGGTGCCATCCCTGGAGGTGTTTAAGCCCAGGCTGGATGAGGCTGTGGCCAGCCTGATCTAGTGCGGGGTGTCCCTGCCCATGGCAGGGGGGTTGGAATTAGATGATCCTTGTGGTCCCTTCCAACCCTGACTGATACTGTGATACTATGATATTATGGTAATCTCTGGGTATCCCTTCCAACCCCTAGCATTCTATGACTCTATGCTTTATGCATTTATGGTATTAGGAAGCTTCCTCTCTTTTATGAATTCTCATAGCTGGCAGGTTAAAAACCGATTTCATCTGAAAATGTGTAGAATAGGCTAGAAACACATTTTTAAAGATCTCTGTAAAGAGCAACAAATTAAATAAGTAGAGGTCAGATGAAAATCAATTTTGAAATCAAAGAACAAGTGCCCTGTATATAGATACGGAATTCTCTATATTTGCAAAAGAACGTACATTTTATTCTGTAAAGGAAGGAAAAGCAGTAACAGTACATTTATCTACTGTGTAAGAAATTCTGTCTAGTAAATGTGCTAAGAATTTGTACAATACAGTGAGCAGTTACCAAAATTCAGAACGTGGCAACATTTCCAACCAAAACGATAGTATTTTTTTTTCATGTCATATGAAACAGACATTTTGTGGATTGGCTGTGATTTATGAACCAGAAAATCTGCCACAAAAGTTAATGGGAAATAAAAGCAGTAGTTGTTGAATGTGCTTTAATAGTTTCACATAACTAACATTTAAAGTCTGTAATGTATGCCACATATAATATACATGAGGAAAATTGTTACAGTGACCTGTGGCACAAGTTATGGGAAATTAACAAAGAATGATGTAGGCCATTTGTTAAACTTTCCTGCCATTTAGAAGCTGATTGGATAACAGAAAAAGTGGTCTTTATTGCAAAGCATACTAAGTCATTGCGTGTTTAAAGACAAAGTCATTATCAAGGGTAGGTCAGCATGGATGTGAGGAGGAAGTTCTTCACCATGAGAGTGGTGAAGCCCTTGTCCAGCGAGGTGGTTGAGGCCCCGTCCCTGGAGGTGTTTAAGAGCAGGCTGGAGGAGGCTCTGGCCAGCCTGATCTAGTGTGGGGTGTCCCTGTCCATGGCAGGGGGGGTTGGAATTAGATGATCCTTGTGGTCCCTTCCAACCCTGACTGATAATATGATACTATGATATATCTACTCCAGTTTATGTCAAAACACTATCTGAGTATATGGACATTTCCACATGAATGATTAGAAGCAGAAAGTCCATACAAAACAGTAGTTTGACTAAAAAAGATATTTCATATCTTCTATTGACATAGTAGTTAAATAGTATACCAAAAGCACCAGTAGGTCCTCATCATTCAGATTTTCAGAATCTTCATCTTTTGCAGCATGTTGCTTTAAAATGAAGGACTGGTATATTTTTGAGAATGAGCCTTTTCCACTCTAGTCCAAACAGATTTTTTCTAGTTATTCTTAACCATCAAAAGACTCCTGTCTCCATTTGAAATTCAGGCCTTTAGGGTTACAGCTGCTTTAAATAATTATTAAACCTGAACTTTAAAGGTTATGAATTTGTCTCAACCATCATTATTCACCACCTATGTTGACTGGCTGCTTGGCTATATTTCCCAAGAGATATCTATACATTTTTTTCTTACACTTAGCAATATAAATGGTAAGACATTGGGCTGTCCAACATAACATGACATTTTAGCAAAAAAAGCTTTTTCTCTTAATGGAGATAGACTGAAAGCTTTGGAATTTTAATCCTATTGGGTGAATAACAGTCCAGATTTCCAAAAGTAGCTTCATGTTACCCATTTAAAAAATAATGGAAATATAAGAATATTTTATTGCATGCAGTGAGTCAGAAAAAAATAAAGGGTTTTGATTCAGTAAAATGTGATAACACAATAGAATAGAATTAACCAGGTTGGAAGAGACCTTCGAGATCATCAAGTCCAACCAATCATCCAACACTATCTAATCAACTAAACCATGGCACCAAGCACCCCATCAAGTCTCTTCATCAGTAATGATTATCAATTCATCAGTAATGGTTGGTGTTAACTTTTTCCAAGATGCTAGCCATCACTTAACTAAATTTGCTGAATATAGTAATATCACATCTGTTTCGATACTGCAAGATATTGAAACTCATTAGTCTTTCTGGGCATATTGCTAATCACTTTAACAGGACTAATTGCATGTTCTATGATTAACAGAAATAGTTGTAATATTTTTCAATTAGGATGTTTAAAGAAATAGTTCACATATTGTAATTTACTTACATCTTTTTAATGACATAATTGCCAATATCATAGCAGGAGCCTATACCTAAAAAGTCAATTAAGTAAAACAAAGTTATTATAAACAGAAGGAAATTAGTGTGTTTTCATCAAATTTTGTCTTTTATATTGCCTATAATTTTGGCTATTACTTGCCTGTTATTTTGAACATCACCAAAAGATTAGTTCTAAGTTACAAACGTCTTTGTGGCTTTGAAGTTTGTGTCTTTTCAAAGGGCAGAATAAGTCCGATAAAGTAGACAGTTGACTCTGTGGACATGGAGAGAGCAGTGGATACTGTTTACCTTGCTTTTATCAAAACATTCAACTTGCTCTCCTGTATTATACTTAATGTCATATTGATGAAATTCACAGATCTACAGATTGCATTGGGTTGGAAGAGACCCTCAAAGGTCATGCAGTGAGCAGAGACACCTCCAACTAAAGCAGGCTGCTCAGGGTCGCTTTGAGTCTGATCTTGGAAGTTGTCAGGGATGGAACCTCAACCCTGAGCAACCTGTTCCAGTATTTTACCACTCTCAGTGTAAAGAACTTCCTCCTTATGTCCAAAATTAATCTATCCTGACCCTTGTCCTATTGCTACAAGCTATTCTAAACAGTGCCTCCCCAGTCTTCCTGTACATTTCCTTGAAACATAGCTGTAAGGTCCCTCTGGAGCGTTCTTTTCTCCAGGCTGAACAGATCCAATTCTTTCATTCTGTCTTCATGGAAGAGGTGCTCCAGCCCTTTGATCATCTTTGCGGCCCTTCCACTGGACTCACTCCAACAGGTCTAGCTGTCTTGTGCTGAGGGTCCCAAAACTGAACACAGTACTTCACGTGAGGTCTCAGCAGAGCAGAATGGTAGAATCACCTCTCTTGATCCGATGTCCACACTTCTTTTGAGACAGCTCAGGATGTGATTTGCCTTCTGGGCTACAAGTGTGCATTGTTGGCTCATGTCCAGCTTCTTACTGACTGGATAACTGGGTAGAAAGGTGATTGGACTTCTGGGATCAAAATATTGAGATACCATGTCCAACGTCCAGCTGTTGTCTGATTACAATGAGTGGCATGCCTCCAGACTGATATTCTGTTTGATGATATTTGTATTTGTTAGTGGCCTGGACAATGGAATGGGATGTTATCAAGTTTGTAGAAGATCCTCTGGAAAACAAGTCTACTATGCTTTCAGAGAGCTACACCGGTGGGAGAAATGGGCTGGCAGGTATCTCAGTAAGTTTCATAAAGACAAGTGCCAAGTCCTAAACCTGAGGAGGTATAAACTTGTAAGAATTTGGGAGTTAATGGGATAAAAAGCAGATGTGTATGAAATCACAGTGGAGTATTGGCAGACAGCAAAAAACATTAGTCACTAGTGTGTCTCTGAGGTGAAGGCCAGCTGCATACTGAGCTGTGTTGGCAAGATGGTATTCGGCACAGGAAGGGCAGTGATTATTCTTATCACTTTGAGACTTGCACAATTTCATATGGAGTACTTTGTCTAGTTTTGGGTTTCTCAGGAGGAAGAAGACTGTCATATTGGAAAGAGTCCCATGGAGGTCAACCAAGAAGGTTTAGGGATTTGCTTTATTTTAAGAGGAAAAACAGTGAATGATCAGATTGTTGAATTTGACTACATGGTAGGAGATACAGAGAAGACAATTCAGAGACTCCTCAGAAGCACAAAATAATGATGAGAGGAGGCAGTGCTCAAATGTTACAGTACAGGAAATTTTGATTAAACAGAAGTATAAAAATATTTACAATGAGAGAAGTCAAATGGTGTTTTGCAAAAAAGGAGTTGCAAGCTCTTCAACCTTAGGGATAGTCAGAATGGAATAAGGTTTTGAGCATCTTGCTCTAGCTGGACCTGCTCTGAGTAGGAGGTTGAAATGATCAGTCTTCAAATGTCTTTTCTAACTTGTATGAGTCTATGCTTCTATGAAATCCATTTTTATCTTGTATACAATTTAGATTGCGTCTAAGTTGTCACAAGTGGGATTTAAGCTGTGGGATTTAAGCTATAAAATGGAAATCAAGTTTTTTCTTTAGCTGTAATTGTAATATAGCTGGATATCAAGGCTGTGCCTGTACGCATATCCAGTGGTTTTGAGTTGTTAATTATATAACTAGTTCAGGAACTCTCAAACCAGTCACCCACAGAGATGAGATAATAAACTTGCTAGAGACACTGGATCAGCTTCTGACTAGGTGATTCTTTGTCATTCATAATTAAATATTATGAATCAATAGTCCCTCTGTAGGCATATCCTTGCCAGGGCATGCAGAGATGCATTCAGGAAAGCTAAGGTTCAGCTAGAACTGAAATGACCCAAAGATGTCAAGAACAGCAAGAAAGGCTACTCAGATACATGAGCAGTAAGCAGAAGTACAGAAAAGACACAGACCCCTTACTAAACAGTGCAGTTACTACTAATGCTGATAAGGCAGAGGTTCTCAACAACTTTTTTGCCTCTCCCTTTGTTGTCACTTTTGCACTTCAGTTCACAGGATCGTGTAGTTGTAATTCATATGCTGATGCAGCAGTAGTGGAAGAATAGCTAGTCTGTGGACCCTTGCAAGGGATGAAACAACATAAACTATGAACCCAGAAGAAATACATCCCAGAGTATTAAGAAAAGTGGCTGACAGTAAGAGAAGTCAAATAGAAGACAGGGATACTACAGACCCATTAGCTTTTCTTTGATCTCTGGGAAAGTAATGGAATGAGTCATCTTAAAAAGTTTTAGAAACAGATGACTGAGAAATACCAGCACAGATTTACCAAAGGCAAATCATACCTGGCCTGATCAACTTCTGCAGAAGAACAACCTCTGTCAACGTGAAGAGATCAGTGGACATTATTACATATAGCAGAGGATCAAACACTGTTTACCAGCCTCTTCCTAGATACCTGGGCAAGATACAAATTGGGTGAGTGACCTCTGAGATGAGGTGGAAATTGACTAACAGGCCACGTTCAGAGTGTGGTGATCAATATTTTTTTACTCAGGCTGGAAGCCTGTCACAAATGAAATCCCCCAGGGATCAATACAAGGTCCTACATTATTCAACATCTTCATAAATAATCTGGACAATGGGACTGAGAGCATCCTCACCAAGTTTGCTGATGACCTTAAACTGAGTGGTGAGGTGGACACAACAAAAGGGAGAGCCATCTTGCAGAGTGTTAAGGGTTAGGTCTGGGCTAGCCACTACACAAATGGCAAACACTCTTTATTACTCCCTCTCCCTTCCCAAAGGGGAAAATAAAGGAAATAGGGGAGAGAGACTTATGGATTGTAAAAGAAAACTAAAATAGCTTTAATGAAACAACAGCAATTAAATGAAATATAGAAAATCAATATTGAACTGAACCCCTGAGATGGCGATTACAATACTGTCATTGCTGATGCTGTGGGCAGGCACTGTGGAAGTCACAGACTGGACTTGGCACCGGACAAGAATCAGATTCATAAGCTGGATACTGGATGAATTGGATTCAGAGATTCATGGACTGGGATTGAAGGCAGAAGAACTGACAGACTGCTCCTTGGATGCCATTGAAGAAAAAAGCTTAATCCTTTCTATCCCTCAGCTTTATACCAAATATGATATCAGTCAGTTTTGGGTCATCTGTCATGTCCACTCCTCCTAGCAGGTGTCACCTTATACTTTACAGCACCCCAATATAATATACAAGATTTATCAGTGACCTTGGTTTCTATAGGAGCAAGTATAAGCAGAGCCTTTCTGCATAGCAGTCCTTAGTAGCAGCTATAAACGTCAAGCTTTATTGCTTCCAGAAGCAGATGCCATCTGTGAAAAAATGCTGTTAACTTCAGAAAGTGCAGTTGCTTAGAAGGAACTTCATTGACAAATAAAATCACAGAACATATCCAGTTCTAGTCAAACCAGAATGCAGAGAGACCTGGACAGGATAGAAGAGTGAGTAAATCACAGGATCACAGAATGGTTTGGGTTGAAAGAGACTTCAAGTAGCTGCATGAAGTTCAGCAAAGACCAGTGCAAGGTCCTGCATCTGGGAAAACACGACCGAAAAAGCCCAGTATAAGATAGGATCTGTGTAGATGGGGAGCATCCTTGCTGAAAGGGACCTGGGGTTCCTGGTGGGTAACAAGCTGAACATGAGTCAGCAGTATGCTGCTGCATTATCTAAGGAAAATTGGATCCTGGCCTGCCACAGGGACATTACCAGCATAGAGAGACATGATCATGCCACTCTACTCAGCATTTATCAAGTCACGTGTTGAGTCCTATATCCAGTTCTGGTCTCTGTAGTTTAAGAAAGACATTGGCTGACTGTGTTGTTTAGTTCCCTACTGGAGTTAACCAGCAACAATTACATTTTTAGCTTTTAACAAACACTTAGTGTCCCTGTGTAACACCATTATTTACTGTCCTATATGTGAATGCAGAGGGAAACACATTGATCCAAAGGGGGAAACCAATCAGATTATGCACTGCGGTAGGACTTTCCTGTCACTGATTTGTCCCAGGGGATTATAATACAAAATATCAAGTTATATTTCAAATCATGCAAGTGTTTGCAAATGTTTGTCTGCATTTGATTCAAAAAGGAAAGGGCTAGGAAGTATACTCGGTGACATGGGTACGGTGAAGCTACTTTCTAAACACAAGTAATATGTGTAAGCGTTTAGGAATTGTAGTAATTAGAGTGATGTTTCAAAATTTTTGTCAGTTTCACTATTTCCCTTTAGGTGGTGAACTTCTTCATGTGAGTTTTAAAGCACTTTATTGTTTGCCAGAGGTCAGATAGTTACTAAACTGCTCGCTGTAGTTTTATGTTTAAAACACTTGTCATAACTCCCTACAGACTAGTCAAACATTATGCTTTACCCCAATTTGAGCACACAGTAGAATAAATTTAAAACCTTTGTTATTGCTACTACTTGAATTAATACATTTTACTATGCCAAAACCAATTTCCTTCACTTTATAATTAGAAAAGAGTGTAGGGTAAAAAAATCCCTCCATACAAGATAATTTGCTTGTTTGTGGTGAGCTAAAATATTAACAAATTAATTAATATAATTTATTAATTAATATAAACAAAGAAGGACGACTCTCCTATAATTTGATTTAAAACTAACTGAGAAACTTGACAGGCTGGAGAGGTGGGCACGAGCCAACCTCATGAAGTTCAATAAGAGCAAGTGCAGGGTCCTGCATCTGGGTCGAGGCAACCCCAGGCACAAATCCAGGCTGGGCAGGGACTGGCTGGAAAGCAGCCCTGAGGAGAGAGACTTGGGGGTGCTGGTGGAGGAGAAGCTCAACATGAGCTCTCAATCTGCACTTGCAGCCCGCAAAGCCAATCAGATCCTGGGCTGTATCAGGAGAAGTGTGGCTAGCAGGTCGAGGGAGGTGATCCTCCCCCTCTACTCAGCCCTGGTGAGACCCCACCTGCAGTACTGTGTCCAGTTCTGGAGCCCCTATTACAAGAGGGATGTGGAGGTGCTGGAACGTGTCCAGAGAAGGGCCACAAGGATGATCAAAGGGCTGGAGCACCTCTCCTATGAGGACAGACTGAGGGAGTTGGGGCTGTTCAGTCTGGAGAAGAGAAGGCTCCGAGATGACCTAATTGTGGCCTTCCAGTATCTGAAGGGGGCCTACAAGAAGGCTGGGGAAGGACTTCTCAGGATCTCAGGTAGTGCTAGGACTAGGGGGAATGGAATGAAGCTGGAGGTGGGGAGATTCAAGCTAGATGTGAGGAGGAGGTTCTTCACCATGAGAGTGGTGAAGCCCTGGAATGGGTTGTCCAGAGAGGTGGTTGAGTCCCCATCCCTGGAGGTGTTTAAGAGCAGGCTGGATGAGGCTCTGGCCAGCCTGATGTAGTGTAGGGTGTCCCTGGCCATGGCAGGGGTGTTGGAACTAGATGATCCTTGTGGTCCCTTCCAATCCTGAATGATACTATGATACTATGAAATACTCAGAAAATCACATGCTTGTTGCCCACTTTATAGATGCAGAAGAACTTTAAATTCCAATGTTACTTTAAAAGGTAGTTTCAAAGAAGTCTAGTCAATTGCAAAGCCAATAGCACTTTACACTGTCTGATTTCTACAGAAGTCTTTTTGTGAGGACAAGCCAGGCACAGAGACAATACACGTGACTGTGGAGATTATGAAGACAGAAACACACCAGCTAGGGAAATAAAGAATGCCAGCTTGAAAAACAATGCCACTATTAGTCTGCTGTCACAAATTCTCTTATGTGTATGAATCTCTACCGTATGTTTTCATTTAAGTCCATTAAAACAGTGTTATGTTTCACTGCCTTAGGAAACTCTGCAATCAATGTGTCAAGGTCAAATCTTCTTCATAAATACACTTTATATAGCTTAATCTATGTTGATTCACTAGCTGAGAAATTTTCAACCATATAGTGGTAGGGCATGATAAATGATTGCCTCTGATTATTTTCCATTCCTTCCACCTCTACACACTAGTACTAAAGATCATTTGAAAAAGAAAGACTGATAATATTGTTAATAGGAATGCCTATTCTGACTGCAGAAAGTATTCAGATAAAATGTCTCGGAAATGAGAGAATTCTAAAACAGAGATTACTTTCTGTCTCTGCACCTAGGTATATAAGATGAAGTACAAAGAAAGGTTTATAGTGCTTGAAGTCTTGCTAGTGGTGCTTACATCAAAAACATGATAATGTCACATCAGCAAGTCATAACGTCGTCACGTTAATGATGTTGTAACAAGTTAACACATCTTTTGACTACAGCAGAATGCCTGAAGATTCCAGTTACAAGAAATCAATGTAGATATGCTGACATTCTGCCCTGCTTGTGATGTATGTAACTTGTGGGTCTATACTAACAATGAACACCCAGTACTATACACACAATACATAATCTCACATGAGGAGGGTTCAACTGCTGGTGGAGAAAAAAGAAAGGGCAGCACACCTTTGTAGCAGTGCAAAACCAGCTGAAAATATGTAGAGGGTAACAAGGTCCCATGAGAGGAGAGCAGTCATTTGGAGGTTTTTTTTTTCCACGTTTGCTTTTATTTGTAGAATGACCTTAGAAAGAACTAGAGACTCTTGTTGTCTTCTCTGTCTCCTTTGACCCACTTTCATATTTTCGCTTCATTTAACTACAATGTCTTTGTGTAACAGTCAGTAAAGACATGCTTCATCACACCTAAATTCAGATATCTAAAAGGTAGAAGCAAGTAATTTCCTCACATACCACAAAGTGAGACTGAGCTGTCCTTTGTCACATACTGACCTCAACCAAGAGATTTCTGTTTCCCCTTTTTATGTCATGTTACTATCTTGGATCCAGCTGTATCTTTACATGCGGGCACTAAACAATGAACCCTACCTTATATCTACATTGATTTCTATTTATTTGATTTTAGATATTTTACACAGGAATAAAACCCAACACCTCTATGCTAATTGCATTTTGAATTTTGAGATAAGAGGCAGATCAGCTAGAAAGAATTTATTTACACATTTTTGGATTTCCAGAAAATTATATCAATCCTTACAGTAATGATTAGTATAAGAAGGACTATTACAATGATTCCAGACGGGCTGTGTTGCAAAATAACACATGAACATGTAACCCTTCTGCTTAAAAGGGTGATGTGTTGCTTCCTGTGTAGAACATCAATCAGTTTTGCATACCATTACATGAAAGAGGAATCTAAATACTTTGCTCTTCAGTACATCAGTGGTTATAATGCCTCTGTTTATAGCTATCTCAGCTGGCTGCCAAAATGCTTTTAATCTGAGGGGTTGCTTTGTATATTTAATCATTATATTTGTAGTTTACTTAAATGCTTAGAAATTCATTAATATATTTCATTTAAAAGAAGAGTTAAAAAACTTCTTTTCTAAGAACTGTTCTACAAAGCTTTAATTTTCACAGTTAATCTGGATGTTTCTCAGCCAATTAGCCATTTTGCTTCTCCCCATTTACCTGGCAAGAAGCTGATATAAAATTTTTCTTTTTATACTAATTCTAAAATCTCTTTCAGCTTATGCCACTGTCTGTGGTTACCAATCAGTGAAAGGATTACTGTTTGAAATAATTTTGTACAAATATATTCAAATCTTCATGTTATTCAACTTGGATTTAAACAAACCTCAAAAAGCATAAGAGGAGGGAAGGTCCTCTTGTAAGGATTAGAAAATGAATGAAGAATTAAAACCACTGTGAACAGTGTTCTTCGTGGTAGAAAAGATTTTGTGCTTAGATCTCTGCTGTTCAGCCCCTCATTAAATAAACTCACAATGGGGAAGAACAATGAAGTGACAAGTTCTCATAATCAGTCATGAAAAGCAGATAAAGAAAATTTACAGGGTCCAATCAGAGACACCACTGAAGAAAACCGTCCTGACTCCCAAGTGTTACACTGAATCACTCTGCTGATCACACTTCTCCTATATCATCCCAGTTGACACGCCTTTATTAGCTTTGAAGACCAAAATGGGCACACACTTTCATGCTTTGGATATTAGGAATAATACCCTGGGAGTCTCTATTCTGCCATTTGGATATAAGGAAACTTGTTAATAGATGTATTTCACTTTTGTTTACAGCATGCAAAAAGAGGGAACACAGCTACAAAAGTTTACAAAGTAAATGGGGAGGAAGGACTGAAAAACTATGTTTAACATATTTTAATGTTAAGATGGGAAACCCATCTTGGTGGTTTGTTGGGTTTTTGTTGTTTTGGTTTGGTTTGGTTTGGTTTGGTTTGGTTTGTTTGTTTGTGGTTGTTTGGTTTGGTTTGGTTTTTTTTTCCCTTTGTTTGTGGTAAATTGTCCAAACACAGTGACTGTTGAGAATTTTCTGGTTTTGCTTATCGTACTCCGCATGTTGCATTATTCAAGAGCACGCTGTCTTGATGATGTGCGTTAGCTTTTACATCTCTTTCTCATTTGAAAACCACAAGGTTCCAGACATATAATCTCTCTCAAAAAAAAAAAAATAAAAATAATGTCTTCCATGACAGCTTGTCATGTCAATCCAAAGAAGTGGATTAATCCACATCCTTGAAAATGAGAAAGTGTCTTTTTGCATTCAGATGTCATTTTTTCTACTTTGCTAGGTAATAAACAACTTTTACTTTATTGAGAAGTAAATCCTCCCTCCTCGTCATGGCTTTGTTAATTCATTGTGTATTTTTCATTCCAAAGTGTGATCTGGGGGGAGAAGTTAAAAAGAAATTACACTTGATAGCAAATGAGTTTATCAAGTCAGTATTCTTTTATTGCTGTGCTGGGGTACACTGGGTGTGCACCACCAAATCCATGAATCCACAAGCTTTTTAACATATAAACATATATATTCACCTGTTTTCCCACAAACCATTATCCTATCTCCACCTATACCTGGTGTTCATACATTATTTCATAGCTAGATGACTGTTACCTGTTGTCCATGGGGCTTTAATGCATTCTAATGGCTGATGATTGTATTTTCTCTGGCGATAGTATTGTAGTATCAGTCAGGGTTGGAAGGGAAGACAAGGATCATCTAGTTTCAACCCCCCTGCCATGGGCAGGGACACCCTACACTACATCAGCCTGGCCAGAGCCTCAGCCAGCCTGGTCTCAAACACCTCCAGGGATGGCACCCCAACCACCTTGCTGGACAACCCATTCCAGGGCTTCACCACTCTCATGGGGAAGAACTTCCTCCTCACATCCAGCCTGAATCTCCTCACCTCCAGCTTCATTCCTTCCCCCTAGTCCTATCACTACCTGAGATCCTGAGAAGTCCCTCCCCAGCCTTCTTGTAGGCCCCCTTCAGATACTGGAAGGCCACAATTAGGTCATCTCAGAGCCTTCTCTTCTTCATTTTGAACAGCCCCAACTCCTTCAGTCTGTCCTCATAGGAGAGGTGCTCCAGCCCTCTGATCATCCTCATGGCCCTTCTCTGGACATGTTCCAGCACATCCAGATCCCTCTTGTAATAGGGGCTCCAGAACTGGACACAGTACTCCAGGTGGGGTCTTACCAGAGCTGAGTAAAGGGGGAGGATCACCTCCCTTGACCTGCTGGCCACACTTCTCTTGATGCAGCCCAGGATCTGATTGGCTTTGCAGGTTGCAAGTGCACACTGAGAGCTCATGTTGAGCTTCTTGTCCACCAGCACCCCCAAGTCTCTCTCCTCAGGGCTGCTTCTCTGACACCTGTCCTTTGCATGTGTGCCCCCAAACCAGCTGCTTGTCTTACCATGAATCTGTCTCTCAGCTGACACTCAGTAAGTTCCTTTTGTCATGAAAATGTAGCTACCAGCTCCACAAGTTCTGTGGGTTTTGCAGAGGCTGAGCCATGTAAAAATTCAGTTGTCTCCACAAATCCCTTTGGAATCATAGTTACAAAATTCAACAGTTTTATGAAAAAATGCCAGCATATTTTAAGTTTCCCTTTTTCCAAATGTATGTTTTATATCATTCTGTATTTTATAACAGTCTGACCTTAAAGAGGCATATAAAGATCTAAAGTGGATAAATGTATGTACTTTCTTTCTTGAATACAGATCAGAAAACACAATAGCTGACTTCACATATGTACCTTATCATTGTTTCTTGAATACAGGTCAGAAAAGACAATAGCTAGTTTCTCTTGCATGACAACAGGTCTGCATGGCTGACCTTTGTTTTCTACCTATGACACAATATTCTTGTTGTAGAAGATAAAACTGGTTGCCTAGAGAGACAGGATAGTCCACAATACTGAATGATTAGGTGAAAAAATGGCAAGTGAAATTCAGGGTGTGCGAATGTGAATCAGTGCACAGGGGGGGAAAATATAAGCATAATGGTGGACCTTATATTACTTATAATTGCTCAGAAAAAACATATTAAAATCTCACTAAATACTTCTCTGAAAAGCTCATCACATGCTCCACAATGGTCAGAAAAGCAAATAGATTCTTTAGAATTATTTGAAAAGCAGGGAAAACAAGATGGCACTCATTACGCCACTAAGAATCTGTGGTGTCCCTTCAATTCAAAAACTTCAGCAAGTTCAAGTCTTCCTTTATAAAAATGAAACAAAAAGCTAAGAAAGGCACAGAAAAGTGTAGCAGAGATTATTAAATGTTCGCAGCAACCTGCTCTTAAAAAGTGCTATTCACCACTAAAATGTATTAGAAACTTTCACGTTAGGAAAACCCAAACAATTTAAAGAAATCTAACATAAGGGTTTGTACCATTGCAAATAGTGTGGAAAAGAAAGTTGGCAATTACTTTGTTTCCTCATTTATTTAGCTGTGGAACTCATTGCAACAGGTCTCATAGAGTTCAAAGTACAAAGTAGAAGTATAAAGACAGGTAAAGCAGTCTATGAGTCTTCAGATTAGAAAGAGACAGCTGAAAGCAAAAAAACAATGAACGTTCATAAAAGCGTATATTGTGTGGAAAAGATAAACTGGGAACAGTTTGTCACTATTTCTCCATTATTAAACTCTGGCTCTCGTTGCCACAGGTCTTATGGAGGTCAAAGTATAAATGGGTTCAAAAAGAAATTTGTAAGGTTTATCTCCATTGGAGAACATTTACCATTATGGTTCAACCACAAGCTCTGGTTCAAGGTAGTAAATTACTCTTTTCTAGAAGTGATCACTTTGTAGGGGTCATGCTTCATATACTCTTCCCCAGGAGTCTTCTTTTTAACTGCTGTCAGAAGGAGAACATTGATACTGACTGATACTTTGCTCTCGTGCTCCTCCAGTTGGTTGAACTTATTCAAGGGTTTTGGTGCCACAGCTACTCTGAGAATAAATACATGTATTTATTCTCAGAGCAAAGACGTGTGGAAATGACTCCTCCATGTATTGTTTTCCCATGTGTATTTGTGGCGGGTACAATTGCCCCCTCCACAAACACAAGGTCCTTACAGACCCTGCACAAGGGGCTGAGGTTTGCTAGGAGCTGACAAAGATCATATTGTCATCCCTGGACATTAGCTAGCATCCCTAGGCCCGGAAGTCTTTTTGTTGCTTGGAGAACTTGGCCTGCCGACTAATTAAGAAATTGGCCACCGCACAACTCACTGGGTACAAATGGAAGTCCCGCTATGGAGAGAAGGGGTTCTCTCCACACAGAAGCACACTGGCAGTCAGAACTTCTCCTCTTAGAATGGGATCTCTCTAAGGTGTCCTCACCCATCCTTGCTGAGTGTACATGCATATATTCTGGGTACCTTTTCGGAGTGCGTGTGCACATTTTGGTTCATCTCTCCAAATAGTTTAACTAGTCACACAACTATATTTTCCCAAGTGACATTCGAATCTGTAATTTTATTGTGTTGGAAGGAAAACAGATTAATTGCAACAAATTCACAGTTTTCAGGAGGCTGTTGCTGCCTGTTTGTGGGTGCCTCAGTGACAGTATTCTTTGCCATTTAGCACACCTACAATATTCAACTGGCTCTTTTCTCCCTGCTGACTTGCACAGATCAAGGCGAACTTAGTACCATGAATGGCTTGGCATGCTCCAAAAAATTAATGAATTTTCTAACACAGAAACACCTATATTTAGTCTGACAATTTTTCAAGAATCACAGAAAATTGTAATTTTAACCTATCTACTGCTTTTGTTAGCAAAGACTTTGTGATTTTTTTGCTTTGTTTGTTCATTTGGTTTGACTGTTTTGTGCTTGGGGTTTTATTCCCCCATAATTTTTTGAAATAGCAAAAAGCAGCAAATGTCTTTAGAGAAAGAGAAATGTTTTTCCAAGACATTTGTCTGCTACTGGGTATAGTTTTGAAGGTAAATTATTATCACTTTGCCCTTTAACCATTACCACTTTGCCTCAGAAACATTTGCTTGAGAAAACATCACTAGTGTAGAATACAAGCAGGTAAGGTGTCAAACCAAGCAAATGGATGAAATGCCTCACATCTATAGTGTTTAAATCCCTGACTTTTAAAAAGCTTGTAATGTTAATGTTATATTATTATTGTATGTAATCATTAACAATTGAGACTTTATATATATATATATAGCATGTCAAATGTTAACACCGGGCTATTTCAAAGCTTTATAGATCATGCAGTCAGAAAGTATACATTTTGGGGCACACAATATGTAACCTCTCAACAAAGGTCTGTACTTCTGCAGTATAAACAGTTTTAAGAATGATACTAGAATCTCAACAAAGCAAAAATAAGAAGGCAAGTTCTGGCAATTATATCATAAAATCATAGAATCATAGAATTGTTAGGGTTGGAAGGGACCTCAAACATCATCTAGTACAAACACCCCTGCCATGGGCAGGGAAACCTCACACTAGATCAGGTTGCTCAGAGTCACATCCAGCCTGCCCTTAAAATCATCAAGGGATGTGGCTTCTACCACCTTCCTGGGCAATCTATTCCAGTGTCTCACCACCCTCATGGTGAAGAATTTCATCCTAACATCCAATCTTAATCCACCCATTTCTATTTTTGCTCCATTTCCCCTGGCCCTATCACTACCTGACACCCTAAAAAGTCCCTCACCAGCTTTTTCTTGTAGGCCCCCTTCATATTCTGGAAGGCCATAATAAGTTCTTCCTGCAGCCTTCTCTTCTCCAGACTGAATAGCCCCAACTCTCAAAATGCAGCGGTGTTGAAGGTTGTAGTGGAGTAACAAAATATTTCTGCTATCTATTTCTTTTTATGTTAGGCTAATATTACTTTAACTGCTGATATTCACAGGGTTTATAATTTAGATGTAATTTAAATAGATAAAATGATAGAAAAAATCCCAAATGTGTTGCAGATCATGATGGATATGGTGCTCAATTCATTTAAATACATTTGTATGTGAACAGCCATCCAAATACATCTATTATAACACCAGCAGTGTGACAGAATCATCATTCCTTAAAATCTCTATTACTAGACTGTAAGTGGACTGTTAAACTTTGGCTCAAGGGCACAATAACCCTCACATCAGCATAATTTAATCATCAGCATAAGCTAATGGAAAGTTAAATTCAATGTTCAAGACAGTGTAATTCTTTTCTGTTTCATACATTCCACGCCTACAGATTTTCCAAAATGGATAAATTTTTTATATTAAAATGTCTTTCAAGACAAAAATACTTTGTACTCTTATTATTTGATGGAAAGAAATTTGTCTTGTTTCTTTTCTATCTACACTGAGAATTGTATTTTTATTTTTATTCTGAAAAATATTTCTAGGTGTATAATGTTGAAGAAATCAAAGTATATATTTATCTGTACTGAATACTTTGACAATAGACTCCTTTAACTGACAAAACATTTTTCTGGGATGCTGTTGACAGCTGTGTGAAATATGCTATGCGGCCTACACAACATTGTGGACGTTTACTTATAAAGGGAAATGACCTAACAGAAGCTTATAAATATCCTCATGCTTGATGTATGAATCTGCTCCGAAGATTTTCTCTGACACAGTTTAGCCAAAGGACGCAGATTGAAACCAGGACATGCCACATTGGGAGACTGAGAAATGACAGCACATCATCCTGCTAATGTAGATTGAGGAAGATCATGGCTGTTCTGCACTTTGTATCAGTTTGTATCACTTTATATCTGCACTTTATATCACTTTATATCACTTTATATATATATTCAGACTATCTCTGAATGATACTGAAACTTTGCTCCATTTTCTAGGGACAATTGAACTATACGGCAACTTCCCTGACATACCTTACTTCCTGCTTATGTTCTCTGCCAGCAATACTTAAGTAGCTATGTACAGAAAATAAACAGCCTCTACTTGTGGCTGAATATATTGAGTGGAGCAGGCTAGCACTGGAATTCTTTACTGACCTGGTATAAACCAAGTTAAATGAAGAGAATTATTGCAGCAAATATCTCTTGTGACACTCTGTGGAGTACAAATGATGAAAGAAATCATGTTTTTTTGCAGTGATCCCAGGAAAGATTTTTCTATACTAGTCTATAGTCACAGAGTGACCTCATTCTTTGAATTGTAGCACAGTGTAAACACAGCCTGTTCTTTCAAAACTCTTTAAAATACCCTCTTCTGTTTCTAACAGAACCATAGCTTCCATCACAGACATTAAGCACACGTTTAATATGTTCAGTCAGCAAAAGGATAAAAATTAGATCCTCATCTTTAGAATTTTGTCAGGTTACAGAATCACAGAATTGTCAGGGTTGGAAGGGACCTCAAAGACCATCCAGTTCCAACCCCCCTGCCATGGGCACAGACACCTCACACTAGGTCAGGTTGCTCAGTCACATCCAGCCTGCCCTTAAAATCTTCCAGGGTTGGGGCTTCCACCACCTTCCTGGGCAGCCTGTTCCAGTGTCCCACCACCCTCATCATGAAAAGCTTTTTTGTAACATCTAATCTGAATCACCCTACCTTCTAGTTTTGCTCCCTTCCCCCTGGTCCTATCATTACCAAGC
The DNA here is from genome assembly GCF_026170545.1 of Melanerpes formicivorus. NCBI lineage: Eukaryota > Metazoa > Chordata > Aves > Piciformes > Picidae > Melanerpes > Melanerpes formicivorus. The sequence continues at coordinate 31,536,215 of NW_027142355.1, forward strand.
ACCCGAAAAACTCCCTCACCAGCTCTCTTGCAGGCCCCCTTAAGTTACTGGAAGGCCACAATAAGGTCTCCTCAGAGCCTTCTCTTCTCCAGACTGAATACCCTCATTTCTCTCAGTCTGTCTCCGTAGGAGAGGTGCTCCAACCCTCTGATCATTTTTCTTTTCACTAAGTCATTGCTTGACCTCTTGTGGTTCCATTGTATCCTTAAAATGAGCTGGGCCATGCAACACTGGTGGAGTGGCCTTGCAAGAGTCTGACTTTTATTCTGCACATGAGTACAGAAACTGAGTATCTTGGGACTATCTAATATGCATTGGTGATTTTTTTCCCTGTATTGCTTCTGCTGGCTAAATCCCACAGCTAAATGCAGTCATGGGTTTTCTTCTCCTCTTGAGTTTCTGCTTATTTCTATGAGCTCAAGAACAACTAACTTTTCTCATAGAATACCACAGTCCTTCTATATGAACAATTAATACATTGTGATACTGAAAAAGCTAACTCGTATTAAGTTGCTTTAGGAAGAGTATTCTAACACACATGAGAATTTTAATGCTTTTTGAAAAGACCTTATTGAAACTTCACTGGTAATAATGTACACATTGTACACATGTCCAAGGCTGATGAATTTGAAATGCAGATATGAAGAAAGGTTGCTAGCTGTATCAGAGAAAGGAATCTAACACAGGGTAAGATAAATGATTTTCATGTTGTCTAGCAAAACAGGAGACGTGAAGCAACAAAATTGCTACATGCAAGTACACTGGACAATAAATGCAATGTAAACTGAAGGGAAATGTTAGTCCAGGAACAAAAAAGATAACTTATTATGAACAAATGTAAGTGAAAAAAAATAAAAATCTAACCATTAGAGACTTGGTCTCAGAACAGACTTTCTTATGAAGGGATGGTAATCATTATTTTAAGATAGATGTCAGATAATTGCGTTTAACCCAACCAACTCTAATCTAAAATTCACAAGGTCAGGTAAGTAAAAGTGTTTTAAAAAAGTTCAGAGTAAGCTGCTTTGAATTGTTCCACATAAATGAGGTATAAAAGCTTGGGTACTCTCATTGTGGTAAGAAGCTCCTCCTTTGCGGTGGTACATGTAAGCTTAATTGCTCTACTTCCCCAAAGATTTTTATCATCCTATATATGGGCTTTTATCATCCTATATATACAAGAGGTCTGTCACTCACTCACTCACTCACTCACTCAATCACTCACTCACTCATGCACGCACGCACTCACACACTCACTCCCTCACGCACTCCCTCACGCACTCACTCTGTATGTAGGCTAACTACATCAACAGAATCAAGACAAAGTGAAGCAGCTTTTCATTTAGCAAAAGAGGGGTTAGCTGCCTTTCATGTACTGCAGGGTGTCAGTGGATTGATCAGCTTGGAGTGGCTTCTGAGAGACGACAGAGGAGCTGCAATTTCCTATTCCAGGATAACTTCCTAATGGGCAAATCTAAAACAACCTCTGGATTTTGCATCGCTAATGGATGCAGAAATGTCACATTGCATTTAGATAACTGTCATATATGGCATGACATAATTGCCTGCAGTAGTACATTACTGGACTGAATGATCCAAGAGGTTCACATTCATATATAATCTAGGTAAATATAAAATGCAATATTTATTATAGGTTTCAGGATGTTAAGCACTGAAAACTGTGCAGCAACCATCACTTCCTAGTCTGAACTAAATTCAGTCTTTGTAATAGAATAAAGTTTTTCAAATGTTTTGCGTCTGTCACTGTTGCTGAGCCTTTTGGAAAACAACTGTTGAAGGGTAAGATGACTCTGGGTCTGAATCCATGAATATAATGAAGAGATGCATAGAAAATAGAAATCTTTAAGCACTAAAGGTCAGGATTTTGTGATGAAAACCTATACCTAGCTATTCAGTTCAGAGAACAACTTGCAATATTTTTTTTCCTGTAGGCATAAGCACAGTGTCAGTCTTAAGGCAAGCTACTCACCCAGAGGTTATACCTCTGAGGTCTACTGGAATAGAAAATTATCTCAGTAGGAGCATAGAGAAATTATCTATCTCAGACAACAAATTATACTTGAATGCATGACTATTCACTAGCAAATTCATATAGGACTTTGTGAGTAGGGTATGAGCTGATGAAATGATATTATAGTTGTCAGGCAGTCTATTGCATTATTCATTGTTGTGGTTCATTCGTTTCTGTCCGTTGAAAAATAGTGACAGGGACCACCCAGGCCACTTCCATGTCAGGGACCATACATATGCAAGTGCCAAATAATTTAAACAAAATGTGAAAAAATCCAGTAAAAAAAAAAAGTTATATATCTTCTGGCTGTGTGAACAAATGGCAAGGATCAAAGACATGAGTATCAACATCTCCTGGTTAAACCAGAGAAGACCAAATTCCTTAATACAGAGCATTCTGAGGTGATAAAAGTGAGGTGATAAACATTTGGATCTATTTAATGTCCCATAAAATATGAAGAAGTCATAAGCCAATTAACTCCCTCTCACTCTCCCAACATATAGAGTTGTAGACAACCTTTTAGTGGTATTTCTCTGAACAAGATACTCTATACCTCCTCAAATGTTTGAACTGTTTTCTTGAAAAATAAACATGAACAGTTTATTTCCATCCTTCTAAATGCAGAAATACATTCAAGCAAGTAAGCAACAAGGATGGAATACATTTCCTAGGCAGAATGATCTGTGGATACCGCTTTGAGCTGATGAAATGTGGCAACAAGGGAAATGCATCTTTCTAATCCACGGTCATTTCATAGTAAACTATATAGTGATGCCAAGAAAGTGTTTAGATTCAACAGTGTTATAGATTCAGCAGTATCACCATATACTGCAGTTAGGACCTACCTAGCCAGCAACAAAACAACCCTGCTGCCACTTGCTCACTCTTATGCCCCTCTGGTGAGATGGGGAGGAGAAAGCACAAAAAAAGGCTTAGGGCTGAGAAAAATGACAGAGAGGGTTCACTTACCAGTCATGATCATGGGGAAAAGACAAATGTGGGGACACAAAGTCAATTTAATTTACACAAAGACAACACTAATTCACCAACTGAATCTGAGCAGGACAGTGAGAAATACAACTAGATCTTAAATAAAAACCTTTCCTCCCTACCTCATCCTTCTTCCTGAGCCTAGCTCTGCTACCTCCTCCCATTCAGTAGTGCAAGGGAGCACAGAACTGGACTCATGGCCAGTCCTAGCCTGTCCCATGATATTTATGTCCTTCCCTACTCACAGTTGTCCTTTGTGGCAACGTGGTGTCCCACCCAGGAAACAGTGCTTTATGAACTTCTCCAAGCAGTGTTGGTCACAGCCATGGGCTGTGGTCCTCCTACTGACAGACTTCTCCAGTGTGGGCCTACCGCAGAGTCATGACCTCCTTCTTGATCTGTTCCACTGCTCCAGAGTAGGGTTGTCCACAGGCTACAGATGGCATTTTTCTCCACCAGTGATCTCCATGAGCTGCAAGGGCTCAGCCTGCCATCTGATCACAGGGCAGAAGGGAAATTGCTGCTCTGGCATGCTTCCCCTCCTTTCTCAATGATCTAGGTGTGTCTACTACTTCCTATTATTCTCCAACACAAAAGAACTCCTAAAAAAAAAGGAACTAGCTCACAGGTTTTACCCCTCTTAGATATGTCATTACCAAGGTGTGGATGGCACAGCCTTATCCAGAGGCAGGTCCAGCTTGGATCCAGGGGAGCTTCTTGAAACATCTTACAGGAGCCATACCAGTAGCCCTCTTCCCTTGTATAAAAACCTCTTTGGACACAAACTCAACACAACATTCTACTATAGTTGAGTGCAGGAAGAAGTGATAAATACTTCTTTCTCATGCTAGCCCCATTTTTAGAATAGAATTAATCAGGTTGGAAAAGACCTTTGAGATCATCGAGTCAAACCTATCACCCAACACTATCTAATCAACTAAACCATGGCAACAAGTGTCCCAACCAGTCTCTTCTTAAACACCTCCGGTGATGGTGACTCCACTACCTACCTGAGCAGACTGTTCCAATGGCCAATCACTCTTTCTGTGAAGAACTTCTTCCTAACATCCAGCCTAAACCTCCCCTGGCACAGCTTGAGGCTGTGTCCTCTTGTTCTCTTGGTGGTTGCCTGGGAGAACAGACCAACCCCCACCTGGCAACAACCTACCTTTACCGCTAGTTTAGATCCTTGGAACTAGTACAACTGAAATAATTGCGTGTCTCCCTCAGGCAAAGGCTGCCTCAGAAAATGTAAATGCTGAATGTATTTTCCCTCATTGATATAAGGTACATACTGCTTGCTTTATGGTTGTAATGTCTGTCCTATTATCTCTTGCTTGCAGAAATGAAAAAAAAAAACACATTCAAATACATTAAAATTATTATAATTTTCACAGAAGACAATTTCAGTTTTAAAAAGGAAATGTGTTGCTTCATGTTTGGCTCTGTATCCAATTTCTGTTGTCCTAGAAGAATATTTTTGCTATTAGAGCATCTGTAGTTTCAAAACATTATGCCAGACAAATACCACAACTATGAGACTCCATAGAGAGAAGGTGGGCCTACTGGAATAGGAACCATTCTGTCAGATAAATGCTTTCAAAATATACATAGCTCTACACAGATGTAGCATATATTTATAGACATATGGGCACATGGCACCACAGATTTTCTTTTTCTAATAGGTCCAAAAACTACACTGCCTTATGTCAGTTTCACATGAGGGTCTTTCTCCCATCTTGAAGGGTTTCATCTGTTGTGTAATGCTGAACATGAGTGCATTTGTCTGTAGTAGACAAGCCCACCTTTCACCAAACATTAAGTACTGATATTTAAACAGTAAATTTCACAACTACTGCGTATTACCATTCCTTCACGCCATGGAAGTCACAAATCAGCATGAAATATGTGATTACTGATAATACATCCAGTAGCCCAGAGTGTGTTTGTATCGATCCTTCTGCTGAAGAAACAGTTCACTGATTCAGCAGGAAATTATTTTATGTTTGACAAAACTTCAGAATCTAAAGCAGTTTTCTCTTCTCATGTACCATGCTCATGTCTTGGAATCTTCATGATCCAACACAGATTTCTATCCTTGGCAATCTGCTCTTTGTTGTCAGTCTAGCATAGACAGTTTCAAACTGTGCCTACTCAATTCCTTAAATCAGGGAATTAAGCCTGGTGCAGAAGTAGAAAGATCCTCATGTAAAAGTAAGACATTCAAAAGTTGCTGAACCATGCCATGGAGGTGAATCTGGGCATACAGTGTAAGTATCATATTAAGTTTCTTAATAAAATTATAGACTTAGAGGAGTCTGAATCATCTGAGCAAATACATATGCAACGTAGACTCTTAGTGAATGGGTATTTCTATGGCATAATGGGTATCATCCTAATGTTAATATCTAAAACAGAAATAAATTTTACCTTATGTATTTTTGGTCATTGATTATAAAGAGGTTTGAATGACCAGCTCAGATTTAAATGCCAACAGTGTAGATCCAAATTATTTGAGAAGAAACCATTATGGATGTTGTAGATACCTAGGTATCTAGATCATTAATCACATATGGGCTCTTGGACATCTAAGAAGTTCTTAGGTTAATTAGTGTTCTTACAGATCTTTCTTTAGGAGTTAGATGTCTAGATTCTACTTAAAACATACTACAGATACTGGAATGCTTTCTTACAGCTTGGCTCTGAGGACTATAGAGGAGTTGCTCATGAGAAACCTCATACTAAACAAGGGAGACTTGTGACACTGTAAAGAAATGAGATTTGGAAGTCCTCCTATACCTTGGATTAAGTTTGCTTCCCTCATTATAATAAGGCAAGGAATTGAAATATAGTCTATTGGACATGGAGAAAAATATATCTTGCAAATCTCATGGAAAGTGAAACCTAGTCCTTAAACGGCCTTTTTAGCACACTACTTGCATTTTTCAACATAGATTAATGAAACAAGAGTAGCTTATTGAAGGTGGCCTTCCTGATTAATATTAACATTATAAAATTTTGATTTTTGTCCTGTGTTCAAAGGGAACTTCACATGATAAAACACCCTTTGTATTTCTAGACATTAGATGACATCTATATAACACATATATATAACACATCCAAGTGCCAGGTTCTGCACATTGGCCACAACAACCCCATGCAGTGCTACAGGCTGGGATCAGAGTGGCTGGAGAGCAGCCAGGCAGAGAGGGACCTGGGGGTGCTGGTTGATGGTAGGATGAACATGAGCCTGCAGTGTGCCCAGGCGGCCAGGAGGGCCAATGGCATCCTGGCCTGCATTAAGAACAGTGTGGCCAGCAGGAGCAGGGAGGTCATTCTGCCCCTGTACACTGCACTGGTTAGGCCACACCTCGAGTACTGTGTCCAGTTCTGGGCCCCTCAGTTTAGGAAGGATGTTGACTTGCTGGAACGAGTCCAGAGAAGGGCAACAAAGTTAGTGAGGGGCTTGGAACACAAGCCCTGTGAGGAGAGACTGAGGGAGCTGGGGCTGCTTAGCCTGGAGAGGAGGAGACTCAGGGGTGACCTTCTTGCTGTCTACAACTACCTGAAGGGGGGTTGTAAGCAGGCAGAGGTTGGTCTCTTCTCCCAGGCAGCCAGTACCAGAACAAGAGGACACAGTCTCAGGCTGCGCCAGGGGAAGTTCAGGCTGGAGGTCAGGAGGAAGTTTTACACAGAGAGAGTGATTGCCCATTGGAATGGGCTGCCCGGGGAGGTGGTGGAGTCGCCGTCACTGGAGGTGTTCAGGAGGAGACTTGACAGGGTGCTTGGTTACATGGGTTAGTTGATTAGGTGGTGTTGGGTGATAGGTTGGACGCGATGATCTTGAAGGTCTCTTCCAACCTGGTTTATTCTATTCTATTCTATTCTATTCTATTCTATTCTATTCTATTCTATTCTATTCTATTCTATTCTATTCTATTCTATTCTATAACATAACATAACATAACATAACATAACATAACATAACATAACATAACATAACATAACATAACATAACATAACATAACATAACTAAATATTTGCCTCCTTCAAGCACTTTGGAGCTCAAGTTACTGTACTGTCCTCAGTTCTGAATGGTCTTCTTCCTGTCCTCAGTTTGGCAATCCCAGAAAACAGCCTACAGATTTTCATGTTTCTATTACTGTGTTCACAGTCAAATGCACCAATGACAAAGAAATAAGTAGAAGTGGTAACACATGGTAAAGAAATACTTTGTTGTAATGCTTGCATCTTGTTATGTAACTGCTGACACATTTCACATTGTTTAGAGTCATTGGGAATAATTCCAGACATATACTAGGAGTTCTTTGGCATACTGACCTCCCAAAGCTATGTATTCTTTGCTCTAGTTTGCTTTGTAGTGTGCAGACTCTTCAGCTCATCACAAGTCACAGTACAAGTGACTGATTGCCGTCTCATTTCTGTATACAAGATCAGTGTGACACAGAAGACACTGCCTGAAGACATGCATACTGGTTTCTTTGCATTAATGTAAATGGCAAAAAGTTACATGGTAAATTTTTCATGAAGTGACTGTAGGCAACATGTAATACCTAGAGCTGGACCAGAATCATGATTAAAATTCTGGTGCCTATGTTGGAAACTGGTGACAGGTAGGAGTTCACTGTGAAGGAAAAGAGAAAAAAAAGTTCATTTCCACATTTTTCCAGTCATAAGTGCATTCTGTGCACGATCATTTCTCAGACTAAATCAATGATGTCTTTATTATCATTATCTATATTAACATCAGCCGTGATCACAAGCTAGCATGCCACAGTATTAGAAACTAATAAGTATTCTACGTGCAAAGAATAAAACTTCATGTAGGTGAAAGCACCAGAGAAAGATCAAGCATATCACTATGACAGTCAGTCTTGCTACCATATGCCTTGTCTGTTTTTTGACAGTTATTTACTTAAAGAGGATATAGAAAACCACAATTGTATGCAAGTAGCTCCTCCTAATTAGCAAAGTGTCCAGAACAAAAATATTTTCTTGAAAATATTGCCATAGCAGTGACAGAGAATATAATTATGCTCTTGTCAAGGAAAATTTACTGATATGGCTGGGTATAGAGATGGAAAATGCATTTAATACAGTGCAGAAGGGGAAGACAGAGGAGAAACTAAAAAGAGATGCAGTAGAAAAAAGCTTTGTAAACAGCATCTCTATCATTATTAGCATGTGGTAAGACTGTCTCTTTAAATCTGGGATAAATAAAAATCCTTTCAGATACTTGGATGAGAGTTTTATTTTTTGCAAATGAACAGAAGTTGTCTTTTAGATCTGTCACTCAGGCTTCAGGTCCTTAAGTCCTTTATATAGAATGAGAAAATGGTTTTGGCTGAAGCTATACAGAGTGAGACTGGCAGTTCTCAACAAAAAAAGCCAGTAAGAAATGTTTTTCAATAGAAAAGGAAGAAGTCAGTTTAGCTATAATGATTAGACATTTCTAAGGTAAAGCTGGAGGAATCAGTAACATTTTTGTTTGGACAAGAAGGAAAGAAGATGGATAAATGCATAATATCTGTCTGTCTCCTCTCTTCCACAAAGGCTACTTTATGGAGTCTATCCACACCCATTCCAGAACGTGAAATCAGGACTGATAAATGCTTGAAGATTTTTATGTTGACTTTTTACAATCAAACCTTCTCTATTCTTTGTATATAACTTTTGGAGTCTTTTGCTTTGTGTTTGGTTGATTGGTTGGTTGGTTTTGTTTTGTCCTACCAGTTTTAGATTGGAATCTTCAAGCAATCACATTACAACGGAGAATCTAAACTTTGTAAAAAGGATTCTGAAAATAAAGGAGCAAGATGTCTGTGCAATTATGCCAGCAGCCCATGACAATTATTTCAATAAATTTTAATTAAAGTAGAAAAAAAAAATAACCTGAGAAACAATAACAGTGTTTAATATATTTGTTTGTTGAAGTTCCCCCTCAGATATTTTGCTAGGAAACAAAGATTTGCTAGTAGGAATGCATTTTGATCTTTATTTAAGAGACACACAATTTTCACAAGACAACCAATTAAGCCTTACTAAGATCAGTTGCTAAATATCAGCTGCCTGTATGCAGTGACCTAGAACTTGCCATTATATGAATAATAGGAGCTGAACAAGAACACAGACATTGATTTCTGAAGGGGCAGAAAAGAGTAAATTACATTTTAATTTATCTGTACTTGGAATGGCTTTGCCTGAAGAATTTTCAAGCTTAGGATGAAGTGGAAATTCATTCGTTTATCTACTTTTCTGCGTGTTAGCAATCAGATCTACTGAGACTGGGTAAAGCAAGCAAATAAAAAATGTATTTGACAAAGACAAATCCTCTAGGTAATAACCTGTAAACAGTTACGTTTTCTGAAAAAATTATACTTTAAAAATTCAGCTGTAATTACTTAGGATGCTGATATCTGGTATTGTAACAGTCAAATTCATATTTGGGCTTATTAAATGTCATTCCAAATTGTGCAGTATCATAAACTGATTTTATTATCCAGGCTGCACTGAATAGATTTAAGGAAAATTGAGACACTGACCTGAATGATTAATGTTATTAATTTATCATAAAATAGTCAGAACCTGCAGGAGGAACAGTCAGGACAGGATTTCCACATGCAGGTGGACTGAGAAAATCTGTAGAAATGTGTCAAATAATTGACTAAAATTATACAGAAATACGTTTTCAAGAGAGCTGGAACTGGCAGAAACACAAGGGTCATACGGCGCTGCTGTGAGTCATGCATGTAAATGAGACTGATATTGCTGAAGTATATGAAGACAACCAAGACAGGAGATAGCAACCAAGATAGGAGAGCAAAAAGTCCACAAGTAAATGTAGTCATGGCCCAGCTGCTTCTCTGCATCACTCAGCATGGAAAGGAGGGCAGGGAGGGATGTCAGTGACAGATTTACAGCAGCGACCAGAGCAGAGCTGGTTCAAAGTGTAGATAAACAGGTCCTTGGATGCTCATAACAAGATCAATGTTCAGAAGGATTTTTTAAAAAACTGAATTATCCATATGTCCCTTATGGTTCAGAAAAAAAAAAAATCCGAAATTGCCCCTGGAACATAACTCTGTGCTTGTGCATCTATGTATAGACCCATCCCTCGAGAGGCTGGTAAAAATGGCTCTGACAGGATGGGCTGCATGAGGCACCGCATTTGGTGGTTTATTCAGGAAATTAAAGGTATGAGGTCACAAGAGTGACCTATGAAATGGTAGGCAGTTCTATACCATAACTAAAAATGAGGGAAATAGAATAAAATTAATTCTGCTGTCAACTTTTTTGATTTTTACATTTAATTTAACTGAGTCCTTGAGAGTCCTTGAGTATCTTTTTTGAATAAACTGCAGACTGTTCGTGAGGCCATAATATCCAAGGATTGTGCTTGAAACTATGTCCAGGTTTCACAGGCTTCATAAAGGCTTGCCTGTGGGGTGTTGACCGTGCACAGACTCAGTGAGGGCACTGCCCAGCACCCAGAAACAGAGTAAATGATATTACCCACTTACACCTGCATGTGTGCACACACACACAGAGTGTTCCGAAGCAATTCCTCTGAGAGTCTGACAGATCCGCAGCAGTTTATCAGATCAGCAATAAGCCTTGGTGAGAGCACCGGGGGACCTTAACAAACTGTACTTCCTAAGCTTTTAGGAAAGTGAGATTTCTGTCTCGTGTATCTTGTGATTTTTCCTTCAAAGAAACACTACATTTAATAAACGTTTCTTTAAAATGTACTGAAGCGGTGAAATCCACAGTAAAAGACTTTTTCAACATCTAAGCATGCTACAGGGCACAAGAAATATTGTCTATGAAGTGTTTCTTTCAAAAATTAATTCCCAGTAGTCAAAAAAAAACCCTCAAAAAACCCAAAACCTGGATATGTAGCTGGCAAAATATATTTATACTTAGGATCTAAACCTCAAGGTTGTTATTTCTTAAAGACTACAAAATAATACACAAAGGACTATGTTTTCAGTGCAGTTATGGGAGTTGTATACCTAAATTCCCATAAGCACTACTGTGAAAATATAAATGGAAGTACCTATGCAAACAAGAATGGAATCACTTTTAAAATAAAAATGTAATTAATTTAACAGTAATTCCATTTAAGTTCTAACTTTATTATAATGGAGTCAACAATTATTTTCATTGCTGTGAGGGTTCCTTCCAATAGATATCCAGATAGTCTAGATAGATAGATAGATAGATAGATCAGTCTAGAGAAGGGCAACAAAGTTGGTAAGGGGTTTGGAGCACAAGCCCTATGAGGAGAGACTGAGGGAGCTGGGGTTGCTTAACCTGGAGAGGAAGAGTCTCAGGGGTGACCTTATTGCTCTCTACAACTACCTGAAGGGAAGTTGTAGACAGGCGGATCTTGGTCTCTTCTCCCAGGCACCCAGTACCAGAACAAGAGGACACAGTCTCAGGCTGCACCAGGGAAGGTTTAGGTTGGATGTTAGGAAGAAGTTCTATACAGAGAGAGTGACTGCCCATTGGAATGGGCTGCCTGGGGAGGTGGTGGAGTCGCCGTCATTGGAGGTGTTCAGGAGAAGACTTGATGGGGTGCTTGGTGCCATGGTTTAGTTGTTTAGGTGGGTTGGATTGGTTGATGGGTTGGACACGATGATCTTGAAGGTCTCTTCCAACCTGGTTGTTGTTTTTTATTATTATTATTATTATTATTATTATTATTATTATTATTATTATTATTATTATTATTATTATTATACATTTATGGCTTTTTTAGTGTAAAATATATCTGGTGCCTTACGAAACACTGACTACCTGAATGCCTTAGTACTGATAATAAATAAATAAAATCACAGTGCTTGTGGCCTTACTTGTATGAAATAGACTTAAAAAAATTAAACATCATGCTGATATGACAATATCATTAAACACAACACTATTTCTATATAATTACTACCAGTGTTAAAGTACTGTCACAGGAAGACTTCTCCTTTTAATATAGGACCATTTTATTATGATTTTATTACCTTTCATTTATACTATTAATGATAGTTTAATTTTGGCTATTCTGGATAATATTTTATTATTTATTTGGTTTGGTTTTGGTTGGTTGGGTTTTTGTTTGTTTGTTTTACACCCCCCTCCACACAGGAGTCTTCATCTGCAGTCACTGTGTGAGTCAAGTTATGGTGGCTGCAGCTCTATCTTCTTGGGACACTAAATTAATTTCCTGACTTGAGATGTCACTGCTGGTCAGTGACATCTGTTTGGAGCCAGAAGCATGATCTTTTCTAGGCAGCCACATCCAGTTAAAATCTACTGTTAACTGTATTTACTCTACAGACTTCTACCGGAATAAGGACTGTGGTCCAGATGGTAACTATTGACTTTTTTAGTTCTAGAAGGAAAGGTGAGCGGGGAATGAAATGGCCAACAAATGATGTAAAGGCAGTTCCTGTGATCTTGTTCACAGGTAACAAAAGCCTGAAAATTAAGTCCCTTAAAAGAAATAAGAATTAAAACGTGCATGCCAATCTGCTATCCAAGGAGATGTACTAATTGACCCTCTGATACAGCCTAGCTGTGTGGCGTCAGTGCATTTCTGCAATATGTGCAGAAGATTCCACATGCACAGGAATCTCTGTGTTCAGTCTACCCAGTGTTTTCCTCTGACTTTAATGCAGAACTGATGAACCTGTACTTTGACTCAGAACTTACCCTGATCTTCTACAACATGAGTTAATAGCACCTGAAGAGATGAAGAGTAAAAACTTAAAAAGAGGTCATGAAAGAAAAGACCTTTTCATTGCTCAAATAACCCACTCTTAATATGCAGAACACTTCTCTAACGTATTATCTTGATGAAAACTGAATATCTGGGTACTTGCAGAAATGTTAGTCTTCAATCACTACTTAATATGACCTACTTCTGTGAAATATGTAATTTGGAATGTTATTTAACATCTGTAGAAAATGTTCTCTGTGATCATAGAGCTATAATGACTCAGCATACATGATAGCATTTTGTGCCAGTGGTGGTAGAGCGAACATACATGGGACCAGAATATATCACGGGGCCTTTTTAAAGTGCTTAGTACAATTCCCCATGATTTCAGGGAACAGCACCTTTTGATCCCATTTTCACATTCAGCTCCTTGTGTCTTTTCAAAGAAAAATACAAATTAACACAAAGAAGATTTAAGGCAGCTATCAAAGAAATAATACCCTAGATTATTAACAAATGCAATGATATGGTGTTGGCCACAAATACACATGACTGTAAGCAAAATTCTATTGAAAACTGGCAAGATATTGCTTGGGGCCACTGGTTATGTGTTTTGCACTAATTGGTTTTAAGGGATATTAAGTGCAAGAATAAAGTATCTCCTGGTAATGCTAGCTTTTAACATCTGGCACAACAGCTGATGAATTATTATAGTTATAAAATCATAAATATAGATACTGTATTGAAAATAGTTACTAGAAATAGAAGTGTTGGCTGCCTATTCTATAGCAGACTGTCAAAACCAGGATAATTTTCTCCCAGCAAATGTGACCGAGGATTAGAAACAAATATGTGTAAATCCGAGGAAGGCTTCAAAAATCTTAACAGCCAGTAAATCACAGGTAAGCTATGGTATCCAGGAGTAGCACCTGGAAAAAGCCAGTAGTCAGAATAAGGAATTACATAAGCTGCAAAGGAGAAGGTTAAGAATGATGTATGGGTCCTACTTTGAACTACTGGGAGTGGGAAAAATCACTCTGATCGGGATTCACTGGCTTTAGCCATTTACTCTGATGCTGAATGAATCATCCTTTGATGATTCACTGGACTGATCTTGGATCAGCACAACCAACACAACCTTCCACCAGCGGAGAGTGGAAAGCTTTCTCTTTTAGAATACATTGAAAGATCGAGTGCAGAGCCACAAAAATGATTTAAGGGAGTGGAACATCTTCCTCATGAGAAGAGACTGAGTAGTCTATCTTGGAGAAGAGACTTGGAGACTAAGGGGTGACCTCCTTAATGTTTATAAATATGCAAAGGGTGAATGCCAAGACAATGGAGTCAGTCTCTTCTTGGTGATGCTCAATGACAGGACAAGGGGCAATGGGTGGAAGCTGAGGTGTAGGAAGTTCCATGTAGACATGAAATTTTTTTTCACTGTGAGGGTGATGGAATACTGGAACAGGCTGCCCAGGGAGGTTGTGAAGTCTCCTTCTCTGGAGATATTCAAAACCCACTTGGATGCATTCCTGTGTGACCTGGAATACGTGATCTTTTTCTGGCAGGGTAGTTGGACTAGGTGATCTTTTGAGTTCCCTTCCAACCCCTAACATTCTGTGATTCTGAGAAATGGTAGTGTAACAGTTAAACTATTGTGGAGGTTAGCACACTCACTAAAGGTATGAAGAAAGCAAGATTTAATTCTTTCATCATCATGTAAATAGAGCATGAGGCTTCAGGTTTTAGTTTCATAAAAGTCCTTATCTGTACCCTTTACAGATCATTGCCGATCATATTGTAAGGTCCCCATTCCCCTTTCCTTGTGACTCATACCCCCTTTTTTTTTTTGTGATTGTTGCTGCTTGGTCAATCTTCTGACACAGGAATCACAGTGCAGGAGACCAATTTGTCTTCCTATGGTGCATATTGAATACAACTGAACAAAACACACTCTGGCTTAATTTTCTAACTCACTGTATGACTTTCAGACTACTGCATCGAAGACTATATAAATAGACTGAGTTACTGTCATATCTCTGAGGTTCAGAAATTGCAGATACCCCTTAAATCATTCAGAATCAGTAGGAATGCAAACTGCTCACTACTTTCTAATATCATGCTGGCTTAATTTAAAAGGCTATTTCTAAATCTTATATTAGCTAACTTTCAGTAAGATAGCCTAGAAAGTGACAACTTTCTCATTTTCCTGCCTTGTTTTCCTTTGCTGATACCTCTTTAAACCCGCATAGCTTTGCCCCTTCAAAAGTAACCCACTGACAAACCCTGCTGCCTCTGCCTCAAAACATTCTCATGTTTTCCCTATGGCCTTACATTTTTTAATGAAGTCCTCATATCCTGCCTTTCTGCCATCTCTACTACATGTCCTTTGGGGTGAATATCTTTTTGATCTGTCATTAAAATTTATGTCATTGCAATTGAATGGTTTATTCAAGACCACATATAATTCTGTCTTATTTTAATGTTTTCCTCATTCTCTGTTCAATCAACACAATCGACCCTAACATACTGTTCACACATATAATAAAGATTAATGTAAATAAAGATCACTCTTTTCTCTTTCATATTATCTTTTAAACTCTTTCTTCACTTTTATTTATTTCTAGTGTGGCAGACTACAATCTTCCATGATTTGAAATTCTTCTTCTTAACAGAATCTTGGCCAGGTAGCTACACACATGATGACAGGATTATGACAGAATCCAAGTCTGTCTATGTAAATTTACAAGCACCAGGAAGTAACACATATAAAGAACTTCATTGTGGTTGCCATGGAAATGCCTTAAAAGTTAGAGGACATTACAATTAAGATTGCCTGCGAATACTCACTTTCACTTGTTTTGTTTCCAAGCCATGGGAAAGTTGATAATCTTACTCAACATGCTGTTGGGTTTGGTTTTTTCATAGGACCCCTGCGTCATTCAGCATACACGATAGACTACTATCTAAAAAAGCAAGCATCCACTTCTGGGGCTTTGTCTACATGTTTGGACATCGTATTTACAGAAAAATATACACACTTTCATCTGAAAACAGAACCATTAATTTCTTCTTGAATTTTTCATGGCTTCCATCTGTACAGTCTTACTAAATGCTTCAAAAAAAAAAACAAACTGAGTAACTGTCAGCTCTGAGTTCTCCACAGATGGATTATCTGGGTTGCAGATTAAGCATACCATGGGTGTACAGACACGTAAACTGACCCCACACAGAACCAGCATGGATCCAGCTGGCATTTGGGGCAGGCAGAGCACCCTGAAGCAGGTGCTGACTCCAAGGATATCTCAGGCTGAGCAGCACAGATGCTCTTGCAGACAGTGAAAGCCAGGAAAGCCAACCCCATAGCACACATGCTAGCAATGCAGGCTGTCAGTGCAGGCACTTCTGTGCTGTTGCTTGAAAGTGGGAGTGTTGGTGGCTGTAATGGAGAAACAGGTGATGTGGGTCCATGTCTGACTGCTTGAAGCTCAACAGGGTTAATTGGCTTCATTTTTGATACCAGCTCCGCCACAGCCAGGCTGTGAGGTGTCATGGCACTGCACAGTTTCTCTAGTGGCTGAACTATTACACCAGTTGGCATCCTTTCCCAATGTAATCAATCGTTCATAGCACCTGACTGAATTAGTCTCACCCTCAGGTGACAGGAATTAGGAGGCTGAGAAACAAACAGAAAATGTTGAATACCTGCCAAAAAGGTATTATTATGTTTTAATACTGATGATTTCATTGGTGTGTTTCACAGCATGAATCCACACATACAGTTGAATCAGCTTAACTGAGTAGGTAGCAAAATGTATTATGAAGGAGGTTTCTAAGAGAGAGAGAGAGGGTAGGTCTGGGACCTCAATTAACCAGCTTTACTATTGTGCAGTGAGCAACATTAAACTCTTTCCTAAGCAAGTTGTTGCAGTTACCAAACTGGACCTGACTTGTCAAACCTCTTCACACAAAGCAGGGTTACCTCTGCCTTTGTTATAATTGCGAGAGCTGAGCACTTGGAATCCAATTTTCTAGTCAAAACTCCTGAGAAGAGGACTTGGTAATTATTATCTACCTGTTACATTTTTAGCAAGAACTGTTCAGTTGTCCTAACTGTGGAGAGATTCCTCCTATCACTAGAATACTGGCCCCTGTCCCCCTAACTGCATGATTATCTTTTGTGATAAACAGGTGACCATCTTATGAATGCACATTATCACCCTGTTTAGCTCTAGTTCATCTCTACAGATTTTTTTTGTCCCCTATTAATTCAGGGGGGAAAAAAAATGTGCAGGTAAAATATAACTCACTGTAGTATTCTAAATATATTTAGACCTGAGTGTCTGCCTTTGTTATCTTAATAATATTATTTCAGCATCTCTGTCTCTGTAACTTTGCTTGTGTATGGTGGGCATATAACATGAATGTATATAATGATTTTTGACACATACATTGTAGCATTTTATCTCTGTCATCAAGACAGGGTCCAATATCCCCTATTTGCTTATTTTCTGTTCCTGTTTTCCATACTATTCAAGGACCTGTTTTCTGTTTTCTGCGCAGAGACGTCCCAGCCTGTTGAGACTCTGAGGTGCAGCAGCGGAGTGGAGACACCGAACTTTGCCCCCGGGACGCCGACCGCTAAGATGTTCACTTGTGCCAAATTCGCCACCTTGCCCTCCCTGATCCGTGTTGGATCAAGTGTCTTGTACAGACCAGTTTCAGCATCTGTGTTGTCTAGGCCAGAGATCAAGAATGGAGAGGGCAACTCAACACTTAATGGGGCCCAAAATACTGTCTCCCAACTAGCACTTAGAGAGTTCCAGACTAGTGCTAGTAGCAGGGACGTTGACACTGCTGCCAAACTTATTGGTGCTGGTGCTGCCACAGTAGGTGTGGCTGGTTCTGGTGCTGGTATTGGAACAGTCTTCGGTAGTCTAATCATCGGTTATGCCAGAAATCCTTCCCTGAAGCAGCAGCTGTTCTCATATGCTGTACTGGGATTCGCCTTGTCTGAAGCTATGGGTCTCTTCTGTCTGATGGTTGCTTTCTTGATCCTATTTGCCATGTGAAAGGAGATTGGCCTGTAATACTGGCATTGGAATGTAACTGCATTTTATGGGACTCCCAAAATGTTGGTGTCATGGAAATTGATGCTGTTTCCAAAGTCATTTCATTAAAGATAACAACTTTAACTGTCTTTAAAAAAAAAAAATAAAAAAAATTAGGCCGCACCTTGAGTCCTGTGTCCAGTTCTGGGCCCCTCAGTTTAAGAAGGACATCGAAACACTTGAACGTGTCCAGAGAAGGGCAACAAGGCTGGGGAGAGGCCTTGAACACAAGCCCTATGAGGAGAGGCTGAGGGAGCTGGGATTGCTTAGCCTGGAGAAGAGGAGGCTCAGGGGTGACCTCATTGCCCTCTACAACTACCTGAAGGGTGGTTGTAGCCAGGAAGGGGTTGGTCTCTTCTCCCAGGCAACCAGCACCAGAACAAGGGGACACAGTCTCAAGCTGCGCCAGGGGAGGTTTAGACTCGAGGTGAGGAGGAAATTCTTCACCGAGCGAGTCATTCGTCATTGGAACGGGTTGCCCAGGGAGGTGGTTGAGTCATCGTCCCTGGAGGCGTTCAAGAGGGGATTGGACATGGCACTTGGTGTCATGGTCTAGTCATGGGGTCTGTGTTGATAGGTTGGACTCAATGATCCTCAAGGTCCTTTCCAACCTAAGTTATACCGTGATACATTTCAGGAGATTAAAGCTCTGTCTAGCAGACCAACTCCTTCAAATTCAGTAGCCAAGAAAGATTAAAAGGCCTTGAGAAAATGAGACATCCATAAAAATAGGTTATTGGAAGAGGGAACTGCATATTTTTTATCAATTATAGGAATATAAAATTTATCTTTATACACCAGAAGTTTCCTAACATGTTACAATGCATTATATATGTATTTATATATAAATATGTATAAGTAATGGATAATCAGATCTTTATGACAGAGCAAACTCATCAAAGAAAACTTCAGAATGCTTTATTATTAGCACAAAAATAAGTATTTTTTTTTCCCAGTAGTGTCTGCTAAAACAGCAATTTCAGTAAGGCAAGAGTTTTGCCAAGGTTCAAAGGAGGCAATCGTTTTGATTTGACTGTGACCAAATGGAGAGTCTTGCTAACTTGTATGGCACCAGTCAATTTTGCAAGGGCTAAAGCAATTGACATTGCCCATTTAAGCAATATGAAATGGGAGGAAAGGGATCCACATAAGTTAATTTTTTTCCAAGACTGCAAAGTTATTCTGATCAAAAAGTATGTCAGGAATAGCTCAAGCTGTGCCAGGGGAGGTTTAGACTCGAGGTGAGGAGGAAATTCCTCACTGAGCGAGTCATTTGTCATTGGAATGGGTTGCCCAGGGAGGTGGTGGAGTCATCATCCCTGGAGGCGTTCAAGAGGAGATTGGACGTGGCACTTGGTGCCATGGTCTAGTCATGGGGTCTGTGTTGATAGGTTGGACTCGATGATCCTCGAGGTCCTTTCCAACCTAAGTTATACTGTGATACTGTGATACTGTGATTTGTGTGCATATTTATTTTAGAATCTAAAATCCCTGTTTTAAGAAGTTTCACTTTGTTATTAAGTTTAATACATTGCTGGGTTGTGGGGAAGAAATTACTGCTATCACTGTAATAATTTATATGAAAACTTAATTTTTTTTCTCTGACACAACATAAAGACAAAAGAGTTATATAAGCAGCATAAAATGATAGATTATACTGTGTCTAATCAGTTATGCAACTAAAAATTTGGCAAACAGAGGTTTGGGAATAAAAAAAGATGATTGAAAAACCAGCCTTTCCCTTGTGGCATTGTTCTAAGGCCTATTTTTACTTGCTACTACTTACTATATGTAGAAATTCTTACTAACTCCCCCCTAATTCATTTACTAAGGATCACTTTACTCTCTGCAGAAAACTGGAAACTTGACATTGTAATGTTACACATAGGCTGGAATGGTAATACCATTTGATTCTATTCCCTAAAGAGCCAGTTCATAGGGGGAAAAATAATCCATCAATGCCTGTTGATGTAAACATTTCAGGTAACAAAGATAGAAGCTTGGACCCAGGAAGTCCCTAAGCTTTAAATTGCTGAAAGTGAGGACAGTGCACTGGAATTGTCATTTGTTTGTGATGTTTCCATATTTGTTTTGCAAAAGCAGCCATTTTTTGTCCACTATTAAAAAACTGAGCTAGGCAGATTTTTAGTCTGGCCCAGCATGGCTGTTCTGTTATTTTGGTAAGTGCATCACATTGTTGCATACTGTCATTCTCTTTTGCAAGACAACACAGTGGAAATAGAACTATTTCAGCCTTACAAGATTTACAGTGAAGTCTGTTTTCTGTGAAACATGTTTCCCTAAAAGTGACTGCTTTTTCAGAACATAACCTTATGTTTATTACCTTATATGAATGTAATTAACTCATGTACCGTAGTAGCAGCATCAGTGGACGAAGATATACCTCAGTACAACTGGATAAACTCCCAGGAGCATCTATATTCCAATTAGTCCTGCATTTTTTTTAGCTGATACAAAGCTCAACCTAGAGGTTTAATAGTGATAGTCTAACACAGGAATACAAACTATAGTTCATTGCTCCATAGAGTGGAGGTATTTGAGATCCTCTGCAGAAGGAAATGCATTGTTCAGAGTATGCATACAACACAACATAGATTGCATACTTCTCACAGGCAATTCTCTACCTACAACTTGAAGACATTAGGGCTGCACATAAGTAATTAAGCCACTGACTGGTCCTAATAGCTGTGATAACTGAATGGATGTAGAAAATCTCTGGACACCATGTGAAAAACCACTGACGTGGCAGTCATACAGAGCTGTGCAAAGTGTAGGTGGTGCCATGCGGCTGGCTGTGTCCACAGTTGTTTGAAGGGGAATAAGGGAGAGACAACCAAACTTCTCAGATAATGGAGGTTCAGTGATCTTTTGGGGATTAAAATCCTCAAAGGCCAGCAATACCTGGTATAAAGGTACAAGTGATAACACATAAGGCAGAGAGCAAACCAAAACTGGGTCTGCTGAGGATAAAGTAATCATGAGGGTGTTGTTTCTTTGGGGCTGAGAACAGAAAAAAAAAAAAAAAAAAAAAGAAGAAGAAAAGGTGGTGAAAAGGCCAGGAAAAAAAAAAAAAAAAAAAAAAAAAACAGAGAGAGAGAGAGAAAATAAATTAAGGTTTGTACATCAAGGAACTGGTGCGGCTTGAAGATAACTACCTGAAGGGAGGTTGTAGACAGGCGGATGATGGTCTCTTCTCCCAGGCAGCCAGTACCAGAACAAGAGGACACAGTCTCAGGCTGCACCAGGGGAGGTTCAGGTTGGATGTTAGGAAGAAGTTCTATACAGAGAGAGTGATTGCCCATTGGAATGGGCTGACCAAGGAGGTGGTGGAGTCGCTGTCATTGGAGGTGTTCAGGAGGAGACTTGATGGGGTACTTGGTGCCATGGGTTACTTGTTTAGGTGTGTTGGATTGGTTGATGGGTTAGATGCGATGATCTTGAAGGTCTCTTCCAACTTGGTTTGGTTTATTCTAAGTTTATTCCAAATATTCTATTTAACCACTACTGCCTAAATCAGGAAAAATAAATCACTTTGTTGTTCTGGCCACACTGGGTATGTCAAAATTATTTCTGCAGTCAGTAGGGTATGAGAAGGGTAACCCTGCCTTGAAGGGGAAAATCTGGAATTGATATATCATGTGACCTAATATCATTGCATCCATGCCTGTTTGAGCTCTGGTGGTATGAATATCTTCTCGAAACTTGCCTAGTAGAAATAATTGGCAAAGTATTCAGAAAAAAAAAAAATGCTCTTTGGGACCAGTTGATAAATAAATAGTCTTGATAAATTGCCTTTTTATTTACCACTTGCTTAATGGTTCCATCAGCTCATTTTTCTAGCATTTATCTCTGCAGAAATTCATTGTTATAAATAAATAAAAAAAAATACTTGTTTTGCTGAGCTCTAAATTATAACCTGTGTCAATTTCTACAACTCATGTCTTATAGGTTGAAGTCAGATAAAGTAGTAGGCTTATATGCCTGCAAATTTTAGATGTGCCCATCCTCATTATGCACACAGAAAATAGAGGTTACAGCTGCAGTAGCTTTCAAAAGAAGTTCTCAAACTTGAGACATTTTAATATGATTCATTTGGGTATGATGATATGACTAAGTATAAGTTTGCTTAGGTATTCCAGGTTTCATTGCTTTAAAATAACCTACAATCCAATCCCCTCTGTTTTCCAACTAAGAAAGCAGTAAGTAACTATATTTTCTCTTTGTCTGGACTCTCACTATTTTTTCAAGTCATCATTCCCAGAGCAATATAATTACCTCAAACATCCAAAGTTCAGAAGCTAAGTAGCAATGACTACTTGCAAGATTACTAAAATATAACCATATCTCTGTTGGATATTTACTGCTTTATGTCAACTAACAAATAAAGATTAAAGATATTTGCATGGGTAAGTAGAGTAGGCTTGCAGCCCTGTGCTACTGATAGGAAAAATAGGGAGATTCTAAAAAACCCCAATCAGTACACATGGATGGCTTTCTCCACAGGCAGTTGGCTTTTTTTCTCTGGCTTAATTGAAAAGGCTTAAGAACAGTTTGTTGTGTGTGTAAATTGTTGTTTCTGTCAGAGATATTTTCACACTGAGCATGGCTGTGATTTTTTTCACTGACCAGCTGCAAGGCATTGTTTTCTCCAGGCTAGGAGGAACACCTGCAAAGCATAGCTGATACCCTTTTCAGCTCCATCTGGGAAATATTCTGACACTACTTTCCTTGTCACACTTTAGGGGCTTTACATGAAAAAAAACTATGGACCTAATGATCTTACTGTCATTCATTACTTCTTAATGTTCTGTTTCTTCTCTCCCTGACTTTGTTCCTTACCACACTAATTTTTGACATTTTTTTCTAGAGGAGAGGTTCTCTTCATGCCAACACAGAAAATAGGCTTGGCAGGTAGTTTGGCAATAATTGATCGTATCCAAACAGTAATTGTAATTGAATTTTGTTTACTGTTGACACGGAGGAAGCCAAAACCATACTGCCTCTTCTTTGACTATAAGCACCAAATTACATTACTCATTTCATTGCTCCTTCTCCAATCCATTCCTCTGGATATGACATTTTCTAAGTCACATGGATGGGAAGGACAGAAAGAAGGAAATGACTGAGGATGCAGCTTGGCTGTAACTGTACCAGGTGGTTAGGTGCAATTGATTAACTAATGGAGCTGTGGCCCGCTTTCTCACGTCCTCTCCCAAGAAAATACATTGTACTTGGTTTTCAGCCAAGCATGTTTGTTCATTCCACATTATCAACTCCATAGATTTCAGGGCAATAATTTCAGATTATTGTATGGGGACCTATCAGCAACATTTAGTTTTCAGTGGGCCAGATACTCTGCTTTGGCAACTGTATCAAACACCAGCTGGGGCTTGGGATCACTTTTTCTTAATTACAAACCGTGCAGTTGGCTCTGTATGTAACACAAGAGACATTTTTGTGTCTGCTACAATACAATACAGTACTTGCCACCAACCTTTTGAGGATTTATTTACTGAGATGTCTTTCAGATATGAATATGGATAAAGTAAGGAGACTGGGAGTCCTTTTCCCCTACCCTACAGACCCTAAAGTATACTTAATCCCTGTTATATTTGCTATCTGTTTCAATATATTAACAGGGACCACAAGAGATACAGTTTCTTGTATGGAATTGTTCTGCTGATGTAAGAAAGGAAAGAAGATTGAGGTCATGATTCAAATACATATTTAAGTATTCTAAAGATGTTCTCTGTGCAAGCAGGTGCGATAGGCTCTATCTGCATCCATGGATGAGGGCAGAGCAGAATGAAGAGAGAAAAAGTACTTACTGAGAGAAAATGTGTGAAAATCTCCCAAATGCTGACAATATCTGGTGATTTGTCATCATGTTGCATCTTCAAGAAAGGGAAGACCTTCAGTCTGCTGAAGATGCATAAGGCCATCAGGCCAGTGAAGGTTTGTGCAGCTCAGACAACATCTAAGGAGGCAGTGGCAACCGTGTGCTGTCAGAAGACATCAGGATTGCATGTGCTGCTGAGGAAACAAGGGACACCTGCAAGGGACTCTCTGCACACCTACCTAGATGCCATTGTCATGCCAGTGCAGCTTTTTGCCAGCAAGTAAAAAGCTGGGCTGGCCTCCACCCAGGTGACTGTGTGACTGACTGTGTGGCAAATCGTGCTTAACACTGGGTGTGAGAACAGTGTGAGAGAATAGCAAAAGTAACATGTGAATATTTTTTGCTTTTAATAATACTGACTTGATGCCTGCAATAGCAGAGACCTAATAAATTATAATCATAAACAGAAAAACATACTCTGATCCATATCTCCCCTTTGCCCCCTCCAACTCATTTCTCAATCAAGAAAGGGGGAGTTTGTGGGGCGCGCGCATGCACACACACACACACACGCTTATGTATGTGTACAAAGGTCAAGAGTCATTTGCTGCAGTAAGTACAACTGCCATAAAATATCTAGAGAGTTTTTGGAGAGCTTTCTAATGCTTTGCAGAATCAATTGCACTATTGAAAGCAGAAGTCTCAGGTTAGCATTATAGGTGACTTCATGTTGTGAGATTGAAAGGAAGTAATTTCAGACAGGAATGCTGGTAAATGTAACGGATACATTACAACCTGGTCTCACTTGCCTTTATTGAAGAAGTTGTAAACATCATGCCATTTCAAACCAGACCTTTTACATTTGGAGCAAACAAAGAATCCATCCTGAGTTTTCTCCTAACATATCAGTGCTTGGCGGCTTTTGAAATCATTTGGCCTCACGACTGCCAATAATAAAACAAAAAAGGGCAGTCACTAGTGAATAAAGCAGAGGACTTATTTTGGACACTACAGTATGCCAAACCTATCTTTCTTCCAGAAGAAAATGACCTAGTTATGTCTGAACATGAAACTGTGATTTCTGTGTGATACCACAGGATTAAAGACTGCTGTTTTTCTTTTTCTTATTATCTTCAGTCTTCAGGGTTCCTAAACTGTGAGTGAGAATGAAGTTGACCTGTGAGGCCAATCTATTATCTCTGTCAAGACAAGGAAACCTCTGAGAAAAACTTGAAAAATGTTGGTACTCCTGATTCTCTTTGAGACACAGAAAAGGAAAAAACCTGAAGAGCGCAGAAAGTCCTTTTTGGTTTTTAAATCTGTAAGGCAGTAAATTTACCAATATCCTGAAGAAAACTGGTGCAAAAATTACAACTCATAAATTTAGGAGAACTTACCAAAATGCTTCAGATGAATCAAAGGTCCTTGTCAATGTAGACACTTCTACATAATTTGTGAAGTTTTATAAAATACACAAATCACATTTATTTTGCCTTGTGTGGCCGGTTGACGTTGCCCCCTTAAGAAAGGGAATATGGTGGACGGAAGTTGGTAAACGGAAGGAATAGTCTAAACTAATTTCATTGGATGAGTGGGAGGAAGCACTTCTGAGCTGGGACTATACTGGACATTTCCAGCACTTCTCAGTCAGTCTTGCTTCCGCCTCTTCTTCAGGCAACAGCTTTCTGTCCTGGGCTTTCTGCCAAGGCCTCGGCCTTGAAAACCAGATAACAGGCCTGTATACTAACTCCCTTCCAATTAACACGAACTGCTTCTAACTTTTTTTTCCTCTCTTCTCTTTCTCTTTCTATCCCATTCTGGGGAAAGGGGGGGGAAGAGAGGGGAGAGCGGAGGTGGGGGACCCCTCTCTGCCGAGGGGGGCACTCTCATTTCTGTGTTACTCTGTTGTATATCTTTGTATATATTGTAGATATTGTAAATTTGTAAATAATCCCCTGCAAACCCTACATTGCTTTGTAAATATAGCTCCACTGCTTTGCTAATTCAGCTTGCGAGTTTTTTTTTTCCTTTCCCTTCAAGTTTCTTTCCCTTTACCTTACAAGGGGGAAGGGAGGAGGCTTCTCGGCCTTACCCTTCCACCCACCACATTTTTTTTTATTGGCGTACCCAACGTGCGGCAGATAATTAGTTTAATTTATTATTTGATTGATTTAGTGTTTTCCAGCTGAATTAGCAAACATGAAGGTATTGTGGTTTGTGGAGCGATTGTTCTTTTCAATTTTTGGAGCTCTGGTTTACAGGTATTGTTTGGGTTTGATTTTGGATTACCTGGGTAAATATTTGGTGCGGACAATTTATATGTGGGTTATGTATAGAGTTAAATTATGGTATGGAAAATGTATTAATTTATTATGGCCAGTGAGATACAGGAATGTTACCTCCACCACTCTCCCAATTGAGATAAAGAGTTTTAAGATTCCGCCTGAGGAGAGAGTAACTTTAGGTGATGCCTGGGATCCAAAGGTGATTTATTTCATGTCTATAATTCTGCTGCTGGTGATAATTATCGTGTATCTCCTGATTTCTTTACGGCGAGAGAGAAAGGTGTCCAGGGCGTGTTTTGTTATTAAAACTAGATCAAAAAGAAAACGCCGTGGCTCTCGATCAGTCCCAGAGTCATCTAGTGACGAGGACTGTGGAGAACCTGTGTCAGTTAAAAAGAAGGCTAAAAAGTTAATTGGTAAGGCAGCTCTAAATGACTTTGCTGATTCTAGCAAGCAGCCAAGGGCATCGGCTGGTATCAACATGGCACCTACTCCTTCTCCCACTCCTTCTCCTTCTTCTTCTTCTCCGTTGGCCAGTAATGGAGCAACGTCACTTCCACCCACTCCCTCAGTGGGACCGGAAGTCACTGCCCCAGCAGCTGATTTATCTCAGGACCTGTCAGCTTCTATTAAGGTGGCTGTAAATTCAAACACAGCTCCAGTTAAGGTGGCTCCTTTAAAGACTAGAGCTGGAAAGGGCAAAGATGGAGAAGAAGAGGAGGAGACTGATCCTGGTGAGGGGCCCTCTACTCTAAAAGATCCTGCTCAGGAGGAAGAGAAGGTTTGTTTTAAAGATCTAGCTAACCTAGTGAGATCAAAGCAGGATAGAGATGAAGCTAGGAAAGCAGCTGGCAAAGGTGGTTCTCAGCTTAAAGAGATCCTTAGGAGAATGACAGCAGGATTTTACGGGCAGAGAATTCAGGGAGATGAAGATGAAGATGATATTACGGACTGTTCGTCACCACGGGAAGAATTGCGTAATGTCCGTAAAGATTTCACCAGGGCAGATAAGGAGCCAGTTCTAGCTTGGCTTAGTAGGTGTTATGATACAGGTGCTTCAGCTCTAACAGTTGGAGACAAGTCAGCAGCTCAGTTAGGAACTCTCTCAAGGGACAATGGAATAGATAGACATCTAGGCGAAGCTCTTGGTAAGGTTAATCTGTGGATACGCCTTTTAATAGCGGTTGCCCTGAGATACCCTTCCCGAGATGATCTTCCCTGGAATCCTAAACCCTGGACTACCATAGATGAGGGAATTAAGCGCTTGAGAGAATTTGCTGTTAGAGAGCTACTCTATGGTGAACATGAAACTCTGAATCCTGATGACATTCCTGTGGGTATTGGTCTTGCTAAAAAGATCATCAAACTTGCTCCTTCTAATTATGCAAACATTCTGGCAAGCAGAATTGTGTCAAGAAGTTATGGTGGAGCTTCTCCTACGGTTGGCCAATTCAGTGATCAAATGAGACAATTGGAGGATAGCATGACACGTGGTTCTTTGGTGTCGGCCATTAAAACGATGTCCGGTGATATTCAGAATTGCATAAGAGAGTTAAAAGATGAATTTAGAAATTCCATATCCCAATTGGCACAAAGGGATAATTTCAATTCTTCCTCCAGGTGGGTACAAGTTTCATCTGTGAGGAATACACGTCCTCCAAGGAGGTCATTCCAAAACAGGACATTCCAAAACAGGTCATTCCAAAACAGACCACCAAGACAATCACGTAGAACTATTTGGATAACTCTGCGTGATCAGTTTGGTGAGAACATGAGCCGCTGGGATGGCCAACCAACTTCTAATCTTTTCAAGAGACTGAGGGAATTGCAAAGTGGCAGAACCCGAGGTAGCAATACCAGAAGGGTAGCTGTTACTTCCACAGTTCCCCAGAACGACTCTTACGGCTCCAACAGTGGCTCCAGTTATAACATGCAAAGTTATAACCCTGCACAATATGTGCAATGCACATGTGGGCATGTTCCCCATAACTAGGGGTGCCCTGCCTCCCGCCAGGGGGAGGAGAGGGATAACAGAGATAACAGAATCTATTGGGATGTGTACATCCAGTGGCCTGGCACTTCACAATTTCGGAAGTACAGGGCCTTGGTTGACACAGGAGCTCAGTGCACCATAATACCATCAAATTATCAGGGATCAGAGTCTATAACTATTCTGGGAGTCACTGGTGGATCTCAAGAGTTAAGTAAGGTAGAGGTTAATATAAGTTTAACTGGTAAACAATAGAGGAAGCATATAGTTGTGACCGGACCTGATGCACCTTGTATTTTGGGAATTGATTTTCTGAGAGAAGGGCGTTTCAAAGACCCTAGAGGCTACAAATGGGCTTTTGGAGTAGCTTCAATAGAAATTGATGGACAAAAATTGAAGCTGTCTGCCAGACCTGAACTTTCTGATGAATCTGCAGTTGTGGGACAACATAAGATACAGGACATTAAATTGCCGGTTGCTTCTCAGACTATGCATCACAGACAATACAGAACCAACCGTGACTCTTTGTTGCCCATTCAGAATCTGATTCGTCAGTTGGAAAGTCAGAAAGTCGTCAGCAAAACTCATTCACCTTTCAACAGTCCAGTGTGGCCTGTGCGGAAGCAGAATGGAGACTGACGTCTGACAGTAGACTACCGAGCCCTAAATGAAGTGACACCACCTATGAGTGCAGCAGTACCAGACATGATGGAGCTACAGTATGAGCTGGAATCCAAAGAGGCCAAATGGTATGCTACCATAGACATTGCTAATGCATTTTTCTCTATTCCCATAGCAGAGGAATGCAGGCCTCAGTTTGCTTTCACCTGGAGAGGAATCCAGTACACTTTCAACAGATTGCCAATGGGCTGGATCCACAGCTCAAGCATCTGTCATGCAGTGATCCACGATGCTCTGGAGAAAGGCGGTGCTCCAGAACACATCCAGTTCATCGATGATATCATCGTCTGGGGTAAAACTGCTGAAGAAGTCTTCGAGAAAGGTAACAAAATCATTGACATTCTTCTGAATGCAGGTTTTGCCATCAAGCGAGACAAAGTGAAAGGACCTACCACAGAAATTCAATTTCTGGGAGTGAGGTGGCAGGATGGACGCCGACACATTCCAGTGGATGTGGTAAATAGAGTCTCTACCATGGCAAGTCCCACAAACAAGCAAGAGACCCTACGTTTCTTGGGGATAGTGGGATTTTGGAGACTGCACATTCCTGGATACAGTCAGATTGTGAAACCTCTGTATGATGTGACTCGAAAGAGAAACCATTTCCACTGGGGACCTGAACAACAAGCAACCTGGCTGGTAAATAGTAGAGGTTCAGTGAACCGAGCTGGACCTGCACATTCAGATTTGCTACGGAAAGTAGAAGGTGACAGAGTTCCTGTTGTTAGAGAAAAGAATCTGTTAGGTAAAACTGTTTGGGTATTTTCACCCTCAGGAGAGGCTAAACCTGTCCGAGGGGTGGTTTCAGCTGAAGGTCCGGGTCACACTTATTGGGTAATGCAAGAGAATGGTGAAATTCAGTGTATTCCACAAAGAAATTTAACTTTAGCTGAAAGAGGTTAATTTCAAACTGTTGTACAGCTACATCGCGTCCAAAGGAAGAATCAACGAGGAATCTACGGTGCACGAACCCTGAGATCCCTGAGAGCCCTGAGTCAACTAAGAGACCCTGAGATTCCCTGTTTCCCTTTTCTTCGCTTCGTCAGTGAAGAAATGAACTGTTTTCCATTTTTCTCATTTTCTGATTTTCTTGAACTTTTGAATCATCTACATCTGAGCATAGCCGGAATGGACTATGAACTTTACTCATGAACTGTAAATATCGTTTTGGATTGGATGGACAGTATGAACAGCCAATGAAATTGTTTAGAAGGGGTGGATTGTGGCCGGTTGACGTTGCCCCCTTAAGAAAGGGAATATGGTGGACGGAAGTTGGTAAACGGAAGGAATAGTCTAAACTAATTTCATTGGATGAGTGGGAGGAAGCACTTCTGAGCTGGGACTATACTGGACATTTCCAGCACTTCTCAGTCAGTCTTGCTTCCGCCTCTTCTTCAGGCAACAGCTTTCTGTCCTGGGCTTTCTGCCAAGGCCTCGGCCTTGAAAACCAGATAACAGGCCTGTATACTAACTCCCTTCCAATTAACACGAACTGCTTCTAACTTTTTTTTCCTCTCTTCTCTTTCTCTTTCTATCCCATTCTGGGGAAAGGGGGGGGAAGAGAGGGGAGAGCGGAGGTGGGGGACCCCTCTCTGCCGAGGGGGGCACTCTCATTTCTGTGTTACTCTGTTGTATATCTTTGTATATATTGTAGATATTGTAAATTTGTAAATAATCCCCTGCAAACCCTACATCGCTTTGTAAATATAGCTCCACTGCTTTGCTAATTCAGCTTGCGAGTTTTTTTTTTCCTTTCCCTTCAAGTTTCTTTCCCTTTACCTTACAAGGGGGAAGGGAGGAGGCTTCTCGGCCTTACCCTTCCACCCACCACACCTTGTTTCTTTCTTTCTTGAAGTTTTCTCTTTGCTTTTTTCTTACACAAACTGTGTTTGATCTTATTGTGGAGAGAGTCAAAGACACTCACCTTTTCCCTTGAAACCTGCTGTGCTGGCAGCTCCAGAGGAGAGGAGATATTTTAGAAGTCTTCTGAAAAGGAACTATAAATGAAGACAATGAAATTGGAACTGAGATTAAGTAGGAATCCAGTATCACAAAGACTTGTAGTTCAAAGAAGCTCTTGATGAAAGGATGTTGGAAATTTAAGCGGGAAAAACCCCAGTGCATTCTGTCATTCTTTCCATTCAGCTTAAGGTCATACACTCATGTAGGTCTTATCCTCGTGCTGCCTGAGATGTGATCTTCTTAGGTGGGAATATATTCTCATCTTTCTCCTAAGATCTTCCTCTCTCCCTCTCTGGCAGTAGCTACTGGCCTGAACTCTGAGGCTCACAAATCCTCTCCCTTTCTCTGCTCACAGTGTCGCGCAGCTAATTGGTTCCTGAGCAGTACTTCACCTTCATTTCCTTTAGCCTTTCCTTTTCCATTTGATTGTTTAGTTTGTTTGATCATGATTTCTGACATATTGTTACCAAATTGGGAAAATCACACATATTTCAATAAAACTGTGACATCCTACCTTGAAAAAAACCTGATTATGGAAGAACTCAAAGTAGAACAGCTGTGCTGTGATCTTGAGGAAATCACTCAGCCTCTCCATATCCATTAGAGCCATTGAGAAAGCTATTAGGAGCATTACATAACTGATGTTGCAGCAGACCTCAAAAGCATGGCTATACTTAGTGAATATGAATACTTTACACCATTTAATACAAACATGTGAGAATATATATAATGCATAGGAATATGATAAACTGGAAAATGGCTTACATTTTCTTGTTTTCAATGCTTTTCAGACAAATAATCAAGGCATTAATAATTATTAATCATAGAATGATCAAGTTGCTTTTATACTAAACATGCACAAAAAACCCCCAAACAAAAATAACTTGGACCTGGATCTGTAAAGGAAGTTCTAGCTGATTTCAGAATGAAATAGCTGGGCTTGAATGCTGTTTCAGACTGAAATCTTATTACAATGAAAACAGAGCAACAAAGAAAATTCCTTCTTTTTTTCATTGACTGAAAGACCATTCTAATTACTGAAGAAAGTACTTTCAACTGCAATTTAGGAAAAGCAGACAGGCTTATCAATGGAGAATGGCTTATTAATATATCTTTTTGTTTCTTTTTTGCTCTCCTTACAAGGTTTGATTTTGCTCTTTTTACAGTATTTATACTCCTAAGTTTCCTGAAAGGTAAAGAAGTGTATTATTTCTATTTTACAGACCAGGAAGTGAGGAGTATAGAGACAAACAGGCAGACTTAAGCATTTTAGCAGCACTGTTTTAACATTTGCATTTATGATACAGAGCTTATTTTTCATCCTCAGCCTTACATTCAGCATTGCTGTTGTCTGTTTTTGCAGTTAGCTTGGCACTAAAGCCCAGTGCCTTCAACAAATGCACGTCAAACAGAAAGCCATTAAAAGCAGTGAGTAAAAATATTGCAACGTTGTGGTACTTTTAGGCTGTGCTTAGAAATTTTTCCACAGATCTTGAACAGAAAGTGATAGAATGCTTGTAACTTAGCTGTTTACCTGGGCTTATTGACCCCAGTTACTTAGACATCCTATAGTAGTCATTGGAGGGAAGTAGATACTTCCAAAACAGGTTGCACCTGACCAAAAGAAGATGTCTACTTCACTCTTTTCTTCACTGATTGTAAAGGGGCCTGAGAATGACTAGCTCACATGTGGACAACTAGGTCGACATCAATTAATTTGGACTTTTAAGGATATCAAGGATTGAACTGATGGGCCTAAAGGGCAAAATAGGCAGAGTTTGGGTGCCTGCATTGTATTGTCCATTTGTCTCGAGTGAAATGTCAAAAGATTTGCAGACCATATAGTTGAGTACACTTTTAAGACAATATTTCCTGAATCCTTGTTCTAAATGACAACTTTGAGGAAATGCATTTCTTACAATAATTGATGTAGACACTATCAGTTTAGCAACATGTAATCCATTGTAGTGTTGGGTTAGGCCTCTTGTGACTGCTTAGTCTTGGTTTCAGTCCCCTATGAGCAGTAGACTGTGATTTTCTTCCAGTATCTTGGCTTTGGGTCTCTACTGACTTAGGTGTGAAAAAACTCTCCTAAGTCTTTTGTGCATAGAGTCATTGACTCCAAACTTTGCAGATCTCACCTATGTTTCACATGCTCTTCAGCTGTGAAATACTTTTCTGGATATTATGGAGAGATTGGCATGGTGGGTGCTCAAGCAGAATCCGACAGCAGTCACTGACACAAAACCTAATGTTGATTTGCTTGGCAGGACAAATGTAGCAGGTGGGCAGTGATGCTGGCCCTGAAAATACAGACCTCACACAACTCACAGAGCTGCCATGCTCATGCAGTTTACACCAGCCCATCCAGATGACCCCTGGTAATGTGAGGCTCTCTGTGACCACAGCTGACAGCTCAGCTCCTACACACGCAATTTGTTTCCTCAGACAGCAGCTTTAATGTGGAGTTGGAGGTCTGAGCCCTCTGACAGGAGGGCTTTCTGAATTAGGTATTGCCTTATTATCTAGCTCCTAATTGATTCAGATAGATAGTTCCAGATGCAGTGAAGTCTCCTTTGTCCAGGTGGGTAGGTTTTTGGGTGCTGTCATGGGAGTTCACTCAGGGACTGGAGTTCTTTGGCTGGGAGAAAAACAAAAATTACAAAAATCTCAAAGTGGAAACAGTCAGTAGTGACTGTTTTGGGTGATATGCTTTTGTAATTCAGCACTGTCCACTACATTTACATACATTGAACAGTATAGAGTTACTGGCATAACAATGGAATGCTAAGATCTAGATCTAGATCAGGGTAAGTGTTCAGAACCCTGATTTTTGTAACAGAATCTTGAAAGTCTTCCCATGAAAATGTCACGCCATATGATTTATTTATTCAGACCTTGAATAGGAAACATATAGCTCTGCAGCAGCTCTATAGCTCTAACCTGCAGCAAACTTCATTTGGGTTGGACTAGATGATCTTTCAAGGTCCCTTTCAACATCTAACATTCTGAGATTCAGTGCTAATACTTGAAAAGGATATGAAACTATGTGGATTCATTCTAAAAATCAATTATTATTTAGAGATAATATTTTGCAACACTTAATGAGACCTACTCCTGGCCCTGTGATACTTCCTGTATTTCTTTTTGCCATGCAAATTGACCTAAAATGGTATAAAAAATTCTGACTTTGGTTAACAATTTCTTTCCCTGGATACACTTGTGGGTTTGAAATATGGAAAGACAAAGTGGTGAATATCAAGAACCAGCGGCATGTCACTGCTTGCTGCTCTCAGATTCATTGGGATTTACACAAGCCTTTCTTCAATCCTCACTAAATTTTGTAACACCACTCAAGATTAAATTAAATAATCATATCAGACATATACAAGGTCAGAAATAAAAATTAATGTAAATAGTGCTATTTTAACCAAATACATCCTTTCCCCTTTTAAGTTCACAAAATAGTTTTAAGTATAGAAAGAATTTTCATAAATCAGAACCCGTGAACACAATGCCCTGCAGGGCTGGCTTCTTATAAACCTTTAGAAACAGCTAGAGTGTTGCTTGAACAACAATACTGCACCTGTCAGTCCCGAGGGAGCATCTATGTATTAATGGAAAATTCATTTTAATTGAAGATAGATAATACAGACATAAATTTTGTCTATGTGACAGGCATGGATGCTGTTTTTACTGTATGTGTATGTTCTTGTGCCTGAGTGCACATGCTAATATTAAAAATCATTAAATTCATGGATTGCTGTTTTAGTTCCTCTGCTTTTTTTCTTATACAGTGCCCTTGTGTAAAACAGCCTGCTCTGACAAGCAAGCCCACCCCAATAAAACCTCACTTCTTGTTCCAGATCAACTCAGCAATATCATGCCCAATAATATCACAGTCACAGTATCAGTAAGTTTGGAGAGGTTGGAAGAGTCCAACCTGTCACCACAGACCTCATGACTAGACCATGGCACCAAGTGCCACGTCCAATCCCCTCTTGAACACCTCCAGGGACGGTGACTCCACCACCTCCCTGGGCAGCCCGTTCCAATGACGAATGACTCTCTCGGTGAAGAATTTTCTCCTCACCTCGAGTCTAAACCTCCCCTGGTGCAGCTTGAGACTGTGTCTCCTTGTTCTGGTGCTGGTTGCCTGGGAGAGGAGACCAACCCCTTCCTGACTACAACCACCTTTCAGGTAGCTGTACAGAGCAAAGAGGTCACCCCTGAGCCTCCTCTTCACCAGGGTAAACAATCCCAGCTCCCTCATCCTCTCCTCATAGGGCTTGTGCTCAAGGCCTCTCACCAGCCTTGTTGCCCTTCTCTGGACACATTCAAGTGTTTCGATGTCCTTCTTAAACTGAGAGGCCCAGAACTGGACACAGTACTCAAGGTGCAGCCTAACCAAAGCAGAGTACAGGGGCAGAATGACTTCCCTGCTCCTGCTGGCCACACTATTCCTAATGCAGATCAGGAGGAAAAGTAACACAAAAAGTCCTGTGGTTGAGATAATGATGTTAAAGGAAATATTGCAATATACCATTACCTTAGCCTATTTTGCAGAAAATCACAGTAAAATCAGAAGCAACAGCTGAAGCCAGCAATAAAATTGCACCCTGCAGCCATTAGGGTTCAATCCCCATGATAGTTTGCTCCAGCCAGCACTTCCATTTTAAAGCTGGCATGACATCTATACGGTATTGAATGCTCAGTAATAGATTCAATTGGCTAAACCCGTGATATTATCCACACCTACTATCAACTTCATGCCCAGCAGCAATTAACATCAAACACACATCATACATCATTCACTGTCCATTGACATTCAAAATAAGATCCTCCTGCAGTACACAGAAGATTTCTCACTGCAAATGCTCTGGAGCTCCACCCTCTTTCAGTACATTCTGGATCAGTCCATGAGCAGTCCAAATGGTGGGGATCTGTTTCTACCCCTGGGGCAGTCTATTCCAATGACTCTTTCCACCCTTCCAAGTGAAAGCAAACTGTCTGCTGCAATCTGGTGCTCAGTTTCTAACACATTCTGCTCTTGGGATCACCCTGTCACTCCAGAAAGAGAGAGAGGTTCCACCCCTCATAATTTGATGCCATCACAGTAAACTGTATGCCTGTATCTACTAAAACTTTATACTCTAGTGAGTTCAATTTGCTCAAATTTGCTACAAAAATTATTTTGCTTATGGGAACATGTCCAGGTGCCCTCATATTAAAATTTAATTGACATTTAATTTACTTATTGGCATATCTTTCTTGAAAAGCTTCTACTGAAAAGAAATACTTCAGCAAGTGGCAGATGGCAACAGTCAGTAGACTGTAGCCTAGAAAGTCTTGCAGAACTTAATTATGTTACAGTGTGAGGAAAATTGAAAGTTGAAAAAGTTTTGTGCTTCTTTTTTTTTTTGCACAGTATGTTTTGATCCAGTCTTCCATCCCTGTTCCCACTCTTACTCTAAATGACTTGTTTGATCGTATCATCTCTGGATATGTTTTTAGAAACTTTTAATTAATCTCTGTTTGTATTCAGAAAAAAAAAGTAATTTTCAACAGGCTACATTATTTTTCAAAACAAATGTTTCTTTCATATTTCAGTAAAAGCACTTTGCAGGGTAAGTGGTCCCACTAGGATGAGAATGAATAATCTTAATTGAAAATTATTGCACATGAACCTGTCAGTCATCAGACTTGGCCAAAGAATGACTTTTATCTCCCAGTTGTAGGGCAAAGTCCAAAGCTACGCAGTCCTTCCTAACCCCTAATAGAAGACTGACTTCAGGCTTCTGTTATCTTCCTGAGAACTACAAATATTTCATTCTAATTCACGTATGTTTGTATCCACCAAATATTTTTGTTGTGTTTTGTTGTGTTAAAAAAAATAAATCAAGGATGTATATGTGTTTCACTGAATCTTTTAGACTTTGGTACTGATGCAAATGATTATAAAGAGAACAGTGATCATTAAAGGACTTAAATGAGGCAGCACATTCCCTGCAGTGCAGGCACCTTAAATGCAGACAAATATAAGTTTCAAAACAGAATTATCAAGATCAACCAGAGAATAATAAGGGGATAGTGAGTAGAGGGTGGGAAATATGGGCAAATGTTGATTTAGAAGAGGGAATTGCCTTCACCTATAGCTGAAAATATGTTACATCTGTATTCAGAACGCAAAAGAGACAAGAACAAATCAAATATACTTCTGAATGTCCAGGATGCTTTAGGAAATGCATTTTATAAAATTGTCCATAATTTTTAAAATGTATTAATTATACTCCTTTTTATTTAGTAATTCATGCAATTGATCCACAAAAGGTGAGACTGATTCCACCTTGCCTACCTACCTATGGCTGAGAGTGACTAGCAAAGGAAGATTTTGGAGAGAGAGTGAAGAAAAAAATGATTTCTTAAAAAAAAACTTCCCTCTTAGACCTTTCTCCTTTGGAATAACCAGAAATATGAATCTGGATCTCATAGAAGCCTGATAATCCCTTAAGAGTCACCCCTCCTAGCCAGTAGAAATGTACATTTGATGGGAGGTTTTTAAAGCAAAATACTTCCACTTTACACATGCTTATACTTAACAGATAGTGTCTATTTTAATCTGTCTTTATTAATGGCTGTCCTCTCATGAAACATGTGTCTGGAGGACTTTTGTTTTTCTTTGCTACTGCAAAATGATTAGTCTTCCATTTGCTGTCCTAACAAGTTGCTACCTCTGATGTATGGACAATTATATACAGCCAGCACTTTGAAAGTATCTCTCTTTTAAAAATGTTTCTATTTGATGAAATATTAAGTAACTGGAAATACTTGTTGCTTCTCAAAAATGCCACGAAATCTATAATCTAACAGGTGGAGATTTACAGGCTGAGCTAGGGAAGCACTTCAGTGATGTCATCCATTATTATTGATTACCTGAGCATACATGCTCACCTTGGTTGAGTAGTTCTCCAGTGCACCCAGTGCTTTTCTTCTTCATAGCAGTGATGGTGCCACCTAGACTTTCTGAGAGAAGCTGTTTGCATTATGATCTTTTCTAGTCTCTGTGAAATACTTTTTCCTTTGGGTGAAAGAAACATGAGGCAGAGTCATAGGCGAAAACTGTCAAAAGCAGTCTTCTAGTATCAGAGGCATTTTAAAGGTCTAGTTATAAACTATGATTTAAAATCCAGGAGCATTATCTTGTTTGTTTTTGTTCCCATTGCTACTGCTATCAGGTTGTTTCAGGAGAAAACTTCTTTCCTGTGAGGTTTAGAACCTTTCTTTTAAATTGCATATGGTCACTCTGTTCCTAGCTTTCCACACTGTTGTTTAACTTGCATGATGATTTCATTCCAATGTGTATAGCATAGCTAATGTCTCTCCATATTTGGCTTAGATAAACAAACCCATTAATTCGTCCTTCCTCAGAGGACTTCTGGGTCCCCTGATTATAATAGTGTTATCCTAATAACTCTACTACATATTTACTCCAGTTTGGATTTCTCTGTCCGGCCGACAGGAATTTTACATAGCTTTCACTGAAGCAGCTAATATATCTCAGCTGATTCATGGAATGGCAGGACATATGTCAGAAAGGAATGCAGAAAGAGGGAGAGTCCATGTTCTCTTCAAACACTGCCTCTTCAAATCCTCTTGTATGGAAAGAATGGGTAATTATCTGCAACATTTGATCTCTGTGAATCAGAGTTAGTCCAGCTCCTTTTCTCATTCTTTTTTAGGCCATTTAGATGTACAAAGAAGCAAAATGGCAATACATGGTTCTGTACAATGTCTTTCATGAATCTCAAGGATCTGATGTGGAAATGTTCTTCTGGAACACTCTTACCTGTCACAGTGTTTGCAGTACCAGGGCCTGGTTCAAGTTCAAACTTATAGAAAAATGGTGCTACAAGAAAAAGCCTCAGTTTTGCATTTTGTCATGGAGTTGTAACACTGACCATTCATAAGTTTTGAAATTGAACTAAATTATGACTCCAGTCCTTTCATTGCTTTGAGCAGGACCCTAAGAAAGAACAGCAACATGTTTTTCTTTACTTTCTATTCTCTAACTATAAATTTTAGGCACATTTCAATATTTTTCTCCTGAGGCAGATTATATCTGCTTCTTTTGTTTAATGTTACTATATTATTCATCAGGGTTTACACAACAATAACCTTAATTAAAGAAGAGGTTCCAGACTTTTTTCTGTCAAAGATCAACTTCTTCATCACTTAAATATATTTAACAAAGCATAATAGGAGCCTTCCTCAGTCCAAAATGCTCCTGTAATTTAGATGCAAAATTTAAAAAACACAAAGTGCTTCAGACATCAAGAAATTAATTAGTGTCTGAATGAAGCCTGATGGGAAGTAGCCAAGACAAGTACTGAGAGGTTTGAACATCTCTTCCATTAAAATTATTACATTATCTCACCTATTACACAAACACATTGCCCGAAAGGAAAGTACTTAATTCTAAGGAAGCAGCACCATGATCTAGTCCTTTGCTAAGTTCCTGTGTAAAACTAGTCTGAAGAGTGCCATCAAATTGCGTCCTTTATTTCTTGCCTTTCATTCCTTTGACATGAGCGTATTAACTTAAAACCACAGTGGGAATATTGCCAGCAAATATTTCAAAGTAAAAGGAGACTGGTACTTAAAGCTAAAACTATTAGAATTGTGGGGTTTAATGCAAATTAGACACAGTAGCTTGAATGTCTGATGAGCCATGAAATGTTTTACAGAATCATTTTGTTTCACCTGCATGGTTTATTTACCAGTTTCTTACCAATAGCTTGCTCCAGGTATACATTTAGCTGTTTTCTAGGCAAGGTTCTTTGATCCAGAAATACTTTAAGGCAAGGATTTCCTGATGTGCCTAAAGAAACCAGACCTCCTGCTTCAAATCAGCATGAATCTTAGAGGACTTAAAGGTTTCTGCACAGGATTACAAAATATTCCTTTAACTTTCACTTTTATTCTGGTAGTGCTCACCTACAGTGCTGGCTATTAAACACATAAACATAATACTGAAAGTTCAAATTTAGCATGCAAATAAATAGGCCAAGACAAAATAATGCTATGAACAAATAGTGATCAGACCTTAAAAAATGTGCATGATCACAGGGAGCTTTACTGACAAAACCAGAAACTGTAAGGACACATAGCAGTTAGTGAACTCAGGGAAGTTCTTCACAGAGTTGTTAGGCATTGGAATGGGCTGCCCAGGGAGGTGGTGGAGTCACTATCCTGGAGGTGTTAAAGAGGGGATTGGATGTGGCACTTGGTGCCATGGTCTAGTAGTCATGAGGTCTTGGGTGACAGGTTGGACTTGATGATCTTCGAGGTCCTTTCCAACCTTGTTGATTCTATGGTTCTATGATTCGATATTCAATAACTTCAGGCCCTCCAACTAAGCTAAAATATGAGCAGTGTCACAAGAGTTGCCAACTGCTGTGATGTGAAAGAGTATTGAATACCTGAATAAGACTGAAAATACATTAAGGAGAAGCAGAAAACCGTTTTCTCTCTCATCCCCATTCTTTTCTCAAAACCTTTAGTATATGGATTTCCCATGAAGAAAAATGAGATCTTATTACATCTAGTTTGTGGTCTTTCAGCATCCAACTAGAGGACTAAATGTACCCTGGACTAAGCAGAGGCCATCAATGTAACATGTAGTTGGAACTGTCCACAGCTACCTGAAAGGAGGTTGTAGCCAGGTGGGGGTTGGTCTCTTCTTCCGGGAGGCCAGCACCAGAACAAGAGGACAAAATCTCAAGCTGCACCAGGGGAGGTTTAGGCTGGATGTTAGGAAGAAGTTCTTCACAGAAAGAGTGATTGGCCATTGGAATGTGCTGCCCAGGGAGGTGGTGGAGTCACCATCACTGGAGGTGTTTAGGAAGACAGTGGATGGGGTGCTTGGTGCCATGGTTTAGTTGATTTGATAGTGTTGGATGATAGGTTGGACTCGATGATCTCAAATGTCTTTTCCAACCTGGTCTGGTCTATTCTATTCTATTCTATTCTATTCTATTCTATTCTATTCTATTCTATTCTATTCTATTCTATTCTATTCTATTCTGTTCTATTCTATTCTATTCTATTCACTGTTAATTCCCCCATTGGTTACTTTTCAGCAATACTAAGAGGTGTTATTTTACTTCAGTAGCTTTAGGAGGTTTCCATACTTAGCAAAGCCAAAGCGTGTTATGAACTTCTGAAGTACCTGTACTCAGTAAGTATCCTTTTGTTTTGTAACTACAGCAGGAATTTATCTGTCTTTGTAGGAGCTGATATTTATTTTATAAATGCCCACTTGGGGCAACTTTAACACTTGATAGTTATACATCTATCTCTTTAAGCCTATGAACAGTTTTGTGCACAGCGGAAAAGTCAACTGAAGCAGTTTTACAGAAGAGCTATATTGCTGGCTTTACTGTAATACTGTAATATGGAAGATGTTTTGGCACTACATTTTTGCTGGAAAGTCTAAAAGCCCTACCTTTTTGATAAGAATCTCAGCACCTTCAGTACTCTAGAACTGTAGTAAAAAAGAGCATTTTCCACAGAATGTTCAACATAGGGGTATTTTCTTTCTGTTGATGGTTCCCTGTACATTTCATTGAGTTTCACATTGTTCTGCACAGATTGTTTTCTCTTTTGATTTCAAGTAAAATGGGTACAGCTCCTGCTTGATGATTGGAATAGCATACAGCTAATGCTCTGAGTTCACTGCATCTAGCATTTAATTGCTAGTGGGGCACATACTCAGCATTCAAAAAAAATCCTCAACTTCTCAGCATTTATTAACAGAAAAATGGCTCATATATAAGTGTCTGGTGAAGAGCTAGACAGTTCTGAATACATCTAAACAACATATTTACACAAATGCAAGAGCAGAATTCAGTGCATTGTATTATGCACGGAACCAACACAAAGTGAAAATGCAGAAATTCTGAATTGCACAGACTTATTTGTCTTGATAAATTTTGCTCAAGGTAGGTCTAAGGTTCAGACAAGCTGATACAAAATAACTTGTGATACAAAGGGAAATGGGTAAAATTGGAAAGTTTCCTATAATATTTGAGAAAAAAATTACTGCATCATTTAGTATGAACTAGATGCATTACCTAGATGTGTTAGTAGAAAATAGAGTGTATATATTTGTAACCACAGAGACAATCAGGAATAATCTGCCTGATATAAAAGCTCTCTTCAAACCCTTCTGAGGAGATAGCTCATTCTCATACATCCAATGTATTAAACATATATAGGATCATAACACAACATGGAGAATAAACTGTAAGAATTAATGAGATGGGTTGATAGGTTTCTAACAAGAAGATGCAATAGAGAGTAAATTATGGTAGCAAAGATTAAAGCATTAAAGAAACCATATAAATCTCAAATAAATGCTTAACTTATATCATTACCCATAGAATTAAAACAAACACAACAACAAAAAAAACACAACTGGTTGCATGGGAAAAAATTCTGTGTGGTGCAGCAGACATGCTGGAGGGAAGGGAGGCCATCCAGAGGGACCTTGACAGGCTGGAGAGGTGGGCACAAGCCAACCTCATGAGGTTCAACAAGACCAAGTGCAGGGTCCTGCATCTGGGTCGGGGCAATCCCACGCACAAATCCAGGCTTGGCAGTAACTGGCTGGAAAGCAGCCATGAGGAGAGAGACTTGGGGGTGCTGGTGGACAAGAAGCTCAACATGAGCTCTCAGTGTGCACTTGCAGCCCACAAAGCCAATCAGATCCTGGGCTGCATCAGGAGAAGTGTGGCCAGCAGGTCAAGGGAGGTGATTCTCCCTCTGTACTCAGCTCTGGTGAGACCCCACCTGGAGTACTGTGTCCAGTTCTGGAGCCCCTATTACAAGAGGGATATGGAGGTGCTGGAACATGTCCAGAGAAGGGCCACAAGGATGATCAGAGGGCTGAAGCACCTCTCCTATGAGGACAGACTGAAGGAGTTGGGGCTGTTCAGTCTGGAGAAGAGAAGGCTCCGAAGTGACCTAATTGTTGCCTTCCAGTATCTGAAGGAGGCCTACAGGAAGGCTGGGGAGGGACTTCTGAGGATATCAGGTAGTGATAGGACTAGGGGCAATAGAATGAAGCTGGAGGTGGGGAGATTCAGGCTTGATGTGAGGAGGAAGTTCTTCACCATGAGAGTGGTGAAGCCCTGGAATGGGTTGTCCAGGGAGGTGGTTGAGGCCCTGTCCCTGGGGGTGTTTAAGAGCAGGCTGGATGAGGCTCTGTCCAGCCTGATCTAGTGTGGGGTGTCCCTGCCCATGGCAGGGGGGTTGGAACTAGATGATCCTTGTGGTCCCTTCCAACCCTGGCTGATACTATGATACTATTATGGCAATTTGTTTAGAACATTAGTCAAGATTTAGGGTAACAAGCATGACGTACCCTAGTGCTACAACTTGCTATGATTTCATTAAATATTTTATACACAGCACTGCATGTTAATACCATGCTCTCCTATAATCTGCTTAGTCATCCAGGAGGAAGCTAGCAGAAGATAGTTATTTCATACCAAAAAAGTACAGACACTGAACTTAGGGGTTTCTTTGTAGAACCCTCCACCCCCCATAACAAACAAGCAAAAGAAAAAACATATAAAACCCACCACAAAACCCAAACAAACAAACAAAAATCCCAAAAGATTTAACATGCTGTCTATCACATTTGTGCAAGTCATGATCTGGTTTCCCTTCCAGAAAGATACTACACAATTTAAATGTTGAAGTCTTCTTCAAATGAGCTAAGAGTCTTTTTTCATCTCTAAGTGTCTTGGATGAAGGTAGTTTGCTTGCCTATTTAGTGTTTGGATTGATGTAGGGGTTGGGATTGTTTTTGAGGTGGTTTGTACTGACAGAAGCCATCACCGAAACAGATCAGGTAGTGGATTTTTGATCCAGATTCAAACTCTCTGGGGACAAACCAAACCCAGTGATGTTTTCTGTCAAAGAGTCTGAGGAAGCATACTAAGAGAAGAGTAGATTAGGTCTGTACTCAGTGTTTCATCATAACATTTCTCCTTAATAAACTGTGCCAGGGGACACACAGTACTTCCTAATAAACTATAGTACACTGAGGATATGCTAATTAAGTGGAAGTGGATTTCTTGTTTGATCAGACCATATCTGGTTGATCTCTGATGGCAATGACAGCAACAATAATCTAATACCATCTACCCACCCATCAGGTATTTCAAACGTGTTTATTGTGCTGTTGTATCTACACCATCAGTCATGGGTGTAAAATAAGTAAAGACTCCAAATGTAAATAAAGAATGACATGTTAATTGAGCAACATGCAAATTTCTGCATTTACAGTGCTGGGAAGTGGGTGCTCTAGGGAATTTCTCATTACAGATCATCTACTTATATGATTCTGTTAACACTCAGCTGCTTGCTTCTGCCAGATAGAAGTTTGTGTTGATATCTACTTTCACATAGAATAGAATA
Source organism: Melanerpes formicivorus (assembly GCF_026170545.1). Lineage (NCBI taxonomy): Eukaryota > Metazoa > Chordata > Aves > Piciformes > Picidae > Melanerpes > Melanerpes formicivorus. Next base: position 31,580,341 of record NW_027142355.1, read on the forward strand.
GAATAGAATAGAATAGAATAGAATAGAATAGAATAGAATAGAATAGACCAAACCATGTTGGAAGAGACCTTCAAGAACACCGTGTCCAGCCCATCAACCAATCCAACCCACCTAAACAACTAAACCATGGCAAACTTAGTACCACACAGGGAATAGCTTAATTATGCACAATGAATGACATGAAAAAAAAATCTTTGCTGGGCACTTAAATATTATTCATGAAGAGGAGGAGAAAAAAAATGCACAGCAGTATATTGCATACATTTGTAATGACCTGGTGTCCCATGCCAATCCTGGGCAGGAGTGGGGGATTAAAAAATCACCCTTGGAGTAAATTAATGTGAACCAATGCCAAACAGCTGATGAGTTATGTTTATTGCATCCAATGAAAACCCTCAGCTGGTTTTATCTTAAGGATATTTGGTTGGACCGGAGCAGAGGGAAACTAGGAAGAAAAAGGTGAGTTAAAAAACTGAGAGAGAGAGAAAGAGTTAAGAAGTCACAGAAAGATATCATCTCCCCACTTGGATCCAGTGATGTTTTCAAAGGCATAGTCCAAGTCCTTCAGTGGCAGGTATACATCCCGGCAGGGTCTTTTGTGGTAGATGCCGGACATGGACCATGGAAGTTGTGGTCCCTATATACTCTATTGGTGGGAAGGTGGGGTGGTGTCTCCAAAGACTGGTGTGCACTGCAGTCCTACAGTGCAGTGGCTGTCACAGGGCACTGTTGCACATTGCCTTTCCATGGCACTGTTGCAGTGATTTTAAAATAAGGAAAGAGGGAATTACCATATCGGCAGAAATTGTCTCTTTCCATTGTCAAAAACATCTGACAGGCCACAATCTCCCTGTAAGAGCTATTAAAGGTTATTAGATTCATAGAATAAACCAGGTTGCAGAAGACCTCAGAGATCATCAAGTCCAACCTATAACCTAATACTTAACACCTCATGACAAATAAACCATGGTTTCAAGTGCCACATCCAATCCTTTTTTGAACACCTCCAGGGATGGTGACTCCACCACCTCCCTGGGCAGCCCATTCCAATGGCTAACAACTCTCTCAGTGAAGAACTTTCCCCTTACCTCAAGCCTAAACTTCCCCTGGTTCAGCTTGAGACTGTGTCCTCTTGTTTTGGTGCTGGTTGCCTGGGAGAAGAGACCAACCCCCGCCTGTCTACAACCTCCTTTCAGGTAGTTGCAGAGAGCACTAAGATCTCTTCTGAACCTCCTCTTCTCCAGGCTAAACAACCCCAGCTCCCACAGCCTCTCCTCATAGGGCTTGTGCTCAAGAACTCTCACCAGCCTTGTTGCTCTTCTCTGAGCATTAAAACCTGCCTATCCAGACTAGGTATGTCACACTTTGTTTCAGACATGAAGAGTCATGAAGGACTACTAGCCCAGCCCTGTCACAACATTGTTTTGAGACAGCAGAGGATTAGGCCATCATGGTGTTAAATTTATTTACTATCTTGAAACTTGCTTACACAAAGAACCCTCTTCTACAAAGCTGGCCAATACCTCACTACCTTCTCTTGTGTTCTGCTTTGTAACTGCCTGTTTTTCATTGTCTGCATAGTGACTCATTCTTTTCAGATAATTTTCCAAACAGGCATTGTACTGTCCCTCAGGTGTTAACTATTACATTCTAGTTCCTTCTTTTCAGTCACTACCATGTTTTATTCAGCTTTATGCACTTACCTCCTTGCTCCAGCCTTATCAGGCAATACTTTTGTGACAAGCATTCAAGAAAGGCTCTATAGCATTGTCATTCCTTTCTGCCTCTACATAATGTCACCAACAGTTTGAACTAAGCTGTTGTCTGCACTGCAGATTTTGATTCCTTTTTCAGGTGTTTATATACTCTTCCATTTCTTCAGCTTCCTATCTGAATGTGATTGTTTCGCAAGTTGCTTCAATTCATACATTTAAAGTGTGTTGCCTTCTGTGTCAAAAACTGATCTGAATGGAAGTTTCCTTTAAATTTTAAAGCATAAGCCATCAGACTAAAGCCATCAGATGCATTTTTGTGGGTGTTTTTGTTTGTTTGTTTGTTTGTTTGTTTGTTTTTTAACAATTCAAGTATTCCTGACACTAATTAAGTCAGGCTGTGAGGGTTTTGTAGTTCTTTGTTTTGGTTTCTGTTGTTTCCATTTTGAATTTCTCATTATTACCAGTCATTCCCAGTCTTGTTTTCCCATTTTGTTCACATTATTCAATCATCACTAGTATGTTAAAATCAAAAGGATCAAATACCCTGTGCCTTTCTCAATCTTCAAACCCAATCAAGGCCATCAGGCTGGTCAGGATTGATTTGCACTTTGCAAATTTCTGCTAATATTTCCATTGTTTAGAAATTGGGTGGGCATCAGTCTGCTGGTGGGAAGTGTCAAGAGACTGCCATTGTATCTCTTGCTCTCTGTTGTAAACCCCCTTTGTTTATTAAACAGTCTTTATCTCAAACCATGAGTTTGTCTTGCTTCCAATTCTCTGCTCAATCTGCTAGAGGAGAGTGAATGAGTGAGTAAGTGGGGATTTAGGTACTATCTATGGTCAATCTACCATTTGCACTCATTCAGAGTAACAGAGCTTGTATTTTACATATGATGATTTGCCCAGGGAGGTGGTGGAGTCGCCGTCATTGGAGGTGTTCAGGAGGAGACTTGATGGGGTACTTAGTGTCATGGGTTAGCTGTTTGGGTGGTTTGGATTGGTTGATGGGTTGGACACGATGATCTTGAAGGTCTCTTCCAACCTGGTTTGGTTTATTCTAAATGGTTTATTCAATTTTGCTTCTTCCTAGCTAACATGTACTTACCTACTCTGCTTCGGGGGTATTTATAAAAACGTTATGCTTGAGTACATGATGATTTTAAAGTAATTTTTCATAGCATCCTTCTCTGTGATTTTGTGTTTAATACATTTACATCTGGCTATGTAATAATGATCAAAATATTTCAAGAACTTAATTATTAGAAAGATTATTTCAGACTTTATACTACTGACTTTGGAGAATGCTCACAAAGCAATTATATATTACTTCCTGCATGTCTGCAGTGCTAATCTGGGCATGGCATTCAGCAGAGCAGGAAGGGAGAGGAACTTAACATACAGCCAGTGTTGCCAGGTACTGTTATTATTCATGAGGGTAGAGAGTTTAGCACAATTGATACCTTATTATAAGCATGGGTCTCTAGGTTTTACAGCAATGTGACTGTTAAATATTGTTTCTATGTACAGATGTGCAAACAGTTCAATTGAAGCATCCTTTTAGGAATACAAACCTGTTTCTGTGGTCTCATACATATCATTCTTTGGAAATTTTGTCCCATTTTTCATCTTATTAACATACTAAACAGCCAAATATTCCCTAGATGCAACCCATGTTCATAATTACTGTCAGTGTTGTAGACATCTCATGACTTTCAAAGTTTCATGGAGTGCCAAATTCTACTATAGGAAACAAAATTATCAGATTCCAGGCTACTCCAGAGCTGTACAGAGAAACAGTTTCATCCCAATACTCAAGAGCACTAGGTGAGTGATTTAGGCCTGTTGGTCATGTTCTGGATATCTGTTTAATAGCAGCTGGCAACATGGGGATAATTCTAAGATCACAGAATTGTTTTCCTTAGCCAAGCCAATGTAGGAGAAGTTGGAACCCTCCTTTCTGACTGCATCTCTGCTCAAAATATAAATTAAAAAAAATGTATATAAAAAAGGATAATAGTATGCCAATGCTTACAGATAGAAGATAATTCAAAGCAAATTCTATTCAGGAGGGCAATGAATTGGAGCAAGCTTGAAGCAGCCAAACTGTAGGCACTGCATATAGCGAGCCTATCAGCAATTTCTAAGCCACCAGCACAGCTGCCTGAGGAACCTGCCAAGAGGCCAGATGTCACTTTTGGAAAGCTGCATAACACAGCTTGAAGCATGAATTCTTTGAAGGCAAACCATTTTCACTAGGTCACATTCTGATCTCATTTACATTGTTTCAAAGCTGAGATTTCACACAAAATAAGAGTGAGAACAGAATTTCTTAAATGAAAATATAAATGGCAAACCAGCTGAATTTCTCCAAAGAGAAATAGTGAGAGAGACAAAAATGTTTAAAATTGGATGCTCAGTTTGCAAAAATACAGTTTTTCAATAAACCCAAACATTTATGTGCACACTTTAAATAATGAAAGCAACAGAACAAATTAAAATTATTGCACACATCTTAATGGTTTGTAAAGGTTTTTAAAATAAGTCTTACTGCATATTCAAGGAAGATATTTTTTATTATTATTTGATATGCTAGCACATAGATGTAGGAGGTGCTTGGTCATGAAGAATTATAAAGTGTCTTTCAAAATAACCTGTTTATTAAAAAATTGTCAAGATGATACTGAAGAAAAAGTATAAAAGGACAGGCCTAGCAAAACCAAATTCAGACTACAAGCAACTAAGTTTCATCCCTGTGTCTATGTCCCTCAGATATGCAAGGTAAAAGATGCAGTAAACGTAAATAAATGACACATCGCGTGTTGTTACAGCAATACAGTAAACATGCAGAACAATCAATGAGAGTAGCTGTGGAAGATGGTGGTTTTACCTCTAAAGGATGTAAAGGATCTGTAAAATTTTTAAAGACTATTCAAAGATTATTTGGTTTTTACAGAAACGAAGCTTTGCTTTTTTGATAGCAACTGTTTTAAAGTCTGTTTATTGGGGGACGTTAATTTTTTTCTGGGTTTGTGTAGAAGCACGAGCAGACTGTTCTGGAATGTTGCCTTAACCTCCCCAGTATCCTCTGAGATAATCAAAAACTTTATCTTCAGCATTCTTTTTAAGAGCATCTTTGCCCACGGGTGTTCATAAGGCTTCAAAGATCATACCACAAACACTACAGCCCAGTTTTGATTATGTAGCACGGACTTCATTTATGTATCTCTCTTCATGTCTTTCAGCCAAAGGCCTCTGAAAACATTGCATTATTTTTCTGGAATGACATGATTCAGAGCACGGAAAAGACTCTCTGGGGCTAATCCATGAATGATATTACTTTCTTCAAGAGAAAAGTATGGTATGTATTAGAGTTTTTTTAAGACCAGTGGGACACTTTAAATGCTATGGTTAAATCTGTGTTATGCAAGCTAAAAAAATTTATTTCCTGGTTGAATTCATAGAGCATTTCTCATGCTTATATGAAGTTTTTAGTTTTATTTATTTTTCTATACTTTCCAAGGAAAAAAGTATGTGGCAGTTTGGGCTGGGTGCCTCCTGCTGCTGCCACCACATAAAATACACCTCTGGTGTCCTGGATGTCCAGCACAGTGGGTGGACACAGGAAATAGCATATTTCATACCCATAATGTCCTGCTCCCTATAAATCCATCTGTAAGGTCTCACACTTCCTCTTTCTTCCCTCACAGAGCCTGTTGGAGATGCTCCCTATGTGGTAACGGAAAGGGAGTTATCTCGAGGCCTCTTGCCAGGAGGAGAAGGGGGAAGGGCAATCTCAGATCTGGCCAGCTGAGATTAGCCTAACAGTGAAGGGAGGGAAGAGTGAGCCCTGGGGGTCTTGGGTATTACCCTCAGATAGGGAGAAGGGAAATGCTGGGATGCTTCTAAGTGTGCTGTGAGGGACTCTGTATGCTTTGGGATTTCTTTTGTCACTGTGCTTGTAGCTTCTGTAAAACACTCACTGCTTTTCCATTTAAACTTTCCATCACTTCTGCAATCCATTTGTCCGAGTCTCATTTTTCTGCCCTGGTGGGAGGTGAGGGAGGATCTGCCTTCCAACCCACCACATAAAACCTGTACTTTAGCACTGAAAGAACATGGAAAAAGAAGAAAAGGAGGGTTCTAGTGTCATATGTCTTGTTATGCAAGAATTAAGAATATCCAACCTCAGCTTCAGAACAATTACTATCGCAAATCCACGTGCAGGAAACACAGGCTGAATCTACCCTCTTTTATTTTTAAACTATTACCCTTGTTCTATATCAACAAGCTTTCTTGAAAAGCCTGTCCCCATCTTTCTGATAGACCCCCTAAAGGACCTGAATGCTGCAATAATTTTTCCCCAGAGCCTTGTCTTCTCCAACCTGAACAACACCAAATCTCTCAGTCTTTCTTCACAGGAAAATGTTCCATCCCTCTGTTCATTCTTGTGGTCTTTCTCTGGACCCACTCCAACGTGTCTTGTGCTGTAGACTCCAGAGATGGACACAGTACTCAAGGTGAGGACTTACCAGAGAGAAGTAGAGAGAATTTGTCTCAATGCTGCACTCATAAATTTGATATTTTAAATCTTGCTAATGGTACTATGCACTTTTCTTAAGTGAATTGCCTCATGATGATTTTTTGCTATAGCTCCAATTTGTAAAGATTAACCGAAGTCTGATCCTTATTCCAAGGGTATTTGCAATTTCTCTTATTTTGGGGTGACTCACATTTTTCATTCACATGCTCTTTAATCCATTATAAGATTCCTCTGAGATTAACCTACTTTTAATAAACAATTAAAAACTCTTGGGGTTTTCCCCCAGAAATATCTTCTTTGCATTTGAACTGTAATATCTTAATTATCTTATGTGAATATCCTGTATGATGCGTATGTAAAAAAAATACAATGAACTATTCCCCCTTGACAACAAAGAAGCCATTCTGATAGAATGAAGAAAATTATGTTTTGTGACATTACGCAGGCTGTGCATTTCAAGTCTTATTATTTCCTTGGAGCTTACAAACAATTTGGTTTAACAAAAACTCAGACTCTATCCATCTGCTGAAATTAGACTGATAGCTGTAAGTTTGTATTTCTTCTTTTCACCTATGTTTGGTCTCCTTTAATATCCGAGATTTATGCCACGTTCAGTAGTTTGTCAAAATGACTAATGTTTGCAAGATTAACTGTTTCCTTAAGTACTCTGAGGAAAATTTATATGAGCCTGTGGATTTGAATGTATCTATGTACACTTTAAAAGTTTTTTTCCTTTTCTTTCTTCTTTCTTTCTTTCTTTCTTTCTTTCTTTCTTTCTTTCTTTCTTTCTTTTTTCTTTCTTTCTTTCTTTCTTTTCTTTCTTTCTTTCTTTCTTTCTTTCTTCTTTCTTTCTTTCTTTTCTTTCTTTCTTTCTTTCTCTCTTTCTTTCTCTCTTTCTTTCTCTCTTTCTTTCCTTTCTTTCTTTCTATCTTTCTTTCTTTCTTTCTTTCTTTCTTTCTTTCTTTCTTTCTTTCTTTCTTTCTTCTTTCCTTCCTTTCCTTCCTTCTCCTTCCTTCCTTCCTTCCTTCCTTCCTTCCTTCCTTCCTTCCTTCCTTCCTTCCTTCCTTCCTTCTCTTCTTCTTTCTCTCTTTCTCTCTTTCTTCTTCTTTTCTTTCTTTTTCTTTCTTTCTCTTCTTTCTTTCTTTCTTTCTTTCTTTCTTCTTTTCCTTCCTTTCTTTCTTCTTTCTTTTCCTTTTCTTTTCCTTTCTTTCTTTCTCTTTCTTCTCTTTCTTCTCTTTCTTCTTTCTTTCTTTCTTTCTCTTCTTTTCTTTCTTTCTTCTTTCTTTCTTTCTTTCTTTCTTCTTTCTTTCTTTCTTTCTTTCTTTCTTTCCTTTCTTTCTTCCCCTCTCCCCTTCCTCTCCTTCCTTCCTTCCCTTCCCGTTCTTCCTTCCTTCCTATCCTCCTTCCTTCCTTCCTTCTTCTTCTTTCTCTCTTTCTCTTTTCTCTCTTTTCTTTCTTTCTTTTCTTTCTTTCTTTCTTTCTTTCTTTATTTCTTTCTTTCTTTCTTTCTTTATTTCTTTTTTCTTTCTTTTCTTCTTTTTTTCTTTCTTTCTTTCCTTTCTTTCTTTCTTT